>NC_086115.1:13119110-13719110 GCF_963921235.1 Mobula hypostoma | reverse complement strand
ATGGTATGTTGGAGCCAGAAATATGTTGATATTTGTAGGTTGCCCCAGCACATCACCGGCTTTGTTGGTCGCTGACACAGACAACATATTTCACTGTACACTTCGATGTACCTGTGACAAATAAAGCTAATCCTTACCTTTAAGTGTTATTCTTGTACCTACCTCAACCCCTCCCTCTGCCAGCCTGGTTTGCATACGCACCCCTCTCTGCATGAAGAAAATCAGAAAGGTGAATGTAGGGTTACAGTTACAGGAAACGTGCAGAACAGTTAGACAAAAGGGCCATGACATGGTAGATAGACGGACAGACAGACAGATAGATAGATAGATAGATAGACAGACAGACAGACAGATAGATAGATAGATAGATGGATGGATGGATAGGTAGGTAGATAGATAGATAGATACTTAAGATTGGAAGATTGAGAGTTCAGGGTCCTGTCATCGGCAAGTCCAGAGTTCAAAGCCTAGAGTTAGGCATCCCATGTTCGGAGAGTCCAGGGGCCCATACCAAAGATCGAAGCCCGAAGGTCGATCGGAACTCTTGAAGTCAAGGCCAAAGCCCTGAGTCTGCAAGTCCACTGGGGAAGTCAGAGGCCCGATGTCTGCGCGTTCACAAGTCCAACGGAGGCTGCAGGCCCAGAGGCAGACTGCCTCAGGGGAGCAGAGAACTGTCTGTGTGAGAGTGGGTAGGTGGGTGGATGGAAGGGAGGGAAAGGGCTTGTTTTGCTGTTGTCGTTTTGGTGTGGTTCTGTTTGTGGGCACGTTATGTTGGTGCTGGAATGTGTGTGGTGACACCTGTGGGCTGTCCCCGGCCCATCCTTAGGCTGATTTGGTTGTCAACTGAAATGACACATTTTGCTGCATGTTTTGATGTACGTGTTAAATAAATGAATCTGAATCCAAAGAATCATTTTAGAAGCTTCAACTGAAACTTCCGTTAATCATTAGAAAAGCAGGATTAAACCAGGTACATTGGCTGGATTTCTGAGTCACACAAAAGCCAAACCCATTAAGGACAGTATGTTTCCTCCTCCAAAGCGCATCGGTGAACCAAATTGATTTTTAGAACTACAATCACTATTTGTACTACTAACTTTTTCATTGCAGATTTAATTTTAAATTCTGCAATTTCCCTATTGGGAAGTGAATTTCTCCCTCTGGATCAATTGTCCAGAGCTCTGGATTAGCAGAATGGCAACATCCTGTAATTCAACAATACTCTTTTCAATAAACTCTGGTCTGTTTCAGAGAAGAGTGTTTGCATCATCGAAGGAAACCATTCGGCCTATCATGTTCATGCCAGCAGTATATTCCATCCAATGGGACTGGGAAGAAGGAAAGATATTTGGGGTGGATGGGAGAGGCCTTTGATTACATTGGCTGCCTTCCGAAAAGTGTAGGCATTGATATTGACATCTAAAGCCTGTGAGATGAAATAATTAAACTTCTCATTTCAGCTGAGTGCATGGGATGTGGTCAGGGATGATTTCATCCTCCACATACAATATATTGCATCACTGGTTCTTGGAATAGAAATTGTCCATTTAATATTTATATATGGATATTATACAGCAGCTAGAATTAGTAAAATGGAACATAGTCCAGACGTGGCGCAAATAATTTGGGTCGGGTGAAAAGATTCAGGCAAATCAGGCCAGCATCGTTGTGAATACTCCAGAGAATATCTCTCCTGAAGCAGTCGGTCGGATCCACCCCCCCACTGCACCAGGTATTGAGGGTTAGGAAAGACATCAAAAGTAGCTATTACTTTTAAAATGATTTACCGCAACCTTCATAGTATATACAGTATTTCTTCTTTTATTAGATTAGATTATGAGAACACTCAGTCGCCTTTCATTGTCGTTTAGAAATGCATACATGCATTAAAAGAAATGGTTTTATACTTTTGTATCAATGCGTCATGGGGCAGTTTATGAGTGTGTTTGTATGTATATGTACATGTTGCATGTGAGTACCTTTGTGCGCTTGTGTACCTGTATCTGTGTTTGTGTAGTTGTACATGCTTGCATGTAGGTTTACCTCGATACAGGTACATATGTGTGTGCATATGCGTGTGTGTATGTGTGCATTTGCTTGCACAGGTGTGCAGAACCCAACCAACCATCTATGCCTGCGAGCAAAGTGGAGTTTACTGTCACCTGCAATGAAAAAACTTACCACAGGCACGTAGCTGTAAGAAGTTTGTACGTTTGCCCTGTGACCACACGGGTTTCCTCCGGGTGCTGTCCCCACATCCCAAAAATGTACCGGCCAGGAGGTTAGTGGGTGTAATTGGACAGCATGGGCTAGTTAGGCTGGAAGGGCCAATTAGTGTGCTAAGTCTACAGTAAATCCGAATCTCTCTGTGTAGTGTTTGCACATTCTCCCTATGACTTTGCTCAGGTTTTCCGGTTTCAGCCTGCATCGCGAAACTTGGCTGTCGAAAATTACCTTGAGGGTGTCTTCTTCTTCTTCTTGGGCCCTTCCCTTCACTCCCGGTGGAGCATAGGCCATCGATGAAGCTCTGAA
Organism: Mobula hypostoma; assembly: GCF_963921235.1. Lineage (NCBI taxonomy): Eukaryota > Metazoa > Chordata > Chondrichthyes > Myliobatiformes > Myliobatidae > Mobula > Mobula hypostoma. The sequence continues at coordinate 13,716,578 of NC_086115.1, read as the reverse complement.
AATTCACCAATGTTTCTGTAATCCATTGCGCAGGGGATTGGCTTTACTAGAGCCCTCTCGGCCGGCCTAACCCTTCTCCACCTCTCACGATGGGGACGTAGGGTTGGACTTGGGAGGTACCCCTAGTGTGTGGGTGGCTGGAAAGAGTTTTCAGAGTGGAGGCAGGTCCAATTAGAGCAAAGTAAAACACATTTAGGCAGGTACACGATAGGAATTCAAACACACAGCTGCTATGTTGAGAGAAACCAACTGTGATGTTGGTGCGTTAGAATAGTTCAGATACAATGAAGCCTCTCACTGTGCTTGACAGGTGTCAATCGAACTGCTCAGGAGCATGTTTGTAACACCAGACGTTGATAGGCCACATTTTGGAATATTGTGTTCTATTTAGAGCAGTCTGCTGTAGAAAATATGCCATTAAGTGAGAAAGAGCACAGAAGATGTTTATGAAGATGTTGCCAGGGCTGGGCTGAAGGGATGGAGTTACAGAGAGAGATTGCACAGGTAGGGATTTTATTCACTGGAGATTAGAAAAATGAGAAGTGATGTTATAGAGGTGTGTAAAATCATGAAGGGAATGCAGTCAGTCTTCCTCCCAGGATTGTGGAATCAATAACTAGAGGTTTAATGTGAGAGAAGAGAGGTTTAATAGGAATCCAAGAGGTAATGTTTTCACCCAGAGGGTGGCCCGTATACAAAATGAGCTGCCTTAGGAAGAGGCAGGTTCATTAACAGCATTTAAAAGGTACTTGGACAAGTTCATGGATAATAAAATTTTACACCACCTGCATATAGGAAAGATGTAAATAAGGTTGAAAGAGTACAGAGAAAATTTACAAGATTTTGCCGGGTCTGGAGGACCTGAATTATAAGGAAAGATTGAACAGGTTGGGACTTTATTCCTTGGAATGCAGAGATTAAAAGGAGATTTGATAGAGATCTAGAAAATTATGAAGGGTATATACAAGGTAAATGCAAGCAGGCTTTTTCCACTGAGGTTGGGTGCAACTATAACTAGAGGTCATGGGTTAAGGGGACATGAGGGGAAACTTCTTCACTTAGAGGGCTATGAGAGTGTGGAATGACCTGCCAGCGCAAGTGGTACATGCAAGCTTGGTCTCTACGTTTAAGAGGAAGTTTGGATAGGCACATGGATAGTAGAGATATAGAGGGCTATGGTCTCGGTGCAGGTCATTGGGAGTAGGAAATTTAAATGGTTCATCACGGACTAGATAGGCCAAAGGGCCTGTTTCTGTGCTGTACTTCTCTATGACTTTATGACCAAATGTGGGCAAATAAGACCATAAGACAAAGCAGCAGAACTAGGCCATTCGGCCCATTGAGTCTGCTCTGCCATTCCTTCAAGGCTGAATTATTACCCCCCTCAAACCTAATTACCCACTTTCTCCCCATAACCTTTGACGATCAAGAACCTATTAACCTCCAGCCAATAATTTGACCTCCACAGCCACCAGTAGCAATGAATTCCATAGATGTACCACCCTCTGGCTAAAGAAATTCCTCCTTATCTCTGTTCTAAAGGGACCTCCTTCTATTCTGATGCTGAGCCCTCTGGTCCTTAACGCCCTTACTATAGGAAACATCCTGTCCACCATCGTTCTCTCTAAGCTGCGCGGGTGTGCGGCTGCGCAGTAACTGAAATGCTCCCACACACATAGCCTTTGTTACCACACAGCTGGAATTTTCTTAACATTCTAACATCTAGCATGCTGTGCAGTTTTCAGGCCATGTAAAAATTTCCTCCTCAGAGCAATGGTTGGTCCACACTGCTGTACAAAAATTTGAGGGAATGCTAGGTCTCCACATCCACTCTCTCCAGGCCTTTCAATCTTCAGTATGTTTCAATGTGATCACCCCTCATTCTTCTAAACTCCAGCAAGTACAAGCCTAGAGCCATCAAACACTCCTCATACACTAACCCTTTGTTTCCTGCTGTTTCCATTAACTGTGTTTACACATCAGTCCACAAGATTTGCGGGTAGCTATGATGTTTTTATTTTGTTGGTTTACTAGTAGGAATATTGGGGGGTGAATGCAAGTCTTCAGATCATCAGCTAGGTTACTAACTCTTTGCGTTACCATGGAAACAGGTCCTTTGGCCCAACTGGTCCATGCCAACCAAGGTGTTAGTTAAACCCTAACCCTGATGAATCTTTCAGTTAAATGAAATTAAATTGGCTTATTTTTGAGGTATAGTAAAATAACATGGATTCTTATAGATTAAGATTAGCATGCCATCCTTGTAGATTATTTCATTGAGGTGGAATAAAGTGTTACAGTTATAGAGAAGGTGCGGCGCTGGTAGACAATGTGGTGCAAGGCCACGACCAGGTAGATTGTGAGGTCAGGAATCCATCTTATTGTACTAAGGAATTGTTGGCCAATATTCCAAGCTTTTCCTATCCCTATACAAATGTTTGAGTCTTTAAAATGTTATTCATTCTGAGTCTTTTAAATGTTATTAATTTATTTTTCTAATTTTACTCATTTAGAGACACAGCTCAGCAACAGGCCCTTTCAACGTGATGAGCCTGCGTCACCCATTTAGACCCATGTGACCAATTAACCTACTAACCCATATGTTTTTGGAATGTGGGAGGAAACCAGAGCACCCTGGGGAAACCTATGTGGTCACAGGGAGAAAGTACAAACTCTTACAGGCAGCGGTGGGAATTGAATCCGGGTTACGGGCATTATGCTGACCTCTATACTGCCATGCTGCCCAAGTTAATCATTGCTAAATCTCAAGAAGTGCCTTTCTCTTTGGAGTCCTGGAGAGAAGCAGGCCCTTCACGCACTGGATCACACTAATCCTCATTCTTCTTCTTCTTGCTTAAGCCCATCACTCATACTGGAAAAGAGTAAACAGTTGACGTTTCGGGTGAGATGCTTCATCAGTGTATTGATGAAGGGTCTCGGCCCAAAACGTTGACTGTTTACTCTTTTCCAGAGATGATAGCTGGCCTGCTGAGCTCCTCCAGCATTTTGCGTGTACTGCTGTAGGTTGTGGAATCAGTTCAGAGTCGAGGTGAGTGAACTTAACTTGCTTCAGGACCTGGATGGTTTATGTTGTTTTTTATTTAGAGATACAGCATGGAACAGACCCTTCCAGTCCAACGAGCTCCACTGCCCAGCAACCACCTATTTAAGCCTGATTTATACTTCTCCGTTAACTCGACGCCATAAGTACGGCGTAGCCGCAAACTCTACACAGAGCCGACGTGGATCCCTACGCCTTAGCCTGACTCACACCTCTCCCAATATGTAACTACGTGTCGCGGCGATGCAGAATGCAACAGCTGTGATCGGTCCGCTTGGTAGCATCGCATTTCCTCCTACGCTGCAATAGCTTCCCATTGGGCGACTGAAGGGCAGGGAAGGAACTCTGGCTGCAATGCTTTCCATAAAGCTTTACAGACCTCTGAAATTATGGCGGACACATTTCGCTTTTACGAAAAAAGATGCTCGCTTTAAACTTTACCCCGAGAAAGACTACCATGACTATGACGCCTTGCACGGGCAGGTGTGTGCGCATGCGCGATGTGTCCGAATTGTGGAGTGACGCAGACACACCGACACACAAGTATAAATGTTCACAACGCGTGTTGGTCACTTGCGTAGGTTACGGCATCGAGTTGATGCACAAGTATAAATCAGCCTTTAATGATAGCCTAATCATGGGACAATCTGCAATGATCAATTAACTTACCAACCGGTAGGTCTTTGGACTGTGGGAGGAAACTGGAGCACCCGGAGGAAACCCATGTTGTAGACGTATAAACTCCTTAGACAGTGTCGGAATTCATCTCTGAACTCCAATGCCCTGAGCTGTAATAGTTTCACACTAATCACTGTGCTATCGGGAAGGTTATGTTTGTAGAGGGTGTAGGCTCCAGTTCGAACATTTGTGTACAGCTACGTGGCTGGCCGAAAACTCGTGGTGAACCTAGGAGCCTCAAGGCAAGTAGAAGTGGCATCTTGGAATCGGAGATAAGCTATTAAGTAAATTGGCGTCAACATGTACATTGCTGTGAGGTTTGCTTGTCTCTGTATATTTGTTCCATCTGCAGTGACAAGTCCACAAGCCATTTCTATCAGAGCTGTGTTTACTCAGGAGATGGTGAGGATTTTCTTTCATGCCAATTCTCTCTCTAGCTGTCGGATGCAGATCTTTATGCTTGGACAAAAGTTCAGGAGTGTATAAAGCCAGTGGGGTGTATGTGACACTGCACCCATCACGGAACGAGTCTGGACCTTGCACCTGCAATTCCATGCTGGTAGTGTGCTGGGTTTCAGAGTCTTTGAGACCACTGATCTGAAGGACTGAGATTCAAATCCCACTGTAAGGTTTACACTTTTGTAGAGATTAGGCAAAGAGAAATAGGAAATGGTTAATTGGGAAATGAGATTTACAATTCAATAATTATCAAAGAATTATATAGGGATTCCCCACAATTTTATCTCTTTCTACTCTCTGCTTGCTCCTTTCTCTCCTTATCTCTGTCCCTCTTCCTCTTCTTTTCGTCTTCCTCCTTCTTCCCTCTTTTTGTATTTTTCAATTTCTCTGTCACAGACTCTGCTCTTTCACCTTCTCTCCCCACCTCCTGCTTTATCTTCTCTCAATCTATCCCACCCACTTCACATTTTGCTCTCTCCCCATCCTGTTCTCTGCTCCTCTGTCTACCTCTCTCTCCTCCTTCCTTTCTCCCTCCTTCTCTTACGTTCCTTCTTGCTCGCTCTCCGTCTCTCCCCTTCACCCCACCCTCAGTCCAATCGAGTCTCTTCGCACTTCCTCTACTTCTCTATCTCATCCTCTATCACTTTCTCCTCCTCTCCCATCCGCTCTTTCTGTTCCGTTCCCTCTTGCTCTCTCCTCTCTCTCTTGCACTCTTTCTCTGCCCTCAGCACTTCCTTAGGTGTGTTGGTTATTGATGCAAACAACGTAAATCTCTGTGTATTTGAATGTACATGTGATAAATAAATCTGAATCCTTCCTTTCTCTGTCTCTCTCCTTTCCTTCCTTACCTTCCCTCACTCACTGTCTTTCTCTCTCTCCCCTCTCTCTCTCTCTCTCTCTCTCTCTCTTTCTCTCTCCTTCCCTCTCCCTCTCCCTCCCTCTCCCTCTCCCTCCCTCCCTCATCCTCCCTCTACACCAAAAAGAAATTTGGGCCATTTCCTTAATTTTCCACCCTTTGCACTGAAGACAGAGTAACCATCTTGTAATTACTTGGCTTGCCCCTCTTCTCCTCTTAATAAGAGTGTGCTGCATCTCCCCGGGGACACAGTTGTTTAGATTCATAAGACCATAAGACCATAAGACAAAGGAGCAGAAGTAGGCCATTCGGCCCATCGAGTCTGCTCCGCCATTTTATCATGAGCTGATCCATTTTATCCTATTTAGTCCCACTGCCCCACCTTCTCACCATAACATTTGATGCCCTGGCTACTCAGATACCCATCAATCTCTGCCTTAAAGACACCCAATGACTTGGCCTCCACTGCTGCCCGTGGCAACAAATTCCATAGATTCACCACCCTCTGACTAAAAAATTTTTTTCGCAATTCTGTTCTGAAAGGGCGCCCTTCAATCCTGAAGTCATGCCCTCTCGTACTAGACTCCCCCATCATGGGAAACAACTTTGCCACATTCACTCTGTCCATGCCTTTTAACATTCGAAATATTTCTATGAGCTCTCCCCTCATTATTCTAAACTCCAAGGAATACAGTCCAAGAGCGGACAAACGTTCCTCATATGTTAACCCTATCATTCCCGGAATCATTCTAGTGAATCTTCTCTGTACCATTGCTGGTACAGGAATTCATTACCAATCATCATAACATTTTAAGGAAGATTCATGTACTTGCATCAAAAGACCATATAGCGAGTCTCTACAACGTACAGGTTGTGCCTTTGTGGTATGTTCTGCTTCTCCGTATCATCTCATTTGCAAATAAATCCAGTTGCCCCATTTCCTGACACCACTGAGAATTGCTGTCCCCATGAAATGGTCGTGGATTTAGAGCATTGACCGCGAGCAGGCTCTGCTAGTGGGTTTAGCTGAAGTAATTCTTCTCACTGACTAAGTTAAAAATAGGACAACACACCAAACGCCGGAGGAACTCCACGGGCAGCTCGGTAGCATAATGTTTTTCAGCTCCTGCGATCGGGGTTCGTTTCACATTACCGTCTGCAAGGAGTTTACTCGTTTTCCTCATGACCATGTGAGCTTCCTCCGGGTTCTCCACTTTACTCCCACTTTCCAAAGATGTAGAGGTTAGGATCCTGCTGCCTTTCCCCTTTCTTAAGGAGTGGAGTGACATTTGAAATTTTCCAGTCATCTGGCACCATGCCAGAGTCCAATGATTTTTGAAAGATCATTACTAATGCCCTCCCAATCTCTACAGCTACCTCTTTCAGATCCCTAGGGTGCAGTTCATCTGGGCCAGGTGACCTAGGTCTTTCAGCTTATTGAGCACCTTCTCCCTTGTAATAGTAACTTCCCTCACACGCTTCAATATCTGGCACACTGCTCATGTCTTCCACAGAGAAGACTGATGCAAACTATACATTTAGTTCATCTGCCATCTCCTTGGCCCCCATTTTTATTTATCCTGCCTCATCTTCTCGCGGCCCTACATCCACTCTCATCTCTCGTTTATTTTTTACGTTCTTGAAAAAGCTTTTACTATCACTTTGATATTGTTTGCTAGCTTGCTTTCATATTTCATCTTTCCTGCCTAATGATTCTTTTAGTTGCTCTCTGTAGGGTTTTAAAAGCTTCCCAATCCTCTATCTTGCCACTAATTTTTGCTTTGGTGTATGACTTCTGTTTTGCTTTTACATTAGCTTTAACTTCCCTTGTCAGACACGGTACTTAATGAGTACTTTACTTCAGTATTTACCAAGGAAAAGGATATGGAGGATCAGGAGGTCAGTGTTGAGTGTATTAATATGTTAGAGTGTTTAGAGGTCAATGAAGGGGAAGTGCTGGGCCGACTAATGAGTATTAAGTGGATAAGGCCCCAGGGCCGGATGGGATTTACCCCAGGTTATTGAAGGAGGCAAAGGACAAGATTTCTGGGCCCTTAACCAGTATCTTCATGTCCAGTTTAGCCACAGGCAAGGTCCAGGAGCACTGGCAAGTGGCTAATGTTGTACCTCTATTTAAGAAGGGAACAAGGGAACTATAGACCGGTGACTCTCACATCAGTTGTAGGGAAATTGATGGAGAAGGGAGGAGAAGATGGCGGCGCGACGCAGCTCACAGCGGCCACTCCGGTGATGAATATCTGTTATCTGTCAAGTAGGGTGCCATGCACAATCCTGATTTGATGGAGACGAACTTGACAGCACGGAGGAACATCTGTTGAAACTTCTGAAATGCCTGCTTCACTGCTGCTGCTACTGTGTGGTCCAGAATCTCCGGAGGGGAAGGCCCCGAGTCCTCGGCTTTGCTTGTTGCTCAGCGGCGGGGGCGGGGTCAAAGCGCTTGGCAGAGGATGGTGCTCGGAGAGGCTGTGTCGGAGGGGCTGGTCGGAGGTTCGAAGTTTTTGGACGGACTCAGAGTCTGCTGCGGTCGGGTGCTTCCAATAATGCTGCATCGGCAAGTTGGTGGTTCATGGCAGGGGGAGTTCTTCCCTTCTGCCGTCAGCGTGAGATGATGAGTCGGTCGGGGACTTTGAGACTTGTTTTTACCGTGCCCATGGTCTGCTCTTTATCAAATTATGGTATTGCTTTGCACTATTGTAATTATATGTTATAATTATGTGGTTTTGTCAGTTTTAGTCTTGGTTTGTCTTGTGTTTCCTTGTGATATCATTCTGGAGGAACATTGTATCATTTTTTAATGCAAGCATTTCTAAATGACAATAAACGAGGACTGAGTGTCCTCATAATCTAATCTAAAAAAAAATTCTTAGGGATAGGATATATGAGCATTTGGAAACTTATGGCCTAATTAGAGAGAGTCAGCATGGCTTTGTACGTGGCAGGTCGTTGCTTACCAACTTGACTGAGTTTTTAGACAGGGTGCCGAGAGATTGATGAGGGCAGGACAGTAGATGTTGTCGACATGTATTTTTGTATGACATTTGACAAAGTCCCTCATGGGAGGCTAATCCAGAAGATTAAGATGGATGAGGGTCTACGGCGAATTGGCTGTTTGGATTCAGAACTGGCTTGTACATAGAAGACGGAGGGTCGTGGTTGAAGGAACTTATTCGCGCTGGGGGTCTGTAATCAGTGGGGCTCCACAGGGATATGTGCTGGGACCTCTGTTGTTTGTGATGTTTATATGACCTGGATGAAAATGTAGATGGGTGCATTAGTAAATTTTTTTTAGAGTTAGATTATGAGAACACTCAGTCCTCTTTTATTGTCATTTAGAAATGCATACATGCATTAAGAAATGATACAACATTTCTCCGAAGTGATATCACAGAAAACAAGACAGACCAAAGACTAACACTGACAGAACCACATAATTATAACATGTAGTTACTGCGGTGTAAAGCAATACCATAATTTGATAAAGAACAGACCATTGGCACAGTAAAAAAAGTCTCAAAGTCCCGAGTCGATCGACTCCCGAGTCCCTGATAACAGGCGGCAAAAGGGAGAAACTCCCTGCCGTAAACCTCCAGGCACCATCAACTTGCTGATACCTTGGAAGCAGCCAACCCCAGCCGACACTGAGTCTATCTGTCTGAAAACTTCGAGCTTCCGACCAGCCCCTCTGATACAGCCTCCTCAGAGTCATCCTCTGCCGAGTGCTTTCGACCTCACCCCAGCCATTGAAACATGCAAAGCCGAGGATTTCGGGGCCTTCAGCTCCGGAGATTCCGGTTACCACAACAGTAGCAGGAGCAGCGAAGCGGGCATTTCAGAAGTTTTCCAGATGTTCCTCCGTACTCTCACATCCGTCTCCATCAAATCAGAATTGTGCACGGTCCCCTACTTGACAGATAACAGATATTCATCACTGAAGTGGCCGCGCACGCTGTCGTCACGCCACCATCTTCTCCCCCCTCCCAGGAGGATTTGCGGATGATACCAAGATTGGTGGAGTTGTGGATGGTGTAGGAAGCTGGCAAAGAATACAGCGTGATATAGATCAGTTGCAGATATGGGCTGAGAAATGGTAGATTGAGTTTAACTGAGACAAGTGTGAGCTGTTGCAAATGCAAGGAGACTGTACACTGTTAAGGGCAAGATCCTTAAGAGTATTGTTGAACAGAGAGATCTTGGGATCCAAGTTCATAGCTCCTTGAAAGTGGCTACACAGGTCGATAACGTGGTTAAGAAGGCTTATGAAATGCTTGCTTTTATCATTCGAGGCATTGAGTTCAAAAGGAAGGAGGCTATGTTGCAACTTTATATAACTCTGGTTAGGTCACATATGAAATATTACATGCAGTTCTGGTTGACCCACTATAGGAAGCATGTATAGGAAGAGGTACAGTCGACGTTTCAGGCCGAGACCCTTCGTCAGGACTAACTCAAAGAAGAGATAGAAAGAGACAAAGGGTCTTGGCCCCAAACGTCGACTGTACCTCTTCCTATATATGCTGCCTGGCCTGCTGCGTTCACCAGCATTTTTTATGTATGTTCCTGAATTTCCAGCATCTGCAGATTTCCTCGTGTCTGCATAGGAAGGATGTTGAGGCTTTGGAGAGGGTGCAGAAGAGGTTTACTAGGATGCTGCCTGGTTTAAAGGCTATGTGCTGTCATGAGAGGCTGGACAAACTTGGGTTGTTTTCTCTGGAGCAGCAGAGGCTGAGGGGAGATCTGATGGAGGTTTACAAGATTCTGAGAGGCAGAGATAGAGTGGACAGAGAATATCTGTTTGCCAGGGTTGAGATGTCTAATACCAGGAGGAGTGCATTGAAGGTGAGGGGGGGTGGGTTCAAGGGGGATGTGAGGGGTAAGTTTTTTGCTCAGAGAGCGGTGGATGCCTGGAATGGGCTGTCTGTTATGGTGGTAGAGGCAACAACATTAGAGACTTTTAAGAGACGTTTTGATAGGAACATGGATGTAAGGAAGGTGGAGAGATATGGAGATGGCGTAGACAGGAGAGATTAGTGTTTGGATGTTTTTGATTTCTTTTTTAGCTGGTTCAGCACAACATTATCGGCCGAATGCCCTGTTCCTGTGCTGTACTGCTCTGTGTATTCTATGCTGGTTGCTGTAGCGAGGCAGTCACAGCATCCAGTAGTGTCTGTGTGCGGTGTTTCTACGTTCTCCCTGTGACTGCGGGTGCTTTCCCCGGCTGCTCAGGTTTCCTCCAACATCCCAAAAACATGGTTTAATCACCTGCTGGTTTAATCACGCCTCACTCAGTGTGTGAGTGAGGAGTGAGGGGTACCTCACTCAGTGTGTGAGCGAGGAGTGAGGGGCACTTCACTCAGTGTATGAGCGAGGAGTGAGGCACCCCTCACTCAGTGTGTGAGCGAGGAGTGACTCACTCAGTATATGAGTGAGGAGTGAGACACCCCTCACTCAGTGTATGAGTGAGGAGTGAGGCACCCCTCACTCAGTGTGTGAGCGAGGAGTGAGGGGCACCTCACTCAGTGTATGAGTGAGGAATGAGGCACGCCTCACTCAGTGTGTGAGTGAGGAGTGAGGCACCCCTCACTCAGTGTGTGAGTGAGGAGAGGGGGGAGGATCTGGGAGGTGTTGATGAGAATGCAGAGAGAACACATTACAGGTGTTGGATCTGACTGTTTAATTCTTAAGTTAAACTGCTCAATTGTTATTTTCCTTGCAATTTAACAATTTAATTACCTGTTTGTATTTTATACAAGATTAATATGCCTCTAGTAGTTATACAAAGTATAATTCTGAAAAGGTCGGAAAGCTCCTTGGTTCTGCATTATTTGAATAAGGGTTTTCTCATCGGTTAACTCTAATTTATAAGTTTAAATGGAATGCTTCCTTATCTATCGGAATAAAATAACTAAACACAAAGCTGTGCCATCTTAATAATCTTAGCATTTTAGTTCTTTGTCATGAAGCTGTCTGCTCCTGTTTCCTTTGTTCTATCATCACTTAATAAAATGATTGTGAACCAACAAGCTTTGTGCCTCATTCAGATTTTCGATCAGAAGCACCAGAATATGACGCAAGAAACCGTATTGGTCCCTAAAATAGAACCCAATGAAAACCCTTGTAAAGATTTACATTCAAGATTTACCCAATGTCCAAGTCCCGTGACCAAAATGTTAAATGTCGAATATTAATTGCCCAGTAGTAAAACCTAGAATTTGGCAATGCCAGACCCCCTTCCTTTTTAGATTTCCGTAAGTATCTTTTACCTAACCTAGGATTTTTATTCTGCCATATATATGAAGAAATTTTGGAATCAACCTTATCAAAGAAGGATTTCGGAATAAAAACTGGCACCGCTTGAAAATAAATATAAGAATTTAGATAAAATAATCATCTTGATAGCATTGATCTGACCTATCAATGATAGAGACATTGGTGACCATTTAGTAAACACATGTTTAACCTGATCAATTAAAGGTAAAAAATTAGCCTTAAATAAATCCTGATGCTTTTTTGTAATTTTGACCCCTAAGTATGTAAAGAAATCGGTAACCAATTTAAATGGTAAACATCCATAAATCAGAACCTGCATATTTAGGGGAAATAGTTCACTCTTATTAAGGTTCAGTTTATAACCAGAAAATTTACTAAACTGAGCCAACAAGGATAAAACAACAGGAATGGATTTCTCAGGGTTAGAAATATATAATAGCAAATCGTCTGCATATAATGATAACTTATGTATTTCATTCACACGGGTAATACCAAGAATGTCAGGTGAGTCTCGAATAGCAATTGCTAAAGGTTCAAGGGCAATATCAAATAATAATGGACTAAGAGGACATCCCTGCCTAGTACCCCGAAATAAGCGAAAAAAGGGAGATCTTTGATTATTAGTAAAAACTGAAGCTACAGAGGTATGATATATCAATTTAATCCAAGATATAAATATCGGACTAATATTAAATTTCTCAAGCACAGTAAATAAATATGGCCATTCAACTCTGTCAAAAGCTTTCTCAGCATCTAGTGAAATAACACATTCTGGAGTAGTAAGTGATGGAGTATAAATAATATTCACTAATCTGCTAATATTAAAAGATGAATAATGATTTTTAATATATCCAATCTGGTCCACAGAGATAATTTGAGGTAATACCTTCTCTAACCTAGTTGCTAATATTTTAGAAAAAATCTTAGAATCTACATTCAACAGGGATATCGGTCTGTATGATGCACAGTCAGTAGGGTCTTTATTCTTTTTAAGAATTAAAGAAATAGAAGCTCCATAAAATGATTGTGGTAATTTACCTAATCTGATTGCTTCTTTAAAAACTCTAGACAACCAGGACGAAAGAAAAGAAGAAAAAAAACTTAAAGAATTCCACAGTAAAACCACCTGGACCAGGTGCTTTGCCAGAATTCATAGAGGAAATAACACCTTTTATTTCATCATCCGTGATAGGAGTTTCTAATGTTAAACATTCTTCTGGTGATAATTTCGGAAAATTCAATTCCTTTGTTCTATCAACACTTAGTAAAATGATTGTGAGCCAACAAGCTGTGTGCCTCATTCAGATTCTCGATCAAAAGCACCAGAATATAACACAGGAAAAGGTATTGGGATAGTTCTATGTAATTCAGTGGGCTGAATGGCCTCCTATATGGCACATAGATCATACTATAGAGCATTACAACACAATACAGGTCCTTTGGCTCATGATGATGTTGTGCCAACCTTTTAACCTAATTTAAGATCAATCTAATCCCTTCCTTCCTACATTGCCCCTAATTTATCTTCCATCCATCTGCCTATTTAAGAGTTTTGTAAATGCCCCTAATGTATCTGCCTCTACCATCACCCTGGTAGTGCCTCTACACGCTCACCACTCTCCATAAAAAAATTACCTTCTGTACTTTTCTCCAATCACCCTAAAATTACACCCCCTCATTATTAGCCATTTCCACCTTGCTTACCATGAGGAAAATATTATATGGATAGATCTATGGTTTTGTGTGGGAGAGAATGCTAGTTGAAATGCCCCTCAGGTAAAAAAATACTCCTTTACCTCTCTATCTTACAACTCGCTCTGAATTTAAGCCTCTCTTCACTTTTGACAATGATTTACCCAGCAAGAGAATTCTCCTCGTCTACACAAAATCCCATAAATTTCTCACCTATCACACCCTGCTGTGAACAAGACTCATTTCTTTCTCCTCTCCTCACAGTCACGCCCTCAGCTTTGTGGAGAGTGAATCTCCCGTGACTTACTGCTGCTGTAAGAGGTCAAAAATCCAGAGTAACCACACAAAATGCTGCAGGAGCTCAGCAGGTCAGACAGCCTCTATGAATGGGAATAAACCGTCAACGTTTTGGGCCAAGATCCTTCATCAGGAGTCTGCACCTGGGTTATTCTCCTCCCACAGATGCTGCCTGGCAGGCCGAATTCCTTCGGTATTTTGCACTTGTAACCCTCAGGTTTGGCCAGCGGCGTTAGTCTAGCGAAGTCTCTGGCCTCGCCAAACGTGTGAAATCTGAGGTGTAAAACCTCTTGTTTGTGTGGATGCTGTGTGATCTGTTCCCCCGTTACAAGTCAGTACCACGAAGAAACAGAAAGAATGCCATATGCAATAAAACGAATTAGCTCTTTACCTCTTAATGTGACTGAAGGGTTAGTAAAGAAGAAACAAAAAGGAGAGGGCCCATTTTAATGAAACAGTCTAATGCGCACGTTGGAACTCACCGTTTCCCTTCCGTTGGCCCTCCATCGATTTCCCCGGGCTTTGTCGACTTCCAGCCCCACACCAAGTCCACTCTGTCCTGTTGTCTACGACCTCTCCTTTCTGGTGTCTTCTTTCTTCATCTCTTGCCAAACAAAAGACCCAGATCACCTCGTTCTCAGGCACACAAGTAAAAAAAACACTCCCTTCAGTGGACGGGCGCACATTCTAAAGCCCCCATTATCTCTAGCCAGAACCCAAACACTGCTGCTACAGGAAAACCATTACATTAGCAGTGAAACCTTTCCCAGGGCGTTACATATACGTTGCTCAAGATTTCTGGTTTCTGCAAAATCTTCTGTGTCAATAATACGACATGTCATGTGTTTAAGGTTGGGTGCATTTCAGGCAGAGGATAATGGGTTCTTGATTGGTAAAAGGGTTTACATTACAAGTTATGGGTTTGTGATGACAAACCAAGTTATCAGAAGATTGATGCTGATGAAAGAGATAAGGGAGACAATGGAGAAGCATTCAAAATGCTAATAAGAGAGAAGAGAGAGAGATTAACGAGAAAGAAACACATTTCAGAATATTGACAGACCAGTTGCTGTGAACCTGAACTTTTGAAGTTTGATGGACAGGCAATACCCCAGCAGGGGGATAAAAAGAACAGGTTCACTAAGGCACAACAGACACCAGGAGATCACGAGATAACGAGACCCTGGAAGAGCGGTGTGCCCCCACAAGTTGGTGACAGTTTGGAGGTCTGGTCGCGGGAACCGACCATAGACGCACAGGGTGAAAGGGTACGATCGGCGGGAACCTGGTGTGTGTGTCCGCTCTTGCCTGGGTGCTGGGTTCACCGCGGAAGAACGGTTCTATCTGGAGCGGAGGGGTCACAGTCGGTGACCACAGGAGACATAACAAAAGGTCCGCCCGAGAGCTAACTGCGAAGAACATCAAAGGTCTGCTGAATCAGATTTGAATATCTCTATCTCTGTCTCTCTCTCCAATGGCACAGCAGCGATTACTGCGAACTGTACTAAGCTGAACTGAACCCTGCGTCACTTGAGACTGATCATTTTACCCCTAGACTGCGATAGAGCTTGGTTGGTTCCTATTACCCTAGTTCTGTCTACATGTGTGTTTTATCATTGCTAACCTGTTGCATTTATATCCTTACGATTAGAGTACTGTGATACTTATTTCTTTAATAAAACTTTATTAGCTTCTGTTAAACCAGACTCCAACTAAGAGGTCCATTTCTGCTGGTTTGGCAACCCAGTTACGGGGTACGTAACAGGGTGAATATGGGGGAATGGGGTTGAGGGAAAAATCTGGTCCTGATTGAGTGCTGGGGCAACATCAACAGGCCGAAGAGCCTAATTCTGCTCCTATACACCAATCAGCGATCACCAATTGAGGTTTGATTCCAGCCGCTGCCTGTAAGGAATTTATACGTTCTCCTTGTGACCATACGGGTTACCTCCAGGTGCTCCGGTTTCATCCCACATTCCAAAGATGATTATGATTAATAAATTGTGGGCACGCTATGTTGGTGCTAGGAGTGTGGTGGTGCCTACAGGCTGCCCCTAGCCCAGTCTCCACTGATTTGATTTGCGGCAAAACGACGCATATTACTGTATGTTTCAATGTACATGTGATCAATAAAACTCATCTTTATCTTTTCATGATAGTGTTGAGGACAGCTCCATGGCCTAATTCTGTTCCTATATCTTACAGCCTTCTGACATTCTGTTTTTGGTGCATTCCTCACCAAGATACGGTCTTGCTACGGTGGTCAGTCAGAGGGAGTTCAGGGCTGCATGTGATGTAGAAGCTGGATTAAGTCATTCAGCTGAAGCAAGCCAAATTCCAGACCACGAGGCACGAAGTTCCCCACACCACCAATTAGCGACGAGATTTCCTCCCCACACCACCAATCAGCGACGAGATTTCCTCCCCACACCGCCAATCAGCGACGAGATTTCCTCCCCACACCACCAATCAGCGACGAGATTTCCTCCCCACACCACCAATCAGCGACGAGATTTCCTCCCCAAATCACAATTGGGTTTCTGAAGTGACATCCAATCAGCTGATTGAAAAGTATATAAAGGCCAAGCGTTTGGAAGCGACGCCACAACCAACAGCACACTGACGACGTCTCCTCGCACGGTGACAAAAACGTTTGCAAGTAAATTGCCAAGATCGGAGATCAACTCAACCGCCCGAGCTACACATTTTTTGAATGATTTCCATCCCTTTGGAAGGTTCCCAGTGGGCAGCGATATGATGCTTCTCCTGATTCATTATAGAGACGGTTGGGTATAAAATAACTCTGGCGCTCGGAGGGATTAGTGTCAAGATGTCAGCACTCAAGACAAGAACTTGTGTACAAAACAGGTAACATGTCGTACACCAGCTATGGTTATAGTTTGATGGATTAATCAGGCTGTGCTGCCGTTATAACACAAAGCAACGTCTTTTACTGTGGTGTGGATAAGTTAATAAAAAGGCTTAATAATAAAAATAATTACAGTTTCTTCCCCTCCACCGTCACATTTCTGAATGGTCTGTGAACGCATGAACACTACCATGTTATTCCTTTATATGTCCTATTTATTTAATTTGTAATCTATATATTTTGAGTCTTTGCACTGTACTGCTGCTGCAAAATAAAAATGTCAGTTTCTATGTCAGCATATGCCAGTGGTAATAAATCTGATTCTGAAGTATTTTAACAATGGATACACAGTAACAGACCCTTCTGGCCCAGTGAGCCCCTGCCCCCAAATTACACCCATGTGGCCAATTAACACACACGACATGCTGGTAGAATGCAGATGGAGGCCAGGCAGCATCTATAGGAAGAAGTACAGTCGACGTTTCAGGCCGAGACCCTGTGTCAGGACTTGAAGAAGGGTCTTGGCCTGAAACGTCGACTGTACTTCTTCCTACAGATGTTGCCTGGCCTGCTGCGTTCCACCAGCATTTTGTGTGTGTTGCTTGAATTCCCAGCATCTGCAGATTTTCTCGTTTTTGCATGTGGCCAATTGACCTACTAACCCGTTTGTCTTTGGAATCTGGGAGGAAACCGGAGCATCCGGAGGAAACCTACATGGTCACAGGGAGCATTTATAAACTCCAGAGACTAGGCCCCTGCTTCACACTCACAGTCCATCCATGTGCACATGGGGACAAAAGACATCCAGAGTCTAGACCTCTACTCCGCGCTCAAAAGCCAGCGGTATGAGTGGGCGATGAAGGGCATCCATGGATCTCGGGTTGTCGCAGGCCAGTGGATCCCAGGATTGGATGTTTGTGCAAGCAGGAGATATAGGGCCTTCAGCCAGTGAGCCCATAGTTTGAACCTGGAGTTTGGGGTCCCGTCGTCAGCTAGTCGGTGGGGTGGATAGTGAAGATCAAAACCCAAAGGTCGCTCAGAATCCTGGAAGTCAAAGCTCGATGGCTGAAGCTGGAAAATGGAGTTGAATGATTGTCCTTGTGTGTGTGAGGGAGGAAAGGGGCTTGTTTAGCTGTTGTTGCTTTATTGCTTGTGTTCTGTTTTACTGAGCTATGTTGGCGCCAGAATGTGTGGCGACACTTGTGGTCATCTCATTGCACGCTGGAATTTACAACAATAAATCTAAATCTGAAACTGTTGCAATGTTGTACATCAGTTTTAATTAATTTTTTTGTTATCCATGACAACACCAACGTCCCTAATTGTCTCTGGGAATATTTCTACAGATGTACCGTGGAGAGCATTCTAACGGGATGTATCACCGTTTGGCATGGAGAGCCACTTCACAGCATCATAAAAACGACAGAAAGTTGTAAACTCAGCCAGCTCCATCGTGGGCACTATCCTCCCCAGCATCCAGCTCACCTTCAAAAGGCAATGCCTTAAAAAGGTGGCATCCATCATTAAGGACCCCCATCTCCCAGGACATGCCCTCTTCTCATTGCTACCCTCAGGGAGGAAGTACAGGAACACAAACCCACACACTCAACATTTCAGGGACAGCTTCTTCCCCTCCACCAGCAGATTACTGAATGGACATTGAACCCATGTACACTACCTCAGTACTTTTCCCTCCATTTTTGCACTATTTAATTAATTTATATTATATATATATGTATTTCTTGTTGTAATTCATAGTTTTTATCATTATGTATTGCAATGTACTGCTGTTGCAAAATAACAAATTTCACAACATACATCATCACCATCATCAGCATCATCAGGTGCCGTGCCCAGTTTGACCTTTGACTGCCATGGCCCACACACTCCTGTTTCAGGTCAAGTGGATCAATTCATTGGTATTCTTTTCCAGTTCTCTGGCTGCTGTCTCCATCATCATTTGTCTTTGTCTTCCTCTTGCTTTCTTCCTTTCAATCTTTCCCATCATTACCATGCATGCTAACGCCTCTTTCCTAATCACATGTCCAATGAAGTTACGTTGCCTTTTCACGATCTCATACATTATTTCTCTTTTTGTGTTTGCTCTGTTCATGACATCCTCGTCAGATATTCGTTTCGTCCATGACATTCTTTGCATCTTCCTCAAAAACCACACCTCTGCTGCTACAATTCGTTTCCTCATGTTACTAGACATTGTCCAACATTCTGAGCCATATAACATAACTGGATAAACATAACATTTCAGTACTCTGAGGCGGGTTCTCATGCCTAGTTTATTATTGGTCAGTATACTCTTCATTCTCGTAAAGGTGTTTTTCGCCATCCCTATTCTTGTTTTGACGTCCATGTCGCACCTGCCATCTGACGTCACCCAGTTTCCTAAGTAGCAAAAGCTCTGTACTTTCTGTACATACAATACTGTGCAAAAGTCTTAGTCACATAGCTAGAGTACCTAACATTTTTGCATAGTACTATGGTAATTTTATGTATTGCACTTCACTACTGCCATTAAAAAACAAATTTCATGACATATGTGAGTGATGATAAACCACATTCTGATATGAGTCTCCATTATGGACCAAGAGTGGGAAGGGGGGCAGGGAGAGGGAAATCATTGCTTGAAAAAGGGGAAGAGAGAGGAGGGAGTGGGAAGCCCCAGGGAGACATTCTGTAATGATCAATAAACCAATTGTTTGGAATCAAATGATTTTGCCTGGTGTCTCAGAGCTGGGTGTGTCTGCACCCGCATCAGCCCCACCCTGGCACTCCCTCTCTGCCACCTGTCCCACACCCCTCCCACGGCACTCCACCCTCACCATTCCCAACATCCTTTGCTCCCGCCAGATTTACAAACTGGCTCCCCATTCCACATTGACAAATACAGTACAGTGCCAAACCTTTAGGCAAACTAGTTGTATATGTGTGCCTAAGACTTTTGCACAGTTACTGTATGTCAGAGTTCAATTCCAGCATCCTCTGTAAGGAGTTTGTACGTCCTTCCCATGAGCATGTGGGTTTCCTCTGCATGCTCTGGTTTCCTCCTACAGTCCAGAGATGTACCAGTTAGTAGGTTAATTAGTCATTGTAAATTGTTCTGTGATCAGGCTAGGCTAGGATTAAATGGGTAGGGTGCTGGGTGGCCGGAATGGGCTATTCCGCACTGTATCTTTAAATAGGTAAATAAATCGAATAACTCCTGAATCGCAGAATGTGGGTCTTCAGGCTCCTGTACCCCCTCCCTGATGGCAGCAATGAGAACAGGGCATGTTGCAGATGGTGAGGGTCTTTGTGATGGATGCCACCCTCGTGAGGCAACACCTTTTGAAGACGTCCTCGATGGTGGGGAGGGTTGTCCCCACGATGGAGCTGGCTGATTTTACAGCCCTCTGCAGCTTCTTCTGATAGACAATAGACAATAGACAATAGGTGCAGGAGTAGGCCATTCGGTCCTTCGAGCCAGCACCGCCATTCACTGTGATCATGGCTGATCATCCACAATCAGTATCCAGTTCCTGCCTTATCCCCATAACCTTCGTTTCCGCTATCTTTAAGAGCTCTATCCATCTCTTTCTTGAAAGCATCCAGAGACTTGGCCTCCACAGTCTTCTGGGGCAGAGCATTCCATATATCCACCACCCTCTGGGTGAAAAAGTTTTTCCTCAACTCCGTTCTAAATGACCTACCCCTTATTCTTAAACTGTGGCCTCTGGTTCTGGACTCACCCATCAGCGGGAACATGCTTCCTGCCTCCAGCGAGTCTAATCCCTTAATAATCTTATATGTTTCAATAAGATCCCCTGTCAGCCTTCTAAATTCCAGAGTATACAAGCCCAGTTGCTCCAATCTTTCAACATATGACAGTCCTGCCATCCCGGGAATTAACCTTGTGAACCTACGCTGCACTCCCTCAATAGCAAGAATGTCCTTCCTCAAATTTGGAGACCAAAACTGCACACAGTACTCCAGCTGTGGTCTCACTAGGGCCGTGTACAACTGCAGAAGGACCTCTTTGTTCTTATACTCAATTCCCCTTGTTATGAAGGCCAGCATGCCATTAGCTTTTTTCACTGCCTGCTGTACTTGCATGCTTGCTTTCAGTGACTGATGTACAAGAACACCTAGATCTCGTTGTACTTCCCCTTTTCCTAACTTGATTCCATTTAGGTAATAATCTGCCTTCCTGTTCTTCACACCAAAGTGGATAACCTCACATTTATCCACATTAAACGGCATCTGCCATGCATCTGCCCACTCACCCAACCTGTCCAAGTCACCCTGCATTCTCATAACATCCTCCTCACATTTCATACTGCCACCCAGCTTTGTGTCATCGGCAAATTTGCCAATGTTACTTTTAATTCCCTCATCTAAATCATTAATATATATTGTAAACAGTTGCGGTCCCAGCAGTGAACCCTGCGGTACCCCGCTGGTCACCGCCTGCTATTCCAAAAGGGAGCCGTTAATCGCTACTCTTTGTTTTCTGTCAGCCAGCCAATTTTCAATCCATGTGCAGTGCTGTGCAGTGGTGTCTCCATACCCGGCAGTGATCAACCAAACAGAATACTCTCCACGATGACGTACACATCTCCTCAGACTTGTCTTGTTTTTTAATACAGAGTGCGGAGGGTGGTGGTTAGGACAGTGGTGTTTAAGTGTCTGTTAGGCACATGAATATGCAGGAATAGAGGGATATGGGTAACGTGCAGAAGGGATTTAGTTTAATTTGTTGTGTTTGGCACAGACATTGTGGGATGATGGCCCTTTCCCTGTGCTGTACTGTTCTACATTCTATATTTTATTCTATCTATACCCTTAGTAATTTTATAGAGCTGCTGGTGTGTCTTCTTCATAACTGCCTCAATATGTTGGGCCAAGGGTAGATCTTCAAAGGTGTTGACTTGCAGGAAATTGAAGCTGCTCACTTTTTCCACTGCTGACCCCTTGATGGCTGGTGTGTGCTGCTGATGTCCACAATCATTTTCTCAGTCTCACTGATGTTGAGTCTGAGATTGCTGGTGTGACACCACTCAACCAGCCTATCTATGGATGTGGTAGCTGGCACAGCTAGAGGTAGTGAAGAGTTGGTTTGCTAATCCTGTCTCACTCTCTCTCTCTCGCTCTCTCTGCCCAGGACAGTGATGACGGAGAGGTGGATAAGAACAAGTGCTGTACCCTCTGTAATATGTTCTTCACCTCGGCTATTGTAGCACAGTCGCACTACCAGGGCAAAACGCATGCCAAGAGGATGAAGCTGGTGCTGGGAGAAGTTCTTGTACCTGCCAGGACAACAGGTAAGCCTCCTTGGCAGATTTCACACTGTCTCCGGCTTTTCAACGACACTGTGGAATAATTTATCAATAACCAGTAGTTTAATCTAACTAGGGGGATCCCTCATGAACTAGTCTTTGGAAGTTACTCTAAGCGGTTCCCCTGGAATAGCTGGTTTTATTAGCTCACCAAGAGTTATGCAGACACCGAGTCTGAAACTAGAGGACTTAACTTCAAGAGGTGAGGAGAAGGATTTAAAACTCAGCACTCAGATCTCCTTCAAATTTCTTCCCTCTCGCCTTAAACCAGCACACGTGAGTTGTAGACCTCCCTTCCCTAAGAAAAAGGTTCTGATTATATATCCTGTAGAAGATGCTTGCCTTCATCAGTTGGGATATTGAATATAAGAGTCAGGAGGTGATGCTGCAGCTGTGTACAACTCTAGTCAGGGCACACTTGGAGTACTGTGGGCCGTTCTGCTTGCCACATTTCAGTAAGGCTTTAGAGTGGGTGCAGGAGAGGTTTGCCAAGCTGCCGTCTGGATTAGAGGGTATGAACTATAAGGAGTGGCTGGATAAATTTGAGTCACTTTCTCTGGAGTGTCAGACGTAGAGTGGAGATCTAATAGAAGATGGAAGGATGTGCAGGGGATGTTTCCTGTGGTGTGAGAGTCTAGGGTCCAGAAGGCACAGCCTCAGATTACAAGGACGTCACTTCAGAATAGGGATGAGGAGGAATGTATTTAGCCAGAGGGCGATGAATCTGTGAAATTAATTGCCACGGACAGCTGTGGAGGCCAAGCAATCGGGTATATTTAAAGTGGAGGCTGACAGGTTATTGATTAGTAAGTGTGTCAAAGGTTATGGGGAGGAGGCAGGAGAATGGATTGAGAGGGAAAGTAAGTGAGCCAAGGTTGAATACCAGAGCACACTAGATGGGCTGAATGGCCTGATTCTACTCTTATGTCAGAGGTATAAAGTTATAGAGCACTATGTCAGCTGATTAGCAGGACTTGGAGGATTTGCAATTGTTCCTCAATTATACAATATATTTGTGCACAAGGAGAGCAGCCTGGCCTTCTCTACACAAATTGTTCTGAAGTCTGATCAAAGAAAAGTCATCTTTATACAGAAATTGAGTCATTGGATACAATTATTGATCCAATAGAAACTTCATGCACTTCTGAATCCCAACATTTGCATATTTAAGTATCAATCATAATATATATTTCAGGTGTTAATAACCAATTAAATCAATGTGTTAAAGGTCAGTGATATTTGGTGAAGTAACTGTTCGATAGTAAGTGTTGCTCTAGAAACCTTCGTTTACATCTATATCTTGTCTTGGAAAACGCGGAGATCTGGGTTCCCGGGCTTGAACAGAAAGGCTGCAGAAAGGAGAACTGGGCTTTCAAGGGCCATGTTCAGCCTGGATGACTCCACTATGTCTGCACACTAGCTCCCTCAGTTTATCATCGTGAGTCTTGTTTCCACACTCAGAAAAGCTGTATAAAGGGAAGACCTGCTCTCAAAGGTTTGGCTCGGCTTGCGAATGAACAGAGTCTGCACTCTGTCACCACTTTAACCCTTCATTGCTTCAGCTTCCGTAACTACAGCACAGAAACAAGCCTGTTGGCCCACCTGGTCCATGCCAGGCCGTTATTCTGCCTATTCCCATCAACCCGTGCCTGGACCATTGCCCTCCGTACCGCTCCCATCCATGTACTTCGCCAAACTCCTCTTATTGTCTAAGTTTATAAAGTAAGGAAAGACATGGATCATGCAGAGGGTCATAATCTTTAACCCACAGTCGAAATGTCACATTCTAGAGGACGTGTATTTAAGATGCGAGGGGAAAGCTTTAAGGAGATGTGCAGGACAAGCTTTTTACACAGAGAGTGGTGGGTGGTGGATCAGGGAGAAGTAAGTGGTGTTTAAGTGGCTGTTAGACACATGAAGATGCAGGGAATATGGATAATGAGGAGGCAAAAAGGATTTAGTTTAATTTTAAAGGCAAGCGATACTGCAGATGCTGGAAATCCAGAGAATCACGCACAAAGTACTAGAGGAACTCAGCAGATCAGGCAGCATCTCTAGAGAGGAATAAAGAGTCGATGTTTCAGGCCGAAATGTTTTGGGTCCTGATGAAGGGTCTTGGCCTGAAACATTGAATCTTTATACCTCTCCATCGATGCTGCCTGACCTGCTGAGTTCCTTCAGCATTTTGTGTGTGTTACTTTAATTTGTTGTGCTTGGTGCAGACAAAGGACCAGCCCCTGAGCTGTAATGCCCACTATCCATACCCCTTACGATTTTATAAATCTCTGTAAGGTCATCTCTCTGCCTTTCATCTCCTAGTGAATATAAACAGCCTACTCTCCATGGTCACAATGTGAAATCTAATTTGAAGGCACAGCCTTGTATTTGCAAGCGCTCTGCGTCAGTGCACAGCGGGTTCATTTGCCCAAGGACCACTTTAAATTAGAAAAACATCATTCCTAATAATCAAACTGATGGGTGGACCAACCTGTGGGAAATCAAAACGAATTCTAGTGGTGTAGCCACCCATTGGATTATTAAGGGCATGTTAATTACAATGTTCCAAAATTATATTACAGATTTCTGATTAAATGTTTCACAAGCAGTTAATGGTTCACTTTTTGATTTCTTAAAGGCGCATACGCTCAGTGGCCACTTTATTAGGTACAGGAGTGGAACCCGATGTTGTGTTATGCTGGTGTAGATCCTCCACTTCAAGGCTCAACGTGTGTGCGTACCACATAGCACGCGCTATGCGTACTTCGTCTGCACGGCACTGTTGTACGCATGGTTATTTGAGTTGCTAACGCCTTCCTGTCAGCTTGAACCATTCTGACCGTGCTCCTCTTGACCTCTCTCATTAACAAGGTGTTTTCACCCGCAGAACTGCCACTCACCGGGTGTTTTTTCTCGTTTTTCACACCATTCTCTGTAAGCTCTAAAGACTGATGTGGATGAAAATCCCAGGAGGTCAGCAATTTCTGCAAAAGCTCAAACCACCCACTTACAATCATTGCACGGTCAAGTCACATTTCTTCCCCATTCTGACGTTTGGTCCGAACCTCTTGACCATGTCAGCATGCTTTTATGCATTGAGTTGGCTGATTAGGTATCTTCATTAATAAGCAGGTGTACCTAACAAAGTAGCCATTGAGTGTATGCTGGCTTGGAATATAGTACATTAAACAAAGTGTTACGGCAACAGGCCATTCGGCCTACAATGCCTGTGGTAGCCATGCTAGTCCCTTCTGCCTACACACCATACATATCCCTCCATTCCCTCCCTTTTCCTGTGGGTCAAAGGATGTGTTTCTGTGCTGTAGTGCTCTATGACTATGTCTTCTTGATGGAGGGTTTGTGAATGCCCTTGAGGTCTCCCTTTGCAATCTTCCCTCCCACTGACCTTCTACCACAGTGGATCTATAAGGTGGAATGCATCATTCAGAGATCTGATGTATGGGCATGATCTGGCCTGCTCACCAGAGTCAAAGTCAAAGTCTGCACACATGCATGTTCATACAAATGCAATGAAAAACTTGCATGTATGCACAGATGCAGTAAAAAAACGTACTCGCAATAGCATCACAGCATACTATAAGCAGCATTCACAAGTATAATACATATTGAGCAAAAATCTTACAAAATTATACAAGAATACATTTAGAACAACAAAAATTAAGTCCATTATAAGTGGTCTCAAAGTTGGTCTGAAAGTTTTGATGGTTGGTTGAAGGGAAGTAGCTGTTTTTGAACCTGAAGGTGTGGGTCTGTTCGCTTCCGTACCTCCTGCCTGATGGTAGCTGCGAGAATTTAGCAGGGCCCATATGTTGGGGATCTTTGATGATGAATAATGTTGCCTTCTCGAGGCAGCAGCTCCTGCAGATACTGCTGATGGTGGGGAGGGGTGCACCCCTGATGTTTTAGGCTGAGAGTCCTCTGCTCCCTGTGGCATCTGTAGCATAGTGGTTAACACAATGCTGTACAGCGCAGGTGACCGGGGGTCAATTCTCACCGCTGCCTGTAAGGAGTTTGTACGCTCTCCTCGTGACCGTGTAGGTTTCCTCCCACATTCCAAAGACGTACCAGTTGGTGGGTTAATTGGTCATTGTAAATTGTCCTGTGATTAGATGAGATTGTGTTTAGGCATGTCGGGAAGGGGATTAAATTGGGAGATTGCTGGGCGGCGTGGCTCAAAGGACCACAAGGGCCTTTTCCGTGCCGTATCTCAATAAATAAGTTCCTGCTCCTTTGAATTGTTGCTCAAGACACTGTTGCAACCAGTCAGGATGCTTTCTGCAGTGTCGTGTTAGAGCGTTCAGTGACAAGTCAAACCTCGCTAGCCTCCTAAGAAATTAAAACATCGGTGTGCTGGGCCTAGGACAGATCACCCGATATATGAATCTGAAGCCTTCAAACTGTGGACACTGACACTGGTTCACTTTCAGTAGGTTTTGAAGATTTTGCACTTCTAGAGCGCCTCCTGTAGGTAGTCCAATGTATTACGTGGGGGGTGGGGGGGGGGAAGAGAAGCTCTGCTGCTCTGTAAACCATGTATTTGGTGAATGGTTGAGGGTTTGGGTCTTCCAACACTCTTGTCTATGTAAAAACCTGCACAAAATATTTGGGCCCATTGGTCTATTCTCATGCTCCCTGAACTCAGTAAATCTTTCCTTTCCTTAGATACGATGTTTACCCTGTAATTATTATTTTATATCCCAGAGGAGCCTCCTGAGCCCTTGCCTCCTGAGACGCCCATCTTACCCAGCCTGGGTTCCGTCACGGATAATGGTGACTCGGGCAAGTTCTGCCGCCTCTGCAGCTCGTGGTTCAACAACCCGATGATGGCTCAGCAGCACTACGAGGGCAAGAAGCACAAGAAGAACGCGGCCAGGGCCAAGCTCCTTCAGCAGCTGGGCGAGACACTGGATTCAGAGGCTCTACGAGGTAGGCCGGGTGAGATTCTGTCCTCTCTTTCTCTCAGACTTCTGTTGCTCTTTGACCTCTCATCCCGCTGCGGAGGGTCATGAGGGATGCCCCTGCTCCAAGTACAGAGCTAAACGAGGTTATAAATGGCAACTCATTGCTCCCTCTGACCTCTCGGCACTCAGTGATGTCAGGTTCTCCTGACAAGGAGCAAGTGCACCCACCAAAGCTCGACGCCCAAAGACGAGATCTGGATCCAAACCTCACTTGGTTTCAGAGGTACCTGGATTGGCACATGAGAGAGGGCTATTGGAAAGTGTGAACAATGGTGCTGCTGGGATGGCTTTGACAGAATGGCCCTCTTCCACCCATGGTTCATTTGGTCCCAGGGCCCAGGTGCTGTCGATATCAATAAAGTCTCAATATTCTATCCGATTCGTAGTTGTCTGTTGTGAGGTGGTGTGGTTGGACATGGTGACATTGAATAAATGAACCAAGTACAAAGTGTAGAAGGTAAACTGGGCTCTGTACTCTGGGCAAAGCACTTAATGGGAGATTGCTTTATCTGTGAGAATTTTTAATTACGCTGCTGGACACCGAATTCTCAGGGTACCTGAGGAGACATGACCTAGGTTCATGTTCTAGGTCGCGGACACATGACCTTGAGTGAATGCAGTCATTTAGAGGAATTGAGTGTGGATGGTTTAGGAGCTAGAAGACGATCATATTGAAGATCTTGATTTGAGGTTCATCCATGGAGAAGGTGTGAGGTTTGAGGAACGTGATTGTGTTTAGGCATGTCGGGAAGGGGAAGATGGGACCAGAAGGCCACTTAACCTCTCCACAATGTAAACACGGGAGATTCTGCAGATGCTGGAAATCCAGCCTCTAAACCCAATGCACCCTTGCTCCACCTCAGCTCCCTGTGTCTTTCTGAGAAAGGGTCGTTGCTGAGACTGTTATCTATTTCACAGCAGGCGGCACGGTAGCGTAGTGCTTAGTGCCGTGCTTTATAGCAATCGCGGTTCAATTCCAACCTCCGTCTTATCCATTCTCCCATGGCTGCACGTGTTTCCTGCGGGTGCTGTAGTTTTCTCCCACATCTCAAAAATGCAGGAGTTCGTAAGGTTTGGTAAGTTGTGAAATGCAATATTGGCACCAGAAGCATGGCAATACTTGTGGGCTGAGCCCAGCACAACCCTCAACTGTGTTGGTCATTGATGTGGACAATACAGTTCACTGTAAATTTTGATGTACTAGTGACAAATAAAGGTAATCGTTAATACTTAAGGAGGTAAATTTGAGATAAATGCGTATTTGTATGTGGGAAGGAGGGTGTTATGTTTGCTCACCTATAACTACTGATGAGACCCAAAGGCAGGAGATAGGACAAAGCCAAAACTCAAAATCGTGCTTTATTCAGTAAAACAATGTAGCTACAAACTGTTCATCCCAAAGCACAACTATTTAAATGGTTTACCCAAGAACATTCAAGACATTGATTGGAACAACAATCAATTAGTGAAAGTCATCCTGGGACTGTTTGTCAGCTGACCAATAGACGTTGGTTGTTTCGACTCACTGTAAACCTCCCTCTTTAAGATGTAGGATTTGAACTGGGGTTGATTTGGTTTGGAACAACCAATTTGCACTGGTGATCAGTCTTTCTTACTGGTTGCAGGCCGTCACTTTTTTGTTGCGATGTTGCTTGTGGCTGTGCTGGTGCTGGTGGATGCGTTGGTCAGGATAAATTGAACTCATCCAGGAGGAGATGAAGGTCCAGCTCTGAGTTTGATGAACCATCCGATGAACTTGTGCCTTCAGGAGCTAGTAGTCATAACTGATTAATGTGGCGATGCCAGCAATGTCCATCTATAATAACTTCATAGAGCACTTTCCCCAGACAGTTGACAATCTGACCAGGTCCTCAGTGGTCTTACCCATTGTGATACTCTCTAACCCACACTACAGCTCCGGGCTTCAATGACCTCACCCGTTGTCCGCGGTCTTTGTGGCTGCCTTTGTGCAGCTAACCATCTGCTGTCTTGGACGTTGGATGTTGTGGCAGCATTGCATACAATGCTGTGTGCAGTTTTCTTCCCAAAAATGCGAGTTGGTGTTTCCCGCTCGAGACCTGGATGCAGAGTAATTAGCTACGTCAGCAGAAACGTGGTGGACCTCGGCCGATGCTTTTCTCTCTCTTGATTTCAGAAGCGACCGTTTGAAGGTATCCACTTAGCCGCTGCACTGTGGAGGTGAGTAGATGTGGATAATTCCACTGTTCTAATAGAATGCAACAAACTCCTTTGAACTGAATTGAGTGCCATTACAGAAACAAACATTTCTGGCAACCCAAAATGGCTCAAGATCTGCAGCAGCTGTTGAATGGGAGCTTCTGTCATTGTTGACTTTGTTGACTCTGACCATTTGGAATAGACGTCAACCAGAGCAAGGCAGGTACACGTTTTGGTTGGACCAGCAAAGTCAATATGTACCCAACTCCCAGGTCCCTCAGCCTGAGGCCATGGTTGTGGATTGGCTCTAACTGGATTCTTTGCTGCCATAGAGCACTGCGTACACTGCTTGCATATGGATGTGATATCTTCACCAGTGCCCAGCCAGTACACAAAGCTACTTGTCAAGGTTTTCATTCAATTGATGCCTGGGTAACTATGGTGGAATGGTTTCAGTACTTTTGGTCAAAGTGATTCCATAAATGCTATTCTGTTTCCAAACATTAGGCAGGAGTCCGCCGTTGAGAGTGATGTATGGCATTGGTAAAAGGATTCGACATCTTCCTCAGCTTTGACTGACCATCTGTCAATGAGGTATCTGGGGATATGATGAAGAAGAGGCCATTACTGCCCTGATCTTGTCGACCATGACGAGAAGACAATCAGCAGTATACCATACAACCCGGTGGACTTTGAAATCCACTGAAATTGCAGACTTGCAGCCATGACTGTCTTCATTTTCAGTAACCTGCTGATTTGTAAGTTTGACGAGGGCATCTGCCTGTCCAGTTTCGTGGTATTATAAACCAGCAGCAACAGAGATGAATTTGAGTCGAGTTTTTATAAAATAAACAATGACATTTATTAACCTCTACTCAAATAAACATGGAACAGTAAATGAACGATTAACTTAAACCGGATGTTAACAGCGATATGCTTATATAGTTATCAGTCGAACTTAAAGACAATTCTTAACAGATCTTATTAAAGCACAGTCTTAAGCTGGTAATTTAATAAGTTCAACTGATTCCTGAAATATTCGAGAGGAGAGACTTCTCAAACCAGCTTTGGAATAGTCCCCAAAGTAAAGATGTCACTGCTGACACAGCTCCCAGCCAAAATGCCTTGTCTGAAGTTATGACACAGAATACGATTTCTCAAAGTAAATGACCTTTCTACAAAGTGATGATCACACAACCCAAACTGTGTCAGGGTTAACAAAACGTGCATGCCATGCACGGATGGTTCCAAATGTCAGTCACACCCGTAATGCGCCAAATGCCGCTGGTTAACCCCAACCCTTCTGGGGTTCATTCGGAGCCAGGACTTCTTCACTCTCACTCTTTCTTCTTCTCCGATGGTATAACTACCTACGGTGGTCTCCCAACAAAATGAACTACGCAACAACTGCAGTTTC
The DNA here is from genome assembly GCF_963921235.1 of Mobula hypostoma. Lineage (NCBI taxonomy): Eukaryota > Metazoa > Chordata > Chondrichthyes > Myliobatiformes > Myliobatidae > Mobula > Mobula hypostoma. The sequence goes on along the minus strand of NC_086115.1, from coordinate 13,686,474 downwards.
CCCTTATATACCAGTTGGAACATGCCCTCACATGACATCACATCACCCCACAATCACAAGACAATTACTTCATTCCAATGGCACGAGACCATTGCATCATTCCAACAGCATAAGACAACTGCGTCATATTCATGAGGTACTCACGGGACAGGTAACACCTCTCCCCAAGAAAAGAAAATTTTGATCTATCAAGAGCAAAATTTTAACTACAATTAACAAAATATACAGATGTATAAAATTTACAAAATGCACAATACATACAATTATCATACAGTACTCTGCAGCTGATATAACATATGATGAGAGTGTAAACAAATATCAGAATTACATTACAAGTTCAACATCTGGACAAACATTCGGCAATTACACTATTTTTGCCTTTAATGTGAGTTATTAAGACATTATATTCTTATAAAATTAAACTCCAATTCAGTAACCTTCTATTTTTGTTTTTCGGTTTACTCAAAAGTACCAATGGATTATGATCGGTGTAAATCACGGGTTGTTTCTGAGTTGTGCCAACGTCCACACAAAATGAGAGATAATAATTCCTTTTCTATGGTCGAATAATTTATTTCATGCCCATTAAATTTCTTGGAAAAATAAGCCACAGGTTAGTCAACATCATCATCATTATCCCTTTGTAGTAACACTGCTCCTGAAGCCTCGTCACTAGCATCTACAGCTAAGGAAAATGCCTTTTCAAAATCAGGTGATTTGAGCCCAGGTTGGTGACATAGGATAACTTTCAATTTATCAATTTCTTCCTGACAAGGCTTTGTCCAAACAAACAAGTTCTTACAGAACTTACGGTAATACCCTATCATTCCCAAGAATCTTCTGAGAGCTTTTGTACTAGTTGGAGTGGGAACCTCCAAAATTGTCTGAACTTTTGCCTGAACAGGAGCCAACCTGCTTTGACCCACAACATAACCAAGATAGGTCACAGTGGCATGCCAAGATTCACTTTTAGCTAAGTTAACAGTTAGGTTAGCTTTTGAAAGCCTGTCAAACAGTTTTTCCATTGCAGACATATGTGCCTCCCAAGTGTCAATCCCTGTGACTAAATTATCAATATAGGTATCTGTATGTTTTAACCCTCGAATTACAGAATTAATCATTTTCTGGAAGGTTCTTGGAGTATTCTTCATCTCAAATGGAAGAACATTATACTCATATAACCCAGATGGTGTCACAATCGCAGAAATTTCCCTGCCTCTATCCCTTAATGGAACACACCAATACGCTTTCAACAAATCAATCTTTGTAAGAAATTTAGCTTTTCCAACCTTGTCCACGCAATCGTCTACCCTAGGGATTGGATATGCATCAGTTTTTGTTACAGCATTCATCTTCCAGTAATCACTATAAAACCAAATACTTCTGTCTGGTTTAGGCACCATGACACAAGATGAACTCCAATCTGAAGTAGAAGGTCTAATAATATCATTGTCTAACATATACTTAGTTTCCTGTTCGGCAAGTGTACATTTTTCGGCATTCATTTGATATGTATGTTGCTTTATAGGTTTGGCGCTTCCAACATCTGCATCATGTGAGACTACTGTGGTTCTTTTAGGAACATCTGGAAATAAATCCCTATTTTTCAAAATTAACTGCTTCATCTGCTGCCTCTGCTATGTCTGTAGATGAGCCAATTTCTCATCAATATTTTCCAAAATTGTCGAATTTGTTAGTCTGGCAGAAATAACATTTGGTTTAAAATGAGCCCCAGATAGATCAGCTACCAAGTTCCCAGGGAGGTCAGACTCATTGTCACTGACAACAACGGTCATAGTTACAGACTGTTTCCCATAATAAGGCTTTATCATATTTACATGACAAAGTTGCATTGGGCTTCATTGATCTGCTGTTTTTACCACATAGTCCACATTATTAACTTTAGATATAATCTCATAAGGACATAGAATCTAGTTTGAAATGGGTTCACTTGCACGGGGAAAAGAACCAACACCTTATCTCCCGGCTTAAATACCCTCATTCTAGCTTCCTTGTCATACCAAGTTTTCATTCTTTCCTGAGCAGATTTTAAGTTTTCCCTTGCTAAGCTGCAAGCTTTATGCAATCTCTCCTTAAATTTTAAGACATAATCCAATAAATTAGTATGTAGTTCTTTATTAATCCACTGTTCTTTTAATAATGCCAAAGGACCTTGGACATTGTACCCAAACACAAGTTCAAAGGGACTCCTGCACTGACTCCTGTACTGCAAACAAAAGCAAATGAACTCCCTCATCCCAATCTTCCTCATTTTCAACACAAAACGTCCTAATCATAGTTTTAAGGGTAGAATGGAACCTTTCTAATGCCCCTTGTGGTTTGGGATAATACGCAGACGATGTAATCTATTTGGCTCCCAGTTTATAAACTATCTGCTGAAACAATCCAGACATGAAATTACTTCCTTGATCAGACTGGACTTCTTTAGGTAACCCAAATAAAGTAAAGAACTTTATGAGAGCCTTTGTCACAGTTTTGGTTTTTATATTCCTAAGAGGTATCGCTTCTGGAAACCTAGATGCAGTACACATGATAGTCAACAAATATTGGTGGCCAGCTTTAGTTTTTGGCAATGGGCCAACACAATCTACAATAACTTAAGGAAACGGTTCACCAAATGCAGGCATAGGTTGTAATAGGGCCACTAGGGTGACTTGATTAGGTTTACCCACAATCTGACAAGTGTGACAAGTTCGGCAAAATGTCGCCACATCTTTCGTCAACCCAGGCCAATAAAAATGTTTAAAAACCTAGCTCACAGTTTTCCTCACACCAAAATGTTCACCCAAGGGTATATTATGAGCCAAAATTAAAATTTAATTCTGGTAAATTTTAGGAACCACTGTCTGGTGAAAAACTACCCAATCTTTGCTTGCAGGAACCTTAGGTGGTCTCCACTTCCTCATTAATACTCCACTCTTGAAATAATACCCTACTGGCACCTTTGTAATCTCATTATCTGGGAGAGCTTGTTCTCTTAAGGTGGGAATCTCAGGGTCTCTGCTTTGCTCCAATATAATCTCCTCCCTAGGCAAGGACAAGTCTTTAAGGTCAGAACTATTGCAAGGATCCTGATCAAATAATGAAGGTAGAAAAGTTACTGACGTCATCAAAATCTGAATCCTGATTTGAATTGTCTTGGGTAGCAGCCCCATGCTGCACAGAACCCTCTGCCTCGGCAGACTTTTTTTCCATAGCTTGGGTTATTGCACAGGAGGTATACATGTCAGAATCCATCTTTAGATCATCAACGATTGGCTTAGTTGTCATCTGCACTGCAGGAACAACTTTTCCTCCTGCTAGGTCATTCCTTAACAGTGAAGAAACACCATCCACTGGTAAACTGGGTCGCAGTCCTACTTTAGCATCCCTGAAACTAACCCTGACTTTAAAACTACTTTATGCAGAGGTACAGACATAAGGTTGCCCTCAATACCTCGTACAATATTCACCTCACCAATGTTAGTCTCATCATTAAACTCTAGAACACTGTCTAACATTAGTGATTGAGAAGCACCAGTATCCTGAAAAATTTTTATTGGTACTTGAGTGGTCCTTGCATTCACCCAAACAAATCCCCCTGACATGAAAGGATTGTATCCCTTCTTAACCTGGTCAGACCTGGACAGAGCTTCCTTTGAATATCCCGAAGCCTGTTGGTTTATAGGCGTTTCAAAGTGTTGCTAGCAGGCAGTTGGAACTGCCTCCTTTTCCCTCTTCTTCAGACGGAAACAGTCAGCCATAGCATGACCTGGTTTTTTACAATAGTGACAAATAAGACCAAATTGTTTTTCCTTCACTTGCTTCCCTTCATTCTTACCTTTATCACTAGCTTCCGATTTAATCTCTGGTTTACCCTGACTATCCAGGCTACTCTTTTGGAAAATTTTACTCAGAGTAAGCTTACGCTTATGGGTTAGAGCATACTCATCTGCTAATTTAGCGGACTCTGGCAATGTGGCAAGGTCCTTTTCATTCAAATATTCCCTTATGTCATCAGGGATACAACTTTTAAATTCCTCAATCAAAATCAGCTCCTTTAAGGTGTCATCATCCTCATTCACATTTTTAGAGGTACACCAGTACTCAAACCACACAGATTTGTCATAGGCAAACTCCACATAAGTCTGGTTCACATGTTTCTTCAGACTTCTAAATCTCTGTCTATAAGCTTCTGGAATCAATTTATAAGCTTTAAGTATAGCCTGCTTCACAGTATCATAATCAGCTGCCTGTGCACTAGTTAAAGCCGTGTAAACTTGTTGTGCTTTACCTTTAAATACACTTTGTAACAGGACAAGTCAGTGCTCTTTCGGCCACTGTGCACTCAGATCAACTTTCTCAAAATGCTGGAAGTATCTATCAACATCTGCCTCATTAAATGGGGGAACCAATTTAACTTCCTGACTAGCAATAAATGGTATACACGGTTTCCTCAAACCATCTTGCTTCTTGAGCCTTAACCTCTCCATCTCTAGCTCAAATTCCCACTGTTTTTCTGCAGCTTCTAATCGATTTCTTTCCAATTCAGCCTCTATTTTAAATTTATCTAACGCCATTTGTTCTAGCTGTAACCAGATCATATCTTTACTTATAGGAAACTTCTCTAACATCTCTTCATCAGACACTTTCATAGCTATATAATATTCAGCTATTTTTCTCTGAATCACTAATTTTGTCGTAGCCGTGGTTATCCCTGTAAGCTTCAGTTTTCCAGCAATTTCCCACACCTCACCCTTTATCGCATTCAGAAAGTTGCCAACGTCCATTGCTGCTGATTACCACACACAAACCAATCAAACAAAAAGGATTTTCCCTTTTATCAATCAGATCTTTAATTAAACAACCAATTAAGCTCTAAATTTGTTCAATCTGGATGAGCCCCAAAATATATTATAAACCAGCAGCAACAGAGATGAATTTGAGTCAAGTTTTTATAAAGTAAACAACAACATTTATTAACCTCTACTCAAATAAACATGGAACAGTAAATGAACGATTAACTTAAACCGGATGTTAACAGCGGTATGCTTATATAGTTATCAAACGGTCGAACTTAAAGACAATTCTTAACAGATCTTATTAAAGCACAGTCTTAAGGTGGTAATTTAATAAGTCCAAATGATTCCTGAAATGTTGAAGAGGAGAGACTTCCCAAACCAGCTTTCGAACAGTCCCCGAAGACGTCACTGCTGACGCAGCTCCCAGCCGAAATGCCTTATCCAAAGTTATGACACAGAATACGATTTCTCAAAGTAACTGACCTTTCAACAAAGTGATCATCGCACAACCCAAACCGTGTCAGGGTTAACAAAATGTGCGTGCCACGTACAGACAATTCCAAATGTCAGTCACACCCGTAATGCACCAAACGCCGCTGGTTAACCCCAACCCGTCTGGGGTTCATTCGGAGCTGGGGATTCTTCACTCTCACTCTTTCTTCTTCTTCGATGGCGTAACTACCAACGGGGGACTCCCAACAAAACGAACTATGCAACAACTGCGGTTTCCCCTTATATACCAGTTGGAACATGCCCTCACGTGACATCACATCACCCCACAATCACAAGACAATTACACCATTCCAATAGCATAAAACAATTACATCATATTCACGAGATACTCATGGAACAGGTAACAATGGGTTGATGTATACTTGATTTCAAAATCGTAGGTTAATAATGTCATTGCTCATCTTTGTAGATGGTTAGCTGTATACACCTGAATGCCTTTCTTAGACCCGCAGCTGGACAACAGTGGTTTGTGATCAGTAAGTGAGTGAAGTGTCCACCTTAAGGCATCTTGTGGAATTTCTTCATAGCAAAGATGATTCCCAAGTCTCCTTTTCAAATTGCCCATAGTCCCTTTCGGATACAGTCAGTGATCTCAATGCACGTGTGACAGCTTTATCAGAGCCATCAGGGCTGATATGGGATATGACTTCTCCCACCCAACAGTTGTGAGGACGATTGGGAACTCCGGGTTGAAATGGGTTAAGAGAAGGTTAGGTGACAGAATATTCTTCACCTGATCGAAAACCCCTTTACATTACTGGCAGACCACAGTATGTGCGCTTGCAACACTGTGTGTCCGACAGAGTGATCAGCAGCACTGGGGCTCCACAGGGGACTGTATTGTCTCCCTTTCTCTTCACCATTTACACCTCGGACTTCAACTACTGCACAGAGTCTTGTCATCTTCAGAAGTTTTCGGATGACTCTGCCATGGTTGGATGCATCAGCAAGGGAGATGAGGTCGAGTACAGGGCTACTGTAGGAAACTTTGTCACATGGTGTGAGCAGAATTATCTGCAGCTTAATGTGAAAAAGACTAAGGAGCTGGTGGTAGACCTGAGGACAGCTAAGGTACCGGTGACCCCTGTTTTCTTCCAGGGGGTCAGTGTGGACATGGTGGAGGATTACAAATACCTGGGGATACGTATTGATAATAAACTGGACTGGTCAAAGAACACTGAGGCTGTCTACAAGAAGGGTCAGAGCCATCTCTATTTCCTGAGGAGACTGAGGTCCTTTAACATCTGCCGGAAGATGCTGAGGATGTTCTACGAGTCTGTGGTGGCCAGTGCTATCATGTTAGCTGTTGTGTGCTGGGGCAGCAGGCTGAGGGTAGCAGATACCAACAGAATCAACAAACTCATTCATAAGGCCAGTGATGTTGTGGGGATGGAACTGGACTCTCTCACGGTGGTGTGTGAAAAGAGGATGCTGTCTAAGTTGCATGCCATCTTGGACAATGTCTCCCATCCACTACATAATGTACTGGGTGGGCACAGGAGTACATTCAGCCAGAGACTCATTCCACCGAGATGCAGCACAGAGCGTCATAGGAAGTCATTCCTGCCTGTGGCCATTAAACTTTACAACTCCTCCCTTGGAGGGTCAGACACCCTGTGCCGATAGGCTGGTCCTGGACTTATTTCATAATTTACTGGCATAATTTACATATTACTATTTAACTATTTATGGTTCTATTACTATTTATTATTTATGGTGCAACTGTAACGAAAACCAATTTCCCCCTGGGATCAATAAAGTATGACTATGACTATGACTATTATTGGACCATTCTAAGTAGCACCCTTGTTGAGCAAGGCATTTTATATTTTTATATTCTGTGTTTTCACCTGTTCTTTCTTGTTGCCATTTGGCAAATCTGTTAGTTTTTTTGTACAGGGGCTGGGGTTCGGGGGTTGATACTCTTGTTGCTGTGCGGTGCGCTTTGCTAGTTCTTTTTGTGCCAAGGAGGGGCGTGTTGGGGGCTGATGATGGTGATGCTTCTCTTTTTTTTAGTGTGGGGGAGTGGGTTCGATGTTTTTCTTGAATGACTTCCATGGTTTTCTTTGTTATGTGGCTGTCTGGAGAAGATGAATCTCAGAGTTGTATACTGCATACAAACTTTGATAATGAACCTTTGAACTTTTGAGTGGCTTCCTCAGCCAGTACCTTGCTGGGAGAAATGCCAAATAATGATTGATCATACCCAAGAATGATCATAAGGTGTTGACATATGACGGTGGAGGCATCTTTAAAACAGCAGTGATGTTTTCGGGATCTGAGCGACAATTATACTCATCCACGATGAATCCCAGATACTTAATTGTAGACAATAGGAGGCCACATCCTTCTGCCCAAAATCCCGTAGTTTGATCAAAACATGGTGCAGACAGTTGCATTGTTCTTTCTGATCAGTGCCCATCACAAGGATGTTGTCGAGATAAGCGGTCACACCATCAATACCACTCAGCGTGGTGTCCATAAGCTGTTGGAAAATAGGAGCCCCCTTTACTCCAAAAGGCAGATGGAGGAAGGAAAACAGCCCCTAGATGTAGAAGCTCACATCTACAGTGATGAAATGCTTTGAGAGGTTGGTCATGGCTGGAATGAACTCCTGCCTCAGCAAGGACCTGGACCCACTGCAATTTGCCTATCGCCACTATAGGTCTATGGTGGACGCAATCTCAATGGCTCTCCACGCAGTCTTGGAACACCTGGGCAATGCAAATATCTATGTCAGGATGCCGTTCGTTGCTTATAGCTCAGCATTTAACACTATTATTCCCCCAGTCCTGATCGACAGTACAGAACCTGGACCTCTGTATCTCCCTCTGCAATTGGATCCTTGACTTCCTAACTGGAAGACCACAATCTGTGTCGACTGGTGATAATATCTCCTTCTTGCTCTCAACCAACACTAGTGCACCTCAGGGATGTGTGCTTTGCCCATGGCTCTACTCCCTCTATACCCATGACTGTTTGGCCAGGCATAGCTCAAATGCCCTCTAAAAATTTGCTGATGATACAACCATTGTTGGTAGGATGTCAAGTGGTGACAAGAAGACAAACAGGAGTGAGATATACCAGCTAGTGGAGTGGTGTCACAGCAACAATCTTGCACTCAACGTCAGTAAGCTGAAAGAGCTGACTGTAGACTTCAGGAAGGGTAAGATGAAGGAACATGCACCAATCCTCAGAGAGGGATCAGAAGTGCAGAGAGTGAGCAGTTTCAAGCTCCTGGGTGTCAACATATCTGGGGGTCTAACCTGGATCCAATATATCATTGCAGCACAAAGAAGGCAAGACAGTGGCTATACTTCATTAGGAGTTTGAAGAGATTTGGTTTGTCATCTAAAACACTCAAAAACTTCTGTAGATATACCATGGAGAGCATTCTGACAGGCTGCATCACTGTCTGGTACGGCGTGGGGGAGGGGGCTCCTGCACAGGACCAAAAGCAGCTACAAAAAGATGTAAAATTAGTCAGCTCCATCTTGGGTACTAGCCTCCATACGCACACTCAGCAACTCAGGAACAGCTTCTTCCCCTCTCCCCATCCAATTCCTAAATAGACATTGAATCCATGAACACTACCTCACTTTTTTAATGTGTATTATTTCGGTTTTTGCACAATTTTTATTTAACTATCTAATATACATATATATACAGTGTAATAGATTTATTCATAATTTTCTTCTTTCTATATTATCATGTATTGCATTGTGCTGCTGTTGCTAAGTTAACAAATTTCGCAGGTGGAGAGATGAGTTGATTTGACTGGTGGGGACCCAAGTGCCTGCTATGTGCATTTGGAGATGATGCAATGTCTGATGCCCTATCGAGTTGTAGCTTGACCAACTGATTGTTGATAAATACTTTGGCATACTGTCTCCCGGGGAGAGCAAAGTCAATTTTGAACATGACCATTTAATTCCTTGTAGGTTTTGATGACTTTTAAAATGTCTTGTCCTTGTGTTTCACTGGCCTAGAAGACAGTGAAGGCCCTCTTTGTGACCACGGTGTTGACATTTGCTGCAAATATGTTTCTTGTATTGGCAGTTTCTTGCATAATGCCATATACCACAGTTCCGACAAGCTGTGTTTGGCCACTTGGAGACCCACTGAATGTTGATGTCTGGGCCATTGAAAGTTGCATTGACGTGGTTCTGTTCGACCAGCCTGGAGCCATGTTTCAGGCTGATCAAAGACCGACATTATTGAGTGACAGCTTGTAGAGTCATATCAGAGTCTTGCTGCCGTCTGGCTAGAAGCCGCTTATGAAAGTCTGCATTGCCAGGTGTTTAAAATCCACAAATAATAATCAGACATTTGGACGGTGATTCAGTTATGTAACCTAGCTTGAACTTTTCACATTCACAATTGACGACACTGGCATTTGTGATGAAATCATTGGCGCCATGTTTTTTTAATAAGTTTTAGACTTGGGTAGCAACCACTGAGGAGAGCTGACTGCTCTCCAAAAGTGCTTGTTAGCCGTCACACAGTTTCGTCAAACAATGGGTCACATGAGTTCTTAGGCAGAATGAAGTCAAAATAATACTCGTGTTCAGCAGTAACCAATTTTCAGAGCAAAATACATTTCTTCCGTGGGTCGTCTTTACTGGCGAACTCAACCTGGAATAACACACACACAGAGTGCTGGAGGAACTCAGCAGGTCAGGCAGCATCCACAGAAAAGAGTAAACACTAAACATTTTTGAGCCAAGACCCTTCATCAGGACTGATATATCTTCATAATATTTAAACCATGAGTCAAAGTAACTCCCGGAGCAGCATCGAAATGGAAGTTGGTAATGGATGCAACCACTGACTCACACGAGTTCCGTTCAGTGTTTGACACCGACGTCGTTGGATTCACTGATAACCTGCTGGTTAAGGATTCAATTAACTTCCGCTGGGCCACCTCAGATTGAGCTCGGTACCATTGCAGAATTGTGCACAAGTCTTCTGCTGAAATTGCCATCATGTCACAGCCAATTTGCTGTGTTCGCTCACCTGCTACTACTGATAAGACCTGATGCCAGGAGACAGAGCAAAGCTCGAATCCAGAATACTCCTTCATTCAGTAAAACCCCACAACTACAAAATCTCAAACTCAAAGCTAAACTGTACATCTCAGAGCTTGATTATTTAAATGGTTTACCCAAGGACATTCAAGACATCGATTGGAACAATAATGAATTATTGAAAGTCAGCCTGGAATTGGCTGTTAGTTGACCAATTGGTGTTTGTTGTTTTGGCTCACCATATCGGATGAGACACCAGTTATCCCTCCACCCCAAAGGCTGTTCCACAGCTGATCTGTACCTCAACGTATGATAGCTTTACACTCTACAGTACACGAGTAAAGATACCATACTGTAATTGTGTAAGTCATTGGTAAGGGCACAACTGGAGTATAGACTCCTTGTCAAATAATCAGCAATTGGTTTACTATTGTCACAGGGACCGAGATAAAGTGAAAAGCTTACATTGGTGTGCTGTCCAGATAGATCATAGGTCATACAAAAGTTCAACGTTCGAAATTCAAAGTAAATCTATTATCAAAGTACAAATATGTTATCATATACTACCTTGAGATTCATTTATACTTTATACTTTATCGTCGCCAAACAATTGATCCTAGAATGTACAATCATCACAGCGATATTTGATTCTGCGCTTCCCGCTCCCTGGATTACAAATCGATAGTAAGTATTAAAAATTTAAATAATAAATCATAAATAGAAAATAGAAAAATGGAAAGTAAGGTAGTGCAAAAATAACCAAGATGCAGGTCCGGATATTTGGAGGGTGCGGCCCAGATCCGGGTCAGGATCCGTTCAGCAGTCTTATCACAGTTGGAAAGAAGCTGTTCCCAAATCTGGCCGTACGAGTCTTCAAGCTCCTGAGCCTTCTCCCGGAGGGAAGAGGGACGAAAAGTGTGTTGGCTGGGTGGGTCATGTCCTTGATTATCCTGGCAGCACTGCTCCGACAGCGTGCGGTGTAAAGTGAGTCCAAGGACGGAAGATTGGTTTGTGTGATGTGCTCAACCTTCCACTAATGCCCCACCTCCCCCTCGTACCCCATCCGTTATTTATTTATTTATATGCACACGTTCTTTTTCTCTCTCTCCTTTTTCTCCCTCTGTCCCTCTCACTATACCCCTTGCCCATCCTCTGGGTTTCCCCCCCCCTCTTTTTCTTTCTCCCCGGACCTCCTGTCCCATGATCCTCTCATATCCCTTTTGCCAATCACCTGTCCAGCTCTTGGCTCCATCTCTCCCCTTCCTGTCTTCTCCTATCATTTTGGATCTCCCCCTCCCCCTCCCACTTTCAAATCTCATACTAGCTCTTCTTTCAGTGAGTCCTGATGAAGGGTCTCGGCCCGAAACGTCGACTGTACCTCTTCCTAGAGATGCTGCCTGGCCTGCTGCGTTCACCAGCAACTTTTATGTGTGCTGATGATAATATCGATGTCTCCATTGCTTTGACTTATCCAGGTGCTCTGCGCTTGCTCCCTCTTTCCTCTGGACTCAGTTTGCCCTGGTGTTCTGTGGGAATTTTTAATAAGCCACATTGATATACCAGTAAAAGCATTCGCATCGATGTGCTTTGGGAATACCCTGAGACTATGAGTGTTTTTTTCCGCTGGGCCTCAGCCAGGATATATATTACAGTTCCATCAGTACACTTCGCAATCACTCCTGAGCTAATGACAGACACCGAGACAATCCTGTAGATCACTGAAGTCTGGAAATGGTCCTTTAGACTATTTGAGCAGTCATTATCACTCCCTTTATTCCCTGTATAAATTATCCTTTATACGACCACTACAACAGCTGATGGCGTAGAATTTGCTGCTGACACACTCCCATCAGATCCTGGCCATTACACTGTGACTGATTTATATCAAAGCCATTGGTGACATTCATTTCAATTCATGGATTTGATAAGGTAATTAAAGAGTAGTGTTCAGTTACAGGCTGGAACATAATGGAGGGTTTTGCAGTAACAATCTCTGAGAGTGGATTATAGCCTGGAATTAAATTGAATGGTCCGTGGGGTTTATATATAACATTTTCCCAGGAGTGGGATACAGGCTGGGATCTGATCTAGGAGTTCAGGAGGATTATACACAGAATAACAGTTCCCCTGGAATGGGTTATATGCTGGGATCTAATTCATGCTGTTCTGGAGGTTTATATATAAAATAACAGATCTCCCAGAGTAGGTTGCAGGCTGGAATCTAATCTAGGAGTTCACAAGGTTTATACATAGAATAACAACTCCTATGGAGTGGATTGTAGGCTGGGATGTAATCTGTGGGTTCAGGAGGTTTATATATAAAATACCAGATCTCCAGGAGTGGGTTTCAGGCTGTGATCTAATTGAAGGATACAGGAAGTTTATATTCATAATAACAGACATTTAAGCAACGGTCTGTGGACTCCCTTAACTTAAAGACTGGAAAGTTACCAATGTGCAAAAAAAAAAGACAAGCTATGAAAATATAAAACAAATTATAACAATAAATAACACTGGGAACATGAGTTGTAGAGTCTTTGAAAGTGAGTCCATAGGTTGTGGAATCAGTGTAGTGTTGAGGTGAGTGAAATTATCCATGCTGGTTTAGAAGGCTGATGGTTGAAGGGTAATAACTGTTCCTGAACTGACCTCACCAGATCTTGGTAGATAAGTTGGAACTGAAGTGAGACTGTGAGAGGTCCCAACTCCTCCCAGAGCCAAGGTCAGTGATGTCAATCACTCCCTTTCCAAACCAAACGTACCCCACAACGGTTCGGCGCGGACTAGACTGACCGATGGGACTGTTCCTATGACTATATGACTCTGTTCAGAGAATCAGAGAGCACTACAACACAGAAACAGACCTTTCAGCCCATCTAGTCCATGCACGGTACAGAGCTTGCATCTGGCTCATTTCTGCCACAGTCTGTAAGTAGTTCTTCATGTGATCATGTGGGTTTCTCCTGGTGCTCTAGTGTTTTCTTGCTCCAAAGACATATGGGCTAGTTGGTTAATTGGCCACACGAGTGTAATTGGGGAGCACGGGCTTGTTGGGCCAGAAGGGCCCAGTACCATGCTGTGTCTCTAAATACTTGGGAGTCCTCGTGCAGGATATCGTTAAGGTTAACCTCCAGGTTGAGTTGGTGGTGAAGAAGGTGAATGCAATGTTGGCTTTCATTTCTAGAGGAATAGAGTATAGGAGCAGGGATGTGATGTTGAGGCTCTAGAAGGCACTGGTAAGACCTCACTTGGAGTACTGTGGGCAGTTCTGGGCTCCTTATTTAAGAAAGGATGTGCTGACATTGGAGAGGGTACAGAGAAGATTCACTAGAATTTTTCCAGGAATGAGAGGGTTAACATATGAGGAACGTTGGTCCGCTCTTGGACTGTATTCCTTGGAGTTTAGAAGAATGAGGGGAGACCTCATAGAAACATTTTGAATGTTGAAAGGCATGGACAGAGTGGATGTGACAAAGTTGTTTCCCATGATGGGGGAGTCTAGTACGAGAGGGCATGACTTAAGGATTGAAGGGCGCCCATTCAGAACAGAGATGCAAAGAAATTTTTTTAGCCAGAAGGTGGTGAATCTACAGAATTTGTTGCCATGGGCAGCAGTGGAGGCCAAGTCATTGGGTGTATTTAAGGCAGAGATTGATAGGTATCTGAGTAGCCAGGGCATCAAAGGCTATGGTGAGAAGGCGGGGGAGTGGAACTAAATGGGAGAATGGATCAGCTCATGATGAAATGGCAGAGCAGGCTCGATGGGCTGAATGGCCGACTTCTGCTCCTTTGTCTTCTGGTCTTATAAAAACAAGATACCGATCAGATAAGTCGTGGAACACTCCCCACTTACCCGGGTGAGTGCAGCTGGAGCAACAGTTAAAAAGCTGGAATACCACTGGGGCGGCAGAATCGCAAGCAGGTTTAATACCACTGGCATATGTCGCAAAATTTGTTGTTTTGTGGCAGCAGTGCAATGCAATACACAATAATAAAAACTATAAATTATGAAAAGAAGCATTTACGAAAAAGAAAGTTAAATTAAGTCAGTACTGAAACTAGAGAGGAAAACAAAATTGAGGTAGAATTTACCAGATTCAGAAATCTGATGGCGGAGGGGAAGAAGTTGTTCCTGAAGTATTGAGTGTGGGTGCTCAGGCGCCTGTTCCTCCTCTCTGATGGTAGCACTGAGAAAAGGGCATGTCCTGGGAGATGGAGGTCCATAATAATGGTTCCTGCTTTCCTGAGGCGTCGTCTTGAAGCATGGTACCATAGTGGTTATTGTAATACTGTTACAGAGCCAGTGTTCGGCAATTGCGGGTCAATTCCCACTGCTGGTGTTTGGAGGATGTAGCTACCCAGCCAGGCCACTCCAACAGCCCCTCCCAAACCTGTCACTCTGCGACAAACACAGAGCCCAGCAGCACTGTGGGAGAACCTACACCACATTGATCTGTACTGGTTTAAGAAGGGTTCCACAGATCGCAGGTTACTGATGGGGTGTAATAAGATGTAGGGTCATAGAGTCATAAGCACAGAAGCAGGCTCTTTGGCCCATCTAGTTCATGCTGGTCAAGAGTCTCTTTAATCTGATCCTATTTGGCCCATATCCCTCTAAATCTCTCCTGCCATGTACCTGTCCAAGTAATGTATTGTTAATGTATTTGCCTCAACCACTTCCTCTGGCAGATCATTCCACATACTGACCTCTCTCCACGTGAGAAAATTTTCCCTTGGGTCCCTATTAAATCTTTCCCCTCTCACCTTGAAAGGAACTTAGACCAAAGCCTATGCCTGCACCGAAGCCGGTAGGGATCCACCGTACATTCACTTATTGAGGGTTTATTTGGAATTGCAAATATAATATCCTTTTTCAATTGACTGCTCCTCCTTCATCTAATTCAGAACAGTTAACCAAGTAGAACTGACTACTCTTCATTTGAGAAGCATCAGCTTCGAGCCTTCAAATTAAATCTTTTGAATGAAGATTCTTTTCTGTCACAGACATTAAACGAGCCCATCTGCAGTTCCTGGGACCAGTTTTTTTATCTTCATTATTAAATTTAGGAATTATATTAGCTGTCCTCCACTTCTCTGTAACTGTTCCCTTCTCCTAATGAATTCTTATCTGTCTGCACTAGAGCTATATATTCCCAAGCTTCTTTTCGTCCGTGCAGTTGCAGTCCATCAGTGTTTGATCAGTTTATCAATTATCTGCCCACCCTTTATCGTAAATGTCCTTTTATCCTTTCAGCTAAAGTCAGGTCCATCACATTAATGTGCTGTGCAAATGCTCAGACAGTCATTAATTAATACATTGGCAGTAATGCTGTCACTATCTGTGAGCTTTTTAAGTGTGACTTCCCCCTATTCTGATTTTTCCTTCGGAATTAGTGTACCTTATCAAAAAATTTTACTGTTTACTTTCATAATTTAATTCCATATTTTTCTTTCTTTTACAATCTTTTTATTAATTTTCAAGTTCATAAACATAATAACAGTACTAATACAAAAAGATTGGGATTACGTTATTGGTAATTGACATATGCAAGTAAAAACTACAAATAATGCAAGTGTAACAGACCTCCCAAACTCTTGATATAGTTAATCATGATAAAAAGAAAAATGAAAAAAAGTCATGAGAAAAAAAACCCAAAGTTAAAAAAAGCTAAGAAAAAAAACTAAACTAAACTAAACCAAAAATTGATCTAAACAAAAAACAAGGCAGGGCTAATAGATTACATCGAATACAATCATTAATGTCATTAACTCCACTCCTCTATCCATATATTCTAGGTTAATAAAAAGGATTCGGAAAAGGTCAAGCTACATCATATGAAAGTGTTGAATAAATGACCTCTAAGTCTCTTCGAATTTACCTGAAGGATCAAAAGTGACACTTCTGATTTTTTCTAAATTTAAACATGATATAGTTTGGGAAAATCATTGAAATGTAGTAGGGGGATTGGTCTCTTTCCAATTCAATAAAATGGATCCATAATTCCATAGTTTTCTAAGCCTACTAATTACTTTTTGTCTTTTTCTTAAAATTTTTTAAGTTCTCTTCTATCATTCTGCATTTGGTTGCCCTGTACAAAGTGGAAGCCTTTACCTTTACGTTCAACTATGGCTTTTTATCCTTTACTGTTCAATCTCTTTGTAAGCTTTTGGGATGTCGTTTTACTGTTGGGCCCCTATCATTTTAATTATTTAGAGTCACAATGCATGAAAACTGGCCCTTCAGCCCACTGAGCTGGACTGAGAACACCTGGACAATGGCATGATGACTTTGGTGGCTTGGTGTTTTATATTCTGTTTCTCGCTCTTTTTTTGCCGTTTGCATGATTTGCTCTTTTTTTGCATGTTGGGCGTTTGATGTTTTTCTTTGAATGGGTTCCAGGGTGTTTCTTTGTTTCGTGGCTGTTTGTGGGGAGACGACTCTCAGGGTTTTGCATTGCGTACGAAGCTTGATAATCAGAGTCAGGTTTATTATCACCGCTCGATGTTGTGAAATTTGTTAACTTAGCGGCAGCAGTACGATCCAATACATGACAAATACAGAAAAAAAATCAATCAATTACAGTAAGTATATATGTATATTAAGTAGTTAAATTAAAAATAGTGCAAAAACAGAAATATTTTAAAAAGTGAGGTGGTGTTCATGGGTTCAATGTCCATTTAGGAATCAGCTGGCAGAGGGAAAGAAGCTGTTCCTGAATCACTGATAGTGTGTGCCTTCAGGCTTCTGTACCTCCTCCCAGATGGTAACAATGAGAAGAGGGCATATCTTGAGTGGTAGAAGTCCTTAATGCTGCCTTTCTGAGACACCACTCCTTGAAGATGTCTTAGATACAATGGGGGCTAGCACCCATGATGGAGCCGAATAATGCTACAACTTGCCATAGCTTCATTCAATCCTGTGCAGTAGTTCTCCCCTACCCCCCAACCCTACCATCCACACCAGACAGATGCAGCCTGTCAGAATGCTCTCCATGGTATGTCTGTAGAAGTTTTTGAGCGTTTTAGGTGACAAACCAAATCTCCTCAAACTCCTAATGAAATATAGCCACGATCTTGCCTTCTTTATAACTGCATCGGTATGTTGGGACCAGATTAAATCCTCAGAGCTATTGATACCCAGGGACTTGAAATCACTCACTCTCTCCACTTCTGATCCCTCTATGAGGATTGGTTCATGTTCCCTCGCCTTCCCCTTTCTGAAGTCCACAATCAGCTCTTTGGTCTTACTGACGTTGAATGCAAGGTTGTTGCTGTGATACCACTCATCTAGCTGGTGTATCTCACTCCTGTACATCCTCTCATCTCCACCTGAGATTCTGCCAACAATGGTTGTATCATCAGCAAATTTATAGATGGCATTTGAGCTATACCTAGCCACACAGTCATGGATATACAGAGAGTAGAGCAGTGGGCTAAGCACACACCCCTGTGGTGCGCCAGTGTTGATCATCAGCAAGGAGGAGATGTTATTAGCAATCCACGCAGATTGTGATCTTCCCGTTAGGAAGTCAAAGATCCAACTGCAAAGGGAGGTGATAAATGTACTTTGAATCTTTAAGTCCGTGAACCATGAACCATGAATCCTATAGTAATGCATTTTCTTCTCCCTGCATTCCTGCAACATTCCCCCCACGACCCCTCCCCGAAATTCTACCACTTACCTTCATGCATGGGGCAATTTGCAATTAAACCAGTATCCTACACTCCTACAGAACATACAGCCCAAGAACAGGCCCTTTGGCCCATGATTTTTGTACTGAACAGAATGCCAAATTAATCATTATCTTCTGCCTGCACATGTTCTATGTCCCACCATTCCCTGCACATTCAAGTGTCTACCCAATAGATGGGATGTTGGAGGAAACCAAAGTGTTTGAGGGAGACCTGCCTGGTCACAGGGAGACCCTGCAAACTCCACACAGACAGCGTCAGAAGTCAGCATCGAGCTCAGGTCATTGGATCCGTGAGGCATCGGATTCTTCTGTTTGGCCAGTTACTCATCTCCAGACTGAACATCACGGGGGTTCAGATTCCGATTTATTTTTAAGATGTATATCGAAACATACAGTGAGATGTGTCACTTGGCACCAACAACCAACACACCACCTGGAAAGTGATGCTGTTATGTTCTGTAATTATAGAAACTAGTTGAACAGAAACACAGGAGCTGGGATGTGGTCTGTCTACTTGGTTTCTCTTTCCTTTTTTTTATAGTGAAGGGCTCTCATGTGACATGATGATGTAATGACATCTGCCAATCACGTAATTCTTACATCTTCTCCTACAAATTTTTAAGGTATTTCCTTTTCCAAGAGTAAACAGGACAATCTATCAGTATTTCCATGATTGGCTGTATCCTTGAATTTGATCTTGTAATTGTGTCCTCCAAGAAACAGAGCCCATCTCTACATTCCTTATGCACTTCCCTCAATCGCAGGGCTCTGCAGAGAGTGGTGTGGACAGCCCAGCGCATCTGTAGATGTGAACTTCCCACTATTCAGGACATTTACTAAGACAAGTGTGTAAAAAGGGCTCAAAGGATCATTGGGGACCTGATTCACCCCAACCATAAACTGTTCCAGCTGCCACCTTCCAGGAAACAGTACCGCAGCAGAAAAACCAGGACCAACAGGCTCCAGACAGCTTCTTCCGCCAGGTCATCAGACTGCTTAATTCATGCTGATACAACTGTATTTTATGTTATATTGACTATCCTGTTGTACATAACATTTATTATAAATTACTATAATTGCACATTGCACATTTGAACGGAGATGTAACGTAAAGATTTTTACTCCTCATGTTTATGAAGGTTGTGAGTAATAAAGTCAATTCAACTCGTGCTGCCGCTGTTAGTGGGACATCCTTCTGTGAGTTGAAAATGGGCACCTGTGTTGATGATCAGTAACGTGGGTAAACTCTCCGCTATATAAGTACTGGATGAACCATTTTACACCCCAAACCAGACTCAAGGCCTCTATGTCAATCTGTGCATATCATTTTTCTGCCTCGGTAGTGAACGTGATGCAAGGGCAACGTGGTGTTCACTTCACCACTCATAGCTTATGGCATGACTGCGTCTATAGTTCCACAAGGTGAGGTGTCACAGGCAAGGCTGACTGGATGATCTGGATCATAATGTGTGATTACAGTGTCCGACGTCACCATTTCCTTTGTCTTTTGGAAAGCCACCTCATACTGCTTTGTCCAGTGTCACCTCCTTCCGATCCGTAATAGTGAGTTCAAGGGGTGGAGAACAGCAACCAGATTTGGCAGCAAACTGTTGCAGTAATTGACAAGTCCTCAAAAAGACCACAGTTGTGACACGTCCTTCAGCCTCAGAGCCTCCACCACCGCTTGAATTTTCTCAGCACACTTGTGCAATTTGAGCATCGAGGGAGAGAGGAAGAGGAGAGCCATCCGCAGTACCACCGATGGGGCAGAGAGGGCCTCAAGATGGCTGTGGCTCAAAAGAGGGGAGCCATGGAGTCATGAGTAGCTAGCCATCTGGACACAAGCTGGGGTCTGATCAACCCCGGCTGGGTCACCTGCAGGAGGTTGTATGTTGAAAGACCCGAAACACCCGATGATTCCAGGAACATCACTGAAGATGTGTCCAGAGGCATCAGTAGATGTACGTACACAGTGTGTCAATGGTGTAACCATTGAGTGACGCTGGGTTTAAAGAGTTCACACTTGTCACATCATGCTGTGAACCCATAATCTTCTTATCTTTTTAACACTACCTTGTGGTTTTGGAGATGTTGCTTGTCATCCTCACCAGTAACAGTGATGTTATCCAGGTAGCGCTGAGTGCCTAGACAGCCTTGCTGTTCCTGGTCCATAGCTTTCTGAAAGAGTGCAGCTGCAGATGCCTCTCCAAAAATAAGCCTAGTATAGTGATAAAGCCCTTTCTGAATGTTTATGGTGAGAAACGCTTTAGACACTTCTTTCAGCTCCATCTGTGGGTAGGCTTCAGCTAAATCTACTCTGCTGAAGTGCTTTCCCCCAGAAAGGTTTGCAGAAATATCCTCTATCCTAGGCTGAGGATATCGATCTACTTTCAGAACTGGGTTGATGGTGACCTTAGAATCACTACAGATCCTGACCGACCCATCCTTCTTGGCTACTGGGACTTCTGGTGTTGCCCATTGGGCTGGAAGGAGCCCACAGGTGAAGCAAGAAAACGGCCAGTTCATTCAGCAAGATGAATGGGATCGTTCATTTGTGGTTACCTGGGAGAGGACTGAGTGTGCCTAATGTATAACATTGAAATCAAAATGAATAGAACAGTTCATCATATTCCCGGTTTATCTTTGGAGCTTGTGAGTGGCCAAGGCCTTGGAGAGATTGTATTTACTGCTGAGTGTTTATCTCTGTCTATTCTCCATGTGTTTCATTTTGAGAATTGATGGGCCCGACAATGGAAGTTGCACTTCCGTGTCTTTATGTAGGCACGGCGTGAAGAATTCTAGTTCAGGAACTGTGCAGGCTGCTTCCAGCATTACCTCGATTACACCACATCAATCTTATACTTGTTCCGGTGTATTTATATCACTTGTAATGTAGTACACTCCTCGGAATGTGGGCCAGCACTGCAGATCAGCTCGTGGACTTTGTGAAAAGGAATCCAAAAATAACTGAAGAAGAAACTCTTCTCGGGCTTCCAGCCAGGCACAGGTATTGATTTTAACCAGCATTTTGATAACAAACTCTGCCATCTTCACCAGGGATGAAGCGTGGGCTTGTTTAGTCTGGTGGTATTTATACCCCTGCCATCCGTCCCTCCTGATTGGTTAGTCCTCATCCAATCAGGTTTCTGCTGCCCCACTCTGTTTACAAGCAAATTCTGGTTCTTACTTAGAGTGAGATCTGAAGAAATACTGGATTAATACCATCCACAAACCTGTCAGGAAGCTGAAATCACAGCTTATGCTGGTCAAAGGTGACCTGGGACTCAGGACAGCTGGTGTTTACAGGATTCCCTGTGAATGCAGAGTAGTGTATATTGGCCAGACAGGGTGCATGATGGAAACCCCCATTAAGGAACACAGGAGATGTATCCATTTGGTTTACCTGGAGAAATCAGCGGTAGCAGAACATTGCATTCACAATGGCCATAGGATTGACTTTGACGGCACAAAACTACTGTGCCACACCAATGGCTTTTGGAACTGCCTGGTGAGGAAAGCCTTTGAAGTAAAACTAGAGGAAAACAATTTTTACAAAGATGAAGGTCTCATTCTGAGTAAGAACTGAAATTCAATTGTGAACAAGGTGAGACAGCAGAAACCTGATTGGATAAGGACTAACCAATCAGGAGGGACGGACGATGGGGACATAAATACCACCGGACTAGACATGCTCAGGCATCGTCCCTGATGAAGATGACAGAGTTTGTCATCGATACCTCAGTCATAATCGATAACTGTACCCGGCTGGAAGCCCAAGAAGAGTTTATTCGTCATATACACTGGGAAAACGCTAGATCATTTTTCAAGAATATTCTGATTCATTTATTTATCACATGTACATCAAAACGTACAGTGAAATGTGTTGTTTGTATTAAGAACCAACACAAAATAAGGATGAGCCTGCAAAGGACTATTGTCACAAACACAAGTCCTGATGAAGGGTCTCCACCCAAAAT
Source organism: Mobula hypostoma (assembly GCF_963921235.1). Classification (NCBI taxonomy): domain Eukaryota; kingdom Metazoa; phylum Chordata; class Chondrichthyes; order Myliobatiformes; family Myliobatidae; genus Mobula; species Mobula hypostoma. Next base: position 13,664,461 of record NC_086115.1, on the reverse strand, counting down.
GTTGACTGTTTATTTCTTTCTATAGACGCTGCTTGACCTGTTGATTTCCTCCAGCATCTTGTGTGAGCTGCCAAAGGAGTGTTGTGTTCATTTCTGAATTAGAATCAGAATCAGGTTTATTATCACTAATATATGTCATGAAATGTTTTGAGGGCAGCAACAGTACAACACAATATAAAAATATACTATGAATAACGATAGGAAATATATAAAAAATTAAAATTATTGCAAAAAGAGAGCAAAAATATTAAGATAGTGTTCATGGGTTCGTTGTTCATTCAAAACTCTAATGGCTAAGGGGAAGAAGCTGTTCCTAAAACGTTGAGTGTGTTTTCAGGTTCCTATACCTCCTCCCTGATGGTAGCAATAAGAAGAGGGCATGTTCTGGCTGGTGGGGGTCTTTCATGATAGATGCCTCCTTTTTGAGACATCACCTTTTGAAGATGTTCTTGATGGTGAGACGCTAATGAGTTTACAACACTCTGCAGCTTTAAATGATCCTGTGCAGTGCCCCCCTGCCCCATACCAGGTGGTGATGCAAAACCTGTTCGAATGCTGTCTATGGTACAAACTGTTTGTACAAATTTGCCTCATCATAGGAAGGAAGTGGAAGCTTTAGAGAGGGTGCAGAGGAGATTTGCCAGGATGCTGCCTGGATTGTAGATCATATCTTATGAGGAAAGGTTGTGTGAACTAGGCCTTTTCTCTTTGGAGTAAAGGAGGATGAGAGGTGACTTGATAGAGGTGTATAAAATGATGAGACACAGACAGAGAGGACAGCTGGAGCTTTTATCCCAGAGTGAAAATGACTAAGAAGGTGATTAAAGGGAAGTACTTTAAGGATCAACTTTATTTGCAATATATATTTACATGTATTAGGAATTTACTGTAGCGAGATATGTTGGGGCAACATGCAACAAAAACATTTAACAATTATAAAAGATAAAGAATTATATAAAATAAGCTATAGGTTAGAGTACAGATATGGATTAAAATGTACATAAATTCATAAATGATGGCAAGTATTAACAAAGTAAACAGTGTTATTAAAATGGTTTAAAGCAACGGTCCCCAACCACCGGGCTGCAAATCATGTGCTACCGGGCCGCGTGGAAACGATATGAGTCAGCTGCACCTTTCCTCATTCCCTGTCATGCACTGTTGGACTTGAACATAGGGTTGCCAACTGTCCCGTATTTGCCGGGACATCCCGTATATTGGGCTAAATTGGTTTGTCCCATACGGGACCGCCCTTGTCCCGTATTTCCCCCACTAACATAAAGCGTTCCTATGAAATCTTTCGTGCCGAAATGGCATAAAGCGAAGAAGCAATTACCATTAATTTATATGGGAAAAATTTTTGAGCATTCCCAGACCCAAAAAATAACATACCAAATCATACCAAATAACACATAAAACCGAAAATAATACTAACATATAGTAAAAGCAGGAATGATATGATAAATACACAGCCTATAAAAAGTAGAAATAATGTATGTGCAGTATAGTCAGGAAGATTAAGCCAAAACCAATTTGTGGAAAAAAATCGGCACGTACACGCATGCGCACACAGGTACCCGCGCAAGGCTTCATGGTCATGCTAGTCTTTCTCGGGGTAAACACAAGTGTCCCGTATTTGACTGCTACTTTTGTCCCTTATTTGGGAGTGAGAAAGTTGGCAGCCCTAACTGTGAAAGACATGTTGAGGTGAGTTTAACCCTACTTGAACACCCCACCCCCAGTCAGCCAGTCTGCAAGAATATTGTCAATATTAACCGGTCTGCGGTGCAAAAAAGGTTGGGGACCCCGGTTTAAAGTGTTTATGGTGCAGTGACAGGGCTAATAGATAGAAAGGCGTGGGACTACCTTGAGTGATTGATCAGATTAACTGCCTGGGGGCAAGAAGATTTTTAAGATGGTTGCAACACACACAAAATGCTAAAGGAACTCAGCAGGCCAGGCAGCATCTATAGAAAAGAGTTAAGTCGATGTTTTGGGCCGAAACCAGATGGTTGAAGCATTTAGTTTTAATAGTCCCATAGCTCCTTGCAGAGAGAGCTTTTGGAAAAGACATTTTGCAGTGTGGCTAGTTTCCTTTCATGCTTACCCACTGCCTAGTGGTCCGTTGGTATGTATAAGAGAATGTAAAAACGCAACAAAAAATAAATACAAGAGATACTGCAGGCACTAGAGGTCCACAGGTGCACACCGAAAATACTGGAGGAACTCAGGAGATCAGACAGCATCTATGGAAACAATTAAAAAAATCACGTTTCAAGCCAAGACCCTTCATCAGGACACATCAGAGTCTCGGCCCAAAACGTCGACTCTTTATAGTTTCTACAGATGATGCCTGACCTGCCAAGCTCCTCAGCGTTTGTGTTACAAAAACAAAGAACAAGGAATGGCCTTGCACAAGCTTTTGAATGCAAGATTATCTCCATCAGAGAGATGGCTGAGCATATGTCTCTGGGGTGAGTTCTACTGGGTGTAGACTGAAACTGAGGTAATGTGTCGCATGGCTTGTTGCATACACATGCACTGCTGCCACAGAGGATCAATATCTCATAATCAGTCAGCAAGTCACATCTAGGTAGATGTCTTTGTAGATGAAGGGCATGAACTCTCTGAGCTCTAGTGATTCATGGATGTCACACTGAGTGTAATTACTACAATGTTAACGATTGATTTTGGCTAATTTACTCAAAAGCAAAGACTTCCAGCGGCAGTTCAGTCCAGACAAAAACAGGTATATTTCATTAGGAGTTGGAGGAGATTTAGTAAGTCACCAAAGTCTGGCAAATTTCTACAAATGTACCATAGCGAGCACTCTGACTGGTTACATCACAACCGGGTGTGGAGGTGCCACCGCACAGGATCAGAAAAAAATTTGTAGCGGGTTGTAAGCACAGCCATTTCTATCATTGGCACCAGCCTTTCAACCATCAAAGACATTTCAAAAGGCGATGCTGCAGGAAGCTGGCATCCATCATTAAGGAAACTCACCATCAGGAACGTGCCCTCTTCCCATTACCACCATCAGGGTGAAGGTACGGGGCCTGACGACACACACTCAACATTTTAGGAACATTCACATTTCTGAATAGCCATGAACCCATGAACATCTGCTCACTGTTTTGGTCTCTTTTTGCACTACTTACTTATTATGAAACTCTGAGGAGTTTGTTCATTCTCCCTGTGACTGCATGGGTTTCATCATGGTTTCCCTCAACATTTCCAGAATCTTCCAGTTAGGGTTAGCGAGCTGTGAGTGTGATGTGTTGGTGTCAGAAGCATGGTGACACCTGTGGGCTGTCCAGCATAGTCCTTGCTGACTTAGTCAGGTGCAAATGACGCATTTTACTGTATGTTTCAATGTTTCAATGTACACGTGATAAATAAAGCTGATTTTTTAACCTTTTTATACTTCTTATGTATTCTTATTGTAATTTATAGTAATTGTTATGTATTGCACTGTACTGCTGCTGCAAAACTTCAAATTTCACAATGTATGTCAGCGATAATAAACCTGATTCTTATTCCAATTCTGATTCTTCTGCTCTAAGCTGCTTTTATGGCTATGGAGTAAAACCTGTCAGCTCTCAGGCTTGGAGGCCGTGAGTTGCCAGGACCTGGGGATTCATTATCCGGATATCCTCGGCAGAACCCAGGAAATGGTCATAAGGGAAATTGCAGGTGGGATGGGAGTAAATTACTGGGAGGGGCCAGGCAGGAAAGTGGTTACTATGGTATCTTTTGGTGCTGTCTACTGTATCCATCGCTCCTGATATGAACTCCTCTACATGGATGAGACCCAACATAGTTTGGGGGACGACTTGTCAAGCACCTCAGCTCCAAGTGTAAAAAGCAGAATTTGCTGATGGCCAACTATTTCAATCCCTCTCCCCATTCCCATTCCGACATGTCAGTCCATGATCTCCTCTTCTGTCATGATGAGGCCACTCTCAGGTCAGAGGAGCAACACACATATTTTGTCCAGGTAGCCTCCAACCTGATGGCGTGAACATTGATTTCTCCAACTTCCAGTATTCTCCCCTTGCTCTTCCCTCTTCTTCATTTCCTCACTCTTCACTTGCCTATCACCGCCCCTCTGGTGCCCCTCCTCCTGCCCTTTCTCCTATGTGATCCACTCTCCTCTTGTATCAGATTCCACCTTTTCCATGTCTTTTCCATTTATTGCATCCTATCTTCTTCCTTCATCTCCTCTCCCTCATCCACCTGGCTTCACCTATCACTTTCTAGTTTGTCCTCCTTCCCCTCCCACCATTTTCTTACTTTGGCATCCTTCCCCTTCCCTTCCATTCTGAAATGTCAATTGTTTATCATTTACATAGATGTAGACTGACCTGATGAGTTCCTGCAGCATTTTGTGTGTGCTACTCTAAAATCTGACATGATCCTATCGAACAATACAGCAGTTTTTAAGGGTCAAATGCACTATTATTCTCTATATTCCAATGTTCATATGAAAGAATTACCTTTGTGCGTCGGCTTCATTTTCTCTAGTTCTGGAAGTATTAGAATTGTGGGGTGGAGGGTGTGGCAAAGACCCCTTTCTTAATCGATCCATGTCACATCTTCCTGCGTTTGTGTGAAATGTTGGGTTTATAGTTGTAGAGATGGATTAACATGAGAGAGGTCAATAGAAAATGCATAACATATCACTAGTGAGGGGTTTTACTCATTAATGAAGGTTGCTTTCCATTAGTGAGGGGTGTTGTCCATTGGTGTGGGGGTTGTCCATTAGTGTGGGGTGATGTCCACTGGTGAGAGGTGATGTCTGTTGATGAGAGCTGATGTCCCTTGGTGAGGAGTGATGTTCATTGGTGAGGGATGATGTCCATTGGGAGTGGTGATGTCCATTGATGAGGGATGATATCCATTGGGAGTGGTGATGTCCGTTGATGAGGACTGATGTCCATTGGTGAGGGGTACTGTCCATTGGTATTAGCTGTTGTCCATGCTAGGAGGGTGGGGTGTGGAGGTTCTATTGGAGATGGTTGTGTTTGGAGAAGGTGGGGCATCATTGACATAGTCTTCCTCATATGTCCAACCCGAGTGTGTGATCCTTCTAAAGTCCGTAAAATGGTGAAACAAGTAAAGACAATTTGGACTTTAATCCCACTTTATTTCTCGCCCATTCTATCTGGAAGGTTTTTTCCACTCGGAACATAAAAAGCAGGCTGAGGCCATACACCTCCTCAAACTTGTTGGGCTGCACAATGAAGTCACGACTTCAATGTGATGTGTCTGCCTTTCCCCTCCAGAGCCCTCAAGTCTGAGTACCATTTAATAACATGCTGACACTTTCTATCACTTTTCCAATGACCGAGAGGGAGCTCATTAGTCTGGCTGGATTTGCACTGCATTTTCCGGACTTCTGTCTCATGATACATCTGTTCTCCAGACATCTACTCTCGGTGTCCACGTTAATAGGTACCTCCTGGACCTAATAAAGTGGCTATTGTGTGTATGTGTGTGGTTTTCTGCTGCTGGAATCCATCCATTTCAAGGTTCAACGTGTTAAGCATTCAGAGGTTCTCTTCTGTTGAAAGGTGTGGTTATTTGAATTGATGTCACCTTCCTGTCAGCTTAAGCTAGTCTGGCTATTTCCCTCTGTTTTCACCCACAGAACTGCCGCTCACTGGATGACTTGTTTGTTGTACCATTCTCTGCAAATTCCAGGGACTGTTATGCATGAAAATCCCAGGAGTCAGCAGTTTCTGAGATACTCAAACCACCCCGTCTGGCACCAACAATCATTTGACAATCAAAATCACTTATATCACATTTCTTCCCCATTCTTATGTTTGGTTCAAACAGCAACCGAACCTTCTGACCATGTCTGCATGCTTTTATGCATTGAGTTGCTGCCACATGATTGGCTGATTAGATATTTGCACTTAAGAGCAGGTATACAGACGTACTTAATAAAGTGGCCACTGGGTGTATATAACAAGAAAGGTAGCAAAGGAGAGAGAGTGCGCTCAACTGGATAACGAGAGAAGAAATTATACTCATATATTTACATATTGGACATAAATTCCTTATCCAGAATTAATATGCATAATACTGGCATTTGTAGGGAGTGCACTTGTCAAGAAATGGTGCAGCATATATTCTTTGAATGCAGTTCATATGAAGTCCAAAGGAACCATCTTTTTTTAGATTATGAGAACACTCAGTCCTCTTTTATTGTCATTTAGAAATGCATACATGTATTAAGAAATGATACCATGTTTCTCCGGAGTGATATCACAGAAAACAGGACAAACCAAAGACTAACACTGACAGAACGACATAATTATAACATGTAGTTACTGCGGTGTAAAGCAATACCATAATTTGATGAAGAACAAACCATGGGCACGGTAAATAAAGTCTCAAAAGTCCCTGAGTCGATCGACTCCCAAGTCCCCGATAGCGGCGGCAAAAGGGAGAAACTCCCTGCCATAAACCTCCAAGCACCATCAACTTGCCGATGCCTTGGAAGCAGCCGACCACAGCCGACACTGAGTCCATCCGTCCGAAAACTTCGAGCTTCCGACCAGCCCCTCCGATACAGCCTCCTGAGCGCCATCCTCTGCTGTGTGCCGTCGACCTCTCCCCGGCCGCTGAAACACGCAAAGCCGAGGATTTCGGGGCCTTCTGCTCCGGAGATTCCGGTTACCACACAGTAACAGCTGCAGCGAAGCGGGCATTTCAGAAGTTTTCCAGATGTTCCTCCGCACTCTCATGTCCCTCTCCATCAAATCAGGATTGTGCACTGTCCCCTACTTGACAGATAACAGACATCACCACCGAAGTGGCCGCACACGCTGCCCTCGCGCCGCCATCTTCTCCTCCTTCAATTTAATTACTAGTCACTTTATTGAGATCTTTGGGACAATTTAAAATTTGTCATGATGTATATAATTGCAAATTTGACTTTTTGAAAAGCCCTAGACTTTTTGATATTATTTTTAATTGGGGGGGGGGGGAATTAAAGTTGGTGTAGTTGCTGTCTCCATGCTCCTCACTCCAGTTCAGTAGGTGGCGGTAATGCGCCTTACATTATTCTGCCATCCGCCATTGAACATTACTGGCCGAAGTAGAAGAGAGGGGGAGAGCTGTAGACAGTGAGTACAGGGAGGAAGATTGATCGGCATTTTATTCAGCCCAACAAAGACAAAATGCTGGGAAAACTCAGCAGGTCAGGCAGCTTCCATGGAAGTGAATAAACAGCTGACGTTTCGAACCCAGACTCTTCTTCGAGACTGGAAGGAAAGCAGGAAGATGCCAGAGTAAGGAGGTGGGGGGAGGGGAGGGAGGGCAATCTAGATGATAGATAAAGCCAAGTGGGTGGGGGAAGGGGGAGAACAAAGTAAGATGCTGGGAGGTGATAAGTGAAAAAGGCAAAGGGCTAGAGAAGAAGGAATGTGACAGGAGAGGAGAGTGGATTGTGGGAGAAATGGAAGGAGGAGGGACAGTAGGGGAGGTGATAGAAAGGTGAGGAGAAGAGGTAATAGGACAGAGTGGGGAACAGAAGAGGAGGGAAGGGGACGAGGGAGGAGGGAAGGGGACGAGGGAACAGGAGGAGGGAAGAGGGAAGGGAGAGGAAGGTGGAGGGAGGAGGGAAGGGGAAGGGGGAAGAGAGAGGGGAGGAGGGAAGGGGAGGAGGGAGGAGGGAGGAGGGAAGGGGGAAGGGGGAAAATACCTTGTTGGAGGTTGGAGAAATCGATGTTCATGCCATCAGGTTGGCTGCCTAGACAGAATATGATGTGTTATCCAGTCGTAGGTTCATTTAATATTTCATCGATTAAAAAACAAACATGCTCCAGATGGCAGGGTTTCACAGCAGAGTAATGTCTGGATGTAAATATCTCCCAGCTCTCATTTTTCGTTGCTGCTCAGGTTGATTTGTTACATCTCTGAGTCCCATTTCCTTGAATTCATTGCCAGACTACACATTGAGACTGTCTCGATTCTAATTAGGGATATTAAAGGTCCAGAGATACACAGGGAGCTGTTTGTGCACCAGCCAAGCCAGGCCCTTCATTCAACAGCTCGTAAATATCAAATGCAACACACACAAAGTACTGGAGGAACTCAGCAGGTCAGGCAGCATCTATGGAGGGGAATGAATGTTTGGCAGCAACAGGCAACAACCTTGCCGTTTCTCTACTGTTTGTCTGTTTTACACGGCCAGGTTGCTAGCTCAACGCTCAATCCACCCAGCACAGATGGAAAGCGTGCAAAGAGCCAACCAGATTTGAAGCTGGGCCCTCTTGTTCCGAAGTCCTGGTGCGGATACCACTACATCACCGACACAAACCATGGAGGGGAATAAGTAGTCAATATCTTGGGCCAAGACCCTTCATCAAGACTGTAAAGGTAGGGGCAGAAGTGAAGATAAGAAGATAGGGGTAGGGAAAGCAGTATGAACTGGCAAGTGATTGGTGGACGATTATGGGTGACTGAAGTAGTCACCAGCCATCATGCTTGTTGCCCACATGGTCCTCTGGATACAGGGATCCCTGACCTGGGGGACTTGCTGACCAGGATGTTCACTGGCCCTCGTCCTCGTCGGCCTTCGTCCACAGCGCTTGCCAGCCCTGGTCCTTCACCACACGTCCATGCCGTTAGCCTTCGATCACAGAGGCCTAGATTCCGGCCTGATCTCTATTTCCCCTGCATCTCAATAAACCCTAACCTTTCCCCTTTCTGTCCACAAAACCATCCCTACTAAAAAGTCTGAGCCACGACCTCGACGGAGACTGCAGCTCGTTGCTGTCTTGACCGGTGTTGCTCCAGATTCCAGCGCCTGGATTTTCCGGAATCTTCCATCAGCAACTGGGCAGTATACTGGAGCGACCTCAGCAGGGAATTGTGGTTCATCTCCTTATCGGTGGTGGTCCGAAGAACGCTTCCTGGATAATTCCTGGGACAAAGGGTTTCACCTGTGAGGAGCACTTAGGCAGGGCTAATTGAACCATTCTGAGGAGGTTAACAAGGTGGATGCTAAGGGGTTTTTTCCCCTGAGAGGGGTAACTAGAACGAGGGTTTGTGATTTCAGAGTCAGGAAAAGGAAAGGTACGTCTCATCCGGAGTTTCTCCTGTTAGTGGACGATTTCCCTCCACGCCTCTCTGACGCAGTGGGGAACCGCGTACGAGGCAAGTTACAGCAGTGGTTTGCCATTGCCTTCTGCCGGGTGAGTTTCCAAAGAGATCACCAGCTCGTAATCCAGCACGGATGGAAAGCGTGCAGGGGAGCCAGCTGGCTGGATTCGAACTCGGGACCTTTCGTCCCGAAGTCTGACGCTGATGCCACTACAGCAGAGTCAGGAGCTGCCCATTTCAGATAAAGATGAAAATTAACTTTATTTGTTGCATGTTTTTGCATTGAAACATCAAAACATACAGTAAAAGGTGTTGTTAGCATCAACAGTCAACACGCTTTGAGAAGTGCCGGGGGCAGCCCACAAGTGTCACCAAGCTTCCAGTGCCAACGTACCATACCTACAACTCACTACCCTAACCCATACATGTTTGGAATGTGGGACGAAACCGGAGCATCCGAAAGAAATGCACTTAGTGGAGAACGTGTAGACTCCTCACAAACAGCAGTGGGAATTGAGCCCCGTCTGACAGCCGGCACTGTAAGTCGTTACACAAACCGCTATCCCTACTGCCCTGAAATATATAAAGATGAAGGTGGGGCATTTCTTCTGTCAGGAGGTGGTGAACTTCTGGAAATTTTCTTCTGGAGAGTCAAAATAATTGAGTATGTTCAAGGTGGAGTGATAGGTTTCGTGTCTGTATGAGAATCGGGGCTAATGGGAAACAGGCAGGAAAGTGGAGGCATAAGGGAGTGAATCTGGCACAGCACACAAAATGCTGGAGAAACTCAGGAGTCAGGCAGCGTCTGTGGGGGGAATGGACAGTCGGCACTCTGGATCACGATGCTTATCTGGACTGGAAGATGGAGGGGCAGTAGCTGGGGTAACGTGGGGAAGAGAAGGGTAGATCCAGCTGAGGAAGGGTAGTGAGCAGAGGGAAGGGTTACTGAGACCTAATTATGTTTTGTGTCATCTTACATATCCGTCAGCCGCTCCAGGGAAAACAGGGAAAAACTCTCCTTGTGACTCTGGGGATCCTCTGCATGAACCTTTTCTGCAGCTTTATATATAGTGTAGTGACCAGAACTGCTCACATTATTCCAGTATGGCCTAACCTAGTGGTTCTCAATCCTTTCCAGCTCATGGTCCCTTGTGGCTTTCATTTACCTCTGTTCCCCGCCACCCACCGCCCTCCAGTGTCCCTAAGTTGCTAAAGTTTTTTTTTGGTCACCTGTACTAGTTATTCCAATATGCAGTCAATATTTATGTTTTAACGGGTTATAGGTATATGTTAGATGTAATGTTACAAGTGTATATGAAAAAATAAAACTGTTTCAAAGCCCAGAATAGGATAAACTAAGCTGTTTTGCTGTCTCATTTACATAATCTGGCATATTTCCCCATTCATTTCATTCATTACATATACTCATTTCTTTTTATTTATATATTTGATTAATATTTCAATAAAATTGTGAACTTATTTAGAAACTCCAGTGGCCCTCAGTTTCCTGTTTTTCACTATGAAATCCAGCATGGCCCCATGGGGGAGCCATACGGCCTATATTGAGGACTATTGGCCTAACCAACGTCTATCCAACTGTAGCATAATGGCCGAATTCTTCTAGTCAGCTTGTAAGTGTGCCTTACACCTTCCTCATTCCCTGTCCTTTGGTATTGTTACATGTACTAAGGTACAGTGAAAAGTTTGTCTTGTGTGCTGCTTATCCAGATCAGATCATATTTCACTGCGTGTTTCCACGTGCGTGCGATAAATAAATCGGAATCTGAGTCATTACACAGTGCATTGAGGTAGAATAAGGTAAAGTAATAAGAGTGCAGAATGAAGTGTAAAAGCTACTGAAAACTGCAGTGAAGTTAAACGATAAAATGCAAGATCATAACACGATACTGTAGATTGTGGGGGGGGGGGTGTCGAGTCTATTGCACAAGAAGTCCACTCAAGAATCTGATAACACTGGGATAAAAACTGTCCTTGAGACCTCTTATTTAAGGTGGCGCTGGTGAATCTCAGCGACTTCTTGCCAGTGGCCAATGAAACAAAGAAAACAACTAAGTAACACACATCAAAGTTGCTGGTGAACACAGCAGGCCAGGCAGCATCTCTAGGAAGAGGTACAGTCGACATTTCGGGCCGAGACCCTTCGTCAGGACTAACTGAAGGAAGAGCTAGTAGAGAGCTCTTCTTTCAGTTAGTCCTGACGAATGGTCTCGGCCCAAAACATCGACTGTACCTCTTCCTAGAGATGCTCACCAGCAACTTTGATGTGTGTTGCTTGAAACAACTAAGTACTTTGTTAATCACTCCTTTTCTGGTAAATGATCATCACAAACAATAGCCTGTAAACTTCCCTTTGGACTTGGATGCAATTCGATGCGGCAGAAACAAGGCGAGGCAACGGGCCGGTCCCCGAGAGCGAGGAAGACACGAGGTTCGATGGATTTAAGCGCCAGACCGATTCGAGGAGGTCCGGTTCAGGACAGGTCAAAGCGGAGGGGTCCAGGCTCCAGAGCACGTCAAAGCGACAGAACCAGATGTTTGGACGAAGATTTAGGCGCCAAGCCAGGTTGAAAAGTCAGTGTGTCGGGGCCTGAGGTGAGGGACGGGTTGGTTCAGCTTGCTGCTCCGTGACGTTTATGCTGCTCCGTGGTGTTTATTCGGCTCTGCTCCGAGCTAAGGGTCCGCAGGCGGACTCTCTTTGTGGACCAGTTCAGAACGCTCTTTCCTCACTTTTATTATTTGCATGATTTTGGTTTTTTTTCTCCCTCTGCACATCGGGTTTGAACCTTGAGATTTGTCTCCTTACAGGCAGCCGCAAAATAAAGAAACCCAACAGAACCCGATGTTTGGGCGAAGATTTAGGTGCCAAGCCAAACTGAAAAAGTCAGTTCTTTTTTTAAAGGGCTCTTCTGGGTTTCTTCATTTGATGGCTGCCTGCAAGGAGACGGATCTCAAGGTTGTATAATGTATACGTTCTTTGATAATAAATGTACTTTGAACGTGCTTTCAGGTTTTTGTGTCTTCTGCCTCATGAGAGAGGGGAGAAGAGAGAACACCCCAGGTGAGTGGTTATGTTAGCTGCTTCACTGAGGCAGCGAGATGTATAGACAATGTCCATAGAGGGGAGATTAGTGCCAGTGATGGGCCGAGCTGTGTCTACAACTCCCTACAGTTTCTTGCGGTCACTTGGAGAGAAGTTGCCTTAACAAGCCGTGATGGATGTGGCCACTTCCAGGAAACTATGTGCCAAGTGCATGCATACCTAGATCTCTCTGTTCAACAACAGTCCCGTGAAGGTGACACCAAACTGTATAGGAACCAGAGCAGAGGAATGCTCTCAGGTTAATGAGTTACACCAGCCTCGGCCAAAAAGCTGCTATATAAAAAAAATTTATTGCTTGGTTGCACCTGACAGAACCCACGGAAAACCCTTCAAACTCAAGGACGCTTGGTGCAATACAACGACCTTGCAGTGTAGACTCTCGGAAACAATACTGATGTGAAGTGGGCTGTATGGTTGGTGTCCGATCTCTCTTTGCTCTGCGTAGAGATAGAGGTAACGGGTCATTGGGAAATCTACCTACTCCTTCTCCGTTCAGGCTCAGTCATGGCTGCTCTCCCTCTTGGCATTTGGTGGCATTCAAGTGACATAAGAAGGGTGTGTGATGGCACATTGCAGGGGAGCTTTGCTCTGTATTTAACACCACCAGAGCAGGTGTAGCAGAAGTTAAATGCAGAACATCATCTCCCTATGTTATCTTCATCAAAATCTTCTCACACATCAGTGAAAAGTTTGTCCTGTACCACACTCAAGTTAGATTTCAAGTTTCAAGTCCAGTTTATTGCTGTAAACGCAATTAAGGCAGAATAACGGTTTGGCCCAGACTAGATGGGACTGTTTCTGTGCTGAAGTGCTCTATAACTAGGTGCAGGTACAATGAAAAATAGCCCCCTCCACACCCCTATCCCCAACCTCGCAGTCCCTCATCTCCCGGCCTGCTTAAAGTTGGTCCAAACCACTGCCATAGTCAAGTGGACGTGTAATTCATTGTCATGTACATGTGCAGCGATGTACGTGTAGAATGTACTTGTGTACAGCAGCATCGCAAGACGTTAGTGCAAAAACACAACCAGACACAAATCCATGGTGAGCTGCAAGGTCACTACAAGGTAGATTGTGTGGCCTATTTATCGTACTTACAGTATTACGAATAATTATTTAAGGAATCTAAGAATAGCAGAGTAGAAACTGTCCTTGAGCTTCCAGGCTTTTGTATCTTCTGCCCAATGGGAAAGGAGAGAAGAAAGAATATGCAGGCTGGTTGGTGTCCTTGACTATGCCAGCTCTTAGGAAGCGAGGTGCAGACAGAATCCACGGGGGTGGGGCTGGGAGGCTGGTTTATGTGATGTGCTGAGCTGTGTCCACAAATCCCGGCATTTTCTTGCAGTCAGGCGCAGAGCAGATGTCGTACCAAGTCATTATGCATCCAGGAAGGACGCTTTCTATCGTGCATCGATAGAAATTAGTAGGGGTTGGTGGGGATATGCGAATTTCTTTAGCCTTCTGAGGAAGTAGAGGCATTGGTGAGCTTTTTTTGACAGTGATGTCTAGATGGTTAAACTGAAACAGGTACTGTTGACTCCTAGGAACTTGAAGTTCTCAATCCTCTCGACCTCAACGTCATAGATGAAGACAGGAACATTTGCACAACCCCCCACCCACCACCTTTCTGAAGTCAATAATCAGCTCTTTTGTTTTGTTGACATTGAGGAAAATGTTGATTACTGAGCACTCTATCTCTGTCCTGTACTCTGACTCATCGTTATTTGAGATGTAGCACACGATGGTGGTATTATCTGCAAACGTAGATAGACTCATCCCTTCTGCCAATGTTAAAGCAATTGTCTATTTAGCAGATAAACATGGCTGTCTATGGGAATTTGCTTTGTAGCCTCCTGTATATTACTGTGTGGTTCAGAGATTCTAAACTGAGTGTAAAGTAATTTGCTGTTTCATGAGGTTGTGACTGAAAATGCAGATTCTTACTCTCTTGAAACCCCTTGAGCAGGTTACCGATGAGAATACCCCCGGAGGGATACTTCAGAGAGGCAGTCTCCTCGGTGTGGTTATAATTAACTCTGCTAGCTCACATCTCCTGGACTCAGGCCTAAAAAATCCACGATAGCAACAGACTCAGGCTGCATTTTCCTTTGATTTTTCTCGTATGGCCCAAGAGCCTGAACCTTCCTAGGTCAGTTGCCATGCCGACAGCTCCCTCCCTTATGCCGTCTTCACCCTAATTCCCTATTTCTTTCAAACAGGCTGCTATAGCCGGAGGGAAAGCCCAGTCAATAACTAGGTCTAACCCTTTCGCTTACTTCTTTTCAAAATCGAATTTCATTGCGGGCAATAAGAATTTTTTTTTTTTGTCAATCATCTTTGTGATGGCCAGGAGACAAATCCATCAAAATCTAATGCAGTTGGGAGTCGTCACTGACTCTGTGCAATAAGACTTCCACAGCCTGCCGATAACTTGATCTTCAAAGGTAGATAGACGTGCGCTGATGTTGCTGCTTCTCGCATCCTCAGCGCATCACAGTATATTATTTATCGAGTCAGAGAGCACAAAAAGAGGCCCTTTGATCCACTCAATCTGTGCTGAACATCAACCACTCATCCTACATTATCCGAATCAGAATCGGAAATGGAAAAGGAATCGGAATTGGAATCCAAATTCAAATCAGATTTATAATCACTGACATTTATGATACAATTCATTGTTTTGTGACAGGAGTCCAATGCTATACATGAAAATCATGATAAATTACAATAAAAATATATGTAAAAATACATAAATAGTGCAAAAAAAAAACAAAATAGTGAGCCACAAACAGGAGACTGGCAACCAAAGCAACACTCACAAAATGCCGGAGGAACTCAGCAGACCAGGGAGCATCTATGCAAAAGAGTAAAGAGTTGACGTTTCGGACCGAGACCCTTCATCGGGACTGGGGAGTGTTCATGGGCTCGTTGACCATTCAGAAATCTGATGCCGAAGGGAAAGAAGCTTTTCCTGAAACCTTGAGTGTGAGCCTTCATGCTTGTATACCTCCTCACTGATGGTGGCAATCAGAAAAGTGTATGTCCTGGGAGGTGAGGGTCTTTAGTAATGGATGTCGCCTTCTTGGGACATCACCTTTTGAAGGTGTCACCAATGGTGGGAGGCTAGTGCCCACGATGGAGCCGGCTGAGTTTACAATTATCTGCAGCTCTGCCTGATCCTCCACACCAGATGGTGATGCAGCCAGTCAGAATGCTCTCCGTGGTACATCTGTATCAATTTGCTCGAGTCCTTGGTAACATACCAAATCTCCCCAGACTCCGAATGAAATAAAGCCGCTGGTATGCCTTCTTTGCAAATGCATCAATGTTGGGTGCAGGGTAGATCTTCAGAGATGTGGACACCCAGGAGTGGAGTATTACAATTACAGCACAGGTAGACAAATAAAGTGTGAGGGCCACATTGAGGAGGATTAGGAGATCATCCTTCGATGTTTGGGAGGTCCATTTAAGAGTCTGATAATAGAAGATAGAAACTGTCTTTAAGGCTGATATATGCTTTTTCAAGCATTTGCATCTTCTGCCTGATGAGAGTTGGGGAGTAGGGAAGGAGTCTGAAGTAAGTATGGTCTTTGATTATGTTGGCCACTTCCCTGAGATGGTGTAAAGTGTAGACAGTAAGGAAGAGGCTAATTCTTGTCATGGGTTGAGCCATGTCCTCAACTCTGTGAAGTTTCTTGCGGTCACAGACAATGCTGTTGTGATACCTAGCTGTGATGCTTCCTGATAGGATGCTTTCTTCGCTGTATCTGTAAAAATTGGTGAGGGTCAGTGGGGACATGTTAAACTTCCTTGGACTTTTGAGGAAGTGGAGGTGCAGATAAGCTTTCTTGGCCACAGTTTTTGTGTAGCTGCTACAGGACAAATTCAATAGGTTAACAGGTACATTTAATGTCGGAGAAATGTATACAATATACATCCTGAAATTCTTTTTCTTCACAAACATCCATGAAAACAGAGGAGTGCCCCAAAGATTGAATGACAGTTAAACGTTAGAACCCCAAAGCTCCCCCCAACTCCCCCCTCCCACGCACAAGAGGCAGCAAAGCAACGGCCCCCACCCCACTACCAGCAAAAGCATCAGCACCCCCCACCGAGCACTCAAGCATGCAGCAAAGCATCAATAAAAACACAGACCTACAGTACCTCAAAGACTACTCATTCACCAGTAATTCGACATACCACAGGCTCTCTCTCTCCCTAATAAGGGAAAAAGAGGTGTCCCCGTTTCACAATGAAAGGGGAGACATACCAAGCAACTCGCTGATTTATGGGTGTTAAAAGTCTGTTGCGCCGCTTTTTCCGAGCCCTGTGCCAAAAAGCTCAGGTCTCTGGGCACATAGCCAGCAGCACACTCACTGCTTCTGATCTTCTGTGTTCTCCCACGATGCATCAGTCAGCGGCGGCAACACCAGTCTTGGATCAGCCTGTCTCCAGAGCTACGACAATCCCGCACCCTGAAGGCACGCTCGTCTTCCTTGGGATATCAAAAAGCGGCTGGTGATAAGTCCCATTTCCACAAAGAATCGAAGTCAGTGTGTAGCTCCGGGTCAGGGTCTTCAAAAGAACCGTGAAAGGGAAAAAAGAGATATCAAAGATAGAAATAGAGCTGCATCTGAAGATGGAAGCGAAGGAGTCGCCGTGTGGTGTCATCATCCCTAAGCTCTGCCCTCTTCTATTTATACTTCAAGCTCCCAATCATCTCTATCTCAGCAACATTAAGCTCTTGAATCCAATTCCATTCCAAGTTGGGAATGGGAGCGTCTTCCAGTCTATTTAGAAACATAGAACCATAGGAAACCTACAGTACAATACAGGCCCTTTGGCCCACAAAGCTGTGCCGAAAATTACCTAGGGTTACACATAGCCCTCTATTTTTCGAACATCCATGTGCCTATCCAGGAGCCTTTTAAAAGACCCTATCATATCTGCCTCCACCACCGTTACTGGCAGCCCATTCCATGCACTCACCACTCTCTGCGTAAAAAACTTACCCCTGACATCTCCTCTGAACCTGCTTCCAAGCACCTTAAAACTGTGCCCTCTTGTGCCAGCCATTTCAGCCCTGGGTAAAAGCCTCTGACTATCCACACGATCAATGCCTCTCATCATCTTATACACCTCTATCAGGTCACCTCTCATCCTCCGTCGCTCCAAGGAGAAAAGGCCGAGTTCACTCAACCTATTCTCATAAGGCATGCTGCCCAATCCAGGCAACATCTTTGTAAATTTCCTTTACACCCTTTTTATGGTTTCCACATCCTTCCTGTAGTGAGGCGACCGGAACTTAACACAGTACTCTAAGTGGGGTCTGACCAGGGTCCTACATAGCTGTAACATTACCTCTTAGCTCTTGAACTCAATCCCACAGTTGATGAAGGCCAATGCACCGTATGCCTTCTTAACCACACAGTCAACCTTGAGTATCCTATGAACTCGGACCCCAAGATCCCTCTGATCCTCCATACTGCCAAGAGTCTTACCATTAACACTATATTCTGCCATCATATTTGACCTACCAAAATGAATCACTTTACACTTATCTGGGTTGAACTCCATCTGCCACATCTCAGCCCAGTTTTGCATCCTATCAGTGTCCCGCTGTAACCTCTGACAGCCCTCCACACTATCCACAACACCCCCAACCTTTGTGTCATCTGCAAATTTACTAACCTATCCCTCTACTTCCTCATCTAAGTCATTTATAAAAATCATGATGAGTAGGGGTCCCAGAACAGATCCCTGAGGCACACCACTGGTAACCGACCTCCATACAGAATATGACCTGTCTACAACCACTCTTTTCCTTCTGTGGGCAAGCCAGTTCTGGATCCATAAAGTAATGTTCCCTTGGATCCCAATCCTCCTTACTTTCTCAATAAGCCTTGCATGGGGTACCTTATCAAATGCCTTGCTGAAATCCATATACACTACATCTACTGCTCTTCCTTCATCAATGTGTTTAGTCACATCCTCAAAAAATTCAATCAGGCTCGTAAGGCATGGCCTGCCCTTGACAAAGCCATGCTGACTATTCCTAATCATATCATGCATCTCCAAATGTTCATAAATCCTGCTTCTCAGGATCTTCTCAATCAACTTACCAATCACTGAAGTAGGACTCACTGGTCTATAATTTCCTGGGCTATCTCTACCCTCTTTCTTGAATAAGGGAACAACATCCGCAACGCTCCAATCCTCTGGAACCTCTCCCATCCCCATTGATGATGCAAAGATCAGTGCCAGAGGCTCAGCAATCTCCTCCCTCGCCTCCCACAGTAGACTGGGACACATCTCCTCCAGTCCCGATGCTTTTCAAAAGTTCCAGCACATCCTCTTTCTTAATATCTACATGCTCAAGCTTTTCAGTCCATTGTAAGTCATCCCTATGATCATCAAGATCCTTTTCCGCAGTGAGTACTGAAGCAAAGTACTCATTAAGTACCTCTGCTAGCTCCTCCAGTTCCATACACACTTTTCCACTGTCACACTTGATTGGTCCTATTCGCTCACGTCTTATCCTCTTGCTCTTCACATACTTGTAGAATGCCTTGGGGTTTTCCTGAATCCTGTCCGCCAAGGCCTTCTCATGGCCCCTTCTGGCTCTCCTAATTTCATTCTTAAGCTCCTTCCCGCTAGCTTTATATTCTTCTAGATCTCTATCATTACCTAGTTTTTTTTAACCTTTCATAAGCTTTTCTTTTCTTCTTGACTAGATTTACAACAGTCTTTGTACACCACGGTTCCTGTACCCTACCATCCTTTCCCTGTCTCATTGGAACGCACCTATGCAGAACTCCACGCAAATATCCCCTGAACATTTGCCATATTTCTTCCGTGCATTTCCCTGAGAACATCTGTTCCCAATTTATGCTTCCAAGTTCCTGCCTGATAACTTCATATTTCCCCTTGCTCCAATTAAATGCTTTTCTAACTTGTCTGTTCCTATCCCTCTCCAATGCTATGGTAAAGGAGATAGAATTGTGATCAATATCTCTGAAACGCTCTCCCACTGAGAGACCTGACACCTGACCAGGTTCATTTCCCAATATCAGATCAAGTACAGTCTCTCCCTTTGTAGGCTTATCAACATACTGTGTCAAGAAACCTTCCTGAACACCTAACAAACTCCACCCTATCTAAATCCCTTGCTCCAGGGAGATGCCAATCGATATTTGGGAAATGAAAATCTCCCACCAAGACAACCCTGTCATAATTACACCTTTCCAGAATCTGTCTCCCTATCTGCTCCTCAGTGTCCCTGTTACTATTGGGTGGTCTATAAAAAAACACACAGTGGAGTTATTGACCCCGTCCTGTTCCTAACTTCCACCCACAGAGACTCAGTGGACAATCCCTCCATGACTTGATTCTTTTCTGCAGCCGTGACACTATCTCTGATCAACAATGCCACGCCCCCACCTCTTTTGCCTCCCTCCCTGTCCTTTCTGAAACATCTAAACCCTGGCACTTGTTTCTGTTCTGTTTCACCTGTTCTGGGTCACTGTAGACCACAGTGAGAGCAAGGCAGGTCAATTCAGACACAAAGAGCTTCTACAGTTCCCAGTGAATCTTTAGCTGAGACCAGATACAGTATGGGATAGATACAAGGTCATCACGTCATCTCCCTCTACACTGTCCCATCACACACTCCCAGGACAGGGACAGCACGGGTCAGATACAGAGTGAAGCTCCCTCTACACTGTCCCATCACACACTCCCAGGGTAGGGACAGCACTGGTCAGATACAGAGTGAATCTCCCTCTACACTGTCCCATCACACACTCCCAGGGCAGGGACAGCACGGGTTAGACACAGAGTGAATCTCCCTCTACACTGTCCCATCACACACTCCCAGGACAGGGACAGCACTGGTCAGATACAGAGTGAATCTCCGTCTACACTGTCCCATCACACACTCCCAGGACAGGGACAGCACTGGTCAGATACAGAGTGAATCTCCGTCTACACTGTCCCATCACACACTCCCAGGGCAGGGACAGCACGGGTTAGATACAGAGTGAATCTCCCTCTACACTGTCCCATCACACACTCCCAGGACAGGGACAGCACGGGTTAGATAAAGAGTGAATCTCCCTCTACACTGTCCCATCACACACTCCCAGGATACAGAATTAAGCAACACTGACTCTGATTCCCTTGACTTTGTTCCAGACTTGCTGATCTAGTCTCAGGGATTATTCTGGGCAGAGAGAATTCCGGATCATACTCTTATCCCCACATGGTGTCAGCTGGGATTTTTAAACTTAAGCTTGCTGTCAATCTTTTATCCAACTTTGTTACTGCTCCCCGGGGATGCTGGACTCCCAGGTTAGCAAGCAATGAGTAGACTGTTGCCCTTGTGTGGGAAGAGCTGAGGAGTGGTTCGTGTCTCCGGTCTTCTTCTGCTGGTTAATGTTAGCTGCAGGGATGATCAAAGGGCCGAGTCAGAGAGAGTTGCTGGAAAGACATCAGAAGAAATGTTCCCCACATGTGATTAATAATCCAGTTTCAGATCGCATGTGGCCGACTGATTCTGTGTCACAAGGCAGCAGCTGAGAGCTGGTCTTCCGCAGCGGCTCAGATGTCTCTGGTATTCCTCTTCCTCACCCCGCCACCAGCTCCCAGTTCGTTGTAGAGTGACAGAATCATGGAATGCTACAGCATGCAAACAGGCTCTTCGGCCCATCTAGTCCCTGCCAAACTGTTACTCTGCCTAGTCCCATCAACCCGCCCATGGACTATTGCCCTTCAGACCCCGCTCATCCATCTACTTATCTAAACTTCTCTTAAATCTCGAAATCAAACCCCTATCCACCACTTCTACTGGCAACTCGTTCCACACTTCCACCACCCTCTGGGTGAAGAAGTTCTCCCTCATATTCTCCTTAAACATTTCACCTTTCACCCTTAATCCAAGACCTCTAGTTCTAGCCTCACCATACTTCAGAGGGAAAAAGCCTACTTGTACTTACCCTATCTATACCCCTCATAATTTTGTATACCTCTATCAGGTCGCCCCCTGATTTTCATACGTGTCAGAGAATGAAGTCCGGAACTATTTGATCTTTCCCTATAAATTGGATCCTCAAGAACTGGCAATATCCTTGTAGATTTTTTCTGCACTCTTTTCTGTAGGTATGTGACCAGAACTGCCTTCCTTCTATCCTCCTCTCCTTCCAGTTCCCTACTTTCCTAGTCTTCCGTCTCCTTCTCTATCCCTCCACACCTCTCTATCTCTACCACCTGATCGTCCTTTCTCTTTTTATAATCATCTGGCTCCCATTCCTTATCTCCCTGTCCCTTCTCTTCTTTGATCCCTTGTCCACATTCCCCTTTGCCATCCCACTCTCCCCTTCTTTCCCATTACTTTCACCCCCTTCCTTTCTCCCTCTCCCTTCCTCCATCTCCCTTCCACTTTCCTTTCCCTAACCCCCTCTAATTTTCCCTCCCTTCTTTCCTCTTCCCAGTCACAAGCATGCCTGTTGCTTTCCCTTCCTCCCACTACCACTCCTTTTCTCTCCCTCTACGCCCTCTCCGTCTTTTTCTCTATCCCGTTCTTTCTCCCCAGTTTGTCTACCTGAAAGTGTGGACACAGCCCTATGAATCACAGGCAAAGCCCTCCCCAGCACTGAGCACATTTACAAGGAAAGCTGCCACAAGAACACAGCAAGATCATCAAGGGCCTCCACCACTTAGGTCATGCTCTCCTCTCACTACCACCATCGGGCACAACGTACCAGAACCTTAGGTTGCACCCCACCAGGTTCAAGAAAGGTTATTACCCCTAAACTATCAGGCGCCTGCACCGGAGTGTATAACGTCACTCAGCACAACTCTGAACTGGTTCCACACCACAGACTTACTTCAAGGACTCTTGTTCTTCGTATTATTTATAATTTTATGCTTCAATTTGCATAATTGGTCTTCTTGGGCACATTGGTTGTTTGTCAGTATCTGTTTCAGTATAGTTTTCATAAATTCTATTGTATTTCTTTATTTTCCTGTATATTCCTGAAAGAAAATAAATCTCAAGGTATATCATGATATATAAATATTTTGATAATTAATTTACTTTGACTGACTACCCATCCCTAGATCTCCCATTCTCTCCCTACCCCATCTACCTATCTGCCCCACTCCCTGCCAGCCTCACTGTCTCCCTCTTTCATCTTACTGTTTCCCCTACTGTCCTCTGTCTGGCAACCCTACACTCCCCTCCCTCTCTCCATCTCCCCCTCCATTTTTCTATTTCTTGGAGTATTGTGTTCAGCTATGGTCACCTCATTAAAGGAAGGATGTGAAATCTTTAGGGCTGGTGCAGAGGAGAATTACCAGGATACTGCCCGGATTAAAGAGCATGTTTTGTGAGGATAAATTGGCTGATCGCGAGCTTTTTTCTTTGCAGAAAGGAGGATGGGTGGCAACTTGATGGAGGTGTACAAGGTGATAAGAGACTTAGATCGAGGGTAGCCTGAAACATTTTCTCAGGGTAGAAATAGCTAGTATTATAGTGTTTGGAGGAGGATGTCAGGAGTAAGCTTCTTACATAGAGAGTGATGGGTGCGTGGAATACTCTGCCAGGCGACTGTGGATAAACTCCTCACAGTTTGTCATCACAGTCTCACAGATTAGACTGTGAGGCCATTCCTGCACCTCCTCAGAACAGCAGGGTGTCCCTCTAGAATAAAGATGAGGATTTTTTTTTGGAGAGGGAGGAGAGTGTATGGAATTCATTGGCACAGATGGCTGTGGAGGTCAAGTCGTTGGGAATATTTAAAGCAGATGTCAATAGGTTCTTAATTAATAAGGGTGTCAACAAAGGGAAAAGTCAGGTGTATGGGGTTTAGGAGGGCAACATGGTGTAGAAGCATTCAGCATAACACCCTTATTGAGGCAACATCCCAGGTTGAATTCCACTGTCTGTATGGAGTTTGTACATTCTCCACATGGCCCCGTGGGTTTTCTTCAGTTGATCCAGTTTCCACCCACATTCCAAAGACATACAGGTTAGAAGGTTAATTGGCCACATTGGTTTAATTGGGCAGCACAGGCTCGTTGGTGCCAGTAGGATCTGTTACCGCACTATCTTTCCAAATAAATCAGCCATGATGGAATGGTGGGAAAGACTCGATGGGCCAAATGGCCTCATTCTACTCTTGTGTCTTATGACCTTTTGATGCTGGAATGAGGCATCTGCCATTCAGGAATGAGAAGAGGAGAAATCCAAAGTAAATTTATTAGGGCTAAAGAAATTCATCCTGATCTATATATTCTTCTATATATTGGTGAGACCCGACGCAGATTGGGAGACCGCTTCGCTGAACACCTATGCTCTGTCCGCCAGAGGAAGCAGGATCTCCCAGTGGCCACACATTTTAATTCCATGTCCCATTCCCATTCCGATATGTCAATCCATAGACTCTTCTACTGTCGAGATGAAGCCACACTCAGGTTGGAGGAGGAACACCTTTTATATTCTGTCTGGGTAGCCTCCAACCTGATGGCATGAACATCGATTTCTCTAATTTCCGTTAATGCCCGTTCTCCCCTTCTGACCCCATCCTGTCCCTAATTTAATTATTTATTTTTCTCTCTTTCCCTCTCATAAATACTCCTTGCCTGTTTTCCATCTTCTTCTGGTGCTCCCCTCCCCCTTTCTTTCTTCCAAGGCCTCCTGTCCCACGATCCTCTCCCTTCTCCAGCCTTGTATCTCTTTTGCCAATCAACTTCCCAGCTGTTGGCTCCATCCCTCCCCCTCCTGTCTTCTCCTATCATTTCAGGTGTCCCCCTCCCCCTCCTACTTACAAATCTCTTACTACCTTTTTTTTCAGTTAGTCCTGACGAAGGGTCTCGGCCCGAAACATCGACTGTACTTCTTCCTAGAGATGCTGCCTGGCCTGCTGCGTTCACCAGCATTTTGTGTGTGTTCCTCCTGATCTCCTTTCTAAAAGGATGCTCCTCTATTCTGAGGCTATGTCCTCTGGTCTTGGACCCTCCCAACATAGGAAACAGCCTTTCTACATCCACTCTATCAAAGCTCACTAATCAATGGGTTTAAATTAGTTCACCCATCATTCTTCCGAATTCCAGTGAATACAGACCCTGAGCCTTCAAATGTTCTTTATATGACAAGCCATACAATCCTGGAATCATTTTCATGAACCTCCTTTGAACCCTCTCCAGTTTCCACACAACCTTTCTAGGGGGCCCAAAACTGCTCACAATACTCCTAGTGAGGCCTCACCAGTGCTTTATAAAGTTTCAACGTTACATCCTTGCCTTTATATTCCAGTCCTTGTGCAATGAATAATTTGCCTTCCTCATCACAGGCTCAACCTGCAAATTAACCTTTCAGGAAATCTGCACAAGCACTCCCAGGTCACCTTGCACCTCAGATTTTTATAGTTTCTCTCCATTTAGAAAATCGTCAACCTTTTCATTTCTTCTGCCGAAGTGCATGACCATACACTTCCTGACAACGTATTCCTTTTGCCACTTCTTTGCCCATTCTCCTAACCTGTCTGTCCTTCTGTAGCCTCTCTACTTCCTCAAAACTACCTGCCCCTCCACCTATCTTCGCATCAGCTGCAAACCTTGAAACAAAGTCAGCAATTCCATCATCCAAACCTTTAACATTAAACATAAAAAGAATTGGTTCCAACGCAGACCCCTGTGGAACACCACTTGTCACTGGCAGCCAAACAGAAAAGATTCCCTTTATTCCCATTCTTTGCCAGTTGCCAATCACCACTGCTTTATCCATGCTAGAATCTTCCCTGTAATGCCATGGGCTCAATGCTTGTTAAGCAGTCTTATGCGTGGTACCTTGTCAAAGGCCTTCTGAAAATCCAAATGCACAACATCAACCGATTCTCTTTTGTCAAGCCTGCTTGTTATTGCTTCAAAGAATTCTAACAGATTTGTCAAGCAAGATCTTCCCTTGAGAAATCCATACTGACTACAGCCTATTTTATCATGTGCCCAAAACCACATCCTTAACAATCGTCTCCAATACCTTTCCAAGCGCTGAGGTCAGACTAACTAGCCTATGGTTTCCTTTCTTCTGCCTCTCTCCCTTCTTGAACATTGGAGTGACATTTGCAATTTTCCAGTCTTCAGGAAACACTCCAAAATCTAGTGATTCTTGAAAGATCATTACTAATGCCTCCACAATCTCTTCAGCCAACTCTTTCAGAACCCTGGGCCGTGCACCATCTGGTCCAGGTGATTTCTCTACCTTTGGATCTTACAGTTTCCCAAGAACCTTCTCCTAGTAATGGTAACTTCACACACTTCTTGATCCTTGACACTTGGAACTTCCACCACACTGCTAGTGTCTTCCACAGTGAAGACTGATGCAAAACATTTGTTCAGATCATCTGCCTTTCATTGTCCCCCATTACTACCTTTCCAGCATTGTTATCCAGTGGTCTGATATCTACTCTCACCTCTCTTTTACACTTTATGTATCTGAGGAAACTTCTGGTATTCTCTTTAATATTATTGGCTAGCTTACTTTCACATTTCATCTTTACTTTCTTTCTGACTTTTTTAGTTACCTTCTGGTGGTGTTTGAAAGTTTCCCAATCCTCTAACTTCCCACTAATTTTTGCTCTATTATATGTCCTCCCTTTGGCTTTTATTTTGGCATTTACTTCTCTTGTTAGCCACAGTTGTATCATCTTGTCTTTAGAAAACTTCTTCCTCTTTGGGATGTATACATCCTATGCCTTCTCAATTGCTTTCAGAAATTCCAGCCATTGCTGCTCTGCCATCATCCCTGCCAGTGTTCTTTTCCAATCTATTCTGAACAACTCCTTTCTCATGTCTCTGTAATTCCCTTTGCTCCACTGTTATACTGATACAACTGATTTCAACTTCTTCTCGAAATTCAGGGTGAATTTGATCATATTATGATCAAATGCCCCTAAGGGTTCTTTTACCTAAAGCTCTCTAATCAATTCTGGTTCATTGCATAACACCCAATTCAGAATAGTTGATCCCCTTGTGGGCTGAACCACCAGCCACTGTAAAAAGCCATCTCATAGGCACCCTAGAAACTCCCCCTCTTGGAATCCAGCACCAACCTGATTTTTCCAATCTGCCTGCGTATTGAAATCCCCCATGACTATTGTAACATTGCCCTTTTGACATGCATTTTGTATCTCCCATTGTAATTTGTAGACCACATCCTTACTACTGTTTAAGGGGTCTGTATGTAGCTCCCATCATGGTATTTTTACCCTTGCAGTTTCTTTGCTCTATCCACAATGATATGCCTCCCAACCCTATATCAACCCTTTCTAATGATCTGAGTTCATTTTTTTACTAAAAGAGTGACACCACCCCCTCTGCCTTCCTGTCTGTCCTTTCAGTGCACTGTGTATCCCTGGATATTAAATTCCCAGCTATAGTCTTCTTTCAGGCAACATCACATATACCAATCTGTAACTGTGCTACAAGTACACATGCAAAATGCTGGAGGAACTCAGCAGGCCAGGCAGCATCTATGGAAAAAAGTACAGTCGATGTTCGGGCCAAGACCCTTCTGCCAGCCCTGCCAAATGATCTCAGCCCAAAACATCAACTGTACTTTTTTTCCCACTGATGCTGCCTGGCCTGCTGAGTTGCTCCAGCATTTTGGGTGTGTTGCATGGATTTCCAGCATCTGCAGATTTTCTCTTGTTTGTGCTACAAGTTCCTCTACCTTATACCGTATACTGTGCCCATTTAAGTATAAAAGCTTCAGTCCTGTATTCACCCTTTTCGATTTTGTCCATCTTTTCCATTGCAACTCGTTCTGTTGACTGCAATTTTGCCCTATCACCAGCCTCTCCTTGCTGGGAGTCTTATGACACATTGCTCCGTTTTGTAAACCAGCTACTTCATCCTCAGCACTGTCACTCCAGTTCCCATCCCCTGCCAAATTAGTTTAATCCTCCCAAACAACTCCAGCCAATCTGCCCGCAAGGCTATTGGACCCTCTTGGGTTCAGGTGTAACCTGTCCCTTTTGTACAGGTCACAGCTTCCCCAGAAGAGGTCCCAGTGATCCATAAATCTGAAACCCTGCTTCCTGTACCAGTTCCTCAGCTACCTGCCAAATCATTCTAATCTTACCCTCACTGGTGCGTGGCACAGGCAGCAATCCAGAGATTACTATGCTGGAGGTCCTGTTTTTCAGCTTTCTACCTAGCTCCCTAAAATCTCTTTACAGGACCACTTCACCTTGCCTTCCTATGCCATTGGTGCCAATATGCACCAAGACTTCTGGCTGCTCACCCTCACCCTTGAGAATGCCATGGACCCGATCTGAGACATCCCTGATCCTGGCACCAGGGAGGCAACATACCATTGGGATGTCTCTATCGCACCCACGGAACCTCGTCTCTGTTCCTCTGACCGAGGAATCCCCTAACAACACTGCAATCCTCTTCACTCTCTGCTCTTCTGAGCTGTAGCACCAGAGACTGGTCACTTGTGGCTCCCCCTGGTAGGTCATCCTTCTCAATAGTACCTAAAGTTGTTACTATTAAGGGGAATAATTGCGTATTATTGAGGGGACTGGCCACAGGTGGACTGGCTATGCATTTCTCCTCCCTCCCCTGACATGTCAGAATGGGAATATGAGGTAGAATTCAAAAGGGTGACTACCGGAAGCTCCCACTTTCTCTGGTAGTTGATCAGTGAAACAGTTTCCCAATCTATGCCGGGGTCTCACTGATATACGGGAGGCTACGCCAGGAGCACTGAATACAGAAGATGACCCCAACAGAGTCACAGGTGAAGTGTTGCCTCACCTGGAAGGATTGTTTGGGGCCCTGAATGGTGGTGAGGGAGAAGGTGTAAAGGCAGGTGTGGCACTTGTTCCACTTACAAAGATAATTACCAGGAGGGAAATCAGTGGAATGAGTTGACGACGGAAGTGGTGGATAACAATCTGATTGCAACAATTAAGAGAGTTTTGAATAGGTACCTAGGTGGGAGTGTTTTGGCGGTGAAAGATTGGATCGGCTAGGCTTATACTCTCTGGAATTTAGAAGACTGAGGGGGGATCTTATTGAAATGTATAAAATTCTAAAGGGATTGGACAGGCTAGATGTAGGAAGATTGTTCCCGATGTTGGGGAAGTCCAGAACGAGGGGTCACAGTTTGAGGATAAAGGGGAAGCCTTTTAGGACCGAGATGAGGAAAAACTTCTTCACACAGAGAGTGGTGAATCTGTGGAATTCTCTGCCACAGGAAACAGTTGAGATCAGTTCACTGGCTATATTTAAGAGGGAGTTAGATAAGGCCCTTGTGGCTAAAGGGATCAGGGGGTATGGAGAGAAGGCAGGTGTAGGGTTCTGAGTTGGATGATCAGCCATGATTGTGCTGAATGGCGGTGCAGGCTCAAAGGGCCGAATGGCCTACTCCTGCACCTATTTTCTATGTTTCTGTGTATGGTATGTGTGCAGATAGATGGGACTAGGCAAAAAGCTAGGTCGGCATGAACTAGATGGGCTGAAGGGCCTGTTTCTGTTTCTCTATGATTCAGTTTTATTAAAGCACTTTTGTAACAGGTCATTATCAGCCTCTGGGAACTTGCTGCGGACAAATTATCCGTAATATTTTCTTCCTTACAACATGCCTATACTCAGAAGGAATTCATAGACTGTGACGGAACTTGGGATAATGTGGCCCTAAATCGCAATACGTCCCACATATAAACCACCAAGAAGCCATTAACCTCCCTCCACACCACGCCACAGCATTTTCATGGTTATTACACACTGCTATGAATTAATTTTTGCTTTGATGAGTGCATTAATGAATATAAAAGATGATGTTGAAGTTTGAGCAGTGCTGGCTAAAGGATTTCTAACAATCAGTCTCTCTAACATCAGAATGTTGTACAACAGAGAGTGGACAGCTGGAATTACTGGGATTCACCTTCAAAACTTTAACCGTACACTCAATGGACACTTAATTAAATACCTCCTGCACGCAATCAAGTGGCCACTGAGTAGATGTTGGTGATCTTGTGCTAATAAAGGCCATCCACTTCAAAGTTCAACGTGTTGTGCGTTCAGAGATGCTCTTCTGCACACCCCTATTATAACCTGTGGTTATTTGAGTTACTGCTGCCTTCCTGTCAGCTTGAAACTATCTGGCCATTCTCATCTCGTCATCGCCTGCTGAGCTGCCGCCCACTGGATTCTTTTTTTGGTTTTTTTGCACCTTTCTCTGTAAACTCTAGACACTGTTGTGTGTGAAAATTACAGGAGATCAACAGGTTCTGAGAAACTCAAACCACCACGTCTAGCACCAAAAATCTTTCCACAGGCAAAGTCGCTTAGAACACATTTCTTCCCCATTCTGATGTTTGGTGTGAACAACACATGAACCTCTTGACCATGTCTGCATGATTGGCTAAATTTAGTTGGCTCCATCTACATGGAGTTGTTACATCCAGTAACATCTCCATGGTCTTGCTGACATTGAGAGAGAGGTTGTTGTTGTGACACCACTCAGCCAGATTTTCAATCTCCCTCCTGTATTCATCAGCACCCTTGGTTATCTCTCCAGCTGTCCACTCTATCTGTGCCTCTTATCATCTTGTAACCTCTATCAAGTCACCTCTCATCCTCCTTCACTCCAAAGAGAAAAGCCCTAGTTCGCTCAACATTTCTTCATAAAACACGCTAAAATTCCCACGTTCGCTGTACAATCTTCGTACAGAATGCGAGGCAACACAGCACAACACAGAAGGCAAAGACACATCTGCAGGTCACTCATCACACAAAGTTGCAAAGTTGTGGCCAATTCTGTGCCCTTAACTTTTGGAAAAGTATCAGCACCTTGAATTGGATCCTGGCACGCAGGATGAGAGATCTCCGGTTATGCGAGGGGGCTGAATGTGGGGGAATTGGCTGGAAATAAAGGGAGATTTAAAAGAAAGTCAAAACCAGGAGGAGCATTTATTGAGGAAAAACTGTAGTGTTTTGAGGTGCACACACAAAATGCTGGAAGAACTCAGCAGGCCAGGCAGCATCTATGGAAAAGAGTGCAGTGGGTGTTTTGGGCCAAATCCCTTCGGCAGGACCCGAAACATTGACTGTATTCTTTTCCATAGACACTGCCTGGCCTGCCGAGTTCCTCCAGCATTTTGTGTGCGTTGCTCGGATTTCCAGCATCTGTAGCTTTTCTGTTGTTGCTGTTTTGAGGTGACTCATTGCCACCTTTCTGAAGGGCAGTTAAACAGTGGCCTTGCCAGCAGCTCCCACCAGGCACACACTGAACCAGTGAGAAAAGGACCAGAAAGAAAAACAAAACAATTACTTTTTGCTCTACGCGATGTGCTGCTGTGATCTAGAAAATGCCGCCTGAGAGGGCTGTGGAGCTGGACTGATCAGGATCCAAGAACAATTGAATGAAATACATGAGAAGGGAAAACAAAAGATCAGGGCTGTGGAGAGGGAGCAGTGATCCTGAGAGATCACCGACATCAAAAGCCAGCATTGATCAAAGAATGGATGAAAGCAAACAGCCTATTGTTGATTGAAATTAAAAGAGTGAGGGGGGAATCTCTGCTGGGGAGTCAACAGGGAAGCTGTGGGTTATAGAATAAAACTGAACGATACTTAAGCCTGCATTTTCCTGATTTTTATGAAAATCAAATACCAAAAATGCTGGAAGCATTCAAGTCGGCTAGCATGGGGAGGGCACGGTACGGGTGGGGAGCACAAAGGCCACACTCAGAATATTGTGTGCCGTTGTGGTCACCCCATTGCTGAAAGGAGGTGGATGCTTTGAGAAAGTGCACAAGACCAGGATGCTGCCTGAATTAGACGACATTAACTATAAGAAGAGAATGGACAAATTTAAAAACGCAAACACAAGGAAATCTGCAGATGCTGGAATTTTAAGCAACACACATAAAAGTTGCTGGCGAACGCAGCAGGCCGGGCAGTATCTCTAGGAAGAGGTACAGTCGGGCCGAGACCCTTCGTCAGGACTAACTGAAAGAAGAGATAGTAAGAGATTTGAAAGTGGGAGGGAGAGGGGGAGATCCAAAATGATAGGAGAAGACAGGAGGGGGAGGGATGGAGCCAAGAGCTGGACAGTTGGTTGGCAAAAGGGATATGAGAGGATCATGGGACAGGAGGCCCAGTGAGAAGGAAAAGGGGGGGGGGAGCCCAGAGGATGGGCAAGGAGTATAATGAGAGGGACAGAGGGAGAAAAAGGAGAGAGAGAAAAAGAATATGTTATATAAATAAATAAATAACGGATGGGGTACGAGGGGGAGGTGGGGCATTAGCGGAAGTTTGAGAAGTCAATGATCATACCATCAGGTTGGAGGCTACCAAGACGGAATATAAGGTGTTGTTCCTTCAACCTCAGTGTGGCTTCATCTTGATAGTAGAGAAGGCCGTAGATAGACATATCAGAATGGGAATGGGACGTGGAATTAAAATGTGTGGCCACTGGGAGATACTGCTTTCTCTGGCGGACAGAGCGTAGGTGTTCAGCGAAACGTTCTCCCAGTCTGCGCCGGGTCTCGCCAATATATAGAAGGCCGCATCGGGAGCACCGGACGCAGTATATCACCCCAGCCGACTCACAGGTGAAGTGTCGCCTCACCTGGAAGGACTGTCTGGGGCCCTGAATGGTAATGAGGGAGGAAGTGTAGGGGCATGTGTAGCACTTGTTCCGCTTACAAGAATAAGTGCTAGGAAGCAGATCGGTGGGGAGGAATGGGGGGAACGAATGGACAAGGGAGTCGCGTAGGAAGCAATCCCCTGCAGAAAGCAGTGGGGGGAGGGAAAGATGTGCTTAGTGGTGGGATCCCGTTGGAGGTGGCGGAAGTTACGGAGAATTATATGTTGGACCCGGAGGCTGGTGGGGTGGTAGGTGAGGACCAGGGGGACCCTATTCCTAGTGTTCGAGCTCCGTCCTCAAGCCTACTTCTTCGGCAAGGACTCTCCTACCCCCACTGATGACCCTTTCTCCTGTCTTCAACCCTCCTCCTCTTCATGGACACCCCGCTCTGGTCTTCTGCCTGCTCTGGATCTCTTTATTGCTAACTGCCGACGGGACATCAACCATCTCAACTTCACCGCACCTTGTTCCCATTCCAACCTCACTCCTTCCAAACGGTCTGCTCTCCACTCCCTCCGCACGAATCCTAACCTTACTGTTAAGCCCGCCGATAAAGGGGGTGCTGTTCTAGTCTGGTGCACTGACCTCTACCTTGCCGAGGCACAGCGACAATTCGCGGATACCTCCTTTTATTTACCCCTCGATCGTGACCCCACTAAGTAGCACCAGGCCATTGTCTCCCACACCATCACCGACTTTATCCGCCCAGGGGATCTCCCATCCACTGCTACCAACCTTATAGTTCCCACACCCCGCACTTCCCGTTTCTACCTCCTACCCAAGATCCACAAACCTGCCTGTCCTGGCCGACCTATTGTCTCAGCTTGCTCCTGTCCCACCAAACTCATTTCTGCATACCTCGACACTGTTTTATCCCCCCTTGTTCAATCCCTTCCTACCTATGTTCATGACACTTCTCACGCACTGAAACTTTTCGATGATTTTACATTCCCTGGCCCCCACCACTTTATTTTCACCATGGATGTCTAGTCCCCATATACTTCCATCCCCCATCAGGAAGGTCTCAAAGCTCTACGCTTCTTTTTGGATTCCAGACCCAATCAGTTCCCCTCTACCACCACTCTACTCTGTCTAGCGGAATTAGTCCTTACTCTTAATAATTTCTCCTTTGGCTCCTCCCACTTCCTCCAAACTAAAGGTGTAGCCATGGGCACTCGTATGGGTCCCAGCTATGCCTGCCTTTTTGTTGGCTTTATGGAACAATCTATGTTCCAAACCAATTCTGGTATCTGTCCCCCACTTCTCCTTCGCTACATCGATGACTGCATTGGCGCTGCTTCCTGCATGCATGCTGAGCTTGTTGACTTCATTAACTTTGCCTCCAACTTTCACCCTGCCCTCAAGTTTACCTGGTCCATTTCCGACACCTCCCTCCCCTTTCTAGATCTTTCTGTCTCTGTCTCTGAAGACAGCTTATCCACTGATATCTACTATAAGCCTACTGACTCTCACAGCTATCTGGACTATTCCTCTTCTCACCCTGTCTCTTGCAAAAATGCCATCCCCTTCTGGTAATCCCCAGGACGAGGGAGATGTCCTCCTTTTTTAAAGAAAGGGGCTTCCCTTCCTCCTCCATCAACTCTGCTCTCAAACGCACCTCCCCCATTTCGCGCACATCTGCTCTCACTCCATCCTCCCGCCACCCCACTAGGAATAGGGTTCCCATGGTCCTCACCTACCACCCCACCAGCCTCCGGGTCCAACATATAATTCTCCGTAACTTCCGCCACCTCCAGTGGGATCCCACCACTAAGCACATCTTTTCCTCTCCCACTCTCTTTGCTTTCCGCAGGGATCGCTCCCTACGCGACTCCCTTGTCCATTCGTCCCTGCCATCCCTCCCCATCAATCTCCCTCCCGGCACTTATCCTTGTAAGCGGAACAAGTGCTACACATGCGCTTACACTTCCTCTCTCACCACCATTCAGGGCCCCAGACAGTCCGTCCAGGTGAGGCAACACTTCACCTGTGAGTCGGCTGGGGTGATATACTGCGTCCGGTGCTCCCGATGCAGCCTTCTCTATATTGGCGAGACCCGACACAGACTGGGAGACCATTTCGCTGAACGTCTATGTTCTGTCCGCCAGAGAAAGCAGGATCTCCCAATGGCCACACATTTTAATTCCACGTCCCATTCTCATTCTGATATATCTATCCACGGACTCCTCTGCTGTCAAGATGAAGCCACACTCAGGCTGGAGGAAGAACACCTTATATTCCGTCTGGGTAGCCTCCAACCTGATGGCATGAACATTGACTTCTCAAACTTCCACTAATGCTCCACCTCCCCCTCGTACCCCATCCATTATTTATTTATACACACACACATTCTTTTTCTCTCTCTCCTTTTTCTCCCTCTGTCCCTCTCACTATACCCCTTGCCCATTCTCTGAGCTTTTCTCCTCCTCCCCTTTTTCTTTCTCACTGGGCCTCCTGTCCCATGATCCTCTCGTATCCCTTTGCCAATCACCTGTCCAGCTCTTGGCTTCATCCCTCCCCCTCCTGTCTTCTCCTGTCATTTTGGATCTCCTCCTCCCCCTCCCACTTCCAAATCTCAGACATCCCACCTCTCCCGGAAGATCCGGGAGTCTCCCGCATATCGATAGTGGCTCTCTGACGCCCGGAAATTATATACAATATCCTGGAAATAGATTTTTTTTGAGAGGAAGAGGGAGAGGGAGCATCCTGATTGGTCTCTCTTCGTGCTAAGAGTGGTCCCCAACCACTGGGCCGTGAGGAAACAATATGATTTGGTGATATGAAACGATATGAGTCATTTGCACCTTTCCTCATACCCTGTCACGCACTGTTGAATATGAACGCACGCGAGGTTATTACGCACGCATCATCCATGTCAGCGCGGGAAGAAGATCAACTCCTCCAGCTTGTAAATGACGGCGGGCTGAAAAGGTTGTTTGACATAACATCTCTGCCGGCATTCTGGATCAAAGTCAAGGCTAAATATCCGGAGATAGCCACGAAAGCACTGAAAACGTTGCTTCCATTTCCAACATCATATCGCTGCGAAGCGGAGTTTTCTGCAATGAATGCAACGAAAACTAAATTGCGGAATAGACTGGACATAAGGAACCCCCTTCGAGTATCGCTGTCTCCCGTCACCCCTCGATGACACCGTCTTGTTGCAGGAAAACAAGCCCAGGGCTCCCACTGATTCAGCGATATTGGTGTGTTGCAATGATTTTATATGTTCACACGGGGAAAATATGCGCTGTATGTTTAATATCCAAACGTTACTTAAAATGTTATGATGCAATTGACTTATCACCTATATCCCGGTCGTGATTAACATCCCCCCCCCCACCCCCAGTCGGCCGGTCCGCAAGAATATTGGCAATATTAAACCAGTCTGCGGTGCAAAAAATGTTGGGAACCCCTGCTAGGTAGACCTATCAGATTTCTCTGTGGGCGGGCTTTACAGTCGACCTCAAAAATAGTGACAGTGTTGCTCGCTGCACTGTTTGCAACAGTGACTTTTCTATTGCCCATGGTGGGTTAAAATGTAAAAGACATGTTGAGTTGAGTTTAACAGGTGTCATTACAGCATAGCTAACATTATTTAAACTAGCTGGCTAGCTGTGAAGGAGCTATGCTATTGATGTCCTACGTGATGAGGCCAAACTCCCTGTAGACTTGCTTAAAGTTGTAATAGAATAAACATGATAATATAATATAATATAAGCACATATGTTAATGTCACATTTGCTGCATATACCCAACTTGTTTTTTTCCGGATCGACAAAATCACTAAACAAAGTATTATATACACCCTTGCAGGTCGACGGGGGAGGGGGGGATATGGTGTTGCGGGGGGGGGGGTGCTACCTCCCTGAAATGGTGGTGATACCTCCCTGAAATGAGTTTTTGCAGGGTGGGATGTCTGAAATCTCTTACTAGCTCTTCTTTCAGTTAGTCCTGACGAAGGTTCTCAGCCCAAACGTCGACTGTACCTCTTCCTATAGATGCTGCCCGGCCTGCTGCGTTCACCAGCAACTTTTATGTTGTTACTGAACAAATTTAGCTTCTTTTCAGATCCCGATTCAGTTATTTATCACATTGAAGAGCACCATTTGTGTTAACAGCCAACACAAACTACGATGTGGTGGGTGCAGCCCACAATTGTCATCACACATTCTGATGCCAAAATAGCATGCCACCATGTTCAACAGAACACAGACAGCAACACGACAACAAACCTTAGTGACAACAGCAAAACAAGCCCCTTTTACCACCCACCCACTTACACACACACACACACACACACACTCCCACACACACGCTCACACACCCACCCACTTACTCAACACACACACACACACACACACAAACACACAGAGGCCTCCAACCCTGGGCCTACAATACCAATCCAGCTCCCCCCACCATCCCCCGCAGACACTCAGTCACAGACGTCTGGCCCCCAGAATCTCAGACTCATAGACATCGGGGCACCAAGATTTTCAAACTCACAGACATCGCCTCCTCATAGACATCGGCCCCCAGATTCTCAGACTCAGACACTGGGCCACCCCAGACTCTCACACTCACAGAAATTGGGCCACCCCCACCCCCAGACTCTCAGGCATCGTCCCCTCAGACTCACAGACATTGGGCTCCCCCAGACTCTCAGACTCCCAGGCGTTGGCCCCCCAGACTCTCAAACTCCCAGATATTGGGCTCCCAGACTCTCAGACTCCCAGGCGTTGGACCCCCAAACTCTCAGACTCACAGAAATTGGGCCACCCCCACCCCCAGACTCTCAGACATCGTCCCCTCAGACTCACAGACATTGGGCTGCCCCCCAGACTCTCAGACTCCCAGGTATTGGGCCCCCAGACACTCTGACTCACAGACATCAGGTCCCCAGACTCTCAGACTCCCAGGCGTTGGGCCCCTCGACTCTCAAACTCATAGACATCAGGTCCCCAGACTTTCAGACTTGCAGGCATTAAGCCTCCAGCCACCAGTCCCTGGCCCAGACTCAAAGACTTCTGATCTTCAGACATGCTTTGATCTTCAGGCTCCGATATCCAGAATTCACCAACGTCTGGAGCATTGGAGACAGAGTGGAGGCATAAAAAAGGTATGCATTGAGTCAGCCCACACCCACACCACCAGGTTCAGTTACTACCTCTCAATCAAAAGCAACTTGAACCAGCGGGTATAGCCTCATGCACCCTAACACTGAACTGTTTCCACAGCCTATAGAATATAGAAGTGTACAGCACAGGAACTGGCCAGTCAGCCCACAATGTTGTGCCAAACCAACTAAAAAGCAGACCAGAAACACCCAAACACTAATCCCTCCTACCTCAACAATGTCCATATCCCTCCAACTTCCTCACATCCATGTCTTAAAAGCCTCTAATGTATTTGCCTCTACCACCAAACCAGGCAGTGCTGTCCAGGCATCCACCACTCTCTGAGTGAAAAACTTAACCCGCGCATCCTCTTTGAACCTCCCTCGAGGTTAGCCTCGACTAATAAAAGCAAGGATTCCATAAGCCTTCTTGCCTACCTGTGTAGCCACTTTCAAGGAGCTATGAACTTGGATCCCAAGATCTCTCTGCTCAGAAGCACTGTTAAGGATCTTGCCCTTAACAGTGTGCTGTCTCCTTGCATTTTTTTTCTATTAAGGTGCAACAACTCACATTTATCTGGGTTGAACGCCATCTGCCATTTCTTAGCCCATATCTGCAACTGATCCATATCATGCTGTATTCTTTGCCAGTCTTCTACACCATCCACAGCTCCACTGATCTTGATATCATCCGCAATTTTACTAACCCACGCATCTACTTTTGCATTGTTTGCGACAAATCAAATCAGCGAGGACTTTGTTGGGTAGCCCGCGAGTGTCGCCACACTTGCAATGTCAACACAACATGTTCAGAACTTACTGACCCTAACCTGGTCGTCTTTGGAATGTGGGAGGGGACCGGCGCAAGCAGAGGAAGCCCACGTGGTTTCGGGGAGAACGTACAAACTCTTTGCAGACCGTATGAGAATTGAGCTCTGATTTCTGCCACTGTAAAGTGACTGAGCTAGCTGCTATGCTACTGTGCTGCGCACTGTAGAGAATTAGATCCATTAAGTGTCTGCTGCTAAGATCTAATGCTCCTCTTTCAGAGGTAGCAAGCTTATTTAGATTGCTTCATGGGCATGCTCCAGATGATCAGGTTACCTTGTTCTTCTCCTTGGAGATGCCCTTTAAGACAAACCTCCTTAATCTCCTGTTCCAATATTTCCTGTGGTTTAATATCTATCTGACTCCATCAACCATAACCCGGTTCCTGCTACTGAAGAAGAAACATTCGCAAACAGAGAAAAATTCACGACAGAGAAATAGTTCCTGGAGAAAGAGAAGACGGACTTTATCTCCACTTCTCGCCGCCCCAGTAAAACAGCCAGCTTAATCGTAACAGAGCTTTGACCGGCGACCAATCCAGACATCGGAAGTTTGAGAGGAGGGATTTCAGTCAGGTCCACTGCCCGAGTATAAAAAAGGAACAGCGGGTCACGGAACCATAATAGAGACCTGGCCAGTAACCAGTCCGTGTTTGAGATTGATTAGCAAGAGCAAACTAAAGGCAGGAAGGGGCAATCACAGTGGCCATCGTCTGAGTAGACAGAGACAGAGTGGTGATCTTGAGGCTTTGAATCTTCGAGGCTTCTGCTCTTCAAGGCTTCAGTCAGAGAAAGCAAAGGAAAGAAAATCTCAAGGTTAATTTTTTTTCTTCTTCCCTTCTTTATATCTGCTCAGTTAGGACTGTAGAAATGCCAGATAGGATAGTGGAATGCTCCTCTTGCGGGGCGTGGGGAGGCAGAGAGACCTCCAGTGTCCCTGATGACTATCTCTGCGAAAAGTACATCCAGCTACAGTTTCTATCAAGCCATGTTGAGTTGGAACTGGATGAACTTCAGATCATTTGGGAGGCTGAAAGAGTGATCGATAAGACATATAGCGAGGTAGATCGATAAGACATATAGCAAGGTGCAGGACACAGGAAACTAGGTGAGGTCAGGAAGGGGAAAGGGGTTAAGGAGCCAGTTCAGTACTCCTGTAGCCATTCCCCTCAACAAGTATACCACTCTGGGTACCATCTGGGGACTTGTCCTAACAGAGCAAAGTCACAGTAGTCAGGTCTCTGGCACTGAGTCTGGCTATGTGGCTCAGAACGGAAGGGAGGGGAGAAAAAGCACGCTGTGATTATAGGGGATTTTTTAGTAGAGGAACAGACAGGGGGTTCAGTGGGCAAGAACAAGATTCCCAGATGGTATGTTGCCTTCCGGGTGCTAGGGCCCAGGACATCTCAGTTGAGTCCTCAGCATTCTGAAGTGGGAGGGTGAACAACCAGAGGTCGTGGTCCATGTAGGTACCAATGACATGGGCAGGATGAGTGATGAGGTTCTGCATAGGGAGCTCAGGGAGTTAGGTGCTAAGTTAAAGGGCAGGATCTGCAGGGTTGTGATCTCAGGATTGCTAACCGTGCCACGTGCTAGTGAGGCCAGAACTAGGAAGATTATACAGTTTAATACGTGGCTAATGAGTTGGTGTAGGAGGGAGGGCATAAGATTTTTGGATCATTGGGCTCTCTTCCAGGGAAGGTGGGACCTGTACAGAAGAGACAGATTACACCTGAACTGGAGGAGGACTAATATCCTAGCCGGAAGGTTTGTTAATGCTACACAATGGGGTTCAAACTAGAGTTTCAGGGCGATGGGAACCAGAGCACCAGAACAGTTAGTGGAGAGGTTGTGGAGGCAGATGTTGGTAAGACCTCAGACAGAGTTAGGTTGAGCATGGTGCGACTAGTGTCCTGAGCTGTGTATATTTCAATGCAAGAAGTATCGTAGGAAATGCGATAATAGCGCTGAAGACGAGGTCGCTGGTTTACAAACAGAGGCAATGTGTAGTGAGGAGAGGCTGTTGATAGGGCAAGATTGCAGTCAACAGGATGAGCTGCAATGTAAAAGGCGGACAAAATCGAAAATGATGAATACAGGACTGAAGCTATTTTCTAGCTTCACAGAATAAGGTAAATGAACTGGCAATACAGTTGGAGATTGGCATGTATAATGTTGTTGACATCACTGAATCATGACTGAAAGAAGATTATAGCTGGGAGCTTAATGTCCAAGGATACACATTGTACCGGAAAGAGAGGCAAGAAGGCAGAAGGGTGGCATTGCTCTGTTGGTAAGAAATGAAAGCAAATCATTAGAAAGAGGAGACATAGGGTTGGAAGGTGTTGAACCATTCTGGGTAAAGCTAAGGAACTACAAGGGTAAAAAGACACTGATGGTTGTATACAGACCTCCCAACAGTAGTAAGGATGTGGTCTACAAATTACAACAGGAGTTAGAACGTGCATACCAAAAGGACAATGTTACAATAGTCAAGGGGGATTTCAATGTGCAGGTACATTGGGAAAATCAGGTTGGCGTTGGATTCCAAGAGAGAGAATTTCTAGAATGCCTATGAGATGGCTTCTTAGAGCAGCTCGTGGTTGA
Source organism: Mobula hypostoma (assembly GCF_963921235.1). Taxonomy (NCBI): domain Eukaryota; kingdom Metazoa; phylum Chordata; class Chondrichthyes; order Myliobatiformes; family Myliobatidae; genus Mobula; species Mobula hypostoma. The sequence goes on along the minus strand of NC_086115.1, from coordinate 13,624,010 downwards.
GCCTATGAGGGGATCAACTTACCTGGATTGGGTGTTGTGCAATGAACCAGAATTGATTAAAAAGCTTAAGGTAAGGGAACCTTGAGGGTAAAGTGATCATAATATGATCAAATTCACCTTGAAATTTGAGGAGAAGCTGAAGTCAGATGTATCAATATTACAGTGGAGTAAAGGGAATTACAGAGGCATGAGAAGGGCATTGGCCGGTATTAATTGGCAGGTAAGGCAGCAGAGTAGCAAAGGTTGGAATTTCTGGAAGCATTTCGGTAGACACAGGAGATATACATTCCAAACAGCAAGACGTGTTCTAAAGACAAGATGACACACCGTGGCTAACAAGGGAAGTCAAATCCAGCATAAAAACCAAAGAAAGGGAATACCAATGAGCAAAAATTAGAGATTGGGAAGCTTTTAAAAGCCAACAGAAGGCAACTAAAAAAGACATTAAGAAGGTAAAGATAAAAAATGAAAGTAAGCTACCCAATAATACTAAAGAACATACCAAAAGTGGATATCAGACCACTGGAAAACAATCCTGGAGGTAGTAATGGGGGACGGGGGACAAGGAAATGGCAGACAAACTGAATACATATTTTGCATCGGTCTTCACTGTGGAAGACTAGCAGTATGGTGGAACTTCCAGGTGTCGGGGTCATGAGTTGTGTGAAGTTACCATTACTAGAGAGAAGGTTCTTAGGAAACTGAAAAGTCTGAAGGCAGATAAGTTACCTGGACCAGATATACACTCCAGGGTTCTGAAAGAGGTGGTTGAAGAGATTGTGGAGGCATTAATAATGCTCTTTCAAGAATCATTAGATTCTGGAATGGTTCTGGAAAAATGGAAAATTGCAAATATCACTCCACTTTTCAAGAAGGGAGAGAGGCAGAGTAAAGGAAACTATAGGCCAGTTAGTCTGACCTCAGCGCTTGGGAAGATATTGGAGACGATTGTTAAGGATGTGGTTTCAGGCACATGATTAAATAGGCTGTAGTCAGTATCTCAAGGGAAGGTCTTGCCTGACAAATCTGCTAGAATTCTTTGAAGCAATAACAAGCAGGCTCGACAAAAGAGAATCAGTTGATGTTATGCATTTGGATTTTCAGAAGGCCTTTGACAAGGTACCACACATGAGGCTGCTTAACAAGCATTGAGCCCATGGCATTACAGGCAAGATCCTAGCACGTATAAAGCAGTGGCTCATAGACAGGAGGCAAAGAGTGGGAATAAAGGGAGCCTTTTCTGGTTGACTGCAGTGACTAGTGGTATTCCTCAGGTGTCTGTACTGGGGCTGTTTCTTTTTATGTTGTGTGTCAATGATTTGGATAATGGTATTGATGGATTTTTTGCAAAGTTTGCAGGTGATATAAAGATAGGTGGAGGGGCAGGTAGTTTTGAGGAAGTAGAGAGGCTACAGAAGGACAGACAGATTAGGTGAATGAGAAAAGAAGTGGCAAATGGAATATATTGTCAGGAAATTGTTACGTACCCCGTAACTGGGTTGCCAAACCAGCAGAAATGGATCACTCAGTTGGAGTCTGGATTACTAGAACTAAGAAAGTTTTATTAAAGAAACAAGCAACACAGCAATCGAAAGGATAATAAATGCAACAGTTCAGCAATGATAAACACACATGTGCACAGAATTAAGATAACAGCATCAATCAAGCTCTATCGTTGTCTAGGAGTAAATGACCAAATTTCAAAGTGACACAAAAGTTCAGTCCAATTTAGTTCAGTTCGCAGTAATCGTTGCCATGGCGATGGACAACGTGGGGGGAGGGAGAGAGAGAATGAGAACGACTGATCATTCAGACACGGCTTCCACTCACAGACCGGCGATATTGCTCACAAGCAGCTTTCGGGCAGGTCCTTAGTGATGTCACCTGAGGTCACCGACTGTGACCCCTCCTCCAGATGCGGTCGATCCTCTGCAGTGAACCCGGCACCCAAGTGAGGGTGGACACACACCGTGTTCCCGCTGATCGTACCTTTCCACCCTGTGCGTTTAAGGTCCGGTACTTCCCACCAACTCGTGAGAGGCGCACCGCTTCCAGGGTCTCGTTACCTCGGGTGTCATGTGTGTGTCGCCTTAGTGAACCTGTCCATTTTTATCCCCTTGCTGGGGTATCGCCTGTCCATCACTTCAAACAGTTCAGGGTTCAAAGGGGGAGCCGCTCCAGACAGCTCTCTCTCCCCCGTCCCTTCATTACACATCTCCAGATGCTGCTCCATTGTTCCTTATCTCTCCTTCCCCTGAGGACAGGTGGCAGACCACCTGCTGATCACACAGGACAGCTAACATCTTATCTATATGTATTCTCATCACAAAATGTATCATCATGCACTTTGGTAGAAGAATGAAAGAATCAGAATCAGGTTTATTATTACCCGCATGTGACATGAAGGGTTGACTATTTTCTAAATGGAGAGAAGATACAAAAAACTGAGGCACAAAGGGACTTGGGAGTCCTTATGCAGAATTCTCCGAAGGTTAATTTGCAGATTGAGCCTGTGATGAGGAAGGCAAATGAGATGTTAGCATTCATTTCAAGTGGACTAGAATATAAAAGCAAGGATATAATGTCGAGACTTTTATAAAGCACTGGTGAGGCCTCACTTGGAGTATTGTGAGCAGCTTTGGGCCCCATATCTTAGAAAAGATGTACTGAAACTGGAGAGTGTTCAAAGGAGGTTCACAAAAAATGATTCCAGGATTGAATGGCTTGTCATATGAAGAGCATTTGATGCATCAATGCTTGTATTCACTAGAATTCAGAAGAATGAGGGGTAACCTCATTGAAACCTATTGAATGATAAAAGGCCTCAATATAGTGGATATGAAGAGGATGTTACCTTTTCTGGGAGAGTCTAAGACCAGAGGACACAGCCTCAGAATAGAGGGGCATCCTCTTAGAATGGAGATGAGGAGGAATTTCTTTAACCAGAGAGTGGTGAATTTGTGTTTTTTTTTGCCACAGGCAGCTGTGGAGGCCAAGTGTTTATGCGTATTTAAGGCAGAGGCTAATTGACCCTTGATTGGTCAGGGCATGAAGGGATATAGGGAGAAGGCAGGAGATTGGGGCTGAGAAGAAAATTGGATCAGGTATGATGAAATGGCGGAGCAGGCTCGATGGGCCAAATAGCCTAATTTTGCTCCTATATCTTATGGTCTTACAATCAAAGACTTACCCACCTTAGATATTCTCTCTTCTCTGCTCTCCCACCAGGCAAAAGATACAAAAGTTTGAAAGCACATAGCATCAGGCTTAAGGACTGCTTCTATCCTGTTATTATCAGACTCTTCAGCAGGCCTCTTGTATGATAAGGTGGAAACTTGGCCTCACAATCTACTTCATTATGATCTTGCACTTGATAGATAATCTGCATGCATTTTCTCTGTAGCTTTTATCTTCTGCATTTTTATTGTTTTACCCTGTACAACCTCTATACAGTGTGTAATGAGTGTGCAAGACAAGCTTTTCACTGTATCTAGGTACGGTGATAGCAATAAATGATACCAATACTAATAGCTGGAGAGAGGGAGAAAGGGCGAGAGTGAGTGGAAAGAATCGGAATCAGTTTTGTTGTGTGATATGATATATTATATAATGTGAACTGTTTTTTTGTGGCAGCAGTACAGTGCAAAGACATGAAATTACTATGCAGTATAACATAAGTATAACAGGGGTAAGTTTTTTAGACAGCGAGTGGTGAGTGCATGGAATGGGCTGCCGGTAACGGTGGTGGAGGAGGATACAATGGAGTCTTTTAAGAGACTCCTGTATAGGTACATGGAGCTTAGAAAAATAGAGGGCTATGGGTAACCCTAGGTAATTTCTCAGGTAAGGGCATGTTCGGCACAGCATCGTGGGCCGACGGGCCTGCATTGTGCTGTAGATTTTCTATGTTTCTATGTTTTCATAAATAAATTGTGTTCGTCCATCGTCAACGTCAATGAGGACCTTGCGAGACTCGTGCTTGATTTGGATTTAAGTGAGGGAGAGTTGCGCAGCATCAGCCTCACTCTCTCTTCCCAATTCCCACCTGGATCCAGTGGCAAGACAGAGTCAAGACGGCTGGAGATGGGACTAGGCACAGTGGATGACCAGGACATCTTTTGTGTCTTGTCCTGCTCTACACGTTCCACGACGCTTGCAGAGACCGCCTTCTTGACTGTTGGACTCATCCACTCAATCCGCCGGAGTCTGTCTTCACATGCTGTGATAGACATCTCCCTATCTCACCGAGGGTTTGAGACCCGTCGGCTACCCTCACCTGGTTTAGCCGGCTTGTCGAAGCCGTTGCCCGGGGTGTGGCCGCTGTCGCATGCAAACAGCTACGGGGAGCCACAGGTGAGAGCTGAGTGCCAGGTGGGGACCAAAGGTGGACTAACCGCCCTGAAAAGGACGCGACATGTTCCCCCACCAGAGGTGCTACCCCTCCCTGACACCCCATACACCCCCAAATAGAGAAAATAGTATAAATAAATAGTACAAAGGAAAAGAATAATGAAGTAGTGTTCATGAGTTCATGGTCTGTCCAGAAATCTGACGGCGGAGGGGATGAAGCTCTTCCTAAAATGTTGAGTCTGGGTCTTCGGTCTCCTGTGCCTCCCCCTCAATAGTAGTAATGAGAACATGGCATGTCTTGGGTGGTGAGGGTCTTAATGATGGACGCACTGCTTGTTGACGATGTTCTCCACAGTGCGGTGGGTTGTTCCCCTGATTCAGCTGGCTGAGTCCACTATCTCTTGCGATCTCGGGCATTGGGGCCTCCCTATCAGGCGGTGATGCAACCAGTCAGAATGCTCTGTACCTCGCATCTACAAAATTTGCTGGAGTTGTTGCTGGAGTTATTACCGAATCTCCTCAAGCTCCTCATGGAATATAGCTGCAGGTGTGTTTTCTTTGTGATCGCTTCAAGGTGTCGGTCTCAGGACAGATCTGCTGAGATGTTGACACCCAGAAACTTGAAATTGCTCATCTTTTCCACCATTGACCTCTCAACGAGGACTGGTGTGTCTTCTCCTGACTTCCCCTTCCTCAAGCCCACAATCAGTTCCTGGCCGAAGTTGAGTGCAAGGTTGCTGTTGTGACACGGTTCAGCCAGCCAGTCTACCTCACACCTAGCAACAGGCACAAAATGCTGGAGGAACTCAGCAGTCCAGGCAGCATCTATGGAAAAAAGTACAGTTGACGTTTTGGGCCGAGACCCTTCAGCAGGGCTGGCAAAGGGTCTCGGCCTGAAATGTCGACTGTACTTTTTCCAAAGATACTCTGGCCTCCTGAGTTCCTTCAGCATTTTGTATGTGTTGCTTAGATTTCCAGCATCTGCAGATTTTCTCTTCTCTACCTCACACTGTGACAGCAAACCAAGTTATCAGAAGATTGATACTGATGAGCGAGATAAGGGAGACAATGGAGAAGCGATCAAAATGTTAATGAGAGAGGAGAGAAATTAATGAAAAGAGACACAGTTCCGAGTATTGACAGACCGGTTGCTTTGAACCTGAACTGTTTGAAGTTTGATGGACAGGCGATACCCCAGCAGGGGGATAAAAGGAACAGGTTCGCTAAGGCATAACAGACACCACGAGATCACGAGATAACGAGACTCTGGAAAAGCGGTGTGCCCCCACAAGTTGGTGGAAGTTGGAGGTCTGGTCGCGGGAACCGACCATAGACGCACAGGGTGAAAAGGTACGATCGGTGGGAACCTGATGTGTGTGTCCGCCCTTGCCTGGGTGCCGGCTTCACCGCGGAAGAACGGTCGTATCCGGAACGGAGGGGTCACAGTCGGTGACCACAGGAGACATTAAAAGGGTTCACCCGAAAGCTAACTGCGAAGAACAAAGGTCTGTCTGAATCAGATTTGCATATTATCTCTCTCTCTCCAATGGCACAACAGCGATTACTGTGAACTGTACTCAGCTGAACTGAACTCTGCGTCACTTGAGACTGATCATTTTACCCCTAGACTGCGACAGAGCTTGGTTGGTTCCTATTACCCTAGTTCTGTCTACATGTGTGTTTTATCATTGCTAACCTGTTGCATTTATATCCTTACGATTAGAGTACTGTGTTGCTTATTTCTTTAATAAAACTTTCTTAGTTCCAGTAATCCAGACTCCAACTAAGTGGTCCATTTCTGCTGGTTTGGCAACCCAGTTACGGGGTACGTAACAACACCTATACAGCTCCTGGTCACCATCTGAGATTCTACCAACAGCAGCGATATCATTGGCAGAATTATAGATGTCGTTTGAACTGTAATTTTCCCCAAAGACTTACAGGTGTAGGAACAGTAGAGCAAAGGGTTAAACACACATGCTTGGTGTACCTCTGTTGATTGTTAATGAGAAAGAGAGTCTGAATATGAGAGAGAGAGAACAAGTGTGAGATTGTGTAAAGGGAAGGATGAATGGGAGAGTGAGTGTGAGGAGATGGAAGAAATTGAGAGAGTGAACAAGTTAAAGAGAAAGTGTGAATGTGAGAGAATGAGTGACTGGGACAGAGTGAGTGAGCAGAAGGGAGATGGTGAGCGAGAGAATGTGTGAGAGAAGGAGAAAGATAGAGAAATTGAGAGTATGAATCTGAGGGGGAAAATGACAGAAAAGTGAAGAAAAGAAAGTAGGTGAATGAGAAAGTGAGAGAAAGGAGAGGAGAACGGGATGACAGAGAGAGAGAGAAAGCAAAAAAACTGGTAAAAGAGGAATTGTTTGTTGAGATTTCCTTTACATCCAGCACCTCGCTCAAGATAAGGACATTCTATAATCTCCTTGACGGAGGTGGTAATCCCTTCAAAAAGACAACGATTTAGCAGAAGAACCTCTTATCAGATCCCAACCTTGGAGTTCCTTCACTCAGTTGCATGGGCAGATTTGTTACACTTCTCTTAATCTGCATTTAATTAGAGCTCATTGGTGAATCGAAGACCCAGAAGGGTCACATTACAGAGAACCCTGTTTGGCTCTGTGATGAGAACTGTGAGTGGAAATTCTTTCCTTGAACCATTGCACCTGACAGGGAATATTTGAGATTCCTTTTCCACAATGCTGAAAAAAGAGCTCTCATTAAAGATAAATCCTGTGCATTAGGACACATTTGAACCACAACATTGTGTACAGTTTTGATCACCGTTCCAGCAAAGACATCATTAATCTAGAAAGAGTGCAGCAAAGTTTTACAAGAGCATGCCATGATTTGAATGTCTTTGACGAAGTTACATATGGGAGGCTGGTGCAGAAGATGCACTCACTTGGCATTCAGGATGAAGTAGTGAATTGGATTCAACTTTGGCTTAGCGGGAGAAGCAAAGAGTGGTCGTAGATAGTTGTCTCTCTAAAGAACCTATAGAAATCTGTAGAAATTTCCTAGAGACTTCGGTGACATACCAAATCACATCAAACTCCTAGCAGCTTTATCTCATTTGGAGTTTAAGGAGACTTGGTATGTCACAAAAGATTCGAGCAATTTTTGACAAATTTCTCATGGAGAGCATTCTGACTGGCTGTATCACCATTTGGTATGGAGAGGACACTACACAAGATCAGAAAAAGTTGCAGAGTGTTGTAAACTCAGTCAGTTCCATTTTTTTTAACAAAACTATAAAAGTTTATTTAGATCACATATACACAGGGTCTAGACATTCAATATTTACAAGACAGTAAGTATACTTAGATTAAAATATGACTACTACCATCTTTAAAGCAGTCAATAACCCGGGGGCCCGCTGCTGCCAGAAGACCCCACCGTACCCATTGTGACCGCGTGCTCCCTCTCCAAGGACAGCCGGACACAAACGTATCCTCAGAAAAGGGGCGGGCAGTCTGCCCGGCCAGTGCCCTCCACTTTCCGCTGCCTAGACCCGTGAATGGCCATCTTGGACCAAGCCCACCATAGTCCGTGAGCCAGGACCCCAAATTTGGGCCACTGGTGCCATATGGGGGGAATAATTCCTATCGTGATTTTTGGCAAGGTATACCCCCCTAGTACTAGAAAATATGTGATAGCATTGCAGCGCTGGTAGCTTTCTGTGTCCCCCAAGGACATTGCCACCGACCTGATGAAGGCATATGAGATTGGTGAGCAATGCTATCCAACCTTCAAGGATGAGAGACTAGAAGAAGACCCACCAGCAAAGAAATTCCATGACCCAATGAAAACCAACAAGCTGAAAACTTTCAGTGATAAGTGTAAGAAGAGAGAAGTGAAATCAAATGGGAGGGCAATCATCTTGAAAGCAGACAGATCTTTGTTTGGACACATCATAGTGATGGCACAAGGGTGCAGTCTACGTATGGAGGGTATCCTTTTTCATCCCCTTGGACCATTGCCCTGGGCCCTGTCCACACCAGAAGGATCACTGAGAAAGACAAATAAAGCTACTTTAGCCAAAACCAATGTAGCAGTAGAAGAGCAACTCCCAGGAAACTCTGCTACAAGTGGTTGATGGAATGAACTTGGTCCAAAGAGTGAAAGGTGATCAAGTTACTTTCGGAGATGTTGCCACAGCAATTCTGGGTATGGCTCTGAGGGAAGGCAAAGTAGCAGAATAGATGTTGTGTTCGACACATACAAGGAGAACTCTATCAAGAATCTCTCAGGGGTGAAGAGACTGGTCATGAGTTGCAAGATATCACAGGCACACCAATGGTGAGGCAGTGGAGGAGCTTCCTGACCAAAGTCAGTAACAAAAATAGTCTCATTAGCTTCAGAGTCCATGAATGGAGGAAGGTGGAGTACAGAGCAAAGCTACAGGAGAAGATTCTGTATGCAACTGTGAATGACAAATGTTACAGAATCACATCTCAAGACAGTGAGAAAGTGTCAGCTCTTCAGTGTCAACAAGAAGAAGCAGATGGCCGCCTACTTCTCCATGCTGCCCATGCCACAAGAGAGGGATACCAATCAGTAGTGATCTGCTCAGAAGACACAGATGTCTTTATCATGTCTTTAGCATTTTGTGACAAGATTGAGGCCCCAGTGTTCCAGAAGTGTGGCACTAGAACCTGTACAAGGCTTGTAGACATCAGGAAGGTTGCTGCCACTGTTGGCATAGAGGTTTGTAGGGCTCTCATCGGGTTGCACACATATACAGGATGTGACTCTGTAAGCGCTCTTGCAGGCAAAGGGAAGACAAGTGCCCTAAAACTTCTGACCAGCAACAGGGAAACTCGGGACACATTCTTAGAGTTGGGTCAGGAATGGAACCTCTCCCCAGAACTGATGGACAAACTGGAGGCATTTACATGTCTCCTGTATGCCCCAAAGCATCGACCACCAAGGTCAATGAGTTCAGGTATCACCTTCTCTGTGCCAAAAAAGGTGAAATCGAAAGTCATCAACTCCCACCATGCAAGGACTGCTTAACAAAACATGCACAGAGAGCCAACTACCAGGCTGGTATATGGAGATGATGTTTGGAGAGGGACCCACAAGTGCCAAGCCCTGTTGGCAGAGGATGGAAGATGGAGAGAGAAGAGGAAGCTGAACAGTTGGTGGTGCACTGGATGGAAGGCCAGCCAGCACCCGATGCCACCCTGGAGCTACTGGCCTGTAACTGTCCAAAAAAATGTTCACTCCCAAGATGTATGTGTGTTGCAAATGGCCTCAGGTGTAGTGACATGTGTAGACTGGCAGACCGTAAGAACCAGGCATTCATCTCAGAGAGTATGGAAAATTCAGATGAAGATGTGGAAGACATGGAAGACTGGGAAAATTATTATGATTATTACTAGGTTATGAAAGTATGGAAAGCAGTCTTTGATTAAATATATTCATTTTACAACCAAATGGGGCCTAGGTTATGGCAGTGTGGAACCCCACATTTGAATTATTGTACTGTAATTCTATATGCTATGACAAAAGCTTAAGATGGTTTTGATTTGATAGAATAATATGAAAAATATCACGACATTGATAAAGCTCCAGAAATCTCTCCAAATGAGGATTTTTTTTTACCTTTTGCGGGGTGGGATAACATTTTCTGCTGTACTGATGTTAATATGGAATATATACAAAAAGTGATTACTTTTTTGAATTCCTGAATAAATTCTCTACAAATCCATGTGCTTATATGTGTCCTAGGGTTTTTATTGACTTTCCAAAATAAACAACAGACAAGTAATTTTCTAAAAATGAAATGATTCACTTTACTGAAATTGGGCACTGTACTGCCAGTGCCACCAATGACATAGTTTTCCATGTAGAATTTTATAACAACATTTGATGAAAAGTGCTTGAACTCAGCTATCATTGTGACAAATTTCAATGTTGAGTGATCACTGATGACAAAATACCACTGAGTTGAATATATATGTTGTACTTTATATTGGCCACTTTTCAGAAATGCTTACTTTAGGGTAGTGTTATAAAATGCATGATAGCACACATAAAGCTACAACTGGTGCAATGCTATCACATATCTTCTAACTCTAGAGATGTATACCTTGCTAAAAATCACTATGAGCATTATTCCCCTCAGATGGAACCGACCAACCTCACCGGCTCACGGACTACCAAGAGATCCTCCTCACACCTGCCCCTTCCAACCTGGGTGCCTGTATATGAGGAGCTTGGGAACCCTCCTCACGTTCTATCATGGGGACTTGCCTCCCCAGCATCAAAGAATCAAAGACATCTTCAAAAAACAATGGAACAAAAAGACGGCATCTATCATTAAGGGCCACCGCTGCCCAGGACACCTCCTCTTCTCTTTGCTACCATCAGAGGAGTACAGGAGCCTGAAGGTGCACACTCAACTGTTACATTTTGTAATTCAAAACAGAAAACCTAATTTCAAGAAAAAGACTGGAGCCAAGGAAAACAAACTCAGTTTCATTTTTATTTTAAGTGAGACGCGCACGTATGTCATGGCGGCGTAATAACGCATGCCATTTAGGTACTTTTACATATAGCCTGTAATAAATTATGTAAACAACAAATAATGCTTAATCCAACAATATGTTTACAATATTACTCAAATATTACTGAAATACTAAATACACAACACTCCTCCTTGCTTAACTACAAACTCCAACTCAATACAGAATGCATTTCAACTTATATAGACATCCACAGCACAGTAAATTTTAATGTTTTCCATTCAAACCTAAAGATTTAATCACTGTGGAGGATTTTGTACTGACAAGAGGGTATGGGAGGTTACTCTGCTTGCTAGGAGAGACATGTGGCTGTGAAATAAGCTGGAGTTCTGGGATTCCTCCATGGTGGTTGTAGGAGTTGACTCTGGGACTGCAGGAAGTGGTTCAGACAGCTCTGGACATCTTTCTTCTGGAAGTTCTGGCATCCTGAATGGTGCATGGCAAGCTTCACTAGACAATGTGGATCGTAATGTGTGAGTACAGTGCCTGATGTCACCATTTCCTTTGCCTTTATGAAAGCCACCTCACACTGCTCTGTCCATTGTCTTTTCTTCCTGATTTGCAGTAATGAGTTCAAGTAGCCAGGTTTGGCAGAGACTGTTATAATAATTGACAAATTCTAAAAAGGACCACAACTGTGACACGCCTTTTGGCCTTGGGAAATCCACCACTGCATTTATTTTCTCAGCATATGTGTGTAACCGGGTGACCGTCAGATCTTATTCAGTATCGTTAAAAGTGTACTTAGGCATCCGTCCGGGTAATGCAAGAATAGTTGTCTGTGCCTTTAAGGGGAGACGGTGATGTCATTACGCACACGCTGGATAGTGGGGAGACCATTTTGCTTTCTGCTGAAGACGTGGTGGGGCGTTGGAATTGGGTTCTTCCCAGAGTGTGCTGGGCATGCTGAGGAAAGATTCCACGGGTGAAGAAATCAACGCTGGGTAGCGTGGCTTATACCAAGTTCCTCACCATTCAAGATTGCCACTACCGTATTTGTACTGTATTAGTACCATATTAGTTCTGGTATTTTTATACTGCATATGCAATTCTGTTCATACACAGGGGTGTGAATTGGAAGTTAAACTGAGATTGTAACGGCAGGAACTGGTTGTAAATTCGTTCGTTTTGTTTCGCGACCCTCTTCTGGCATTTAAACATCGAAAACCGATAAAGGAATTAAAACCCGAAAAAGCCTTTGTTGTCCTGAGCGTATACTTTTACCCATGTGCTAATCTTCTAATCTTTTTAACAGTGTCTTGAGATTTTGAGATCTTGTCATCCTGACCAGTAACAATAATATCATCCAGGTAACACTGGGCAGCTTTGCAGCACCTGATCCATAGTTTTCTGCCAGAGTGCAGGTGCAGATGCTTCTCCAAAAATGATCCTGTTATAGTGATAAAGGCTTCTGTGCATGTTTATTATGAGAAACATTTGTACTTTTCTTCCATCTCCATCTGTAGGTAGGCCTTAGCTAAATCCACTTTGCTCAGGTGTTTTCCTTCAGAAAGGTTTGCAAAAATATCATCTATCCTGGGCAGAGGGTACTGATCTACTTTTAGTACTGGGTTGATGGTGACCTTAAAATCACCACAGATCCCAGCAGACCCTTTCTTCTTGGTTACTGAGACCACTGCATTGCCGATGGGTTCCACTCAACCTTGGAGAGGATTCCTTCAGTCACTTAGCAATCTAGCTCACTTACGTGCAGATTAGTGCTCTTTTTGAAATGGCAACTTGTCTTTTAAATTCTTTTCTCTTCCCTGTCCATTTAATTTTGTTTGCCTGTCATGCTCTTTGTATGTGTCCTACTTTGTTGCATGTTTTTGCAAATTTCGTCATGCATTGGTCTGGTGTATATGAGCCCCTGCCACAAAGTAACACAATTTATTCAGCCAGGTTTCTGCTTAGACATTGCAATTTTGTTCACTCTCATTTTCATTCCTGACAACAGCTCAATTGTCTCTGTCTGCTGTTTCCATTGATACAACTGATCTTTTTAATGTAAGATATACTTCAGCTAGGAGCTGTTTTTGAATGTTTACTTGTAGGATTCTGCAAACTAAATGATCTCTCTGTGCATTATTAAGCTCATTACTTAACTAACTATGCTCAGACGACTTCTTCAATTCAGCAAAGTATGCTGAAATGAACTCCCCTTCCTTTTGATTCCACTTATGAAACCTAAAGCATTCTGCAATCAACAGTTTGGGTTCTAAATATTCCTTTCATGATATCAGCAAAGCTCACTTCAGCTGGTTTGGTTGCAGCAGTCAAACTTCTAAGCAAACTGTATGCCTTTAAACCCAATGCACTCAACAAAACTGGCACTTGTTTCTCATTGGCTATTTCATTTGCTTTGAAATACTGCTCAATTTGCTCAGTATAGAAAATCCTGTTATTTCTTATGCAATCAAATTCATTAATGTAGCCACCCATTTATGCTTTTTGCGTTTATGATTATTATCACTGTCTATGAACCTGCAAAATTGTTCTGCCTTTTTTTTTACTTGATGTCTCACTCTCCCCTTGCAAAGAAAAAAAGTGCTGCACTTTTCTTTTAAATTGAACATCTTACTGCGCTTTAAAAAAAATTTGAACGCCTCGCTCTACTTCAGCAAGTAGGAAGTCAATTCGGCTTTGTTTTAAACTTCTTCATCACCACTGTTATGTTTTGTAACTCCAAAAACATTTTTTAAAAGTGATTGCAAGAAGAAGGTAAAGAACGAGAGGCCAGTACAACAGGACTTTAATTTAAGGGAACCTGAGGGGGAACTTGTTCACTCAGAGTGTGGTGTGAGTGTGGACTGAACTGCCAGTGGAAATGGTGTCTGCAACATTTAAGAGAACTTTGGATAGATACATAGATGAGAGAGGTATGGAGGGCTATGGTCCAGGTGTGGGTCAACGGGACTAGGCAGAGTAACAGTTCTGCACCAACTAGCAGGGACAAAGGTTCTGTTTCTATATTGTGTTCTCTATAACTCTAAGTGATGTGGTATGCCCAAAAGATCTGCTGAATGTAACTAGAGTCATAGAATGGTACAGCACAGATACAGGCACTTCGGCCCAACATGTTCATACTGACCTTTTCATCCAGCTATGCTAATCCCATTTCCCCGCATTAGGTAAACATCTTTATGTGCCTTGCCTATTTAAATGCCTCTGAAACATAAATTGTATGTTTAAGATAATATATATATGTTAATGATTGTACAGTATCTGATTCCACCATCTCTTCTGGCTGTGAGTTCCAAGTATCAACCAAATTCAAAGTCAAAGTCAAAGTCAAAGAAAATTTATTATTAAAGTGTGTATACGTTACCATATACTATCTTGAGATTCATTTTCTTCCATGCAATTACAGGAAATTAAGGAAGTACAATAGAATTTATGAAATTCTATTGTATTGATCGAGGCATTGATCGTGTGGATAGCCAAAGGCTTTTTCCCAGGGCTGAAATGGCTAGCACCAGAGAGCACAGTTGCTTTGAAGTAGGTACAGAGGAGATATCAGGGGTAACTTTTTTACGCAGAGAGTGGTGAGTGCGTGGAATGGGCTGCCAGCGATGGTGGTGGAGGCAGATACGATAGGGTCTTTTAGGACACTCCTGGACAGGTACATGGAGCTCAGGAAAATAGAGGGCTATGGATAACCCCAGGTAATTTCTAAGGTAGGGATATGTTCGGCACAACTGTGTGGGCCAAAGGGCCTGTATTGTGCTGTAGGTTTTCTGGTGTTTCTAAAACTATACATAACAAAGGTGGACAAACAGCTAACGTACAAAGGAGGACAAATTGTGCAATTAAAAACAAGAATATGAGTTGTAGAGTCCTTGAAAGTGTGTGTGCGTTAGCAGTGAGTGAAGTTATCCCCTCTGGTTCAAGAGCCTGATGGTTGTAGGGTAACAACTGCTCCTGAACCTCGTGGTGTAGGACATGAGACTGCTGTGCCTCAAGCCTGATGGTAGTAGCAATAAGAGAGCATGGTCTGGATGGTGGGGCTTCTGGATGATGGATGCTGTTTTCTGGTGGCAGTGCTCCATGTAAATGTGCTCAGCATTGGGAAGGGCTTTGCCTCTGATATATCTACCACTTTCTGTGGACTTTTCCATCCTCTGGGTAAAAAATTTCCTCTAAAATCTCCTTAAAATCGGCATACTCTCACATTAAACCCAAACCTCATTGGTAATAACCCAACTGTGGGAAAATTATGTTGACTGTTGACCCTATCTTCTCATGGTCCGGTCCGTGAAGTCCGTATTCCGGTTCACGGTCCGGTCCATTGACCCTTGCTCCAGGTTTTCCTGTCTACCCTGTTTCTGTTCTTGTTGAGCTCTAATTGAGGCAGCTGATGCTCGTTTGGGGCTGGCTGCATGAATACCTTCAGAGACCAGGGTGTGGCTGCTGGATTGTTCTTGTCCTTACTCCTTGTATCCCTTCCTCTGCCTTCTGTTTCCTCGCCTGAAGCCCTGCCTTGTCTTGCTGGTAACTCTCGCCTACAGTCTTGTCCTGGAGCCACCCTGTACCTAGCTCCCTTCCTGTCCCTTGCCTCCGCCCAGGTAAGCCAGGCCATCTTGCCGTTACCTGCAGTTGGTTCTGTCCCTTCCTGTCCCTTGCTTCTGACGGGTGATAATCCATGCCCTGCCCAGGAGTACCGCGCCCTGCCCAGGAGGAGCCTCTAGCCTCCGGCCTCCAGCCAAGCCTTTAGCCTCCAGCCTCAAGCCTGAAGACTGCAGCCTCCTGCCTCCTGCCAAGCCTCGTCCTTGCCTAGTTCTGGGGTCCGAGCCAGAGGCAAGACCTAGGTACTGGATCCTGGTCCAGTCTCTGGCTCGAGGTCCAAGCCCGGGCTCCTAGCTCTCTTGTCCAGTCCTGTTCCGGGTTCCCAGTTTTTATGTCCATGTCCTTGCCCTCGCCCTGTATCCTAGTCCTGTCCCTAGTTCTTCAGTGTCTGTGTCTTGCATTTGGGTCCGTTCCCAGCCACCTCCTTATGTCATATCTATGCTTCTCATAACCTTACGCACCTCTGTCAGGTCACCTCTCTCAGTCTCCTTTACTCAGGAAAATCTAAGTCCAGCCTTTTTAAACTCTCACCATATCCAAAGTCCTCCAATCGAGGCAGCACCCTGGTGAATCCCCTCTGCACTCTCTCCAGCACAATCTCATCCTTCGTAGCAGCTGGAAGGGGAGGACCTTGGGTCACAGTGCTGGGAATATTGGACTCTGATGCACCAGTGAGTGAAATTAAAGATAAAGATAGAGATTAGCTTTATTTGTCACATGTGCATCAAAACCAACCGTGAAATGGTTCATTTGCAACACAAGTGTTGCTGCACTTCCGGCACCAACATAACATGCCCAGAACTTTCTATCTGTACCTCGTACATCTTTGGAATGTGGGAGGAAACCAGAGCACCTGGAGGAAATCCAAGTAGTCATTAGGAGACAGCAAAATCTCTTTTCAGACATCAACAGGAATTAAATCCCAATCGCTGGCTCTGTTATACTGTTACACTAACCACTACACTAACCGTGCCGCACAAGATTTTCAACAAGAAGCCTTGGTGATTGTTTACCAGTACCTTGGAGGTTCATACGGTACATAGTCCGGGTCTCAGAAACGTTGATCTTACAGCATACGGCACAATAACAACCCGAGTGCGTCCAGACCCTGTATTGTCATAGTGATTTCTGACTCATTACCAAGCAAAATGGGACACCAACCACATAAGGAGATATTAATCGAGCGAGTGTGGACCTGGCCAAAGAGGGATGTTCTGAAAGGTGTCTGAAAGGAGAGACTTGGTGAGCCTAGGGTCAGCTGTTGTCGGTGGTAGTAGTAGGACCTGCCCAGTCTATTGACTCTCCAGATAATGTACTAGTTGGAACAGGACTGGCCGTTTAGCCTAGTTATTCCATTTTAATTCCACAAGCACAAACTGGAGCAATAGTTCTCCTGCTGAGCCCTGCATCCAGTCTCTAAGGCTATTGGACCCAATGACTTTGGAGCAGATTAGGCCATTCAGCCTATTGCATTTGCTCCACCGTTCATCAATGGCTGATTTTTAAACCCCATTCCCCCACCTTCTCCCTGCAACCCTCAAACCCTTTAGTAATCAATCTCGGCCTTAAATATACCCAATGCCTTCGCCTCCACAGCCATCTAGAGACCAAAGCATGAATTCCACAGTTTCACCAGCCACTGACTGAAGAAATTCCTCCTCATCTCGGTTCTAAAGGGACGTCTCTTTATTCTGGGGCTGTGCCATTCACCTACTAATGGAAATATCCTCTCCATGTCCACTCTATCCAGGCTTTTCAGTACCCAGTATGGTTAGCAGTGTCGAACTCCCTCTTGAGTAAGAGAGTCCATACCTCAAAAATAATTTGTGCTTCCTTTGATTCCCCAATCCTTAAAAAGCCTTAATTGGGTCAGACTTAAATTTTGGTGATTGGAGAAAATTATGGAGGAAATTTGGATGTAGTCTTTTTTTACACGGTGGCAGGTGGATGGAGGGTGCTGCCAGGGTGATGGTAGATAGTTAAGAGACTTAAAGGGTCTGTACTGTGTTGTACGGTGCTATGCTCTACCTGGTCAGATGAATGTAAGTTATAGTCTATGTGTTGGTCTGACCAACCCTCTGAGCCAAGCTCATATTCACACTATTCTTCAACAGGGATCAGCCTCCTTTCGAGGTTATTTTTGTCGGAGCTTGGCACTCTTTTCCAACTCGTTAATTAGCCATTCCCTTTGTCCTGGTTATGTCCCTCCCTAAGCCTGCAGCATTTCACACATTGCCGTGGGCTGTCAAACCAGAGTCTATAATCACTCCGAGGTAACTATTATTTAATATCGAGAGTATTTGAACATCAATTAAATTATAGCTTGTAACTCGCTCCCAGGGTATCCATTATTCTATATATAAACCATCCAAACCTTTCAATTAGGCACAGCCTGAAGCTCTCTCCTGGGTAACTATTATCCTACATAAAGTCAAACTTAGCTCCTTAATTAGTTCCCGGCAATCACCCATTCCCGTCTATCCACTATTTCTTTAAATAAATGATCTAAACTTCTGGGATGGATCCCAAGTGGTAATGCATTTCTGAACTTTCTATTTTGGCACTTAAACTTGTCCATTGGTGACTCCCGCTTGAAAGATATTTGGAAAAACAGCACGGTAACAGGCCCTTCTGGCCCATGAGCCTGTGCTGTCAAATTACACCATGTGACTAATTAACCTTCGAACCTGTACATCTTTGGAAGAGCAAAAAAAGATGTACAGATTAGATGTACATCTTTGGAATGTGGGTGGAAACTGGAGCACCTGAATGAAGCGCACTAGATTACAGGGGGGACGTACAAACTCCTTACAGACCGCGGTGGAATTGAACTTGAGCTGCTGGCGCTGAAGTAACATTACACTGGCCACTAAGCTACCGCGCTTTCTGCAGGAATCGCTCACTACATGACTCCCTTGTCCATTCATTCCCCCCCACCATCCCTCCCCACCGATTTCCCTCCCGGCACTTATCCTTGTAAGCGGAACAAGTGCTACACATGCCCTTACACTTCCTCCCTCACTACTATGCAGGGCCCCAGACAGTCCTTCCAGGTGAGGCGATACTTCACCTGTAAGTCGGCTGGGGTGATATACTGCGTCCGGTGCTCCCGATGCGGCCTTCTATATATTGGCGAGACCCGACGCAGACTGGGAGATCATTTCGCTGAACACCTACGCTCTGTCTGCCAGAGAAAGCAGGATCTCCCAGTGGCCACACATTTTAATTCCACGTCCCATTCCAATTCTGATATGTCTATCCACGGCCTCCTCTACTGTAAAGATGAAACCACAGTCAGGTTGGAGGAACAACATCTTATATTCCGTCTGGGTAGCCTCCAACCTGATGGCATGAACATTGACTTCTCAAACTTCCGCTAATGCCCCACTTCCCCTTTATACCCCATCCGTTATTTATTTATTTATATACACACATTCTTTTTCTCTCTCTCCTTTTTCTCCCTCTGTCCCTCTCACTATACCCCTTGCCCATCCTCTGGGCTTCCCCCCTCCCCCTTTTCTTTCTCCCCGCACCTCCTGTCCCATGATCCTCTCATATCCCTTTTACCAATCACCTGTCCAGCTCTTGGCTCCATCCCTCCCCCTCCTGTCTTCTCCTATCATTTTGGATCTCCCCCTCCCCCTCCCACTTTCAAATCTCTTACTAGCTCTTTCTTCAGTTAGTCCTGACGAAGGGTCTCGGCCCGAAACGTCGACTGTACCTCTTCCTGGAGATGCTGCCTGGCCTGCTGCGTTCA
Organism: Mobula hypostoma; assembly: GCF_963921235.1. Taxonomy (NCBI): domain Eukaryota; kingdom Metazoa; phylum Chordata; class Chondrichthyes; order Myliobatiformes; family Myliobatidae; genus Mobula; species Mobula hypostoma. The sequence goes on along the minus strand of NC_086115.1, from coordinate 13,604,801 downwards.
CCAGCAACTTTGATGTGTGAAGCTATCGTGCTGCCCAGTTGTTGTAGGACATTTGAGAGGTGCGATCCATCAAGGGTGACCCAGCGGTGCTTGGCCTTCTCTGTGCTGGAGCCCCAGTAATTCAGGTCGAACCCCATGAGATTCGCCCAACTCCCAAGAGCTATGGCATATCCCCAGTCTATCAACACCTCATGAGCTACTATAACACTTCACAGTGCTGCTGCAAGACTCAAGTTCAATTCCCGCTGCAGTTTGTAAAGGATTTGTACGTTCTCCCCGTGACCGGTCTAGGACTGTGTTGATCATTGACAACAATCAACACATCTCACTGTATGTTTTGATATACCAGTGACAAATAAAGCTAATCTTTACCCTTACTGCATAAAATATTTTTCCACTAAAATTAACATATACTATTTAAAAACAATTCGCAGTAGCTGTCTCATAGCTGGACGGAACTGCGCAGGCATATTTCCATATAACACACCTTAAGCATGACTGATCCAACCTTCCTTTTTACTGGTTATAACATAGATACTGTGATTACTGATGTTTGCACCCCATCATTAAACCTCTCACACCAAAGCTGATAGGTCATTACCTTGCCCTGTCATGCGGTGACGGACCATCTGAGAAGCTAACTGGAAAGTGGTGAGAGAGGGAGAGAAGATAGAAAGGAGAAGGGGAAGAGAGAGAGGTTGTGGGTGTGAGGGACAGAGAGAGAGAGAGAATATGGAAGTGGAGAAAGAGATAGAGAGGGAGAGCAGAGAGAAGGAAGTGAGAAAGGAGAAATAAATGGAAGGGGGGAGAAGGAAGCAGAGAGAGGGAGAGAGAGAAGGGTAAAGGGATAGAAAGGGAGGGGAGATAGAGGGAGATAGAGATAGTAGGAAAGAAGGGGAGAGACAGAGAAAAGTGTGTGTGAGAGACAAGGAGAGAGAAAGAAAGTGAAAGGGGAAGAGAAAGAGAGAGAGGGAGAGAGAAGGAGAAAGAGAGAGGAAACTCTAAGCCAGAAACTGATCCTATCTGTAACATTCCCACACTAGCAGTAAAATAAAATATATTTAAAAATAAACTCACACGAGGGCAAGAGGGAGGAACGATATATTAGTGTGGTGATCTCATTCTCCCCATCTCATTCTCTCTGAGGTCATATTAAACTGCTGAAATGAGATTTTCCCATGCGTGATTGAGTTAACTGAGCAGATCAAAATCAAGAGAGGCTTATTACCACATCAGCTGGCTGTAAATGTGTGTTGGGAGCAGGGATGTATGAAGTAAATTGTTTATATTTTTCTTTTGAAATGGTTGCAAGAGAATCTCAGCATTTCCATGCTTTAGTTCAGCACGATGCAGCACGTGAGGCAATTTAGAAGCCTTGAAGGGATTTTGAGAGGCCAAGTGGGGCACAAGAGATTAAGTAAATGTGACAGGTGCCTGGTAGATTCAGTGTGTGGTCTGGGCCGAGTACAGTGCCTGAGTTTGAATTCTATGAGTCAGAGCTGGGCCTAGGCCTTCAGTTGGTATATCATGGTCAAATTTGGGCCCTGTGCCTAAGGAAGAATGTTCTGGCCTGAGATGGTCCAGAGGAGGTTCACAGGAATGGAAGGCTTTGTGCATTAGCAGTGTTTGACGTCCCTGGGCCTATGCTCAATGGAATTTAGAAGAATGGTGGATGGGTGATGGGGTTGCCAACTGTCCCATATTTGCCAGGACATCCCGTATATTGAGCTAAATTGGTTTGTCCCATGCCCTTGTCCCATATTTCCCCCGCTAAGGTAGAGCGTTCCTATGAAACCGTTTGTAAGCCAAAATGGCATAAAGCAAAGAAGCAATTACCATTAATTTATCAGGGAAAAATTTTTGAATGTTCTCAGACCCATAAAATAATCTACCAAATCATATCAAATAACACATAAAACCAGGAATGATATGATAAATACACAGCCTATATAAAGTAGAAATAATGTATGTACAGTGTAGTTTCACTTAACAGAATCGGGAAGATTAAGCCAAAGCCAATTTGTAGACAAAAATCGGCACCTACACGCATGCGCACACAGGTGCCCACGCAAGGATTCATGGTCATGGTAGTCTTTCTCAGGGTAAACACAAGTGTCCCGTATTTGACTGCTGCTTTTGTCCCTTATTTGGGAGTGAGAAAGTTGGCTACCCTAATGGGTGACCTCATTAAAACTTAGCAGATACTGATAGGCCTAGATAGAGTGGACATGGAGAGGATGTTTCTCTCTGTAGAAGAGACTAGCATCCAAGGGCTCAGCCCCAGAAAGAAGGGACGACCATTTAAAGCTGAGATAAGGAGGAATTTCTTCAGCCAGAGGGTGGTGAATCTGTGGAATCCATTGCCACAGGGCTATGTAGACCAAGACAGTGGATGTATTTAAGGCAGAGACCGATAGGTTCTTGACTGGCAAGGGATGGAAGGAAGAAGGCAGGAGAATGGGATTGGAAAGAATGGCAGATACCCAATGACTAAATTCATTCCTATATCACATGGTCTCAGCTTGATCTTAAAACTGAGCATAGGTGTAGGTCAACACGAACTTAAGGTTGCCTGGGCTTGGGCCTGAACTTGTACCTAATTCCGAGGAAGCTCGTTCATCCAGCTAACATTGGGAGAACATAAACACAGTCAATTTCCTATGGTCAGGAAATCAAGAACTAGAGGGCTCAGGAGAGGGTTTGAGGGCCACATTTTCGCCCATATACAGTGTTGAAAAGGCCATCAGGGGAAATGATCAAGGCTGGTACATTGACAACGTTGAAAAGATACTTGGACAGGTATGCGGACAGGAAAGTCTTAGATGGTAACCTCAATCAGCATGACCCGGTTGGGCCAAAGAGCCTGTTTCTATGCTGTATGACTCTCTGACAGTTACTCCAGAAGTGGACAACAATGGCCGTACTCAAGATAACTTAAGCAACACACATCAAAGTTGCTGGTGAACGCAGCAGGCCAAGCAGCATCTATAGAAAGAGGTGCAGTCGACGTTTCAGGCCGAGACCCTTCGTCAGGACTAACTTAACTTGTGTTCCTTAAATGCTGCATAAGAAAATCACATCAGGATCTAAGGACGACACACAGCTGTTGAAACTCCAGAAAATGCAAGCTGCTCTCCACGGGCCTGCTCTGTTATTTACTAAACAGCTCAGAAAAGATTGTTAGTCCGCTTCACCTTAGAGAGCAATCAGGTTTCAGTTACATAATGCCAGAAATAATGTCATTATTGGATTGAGCTGTTAACCACCGTCCTCAGAACTGAGTAACATTCAAGAGACAGGGCCGGAGCAGATCACAGAGTGATTCCAGCAAAGACTAGGTTTTATCAGTTGCTAGGCACGTACAGTTCAGTGGTTGGAAACTTGCCTGTCAGAATTATTGTATTGGTATTGGAATTGGTATTGGTATGGGAATTGGTATTAGTATTGGCATTGGTATTGGTACTAGAATGGGTATTGGAATTGGTATAGGAATTGGTATAGGTATTGGCATTGGTATTGGTATTGGTATGGGAATGGGTATTAGTATTGGCATTGGTATTGGTACTAGAATGGGTATTGGAATTGGTATAGGAATTGGTATAGGTATTGGTATTGGTATTAGAATTGGAATTGGTTTGTCACATGTGCCAAGATACAGTAAAAAGCTTGTCATTGCAAAGCGCATTGAGCTGAAACAAGGTAAAACGATAACAATGCAGAATTAAGCGTAAAAGCTACAGTACAAGTAAACGATAAAGTGCAGGTTCATAACAAAGTAGATTCTGAGACTAAGAGCCTATCTTATCATACTAAACGTATGTTGAAGAATCTGATCACTGCGGGGTTGAAGTTGTCTTTTAACTTTGTAGTACATGCTTTCAGACTTTTGTATCTTCTGCCCAGTGGGAGGAGGGAGAAGAGAGAATGTCCGGGGTAGATGGATCATTGATTACGTTGATAGCCACCCATTTCAATTCTACTTCCCATTCCTCTTCTTTTCTGTCAGTCCATGGACTCCTCTACTGCCTCAATGAGGCCACACTCGAGTTGGAGGAGCAACACCTTATATTCCATCTGGGTAGCCTCCAACCTGATGGCATGAACATCGATTTCTCTAACTTCTGTCAATTCCCCCCCTCCTTCATCATTCCCCATTCCTGCTTCCCTCTCTCACCCTATCTCCTTACCTGCCCATCACCTCCCTCCAGTGCTCCTCACTCTCCCTTTCCTCCATGGTCTTCTACCCTCTCCTATTGGATTCCCCCTCCTCCAGCCCTTTATCTCTTTCACCAATTAACTTCCCCCCTCTTGACTTCATCCCCTCCCCCTCTCCCAATTTCACTTATCACCTGCCACCTTGTACTTCTTCGTCCTATCAAGATTCAAGATTCAAGATTCAAAAAACTTTATTGTCATTCTAACCGTACATCAGCTCTGCAGGGCAGAATGAGACAGCGTTTCTCAGGAGCGGTGCAATCATAACATAACAAACGCAACACTAAATAATAAACATAACAATAAATGGTAAAACACAACAGCCGCATGTCAGTTAAAATCAAGTTATAAGTGTCCAGTGCAAGTTAAAAGTGTCCAAAGCAGAGTTGGGTAGAGCAGCTATTTAGCAGTCTGACTGCCTGTGGGAGGAAGCTGTTTAGTAGCCTTATGGTTTTAGCTTTAATGCTCCTGTAACATTTGCCTGGTGGCAGAAGAACAAACAGTTCATGGAGAGGGTGTGAGGGGTCTTTAATGATGTACCGTGTCTTCTGGAGGCATCGGCTCTGAAAGAGGTCTTGTACAGAAGGTAGGGAGACCCCAATAACCTTCTCTGCTCCCCTAACCACCCTCTGCAAGGCTTTTTTGTCGACAGCACTGCAGCTGGATTACCAGGTTGTGATGCAAAAGGTCAGCACACTCTCAACCACGCCTCTGTAGAATGTAGTTAGGATGTTAGTGGGGAGTGATGCTTGTTTAAGCTTCCTCAGAAAGTGCAATCTCTGCTGGGCCCATTTCACAATCCCAGTGGTGTTCCTGGACCAGGTGAGATTGTCCGAGATCTGCACCTGAAGGAACTTGATGTTTTCCACTCTCTCCACTGTGGAGTGGCTGATGCTGAGGGGTGTGTGCTCAGGCTGAGACCGTCTGAAATCGACGATCATCTCCTTGGTTTTGGTGACATTAAGCATCAAGTTGTTATCCCTTCACCAGCTCTCTAAGTGTTTAACCTCCTCCCTGTACATTGTTTCATCATTTTTGCTGATGAGCCCCACCACTGTGGTATCATCTGCAAATTTAATGATCAAGTTCTCCTTGAATCTGGCTGCACAGTCATGTGTTAGCAGTGTAAGCAGCAATGGGCTAAGCACACACTCTCCCCCTCACCCTCCTATTCTGAATTTTCCCCTTCCTCTCTAGTCCTGATGAAGGGTCTCGGCCTGAAACATCAACGGTTTACTCTAGTTTCCATAGACGCTGCCAGGCCTGCTGAGTTCCTCCGGCATTTTGTGTGTGTCACTTTAATTATGTTGGTCACTTTACCAAGGAGGTGAGAAGTACTGACAGAGTCCGAAGAGGGAAGGCTTGATCCTGTGATGTGTTGAACTATGGCCGCAAATCTGCAGTTTCTTGCAGTCACGGACAGAGCAGTTACTATACCAAACCGTTGCGTATCCAGACAGAATGCGTTCAGCCCCACCTCCTCCCCAATGGTAATAATGTGAAGAGGGCTTCTCCTGGATGATGAGGGTCCTTTATGACAGTTACTGCTTTCTGGAAGCACCTTAAAGATGTCCTTGACATTGGGGAGGTTTGTGCCTGTGATCGATTCTTCTGAACTCGAGTGAATAGAAACCTCGAGTTGAACTGATTTTGCCTCATCTATCAGTTGCACTATCCAGGAATCAGTCTGACGGACCATCACTGCACTCACTCGAAGGCAAATCATAGTCATAGTTATAGTCATAGTCGTACTTTATTGATCCCGCGGAAAATTGGTTTTCATTACAGTTGCACCATAAATATTAAATAGTAATAAAACCATAAATAGTTAAATAGTAATATGTAAATATGTAAATTATGCCAGGAAATAAATCCATGACCAGCCTATTGGCTCAGGGTGTCTGACCCTCCAAGGGAGGAGTTGTAAACTTTGATGGCCACAGGCAGGAATGACTTCCTATGACGCTCTGTGCTGCATCTCGGTGGAATGAGTCTCTGGCTAAATGTACTCCTGTGCCCACCCAGTACATTATGTAGTGGATGGGAGACATTGTCCAAGATGGCATGCAACTTGGACAGCATCCTCTTTTCAGACACCACCGTGAGAGAGTCCAGTTCCATCTCCACAACATCACTGGCCTTACGAATGAGTTTGTTGATTCTGTTGGTGTCTGCTACCCTCAGCCTGCTGCCCCAGCACACAACAGCAAACATGATCGCACTGGCCATCACGGACTCGTAGAACATCCTCAGCATCGTCCGGCAGATGTTAAAGGACCTCAGTCTCCTCAGGAAATAGAGACAGCTCTGACCCTTCTTGTAGACAGCCTCAGTGTTCTTTGACCAGTCCAGTTTATTGTCAATTTGTATCCCCAGGTATTTGTAATCCTCCACCATGTCCACACTGACCCCCTGGATGGAAATAGGGGTCACCGGTGCCTTAGCTCTCCTCAGGTCTACCACCAGCTCCTTAGTCTTTTTCACATTAAGCTGCAGATAATTCTGCTCACACCATGTGACAAAGTTTCCTACTGTAGCCCTGTACTCAGCCTCATCTCCCTTGCTGATGCATCCATCAATGGCAGAGTCATCAGAAAACTTCTGAAGATGACAAGACTCTGTGCAGTAGTTGAAGTCCGAGGTGTAAATGGTGAAGAGAAAGGGAGACAGGACAGTCCCCTGTGGAGCCCCAGTGCTGCTGATCACTCTGTCGGACACACAGTGTTGCAAGCACACGTACTGTGGTCTGCCAGTCAGGTAATCAAGAATCCATGACACCAGGAAAGCATCCACCTGCATCGCTGTCAGCTTCTCCCCCAGCAGAGCAGGGCGGATGCTGTTGAACGCACTGGAGAAGTCAAAAAATATGACCCTCACAGTGCTCGCTGGCTTGTCCAGGTGGGCGTAGACACAGTTCAGCAGGTAGACGATGGCATCCTCAACTCCTAGTCGGGGCTGGTAGGCGAACTGGAGGGGATCTAAGTGTGGCCTGACCATAGGCCGGAGCAGCTCCAGAACAAGTCTGTCCAGGGTCTTCATGATGTGGGAGGTCAATGCCACCGGTCTGTAGTCATTGAGGCCGCTGGGGCGCGGCGTCTTCGGCACAGGGACGAGGCAGGATGTCTTCCGCAGCACAGGAACCCTCCGGAGCCTCGTTTCTGCATCGTTTCTTAGCTAAGGAGACCGAAAGCACGCACAGAACTCCAGATGCAGTCTCTCTAATGATTCCCTCCACCGTTACATCAAACACCAAGACCATCAGTAATGTTGTTTGACTGTCAATAAAGCTAAAGGAATACTAGTTGAGGAAGTTTAGGCTGGGTGTAAAGCGAGTGGCATATTCAAAGCAGGATGGCAGTCAGTACAACAGTGCAGGCACAAGAGATTGCAGATGCTGGAACTTCAAGCAGAGAAACACAACAGGTGAGGAAGCGTCTGTAGAGGGAGAGGGATGGTCAGCATTTGGGGTTGAGACCCTACATGAGTACACCAGTGCATTAAGCTGAGGAGGAATGGTTTCAGAAGTACAGAGAAAATCCTGAGGAAGTGCAATGCCAGTGATGTTTTCTCTTGATATTTGAGGATCTGTAATTATTAACATAGATTTCTCCCATGGACAGAGAGACCCCCATAAAGAGAGAGCGTCCATGGACTATAGGGGGATTCATTAGGTAGTGGGGGAGGTAATGATGGGGGAGAGTCTCTGTGGGCAAGGAGGGAGGATTCATTACGTGGGGGGGAGGTGGTGATGGGGGAGAGTGTCCATGGGCTGTGGAAGGGGATTCATTAGGTGGGGGGAGAGGTAATGATGAGGAGAGTGTCTGTGGGCAAGAGGGGGATTCATTAGGTGGTGGGGGGAGAGGGAGTGATGGGAGAGAGTGTCTGTGAGCTATGAGGGGATTCATTAGGTGGGGGGAGAGCTAATGAGGGGGGAGAGTGTCTTTGGGCTGTGGGAGGCTATTCATTAGGTGGGGGGGAAGGAATGATGGGGAGAGTAAGTGGGAATTCATTAGGTGGAGGGAGGTAATGATGGGGAAGAGTGTCTGTGGACAAGGGGGGAATTCATTAGGTGGGGGGGAAGGGGGAGTGATGGGGAGAGTATCTGTGAGCTGTGGGAGGGGATTCAGTGGGTGGGTAAGTCGGTGATGGGGAAGAGTGTCCATGGGCTGTGGGAAGAGATTCAGTGGGTGGGGAAGTGTCCGCAGACTGTGGGAGGAGATTCAGTGGGTGGAGAGGATGAGTGACAGTGGGATGTAACTCTTCAGTGGAAAATTCCCTCCTTCACTGCGTCTGCCCTTATTGAAGCTGCTGAAGGTTATAACAAAAGCCAAGAACTCCATTCCTCTCCATCGCTTTTTTGGGAACTGGATTGTCTTTACAGCGTTTCTTCCTATAGCTGATACTGTTTAATGATGAGACCTGCCAGGATGAAATATTATCTGATACATGAGAACCTTGTCGGTTATACTTTTTTTAGAGATATCGCACTGGCCCAACAAGCCTGCGCCACCCAACTATCCCGTGTGACCAATTAACCTACAAACCCACACAGCTTTAGAACATGGGAGAAAATGGGAGCGTCCAGAGGAAATCCTTGTGTTCATGGGGAGAGTGTACAACCTCCTTAGAGACAGCAGTGGGAATTGAACCCAGGTCACCGACACTAAAATAGCGCCATGCTAACTGCTGAGCTACCGTGAGGAAGTCCTTCAGAATCGAGGTGACCTGTCTCCACTCCATTTCTGTGGGTTCTCTGGTGGCCAACGAGGCCAATATTGGAACGGCAGACTCTCCCACACCGTAGGCGGGAGAGTGGTTTGTGAGGTGGTGCATCCCTTTTGCCGATTTCTATCTGCTCCTGGAGCACAGACCTTTGTGCAGTTTGGTCACTGACCAGAGGCTCTCAGGGGTTTTGTGGGGATGTCACACATTCTCAAGAGGACTTTGAGCACGTCGTTGAATGGACATTTCTGTGCACCGGCCCACAACACAGGTCAACATAGAGTGTCTGTCTCGAGAGTCTGGTGGTGGACAAAGGAATGATGTGGCCTAAACAGTGTCCCTAACTGAGAGGGCTTCAGTGCTGGGGAAGTTGATCTGGGAGAGAGCATTGACCTCTCGTAGTGCATTCCAAGAGTCCATCCCCATTAGTGTAAAGATCAAGGATCAGCTTTATTTGCCTTAAACATTCAATGCATTAGGAATTTACTATGGGCTGTCGGCATAACATAAAACAAAAAACAACAACATTCAACAATTATATAGAGAAACAAATTATATAAAAATAAAGTTAGAGGTTAAAGTATGGACATTGAATAAAAAGTACATAAATGCATCAATACCAGCATGTATTTACAATGTAAACAGTGTTATAAAGGTGGTTTAAGGTATTTACAGTCCAGTGCAGTGATGGGGGAATAGATAGAGGAGGGTGGGGGATCTAATTAGAATGGTTGATCATTTTAACTTACTGAGGGAAGAAACTTTTAAGGTGGCATGAAGTTTTTGTTTTAATAGCCCTGTGATGCTTTCTAGAAGGGAGCTTTTGGAAAAGGCAGCTTGCTGGGAGGGTGGCGTCTCCAATGATTTTTCCTGCCTGACTCTTTGTCCTGGACACATACAAGTCTGCAGTGATGGTAGACCGCAGCCAAAAGTTTTAGCCTACACTTTTCTTTTGAAATTACCCCCGTCACCTCTAATATACAGTATACCATCTGGTATTAGATATTTCAACCCTGGAAAAAAAAGATACTGTCTGTCCATTGTATCCATGCTTCTCATAATCTTATAAACTTCTATCAGGTCACCTCTCAGCCTTCCCTACTCCAGAGAACACAACCCTTCTTTGTCCAGCCTTTCCTATAGCACATGCCCTCTAATTCAGGCGGTATCCCAGTAAACCTCTTCTGCACCTTCTCCAAAGCCTCGACATCTTTGCTAAGACACGGCAACCAGAAAAAAAAGCAATACTCCAGATGCAACCTACCCAGAGTCTTATAAACAGCAACGTAACTTCCTGACTCTTAAACTCAGTGCCTCAATTAATAAAACCGAGCATTCCATACATCTTGTGTACCCACCTATCTATCCACATGGCTTCTTTCAGAGAGAAGTGAATGTGAAAGATGTAATTGGTACACTTGCAGATGATACGAAAGCTGATGGTGTTTTGGAGAAGGGGGAAGTTAATCTAAGCAATATATTGATAACCTTCCTAAGGTTGTCTAAGATCTTGAGGTGCAGCATATAGATCAGATGGAAAGTTGATGGGACATTGAAACATCAAATTTAGATGGAATTTAATCCCAACCACTGGGAGACATACAATACATGGTATGCAAATACCAATGTTTGCTCTTAAGTTTTTTTTTACAACTACTAGACCAATCATTACTCTGAGCAGGAAATTTTTACATGGCCTGAAAACTGCATGGCATTTTAACTGTTTTTTTTTAGATGGTGTCAGCATTTAGCAGGATGGCAGTTTATTAAGAATGATCTACCAATTTCCATTCTGTGTTTATTGTTGCAAATTATAACAGTGTTGTAACTTGAAACATTGATACATCGAAGATCTAAAATGTTTCAAAATAAAGGTTGTGATCCATTTATTATTTAGAAAGTTTATGGATTAAGTTCATTAACACGTAACTGATTACAGAGGTTTCACAATTATATTAACATAGATTTCAAAATTATATTAACATTATATAAAATAAAATTTAAGCTGCATGGCAACAAAGGCTATGTGCATGGGAGAATTGCAGTTACTGCGTAGCCATGCACCCATGCAGTTTAGGCAAACACACACACAAACCCTGCCCCTACACCACCCCCCCCCATGCACACAAACACATGAATAAAACATCACAAAACTAGTTACACGGTCTGGGTCAACTACATAGAGGCTGTGGGCAAGGAATGCCACCAGTGCCTTTACTTCCTCAGAAAACTAAAGAAATTTGGCATGTCCCCGTTGACCCTCACCAATTTTATACACCATAGAAAGCATCCTATCCGGATGCATCATGGCTTAGTCCAGCACCTGCTCTGGCCGAGACCACAAGATACTGTAGGGAGTTGTAAACACAAATCAGTCTATCACTTAAACCAAGTTTCCCCTCAGTTTTCATGAACACAAGAGATTCTGCAGATGCTGGAAATCCAGAATCTTTGGAAATCTTTATACTTCTCCATAGATGCTGCCTGATCTGTTGAGATCCTGCAACGTTTGTGTGTGTTACTCCCCTCTATTGACTCCGTCTACACTGCTGTAAAGCAGCCAACATAACCCAGCCTGACATTCCCTCTTCTCCCCTCTCCCATCGTGCAGTAAATACAAAGCCTGAACACATATCACCAGGCTGAAGGACAGCTTCTGTTAGAAGTCCATTGAATGGACCTCTTGTACGATAAAGACCTCACAATCTATCCCAATGTGGACTTCTCTACCTGCACTTTCTCTGTAACTCTAAAACTATTCTGCATTCTGCTGTTGTTTTTCCTTCGTACAGCCTCGATGTATTCAGGATTTGCAATGTGAACGGATAACATGCAAAGTTTTTCACTGCATCTTAGGCACGTTGGTTGATTGGCATCTGTCTGGCATCTGTCTGTCTCAAAGGACAATGGGTGATAACCATTATCATCACAAGCCTGGGCGGAAGGTATGGAGATCCCGCGATGCCCAGTCACCACAAGCCCCCTCTCCACTTCACCAGTGTAGACCAAAGGAAAGCTTGTGAAGCAATACGTTTGTCACCAACTGGACTGCAGGAGCTGCTAGTAGGATGTTCAATTATGTCCTTAGGGCCTGTGCTCCAGATCTGCTGTTTGAGTTTACTCCTGCAGTCTTCGTTTCTTCCAAGGCTGCCCACGAGGCAGTGGGGCTATTTACCGATAGCTAGAGATCTGGTTCATGAGCACCAGGGTATGTCCACACACTGGTGGGCCTGTGTGCTACGTCAGACCTCTTCACCGTCCTCTGCAGTTCAGCCGAAACGAGTTCAGTTTCCGCGTTTCACCAGCGTGGAGGCATTATGGGAAGCATGCTTTTGGAGAGGCTATGTACTGGCAGGTAGGTAGGCAGCCGTCGATCCCAGGGGATCATGGGTTTGTGCCTCTGGTGGACTGTGTCCTCTCCGGGGCGCAAGCCTAGGCAGGAAGATTTGAAGAACTGGCTGTTGCCCATGCAGCGGGTTCCCCCTCTCCACGTCACTGATGTAGTCCAAGGGAAGGGCAAGCGCCGATACAGTTTGGTACCAGTGTTGTCGCAGAGGTTTCCAGAGTGAAGTTGTAAACAATATCAAACTGCCTTAGGGACCCCGGCTCCAGATTTCTTCCTTGGGGTTTACTCCTGAAGCCTTTCGCATGGGTGAGGATGGCTGCAAGGCAACGGAGGTTTAAAATCAGAGTTTTCCTTCTCCTAGGTGGGCTGCCATCCAAGGCTGATGAGCCCCACCTCCCTGAGGCAACTGGTTTTGAGGTGCCAGTGGTCCGACTTTGCCCCTTCTCTTGTCAGTAGAAACAGTTCCGCCGGGCCTAGTAGCTGAGCCACACGTGAAGGCCAAGGGTTGGACTTGGTTGTCAGAGGCTCTTAGAGACGCACGCCATTTGGAGCACCGGCAGGTAGAGACCTACACATTCAGCTCTCCTTTTCACAAGACTGCTAGCCAGAGCTAGAAGCTGAAAGTGAGAGCGACAAGCACTAGCCACTACACTACCACACCAGACACATCACAACATTTTGACACATAAACACAAGAGATTCTGCAGATGCAGATGAGCTCAAAATGTCGTCTCTTTATTCCTCTCCATAGATGCTGCCTGATCTGCTAAGTTTCTGCAGCAATTTGTGTGTGCTATTTTGTATCTTGGGGTTATATAACTATAGTAATACTCCTTTACTTCTGTACCCAAATCCACTTGCAATAGCAACCATCATTAATAATAGTCATACTCTTAAAGCATTCAACGCCCAGTGAAGTGAAGTTCATTTGAAGTACAGTCCTCGCTGGGTTACATCAGGGTTCCACTCCTGCGATGTGAAAGTCTATAGATGGTTGCTATACACAAATGCTCCGGATGGCTCTTGACGTGAGTTGGCAACAGCACATGACGGACGTCGAGCTCTATAACAACCTACTGATGCTCTCCACTAAAATCGAGGTGAGAAGACTGCAACTAGCGGGGCTCTGTCTACGCCACCCCGAGCTACCTGCCAGCCTAGTCATCACGTGGGAGCCCGAGCACGGGAGGATGAACCCTGGGCGCCCTCCCAAGACTATGGTCAACACGCTCCTAGAAGACAGCAGTGCGGCTAATGTAGATGAACTGAACACACTGATGAGGGAGAGGGAGAAGTGGAGAGTCCGTCATCGTGCCTGATGCCGGCCCCCCTAGGTCTGAGTCGACGTAGTAGTAGTCCACTCCTGAGAATCGCTGGTAACCCGAACAATTCACAAGTCAGAATTGCAACCCACATGGTGAAAAGATCCCAACAGAAATAGGTTACCCCATAGAAATAGATAAACTGAAGAAGCATTTTAAATCTCGTTTTACCAAAATAATAACAGAGCTGATATTAACAAAGCTAACCCATGCCTCGCTGAGGCTAATATTAATATCCTTTTAAAGGATTTTACTGAAGATGAGGGTTTGAATGCCGTTCATAAACACATGAGGTTCTATAAGTGCTGGATATCCAGGGCAACACACTCAATCTGCTGGAGGAACTCAGCAACGTCAGGCAGCATCTGTGGAGGGAGACAAACAGATGACATTTCAGGTGGAGATCTCTCATTAGGACTGGGAAGGAAGAGACTCAGCTTGAAACATCGATTCTTTACTCCTCTCCACAGATGCTGTCAGACTTGCTGAGTTCCTCTAGCACTGTAAGTGTGTGTTTTAAATGCTGCTGACACTGCCGCTGGCTCGGACACCGTGTCTAGAAGACGGTCCTCTTGGATTCAGTGTGGCAAATTTCCAACCAGTATCAAGAACAGTTGGCAGCAGCCCACAGCAGCTGGCAAATCTGCTCCCCCCCCCCCAAACACTCCACCTCCAGTCTCCCAAGCCCTCATTCATATCTGAGGGGTTGTACCTACATCAGGCGTTTGTTAGCCTGTCCTGACTCGCCTTTAGAGGGGAAATTACAACAGCAAGGTTGTCGCCTGAAGGTTGCCCAGATTTGAAAGCAGCCAGATGATTTATAGTAATTGGACTTGGTGAGGAAGTATGAATGATCAAAGCATCACAGGGAAAATTCAACCCACAGAACATTGGCATCGGAATCAGGTTTAATGTCACTGACGTTAGTGGTGAGATGCAGCAGCAGCCCAGTGTAATGCATATACTATAAATTACAGCAAGAAATATACGTATAAGAATTAAATAGTTAGTGCAAAAAGAGAGCAAAACTAGTGAGGTAGCATTCATGGGTTTATTGACCAGTCAGAAATCTGACAGCAGAGAGGAAGAAACTGTTCCTAACGTAAAACTCAGATCAGCACAATACAGCTACAGTCTTTTTGACACATGATGTTTTTGCTAGACATAATGCCGAATTTAACTAAATCCCATATGTCTGCACGTGATCCATATCGCTCCATTCTCTGCATCTTCATCTGTTTAACGGCCTCTTAGACACCACTATTCGTATCTGCTTTCATCACCACCCCCGGCAGCTCGTGTAAAAACCTTGCGTACACATCGCCCTTAAACTTTTCTCCTCACATCTGCAATGTTTGTCCTCCAGTATTTGATATTTCTTCCCTGGGATAAAGGTTCTGACTGCCTACCCCCATCCATGCCTCTCACAATTGTACAAACTTCTATCAGATCATCCCTCATTCTCTGACACTCTGCAAAAAAACATCACAATGTTTTTCTAGTCTCCCCTTAAAGCACTGAATTTTCTCGGATGGAGTGCAAACAAGGAGGCTTGCTTTGTCTCAGATGGTGTTGAACTTCAGGTGTGGGATTTCAGGCCAGTGGAGCATGATTTATCATCGATGGCTCAGTGGCACTCTGTCTCACAACTCCTGAGACCGGCATTCAATCCCAGCCTCATGTGCATAGTTCCTTCTAAACTGTGCGCGTGTGTGCATGTACACACATTTTTCAACCAGCGCACAAAGGAAATTAATGTAAGCAGAAAAGGTTAGTTACCTAAAATAATGTGGTAATTAATGATTATACTTATTGAAAATAATCTTTTAGCTAAATGTTTCTGTTAACTAGTTAGTTGGTTTTACAAATACCACAATGCACGTCACTAATTTACGTCACCTCACCTTTCCTGTTCCAGTTTGCACAGCTGGATCATGGCGGCAGCCATCTTTGCTGGACAGTATTCATATCGTAAAGTTTACAAAGATCTGTTTCAAATTCTGTCGATAGCTTACTAAGTTTTTATTGAAAAAATATTCATTCACTATGTCAAATTCAAAAGAAGCGAAGGGCGTGAAGCGCAAAAGAACTGCAAATTTGTTTAAAGTTGAATGGCTTAACAAAATAGTAGAAACTGCGATACTGAAAGCTCATGAGGTCATGAATGTTCAGCTACGAGAATTATTTATGTATGATTCGGAAACTGGAGTTATCTGTTTGCATTGTCGTGATGCGAAAATTGCTGGAGAATTTGCTAGTGGAAAGAAGTGGGATGATATTTGGAAACTTGACTTTTTGAAGCGTCATTTGGCAAGTAAGTGGCATTTGGACGCTGTACAAAAGCTGAGGCAACAGAACCCATTACAGGAGTACTACGCATGTTACAGTTGAGTGCAGGTGAGCAAGAGTGAAAACGATCAAACCCAGAGGAGATCAAAGTTGAGGTACAAGAATGGTCAGCTTTTGATTTCTCCGCAATTGCAGATTGTGACTTCACATTTGGTGATGAACAAGTTAATGCCTTATGTCTAAAATATCATGATTTTCTAGCTGAAAATACTGTAATAGTTAGACAGTTTAATGATTTCAAATTTTTGGTGCAAGGAAAAATTAAATCCAAACTGATTTCAAACTTTGCTCAAATGGTGGCATTTGTACTTCAAAATGAACGGTTTTGCGACCTTGCACAGTTGATGGACATTGGGGGAACCTGTCTTGCGTCTAGTGCGGACTGTGAGCGAGGTTTTAGCCTAATGAATCAACTCAAAAACAAGCTGAGAAACCGTTTAGGTGAATGTCATTTGGATATGTTAATGAGAATCAAAAGCTATCAATGGGATGGAACTTCTATTAGTCTAGATAGAGTTTACAAAGAATGGGTAAATGTCAAAGACAGGAGGGAGAAAAAATAACTGAGTGTCTTAAATATGTATGTTATTTTGTTGTTATTCTGTGCAGATTTATGTCAAATATTCTGTAAACCTACATAAACTGTGCCATGTGTGCATTCAGTGCACACATACTTTGGTCACAGGAAAAAAGTTTGCACAACATAAGATTTTTGTGCACACTGACTACCAAAAATTAGAGGGAACATTGCTCGTGTGTTGTCTGTGTGGAGTTTGTATGTTCTCCCTGTGATCACGTGGGTTCCCCTCCCCTGGGTTGGCGGGTTAATTGATTATTGTAGATTTCCCAGAGTGCGTAGGTAGGGGTGGAATCTGTGGGAAATGGCATGGGTGCTTTGTGGTCAGCATGGAAATTGCAGGCCAAGCGGCCTGATTCTTTGCTGTATGACCTGTCTCTGTGGGAAAGGCGAGGCGTGGAGGTCCAATCAGATGACGTTATTAAAGAGGCAGCATGGGTACAGTTGGGTGAATGGCCTCAGTGAAGTATGATGCTTTGGAAAAGTAGACGGTGCACGACTCCTGGGCACTGTCAGTATTTCCCCTCTACCTCGCTCGAACGATACAGTTGTCTCGTCTGCGTGTCCGTGCAAGCAGTTTGCTAAATCCTTAAAAATGAACTCGGCTCTGCGAATTAGCTCTGACACCACTTAAATTGGTCATACTGATGCACATTGTAATAATGCATGAAAAGGCTGGGAGCTTTTACCGTGTCAGGAGAGATCATTTTCACCTCCTGGAAATGAGCTCAAACCCTGTCTGGTCAAATAGAGATGACTGTTCCTTTCTACGGCCAGGTCTGGTTCGTTAAAGTGATTGGAAAACCTTCCAAAACCCGGGCTGCAGCCCTGTCCACACTAAAAACATAAAGAAGTACAAAGTTTAAAGTAAATTTGTGATCAAAGTACGTCACCAAATTCTACCCTGGGATTCATTTTCTTACGGGCATTCACAGTAGGCACAGAGGAATACAAGAGAATCAGTGGAAGTCTACACACCAAGCAAACAACTAACGTGCAAAAGAAGACAAACTGTGCTAACACAAAAATAATAATAAATAAGAAATAAATAATACTGAGAACGTAAGAAGTAGAGTCCTTGAAATCCAAAGATTTCCCGTCTTTAATAGACATGGCATGAAGATTGTGTTTCCAGGATATTTCTTTTTAAACTCATCCAGGATTCTGGTCCCTTTAGAATCAGAATCAGAATCAGGTTTAATATCACCAGCATGTGCCATGAAATTTATTAACTTAGTAGCAACAGTACAATGCAATACATGATACATTTAGGAAAAAAATGAATTAAACTGAATTACAGTAAGTATATATAATTAAAATAAGTAGTGCGAAAACAGAAATTTTAAAAAAGTAGTGAGTTAATGGATATGGGTTCAATGTCCATTCAGAGATCGGATGGCAGAGGGGCAGAAGCTGTTCCTGAATCACTGAGTGTGTGCCTTCAGGCTTCTGTACCTCCTTCCTGATGGTAACAATGAGAAGCAGGTATGTCCTGGGTGCTGGGGGTCTTTAGTAATGGCATCACCTTTCTGAGGCACTGCTCCTTGAAGATGTCTTGGATAGTACAGAGGCTAGTACCCAAGATGGATCTGACTAACTTTACAGCTTTCTGTATCTTCTTTTGATCCTGTGCAGTAGCCCCACGCCATCCCCATACCAGGCAGTGATGCCACTTGTGAGGGAAGGATGGTGGCATCTCAGTTTGCGTAATGCTATTACAGTGCCAGTAACCCGGGTTCACTGGAATTGCTAATATTTCGGGTCCTGGTGCAGGGTTTCAACACAAAACATCAACAATTCCTTTCCTCCACCCACTGAGTTCCTCCAGCATACCATTTGTCGTTCTTCCCTTCCAATCTCTTCCTTTCCCTCTATCTTCACTCCCTTTCTTCATCTCAAGCCTTTCTCATTCTTATGAGTCTATCATTGCTTCTCTCCAGCATTTTGTTTCCCTCTCCCTGATCTCCTGCTCTCTGTCCTACATCTCTCCCTCTCACTGTCATTCTCTCCCTCTCTCCCACTCTCTCATCCTCTCTCTAACTCTCACTCTTGCCTTCCTGCCCCTCTCTTCCCTGTCTCCTACTCACTCTCCCTCCCTCCCCATCTCACTCTCTCTCTCTTTCCGTCTCACTCACTTTCTCTCTTAATCTCTCTCTCTCTGCCTCACACTCACTTTCTCTCTGTCAATTTTTCCCGATAAATCCTTCTCTACCTCCCCAATCCTCCATCTTCTCCTATGACTGACATGTAGAATGACTCTATTGCAATGAGGAAGACAGCAGGTATGTTATCTTCTCTCTAATTAGGTTTTGTAAGCGGCTCATGATAGGTAATTATAAAGAATCGGGCATTATTCGAAAACTACAGGGGTCCTTTATTGAGTAATATGTAAATTCCACGGTGTAAACTATGGCAGTGTGTCTGACTGCATGAAACTCTCATCAAGTGTGTGTGATAATATATTAAACAATAATTATAGGTAATTTAGTGCTAGCTGTTTACAGGGGCAACTCTGTATGAGAGGAGAGTCAAAGAACTGAACTAGAAAGTGTAATAGTGAGTCCTGAATCTGACTGGATTCATTCTTTTGATTAGGGGTATTTAGAATACAGAATATGGAACAGTACAGGCCCCTCGGCACACAATGTCGTGTCAACCTTTGCACCGACTCCAAATTAAATCTAATGCTTCCATCCCACATAGCCTTTTCATCTATGTGCCTATTGAAGTGTTCCTTAGATGTCCCTAATGTACCTGCCTCTACCACCACTCCTGACAGTGCGTTCCACACACCTACCACACTTTGTGAAAAAAAACCTACCCTCTATTATGCCTGAAGTTGTTCCTCCTTTAAAGTTGTGCACTCTCATATTAGCCACCCTGGCTGCCCAATCCACCATTTTATACACCTCCATCAAGTTACCTTTCATCCCCCTTCGTTCCAATGAGAAAAGCCCTGGCTTGCTCAGCCTTTAAGATGTGCTATTTAATCCAGGCAGCATCCTAGTACACTCTTTCTAAAGCTTCCACAACCTTCCTATAATGATTCGATCACAATACTCGAAATTACTCTGTTCTGTATCTATACCACACACTCTCTCACCGGGTCCCCTCCACCCACTGTTCCATCCTCCCCTCCCTCACTTGATTCCATGTTCCACCTTCCTCCCCTATCAGATTCCACCATCTGCAGCTTTTTGTCACCTCCACCCAGCACCTCCCAGCCTCTGTCACTATTCCCACTCTCCCCTCCTCCATCTGCCCACCATCCCTCCTCACCTGGATCCACCCATCACCTCCCAGCTCTTGAAATGGGAAATGGGGCCCTGATGAGTTTAGTGGGAAATTTTGTCCCAGTGAGTTTTAAGGGAATAGGGCAATTGGCCCCAGAGAGTTTAAATAGAAGGTTGAAAGTAGAACACAGTGTGTATAAAGAGAGCAACATACATCAAAGTTGCTGGTGAACGCAGCAGGCCAAGCAGCATCTATAGGAAGAGGCGCAGTCGATGTTTCAGGCCGAGACCCTTCGTCAGGACTAACTGAAGGAAGAGTGAGTAAGGGATTTGAAAGTTGGAGGGGGAGGGGGAGATGCAAAATGATAGGAGAAGACAGGAGGGGGAGGGATAGAGCCAAGAGCTGGACAGGTGATAGGCAAAAGGGGATACGAGAGGATCATGGGACAGGAGGTCCGGGAAGAAAGACAAGGAGGGGGGGTGACCCAGAGGATGGGCAAGAGGTATATTCAGAGGGACAGAGGGAGAAAAAGGAGAGTGAGAGAAAGAATGTGTGCATAAAAATGAGTAACAGATGGGGTACGAGGGGGAGGTGGGGCTTTAGCGGAAGTTAGAGAAGTCGATGTTCATGCCATCAGGTTGGAGGCTACCCAGACGGAATATAAGGTGTTGTTCCTCCAACCTGAGTGTGGTTTCATCTTTACAGTAGAGGAGGCCGTGGATAGACATGTCAGAATGGGAATGGGATGTGGAATTAAAATGTGTGGCCACTGGGAGATCCTGCTTTCTCTGGCGGACAGAGCGTAGATGTTCAGCAAAGCGGTCTCCCTGTCTGCGTCGGGTCTCACCAATATATAAAAGGCCAAATCGGGAGCACCGGACGCAGTATATCACCCCAGTCGACTCACAGGTGAAGTGATGCCTCACCTGGAAGGACTGTTTGGGGCCCTGAATGGTGGTAAGGGAGGAAGTGTAAGGGCATGTGTAGCACTTGTTCCGCTTACACGGATAAGTATTTAAAGAGAGTGCAGGAGACATATCATGAGTGTTTTACGTTAGGCTTATCCTCCAGTCCTTATTGTTGCAGTATCTCCTGAAAGAAAGATCACCTGCTTTGTTCAGCCGGGTACTCTTGGATCCAGTTGCAGTATATTTGAGTGGCCCATGCAAGGGTTAAGTTGATGAGGGAGGCCTGTACAGAAGCACAGAATTGTCACCCAAAAACTAATTGCATATTTTAAGCAACAGCTAGTTACTTCTTCATGAGAGAGCCAAATATATGCCTGGTTTTGACAGTATACAGAGACAGGTTGAAAATTCAGTGTCAGGTATTAAAATAAAATCCCTTACACATTACATTCTGGATAAAAAATAAATGAGACTCTGTTTTGACAGTCACTGTTTCGGCATATTAGTGTTGACGGGGTGAACTCACGCATAGATTTGTTCATCCGATCCAGGGTTTTGGAAGGCTGTTGGAAGTGACAGTGTGAACAGGAGAGCGTACACGTGGGGCATATTGGGAATACATTGTCGAAGACCTGTTACCCAGATTAAGCTTTAAAGGCACAGGTCTCAGACAGCACTGGCTGAACTCAGCCAATCAGGTGTTAAAATTAGATTTGACACCTTTCTTTGGAACATAAGACATCAAACCATACAGCAAAATACGGGCCCTTCAGCCCATGATGTTGTACCAGCCTTTAAATCTACTCCAAAATCAACCCAAACCTTCACTCCCACAAAACCCTCCATTTAAGAGTCTCTTATATGTCCCTACCACCACCCCGGCAGGACATTCCACACACTTACCACCCTCTGAGTAAAAAACCTACCTCTGACATCGCCCTATACTTTCCTCAGCAGCGGGTGCCTGGACTTCACTGCCGGAGGTGATGGCAGAGGCTGATGCAATGTGAGCTCTTAGTATCGGCAACAGTAATGACTGTGTCCCATTCTCAGGACTCCAGGTTATTCCTGGAGCATCAGCAACAGGAACAACCATGTCCCGTTCTGAGGACTCCCAAGTTATTTCTGGACCATTGGCAACAGGAACAATATGTCCCATTCTCGGGACACCGAGGTATTCCCGGAGCACGGAAACCGGAACAATCATGTCCCACTGTCAGGGCTTCAGGGTATTGCTGAAGCGTAGGCAGTAGAAACAGTAGCCTCTGGGTCCATATCTCAGCAAGAAGACAGCTGAAAAAGAGGCCAAATAAATCATCGGTGGCAGAATTTGATAATCACTCCAGTTAATAACATAGTAAAGTTTCAGGCCATGAAGACGTGAAATTTCTTGATCAGCCCCTGAGACTTAACTTTCCACAGCTTACAAATACCTTCAGGCTGTGCAGAACACTGAGAGCAAGTACCAATCTTGAGTAATCATGGTCCCATCAAGACCATAAGACCAAGGAGAAGAACCACTCCATTTGGCCCGTTGAGTCTGCTCTGCCATTCCATCTTGGCTGGTTTATTATCACTCTCAACTCCATTTCCTGTCTTCTCCCTGTAACCTTTGATACCAATACTAATCAAGAATCTATCAACCTCTGCTTTAAATATACCCAATGATTTGGCCTCCGCAACTGCCTCTGGCAATGAATTCCACAGATTCACTACCCTCTAGATAAAGAATTCCTTCTCAACTCTGTTCTAAAGGGACATCCTTATATTCTGAGGTGGTGTCCTTCAATCTTATACTCCCCCTCTCCATATCCACATTATCTCAGTCTTTCTCTATTTGAGAGCTTCAGTAAGATATGGCCCCCCACCCCCCCCCACCCCGCTTCTTCTACGCTCTGCGAGTACATTCCCAGAGACATCAAATACCCCTCATGCATTAACCCTTTTCATTCCTGGGGTCATTCCCATAAACCTCCTCTGGACTTACCCCCGTGCCAGCAC
This sequence comes from Mobula hypostoma, assembly GCF_963921235.1. Taxonomy (NCBI): domain Eukaryota; kingdom Metazoa; phylum Chordata; class Chondrichthyes; order Myliobatiformes; family Myliobatidae; genus Mobula; species Mobula hypostoma. Next base: position 13,582,127 of record NC_086115.1, on the reverse strand, counting down.
ATTCTTTCTTAGATAAAGGGCAGAAAATTGCTCGCAATGCTCCAGATGCAATAAGGGAGAGGAAAGGACCTTCAAAAGCAAAATACAGCGGGCAGTAGAAATCTAGAACATTGAACATTTTCACATTCTGCGGAGAGCGAACTAGAGTAAACACTTCAGGTTCAGAGACAATGTGATCAGAGCATGCTGAATTCTACTGGAAGATCTCTATGGATCTGCTTAAGTAGTTGAAAGCCCAAGACTGCGTGCCCGCGTCCGAATATGTGTCCACTGGAGGCCAGAAGCCAAGAATATATGCTGTCTTGGGGTTAGAGGACAGGGTGGGTGGGAGGGAGGAACAGAGTATGTTTTGCTGGTGTTGCTTTGTCGCTTGGTTATGTTCTGTTTCGTTGTGTTCTGTGTTGTTCTGCCAAGCACGGTAGACAAGCTACGTTGGCACCAGAATGTGTGGCAAGATCTGTGGGCTACCCCCAGCACAACCTTGGGTGTGTTGGTTGTTAACGCAAATGGTGCATTCCTCTGTATGTTTTGATGTACACATGACAAGTAAATTTGAATCTTGAACCTCGAAGAAAAAGCATTTCAGGATGTATATTGTATACATTTCTCTGGCATTAAATTGTACCTTTGAACCTTTGAAGTGGCCACTTCATTAGATGCCTCCTGTACATAATTGAGTGTATGTTTATGGTCTTATGCTGCTGTAGCCTGTCCACTTCAGGGTTCAATGTGTTATGCATTCACAGATGCTCTTTTGCACACTCTGTTGTAATGCATGGTTATTTGAGTTACTGTCACCTTCCTGTCAGCTTGAACCAATCTGGACTTTCTCTGCTGGCCTCTCTCATTAACAATGCATTTTTCACCCACAGAACTGACGCTCGCTGGATGTTTCTTGTTTTTTGTGCCATTCTCTGTAAACTCTAGAGAGTTTGTTGTGTATGAAAATCCCAGGAACTCAGCATTTTCTGAGATGCTCAAACCACCCCATCTGGCACCAGCAATCATTCGACGGTCAAAGTCATTTAGATCACATTTCTTCCCCGTTCTGATGTTTGACCTGAACAACAATTGAACCTCTTGACCATGTCTGCATGCTTTTATATATTGAGTTGCTGCCATGTGATTGGCTGATTAAGATATCTGCATTAATGAGCAGGTGTACTGCTGTACCTAATAAAGTGGTAACTGTGTGTATTTAAACTGGGAACTTAGCAACAACCTACTAAGTCCTAAATAATTTTGACATGCAGATAAATGTAGATAAGCTTGTATTTCCATAGCACCATTCACAGCCTCACTTCCAATGAAAGTTCTTTACAGCCAACACAGCACTTTTGAAATGTTTTCACTGGTTATGTAGGAAGTAAGGGAGACAATGTGCACACAGACATCATTGTGATAACAAACAGATCACATGCGTTTTGTGATATTAATGGAAGGATAAATATCAAATAGGAGGCTGAAGTAAAGCTCATGTCTCCTTCTGAATGAGCTATTCAGAGAATGCAGATGGGGAATATGGATGGGATGCTAGCCTAGTGGTTAGTATGTCGCTTTTCAGTACCAGTGACCAGGGTTCAATTCCCGCTGCTGCCTTAAAGAGTTTGTACCCCGCGGTTTCTCTGCAAACCTTTCAAATGCAACATATCCCTTTTCTTCCTTACATATTGCGAGTTTGCAACAAAGGCTTCTTCTGTCATTTCTTTTGAGTGTGCTGGCTTTGTCAGACCATTTTTTGGAGATATATCAGTGACGGGTTTGAAGAGGGTGGACAGGTCGAGAGGGCCGATATGATGGTGCAATCGCTGGTGTGACGCTCTGCAGTGACAGTGAAGTGGTTCGATCCCTGCCACTGTCTGTAAGGAGTTTGTATGTCCCTGCTGTGACTGTGTGGGTTTCGTCCCACATTCCAAAGACGTACGAGTTACTGTTAGTGAGTTGTGGGCATGCTTATTGGCACTAGAAGCATGGCACCTCTAGTGGGCACCCCCACCACATCCCAGGTCTGTGTTGATTGTTGGCACAAATTACACATTTCACTGTATGTTTCAATGTTTTGATGTACGTGTGACAACTAAAACTAATCTTCAATGTTTGAATATCGCTGTGGAATAGAGGAGAGAAGACCTAGACTTGGGTCAAAGCTGCTCTCAGAGACTAGTTCTTCTGAGAGTGTAGCTCTCCCTCGGTCCTGCAGGCTGTTTTATACAGAAACTGAATCTGGCTCCTTATGTGCTCTACAATTGTGACCAGACAGAGTTGAGGGTTACAGAGTCTAACCTTTGCTTAATATATTCACAATATAGTTTCGACATTCAACCTAGACTTCCTGTTGGGGTTACAACCAGCTCTGGGAAACACAAAGGACCCACGATCATACTTGAGGGACCAGAATTGTTCTGGATCCTTGTTCAAAGTCCCTGTTAATATTCTAGTCCAGTAAAGCATTCAGAAAAGCAAAGGCTATATTCATAAACACAAGAGAAGCTGGAAACCGTGAGCAACACACGCACGAAATGCTGAAGAAACTCAGCAGATTAGGCAGCATCTATGGAGAGGATTAATAGTTGGCGTTTTGGGCCGAGACTCTTCATCAGAAGGGTCTCCTTTTGAAACATTGACCGTTCTCTCCTCTCCATAGACGCTGCATGACTTGCTGAGTTCCTCCAGCATTTTGTGACTGTTGCTCAAGGATATATTCACCTCTTTTCAAGAAGATCTGAGTACGTTAGTTACTCAAGTTATGTGGGTCCCAGAGAGGCTGAACCTGGAACACCGTGTACAGTTCTGGTCTCTCTTCCGAAGGGAAGAATGTTTTTGTAACCGGAGGCAGGCAGCAGAGGTTCATTGGTTCTTTTCTGGGTTGGCAGTGTTGCTGTTTAAGCAGCAAGGTTAGAAGACTCAGAGGTAATCAGAAACATCCAAAACACTTCCTTGGCTTGCCAGAGTAGATGCAAAGCTGATGTTTCCTCTGGTTTGGTATCTGAAATCCGAGGTATGAGGGGCTAGCCATTATCCAGATGAAGTGCAGTCTTCTACTAAATCCTACAATTTACAAGTCGAACACACAGAACACTAAAGCACAGGAACGGGCCTTTCAACCCTTGATGTTTCAATAGGTACGCTTAATGTCAGAGAAATGTATATAATATACATCCTGAAATTCTTTTTCTTCGCAAACATCCACGAAAACAGAGGAGTGCCCCAAAGAATGAATGATAGCTAAATGTTAGAACCCCAAAGCCTCCCCAACTGCCCCCCTCCCACACATAAGCAGCAGCAAAGTGACGGCCCCCCATGCCCCCACCAGCAAAAAAGCAACAGCACCCCCACCAAGGGCTCAAGTGTGCAGCCATGCATCAGTAAAACTAATTAAACTAATAAGCAAGCCCGATCACAGGCAAGAAAAAAATTCTGCAGATGCTGGAAATCCGAGCAACACACACAAAATGCTGGAGGAACTCAGCAGGCCAGGCAGCGTCCATGGAGAGGAATAAAGAGCTGACGATTTCAGACCAAGACCCTTCATCAGGGCTGGAAAAATGGATGAAGGAGTCAGAGTAAGAAAGTGGGGCAGGGCGGGGAGGAAGAACCACAAGGTGGTAGATGAAACTGGGGGGGGGGGAGGAAATGGGTGCACTCTTTTCCATAGATGCTGCCTGGGCTGCTGAGTTCCTCCAGCATTTTGTGTGTGTGTGTTGCTTTAATAATCAAGCCCATTGCAGTCAGGAGTTCACTGATAGATCCTGTAGTTCCTTTGTGTGAAGACTCATCCTGTCGACCAATCCAAATACCCATTCTCAGTACCTGCAGTATGCATCATCTACAAAATGCACTGCAGTTACTGACCCAGGCCACTCCCACCAAAGCTACCACCCCTTCAGCCAAGAAGGACAAGACCACCACCACAAGACCCCTTTCAAGTTACACATCATCTTGACTTGGAAATATATCTTCTTAGCTTCGTTATCTCTGTATCCAAATCTTGGAACATTGCTCCCAGCAGGCAGTTGCAGGACCTACAGCTGACGGAGTGCAGTGGTTCAAGGAGGCAACTCACCCGTGGTGGCTTCTCAGGGGCAATCAAAGTTCAAAGTTAAGTTTATTATCAGAGTACATACATGACCCTGAGATTCTTTTTCTGCGGGCCAAACATAGCAAATTTATAGAACAGTAAATGTAAACTGTAAATATCAGGAATTGATAACTGTAAACAAACTGTGTAAATGCAAATATAAATGAATAGCAATAAATAACAGGAATATATATATATATAACAGAGTCCTTAAATGAGTGTAGCTACCCCCTTTTTGTTCAAGAGCCCTGATGGTTGTGGGGAAGCAACTGTTCCTGATCCTGGTGGAGCAAGTCCTGAGGCATCTGTACCTTCGGCCTGATGGCTGCAGTGAGAAAAGAGCATGGTCTGGGTGGTGAGGGTGCTGCTTTTAGGGATGGGCAATAAATGCTGGCATTTTCCAATTTGAGATTTTGTTGGATTTGAGGGAGAACGTAAGGTTGGAGGTGATCCAAAACACCTACTCAGAGTGTTCCCTTCTACACAGCCCTCCAGTTTTCTATCATCCAATAGGTACATTAAGAGTTTCTTAAGTGCTGGCTCTACCTCCACCCTTGGCAGTAAATTCCATACACCCAACTCTCCCTGTGTAAAAAGCTTACCTCTGACATCCCCCCCCCCCCATACTTTCCACCAATCACCTTAAAGTTATGCCCTCTGGTACTGGCTTCACCCATTTACCTCTCTGGACTAATTTCTACTTCCTTAGCTACACATGAGATGCTGGAGGAACTCCATGGGTCAGGTTCCCTCTATGGGGCAAAATGTACAGTTGACGTCTCAGGACTTGAAACATCGACTGTCCATTTCCCTCCGCAGATGCTGCCTGAACCCTTGAGTTGCTCCAGGATCTTGTGTGTAGCTCCCAGTTCCAGTACCTGCAGTCTCTTGTGTCTTCTTGTTTTTCAACTATCCTCTTTCATCCTTGCACTACTGCCATTTTTCATTTAATCTGCTTCCACGATAACACAGAGCTTCCCTCTTTCTTTTCTCCTTTGTTTTAGGGCATCTGAAAAACCCATTTATCTCCAGCTTCTCCTGGTGCTGCTAAAAGGTCATCAATCTGAAATATCTACACCATTATTCACTTGCAGAATTTTCTGTTCTCATTTTAAACACTCGGCAGTATTTTTCATTGCACATTGGCTCCCAGACCAGCAATAAATATGAGTTCACAAATATTTGTAGAAAATGCAGGAAGTACTCACCACTCCAAACTAGAAAGTGGTTGGACAGGCTAGGACCTTTTTCCTTGAAAGTTAGGCAGGCTAGTATCTTTTTATTTGGAGATTAGTCAGTTCAGGATCTTTTTCCTTGGAGGTTGGGCAGACTTAGCCGATTTTACTTGGAGCTTAGGCAGACTTAGACCTTTTTACTTGGATCTTAGGCAGACTAGGACCTTTTTGCTTGGGTCTTAGGCAGAGTGGGACCTTTTTCCTTGGCACTAAGGACCTTTTTCCTTGGAGCGCAGGTGACTGAGAGGTGAATTTAAATGAGATGCATAAGATCATGAGGTAGGGTGAATACACTCAGTCTTTTTTTTCTCGGTGAAGGGGAACTAAAAATGAGAAGGCACAGATTTAAGCTGAGAGGGGACAGATTTGATCGGAATTTGAGGAGCAATAAAGCACATCATCCCTTGAAATGCGTCTATGATTGGTATCAATGTGTATAAAATTGCAAGGAGCATAGATAGGGTGGATGCACACATTTTTCCCAGGATGGGTTGAATGTGAAAGGGGAAAGATTTAAGAGGGGCAACTTCTTCATGCAGAGGGCATTCAGTATATGGATTGAGTGACTGGAAGAAAGTTCAAAGTTCAATATTTTTATTATCAAAGTCACTATAATCTACCCTGAGATTCATTTTCTTGCTGGCATTTACAGCAGAACAAGCTAATATAATAGAATCAGTGAAAAATTACACACAGCCAATAAGTGTGAGACACAGTAAAGGTACTAGAAGGTACAATAACAACATTAAAAAGGCGTCAGGATAAATACTTGGATGGGGAGGGGTTAAGGGGGACAAAAGCCAGACACAAGCAAATGGAACCAGCTTGGTAGGCACCATGATCAGCAAGGAGGCGTTGGGCTGAAAGGCCTGTTCTTGTACTGTGTGAGTCTATGGCTCAAAGACAAACAGCATCCATGGAGAAAGAAGCAGAGTTAATCTGCCAGCCAATAACCTTTCACCTGCAGTTTTGATTCCAAAAACTCTTAGTATATCTTAAACAAGAGAAAATCTGCAGATGCTGGAAATCCAAGCAACACACACACAGAAAATGCTGGAGGAACCCGGCCCGAAATGCTAACTGTACTTTTTTTTCCATAGATGCTGCCTGGTCTGCTGAGTTTCTCCAGCATTTTGTGTGTGTTTCTCTGTATATCTTCCTACTTTGTAATCGCTCCACCTTACAAAGCCCCAGGAGACCCCTCCCTCCAATAGCAGCTTCATGAGCATCCATCATTGCAATCGCTGTGCCTTCTGGTCTTCTGCTCTGATAAAGCCAAAAACTCCAAATACCGAAAGTATAAGTTAAAACCAGTGAATGTGCTGGAAATATTCAGCAGGTCAGGCAGCATCTGTGGGAAGAGGAACAACAGTTAATGCTTAAGTTCAATGTTTCTTCATTGGAAATGAGCGAAGTTAGAAATCAAACCTGTTTCTACGTCTGCAAGTAATCTGCTGGAGGAACGCTGGAGGTGTAGGGGGAATGGAACTGGCAACATGTTGAGTCAAAACCCTGCATGGTGGTGTAGTGGTTAGCATAAAGTGCAGTTCCCAGCACTGTCGGTAAGGAGCTCGTACGTTCTCCCTATAACCAAGTGCAATTCTTCCGGAATCCGGTTTCCACCTACGTCCCAAAGATGTATGGCTAAGGTTAGTAAGTTGTGGGCATACTGTGTTGGTGCCAGAAGCATTGTGCCACTTGCTGGCTGTCCCAGCACATCCTCAGACTGTATTGGTCATTGATGCAAACATCGCATCTCACTGCCTGTCCCAATGTTTTAATGTACATACATGGGACAAGTAAAGCTAATCTCTTAAATCAGTACTGAGGGTGGGAGGGGAGATGGCCAATATAAAGAGAAGCATTGTGGGAAAGGAACCGGAGGTGATTGGTAGACTGGGAGAGCGGGCAATTTGTGCAAGGTTGAGGAGGGGAGAAGGAGTGGAGATGGGAGACAGTGGCAAGTGAATGATAGATAGAGGCAGACAGAGAGAGGTAAGAGAGAGAGAGAAAGAGAGAGAGTGAGAGAGAGAAAGAGAAAGAGTGAGAGAGAGTGAAAGAGAAAGAGGAGAGAGAGAAAGTAAGAGACAGAAAGAGAGAGAGAGAGAACGAGAAAGAGGAGAGAGAGAAAGAGAGAAAGTAAGATACAGAAAGAGAGAGAGAGAGAGAGAGAGAAATATGGTGAGGCGGATAGAGCAAGGTGGATTTCTCCAACTGCTGCTCCAGATTCCAGCATCTGAAGTCCCTTGTATCCACTGTTCAGGTTAAATATTTTAATTGCTTTCAAAACATCTTTGACCTTCCAATGCTTTAAATATTCTTCTCTTGCCCTTGCTTCTGTCAGTAGGGTTATATTTAATCACTTTTGTAATTGCGATAATCTGGTGAAACACTGAATCATCCTGGTTTTGGAGTCTGAGGCATCTCTCTCAAAAGGGCAGCTTTATCTCATCATCGAAGCAGGTTCGTCACTTGTCCACATTATTGTTTCCCTTGAAGTGAAGCTGCTCGGTTTATCAAGCAGCAATGTACCTGAAACAGGTCTGTGTGTTAACTGTAGGCTACAATTTAGAAAGTTGTGTAGATGTGGCAGTCTAACATGTCATTCAATAATTGGGACAAGTGAAAGCAAAAAGCTTGAAGGCAAACACACTGCTCAGGAGTTATTTTATGATGGTTGATTCCATTTCAAAAACACTCTCGCAATCCAAAACAAATTTTCCAGATCAGCTCTGCTTTAGGTGCATGGAGGTACTTGGAATTCAAACTGCAGATTTCATGTACCAGAAAGGAGCTCAAGAATAAAATTAGGAGAGCTAGGAGGGGCCATGAGAAGGCCTTGGCGAGCAGGATTAAGGAAAACCCCCAAGGCATTCTACAGGTATGTGAAGAGCAAAATGATGAGTCATGTGAGAATAGGACCAATCTGGAGCAAGAGTGGAAACGTGCATGGATCCGGAGGAGGTAGCGGAGGTACTAAATGAACACTTTGCTTCAGTATTCACCAGTGAAAAGGACCTTGGCAATTGTGGGGGTGACTTACAGCAGACTGAAACTCTTCAGTGTATAGACATTAAGAAAAAGGATATGCTGGAGCCTTTGAAATGTATTAAGTTAGATAAGTCGCCGGGACTGGAATGGATATACCCCAGGCTACTGTGAGAAGCAAAGGAGGAGATTGCTGAGCCTCTGGTGATGATCTTTGCATCATCAATAGAGACAGGAGAAGTACCAGAGGATTGGAAGGTTGCAAATGTTGTTCCGTTGTTCAAGAGAGGTAACCCAGGAAATTATAGACCAGTGAGTCTTACTTCAGTGGTGGGCAAGTTGTTGGTGAAGATCCTGAGAGGCAGGATTTATGAGCATTTGCAGAGACATAATCTGATTCGGAATAGTCAGCATGGCTTTGTCAAGGGCAGGTCATGCTTTACGAGCCTGATTGAATTATTTGAGAATGTAACAAAGCACATTGATGAAGGTAGAGCAGTGGATGTAGTGTATATGGATTTCAGTAAGGCATTTGATAAGGTTCCCCGTGCAAGGCTCATTAAGAAAGTAAGGAGGCATGGGATCCAAGGAGACCTTGCTTTGTGGATTCAGAACTGGCTTGCCCAAACAAGGCAAAGAGTAGCTGTAGATGTTTCATATTCTGCATGGAGGTTGGTGACCAGTGGTGTTCCACAGAGATCTGCTCTGGGACCCCTCCTCTTTGTGATTTTTATCAATGACCCGGATGAGGAAGTAGAAGAGTGGATTAGTAAGTTTGCTGATAACTCAAAGGTTGGGGGTGTTGTGGATAGTCTGAAGGGTTGTCAGAGGTTCCAGCGCAACATTGATAGGATGCAGATCCGGGCTGAGAAGTTGCAGTTGGAGTTCAACCCAGATAAGCGTGAAGTGGTTCATTTTGGTAGGTCAAATTTGAAGACTGAATATAATATTAATGGTAAGACTCTTGGCGGTGTGGAGGATCAGCAAGATCTTGGTGTCCGTGTCCATAGGACACTCAGAGCTGCTGCGCAGGTTGACCCTGTTGTTAAGAAGGCAAAGGGTGTGTTGGCCTTCATCAACCATGGGATTGAGTTCAAGAGCCAAGAGGTAACTTTACAGCTACATAAGACCTTAGTTAGATTCCACTTGGAGTACTGTGATCAGGTCTGGTCATCTCACTACAGGAAGGATGTGGATACTATAGAGAGTGCAGAGGAGATTTACAAGGATGTTGCCTGGATTGGGGAGCATGCCTTATGAGAATAGGTTGAGAGACGGAGGATGAGAGGTGACCTGATAGAGGTGTATAAGATAATGAGAGACATTGACCACGTGGATAGTCAGAGGCTTTTTCCCAGGGCTGAACTGACTAACACAAAGGGGCATAGTTTTAAGGTGCTTGGAAATAGGTTCAAGGGAATGTCAGAGGTAAGTTTTTCACACAGAGAGTGGTGGGTGTGTGGAACACACTGCCAGTGAAGGTTGCGGAGGCGGATACAATAGGGTATTTTAAGAGACTCTTAGATAGGTACATGGAGCTTAGAAAAAGAGGGCTATGCTGTAGGGTAATTCTAGGCAGCTTCTAGAGTAGGTTACATGGTCGGCACAACACTGTGGGCTGAAGGGCCTGTAATGTGCTGTAGATTTCTGTGTTTCTATGTTTCTGTGTGATAATTATGTACTGAAAGTCTCAGAATTTTAAAATCATAAAACATCCTTAGCGTGGAATGAGACCTGTCAAATTCATACCAGCTCTATGCAAGCAGACTCCACCCAGTGATTTTACATTTACAAGGAGCACTGCCACAGAAGGCAGCATTGATTATCAAAGAACCCCACCATCCAGGCCATGCTCTCACCTCACTAAAGAGGTACAGGAAGCTTTAGATCCCACACCACCAGGTTCAGGAGCAGTTATTACTCCGCAACCATCAGGGTCCTGAACCATCATGGATAACTTCACTCTCCTCAACTCTGAACAGAGTCTACAACCTGCAGATTCAATCTCAGGGACTCTTTACAACTCAGATTCTCTGTTTTGTTTTGTGTCTTTTGCCCATTGGTGGTTTGTCTGTCTTTGTTTATGTATTTCTTTAGCTTTCCTCCACACAGCTGCGATAAATGCATCCTGAGGTAGTATATGGTAGCATCCTGTACAGGAACTTCGATAATAAATTTACTTTAAACTTTGACCTTTCCCCTGGTAATACTCAGAACATGGAACAGTACAGCACAGGAACAGGCCCCGCGGCCTTCAGTATCTGTGTCAAACACAATGCCAAGTTAAACTCACTCTTCTGCCTGTACCTGATGCATATCTCTCCATGCCTATATATTCATGTGACTAACTAACTAACCTCTTGAACCTCTATCATATCTACATTCCCACCGCCCCACCCCCAGCAGTTCATTTCAGGCACCCACCCCCCTCTGTGTAAAAAAAACATATTGTCCGCCACTTCTCCTTTGAACTTACCCCCTCTTGCCCTAGAGCTACCGTATGTCCTACAATATTTCATATTTCTACCCCGGTAAAAGATTCTGATCGTCATAGCTTAATTAACCTCTGTCAAGTCTCCCCTTAGCCTCCACTGCTGCAGAGAAAATGATCCCAGTTTGGCCAGCCTCTGCTTATAGAATGAACTGCATCTTAGAAAACCCCTTCCGTACTCTTAACAAAGTCTCCACCTGTTTTCTATAATGGGATGACGAGGACTGCACACAGTACTCCCAAGTGCAGCCTAACCAATATTTTAAATATCTCATCCACTGCTTTATACATTCTATCTCGTCAGATACTCATCTCCACAAACACAGGAGACTCTGCAGATGTTGCAAGTCCAGAGTAACACACACAAAATGCTGGAGGAACTCAGCAGGTCAGGCAGCCTGATGAGTGGTCTCGGCCCGAAACGTCAACTCTTTTCCATGGATGCTGCCTGGCCTGCTGAGTTCCTCCAGCATTTTGTGTGTGTTGCTTAGATAAAATTGCATAGCTGGAGACTTTTTCCCAGGACGGAAGTGGCTGATACATGGGAACATAATTTAAGACCATAAGACCATAAGACTTAGGAGCAGAATTAGGCCATTTTGGCCCATCGAGTCTGCTCCACCATTCAATCATGGCTGATCCTTTTTTCCCCTCCTCAACCCCATTCTCTGGTCTTCTCCCCATAACCTTTGATGCCTTGTCCAATCAAGATCTAGGGGAGTAGAGTTAGAATGGAGATGGGGAGGAACTTCTTTTCCCAGAGAGTGGTGAATCCATGGAATTCTCTGCCCAATGAAGCAATGGTGGCTACCTCAGTAAATATATCTAAGACAAGGTTGAATAGATTTTTGCATAGTAGGGGAATTAATAGTTATACGGAAAAGGCAGATAGGTGGAGATGAGTCCGTGGTCAGATCAGCCATGATCTTACTGAATGCCAGAGCAGGTTCAACGGGCCAGTTGGCCTACTCATGCTCCTATTCTTATGTTCTTACATTCTTATAACCTATCAATCTCTGACTTAAATACACCCATCGACCTGGCCTTCACAGCTACCTTGATAACAAATTCCACAAATTCACCACCCCCTGGCTAAAGAAATTTCTCCGCATCCCTGTTTTAAATGGACTCCCCACTAGCCTGAGGCTGTGCCCTTTTGTCCTAGACTCTCCCTCCATAGGAAACATCCTTTTCACATCTACTCTGTCTAGGCCTTTTAACATTCGAAAGGTTTCAATTAGATCACCCCTCAACCTTCTAAGTTCCAGCGAGTACAGTCCCAGAACCATCAGACGTTCCTCGTTTGATAACTCTTTCATTCCCGGGATTATCCCGATGCCAGCACATCTTTTCTTAGATGAGGAGCCCAAAACTGTTCACAATACTCAAGGTGAAGCATCACCAGTGCCTTAAAAAGCCTCAGCCTCAATCCCTGCTCTTGTACAAAAGACCTCTTGAAATGAATGCTAACATGGCATTTGCCTTCTTCACCACTGACTCTACCTGCAAGTTAACCTTTAAGGTATTCTGAACAAGGACTTCCAAGTTCCTTTGCATCTCAGATTTTTGGATTTTTTTCTCCATTTAGAAAATAGTCTGCACATTTATTTCTACCACCAAAATGTATGACCATGCATTTTCCAACATTATATTTCATTTGCCGCTTCCTTGCCCATTCTCCTAATCTGTCTAAATCCTTTCGCAGCCTTCTTGTTTCCTCAACAGTACCTGCCCCTCCACCAATCTTCATATCATTTACAAACTTGGCAACAAACCATCTATTCCATCATCTAAATCATTGATATACAGCATAAAAAGAAATGGTCCCAACACCGACCCCTGCGGAACACCACTAGTCACTGGCAGCCAATCAGACAAGGATCCTTTTATTCCCACTCACTGCCTCCTACCAATCAGCCAATGTTCTAACCAGTTAGTAACTTTCCTGTAATACCATGGGTTCTTAACTTGGTAAGCAGCTTCATGTGTGGCACCTTGTCAAAGGCCTTCTGAAAGTCCAAATATACAACATTGCATTGCATCCCCTTTATCTATCCTACTTGTAATCTCCTCAAAGAATTCTAACAGGTTCATCAAGCAAGATTTTCCCTTAAGGAAATCATCTTTACTTTGTCCTATCTTGTCCTGTGTCACCAAGTACTCCATAACCTCATCCTTAACAATCGATTTTAAAATCTTCCCAACCACTGAGGTCCAGCTAACTGGACTATAATTTACTTTTTGCTGCCTTCCTCCTTTCTTAAAGAGTGGCGTGGCATTTGCAATTTTCCAGTCCTCTAGCAACATACCAGATTCCAATGATTTTTGAAAGATCATTGCCAATGCCTCCACAATCTCTAACTCTACCTCTTTCAGAACCCTCGGGTGCAGTTCATCTGGTCTGGGTAACATATGAACCCTTAGGTCTTTCAGCTTTTTGAGTACCTCCTCCCTTGTAATGGTAACTGCACTCACTTCTCTTCCTTCACACACTACAACATCAGACATACTGCTTGTGTCTTCCACAGAATTCAAAATTCTCATTTAGTTCATTTAGCCTCATTCTCTATATCCACTCTCATCTCTCTTTCATTTTTTACATACTTGAAAAAGCTTTTACTATTCACTTTGATGTTGTTTGCTAGCTTGCTTTCATATTTCATCTTTTCCCTTCTAATGATTCTTTTATTACTTTCTGTAGGCTTTTACAAGCTTCCCAACCCTTTATCTTCCCGCTTATGTTTGCTTTGTTGTATGACTTCTCTCTTTTGTTTGTTTTTTTAATTTAAAGGTGATTGAAGGAAAGTATTGCGGGGGTGTGGGGGGTTGTCAGTGGTGAGTGCATGGTATGCCCGCCAGGAGTGGTGGGAGAGACAGATACATTACAGACATTGAAGAAACTCTTAGATAGACACATGGATGATAGAAAAACGTAGGGTATGAAAGAGGGAAGGATTAGATTGATCTTAGAGTAAGTTAAAAGATGAGCACCACATCAAGGGCCAAAACACCTGTACTGTGCTGTTCTGCATTCTATGTTCTAAGAATGCTTTGATCCATTTAGTATCTTGTTAATGAGTTTTCAAATATTCATAGCATGCTCAGTAGTTGCTCTAGACCAGGGAATTGCCAACCTTTTTAAAGCCATGGGCTAAGACCATTAAGCAAGTTGTCCATGAACCCCATACTGGGAGCCCCTGCTCCATACTATGAAGATAGATCAAATGGCAAGCAGGAATGCAGGGAACTCTGTGTATCTGGCACATCTGGATAGTAATGCACATGGGATCCCAGGATTCACGCCCAGAGACGAGAAGGGCATGTTAAAGATTAGCCCAGCTTTATCTGTCACACGTACATCGAAGCATACATTTATTTATGTCAATGACCAACACAATCCAAGGATCCAAGGATGGCAAGTTTCTCCATGCTTCTGGTACCAACATAACATGCCCACAGCCTATCAACCCTAATTCAGATGTCTTTGGAGTGTGGGGGGAAACTGGAGAAACACACGCAGTTGCAGGGAGAGCAGACAAACTCTTTACAGGCAGTGGTGGGAATTGAACCGGGATCATTGGCCCGGTTTGTTTAGATTGGGAGCCAGGAGCTTTCTGTTTCTGCGAACAGGTGCAATGAAATGGGTGCACACTTCAATAACACAACTAAGTACTCAACAGGCTGGGGCAAAGGAGGATGAGGGATGCTTTGACAGAGGTGTACAAGATGATAAAAAGGATAGAGTGGACAGCCAGAGGCAGAGATGACTAATACAATGGGGCATAATTTTAATGTGATTGGAGCAAAGTACAGGGGGGATGTCAGAGGTAAGATTTTATAGATAGGGAGTTGTGGATGTGTGGAACACTCTGCCAGAGGTGATGGTAGAGACAGATACATCAGGGGCAGATAAGAGACTCTTACATAGGCACATGGATGATAGAGTAATGTAGGAGAGAAGAATTAGTTTGATCTTAGAGTAAGTTAAAAGGTCAGTAAAACATTGTGGGCAGAATGGACTGTGCTGTTCTGTGTTCGAAGAAGGAATGAGAGCGAATTTGATGACATGTTGGTCAAGTTAAGCAGCAGGTCTGCTCTCCAGATTACATAGCTCTGCACCAAATGGAGCAGATTGGTTTATTGCTAATGGCATCTACAGCAGCATCTCCTACCACCTGCAACTTCTTTAATCGACGAGCATCTGCTTCCTGATCTCATTTGCATAGGAAACAAGCTGTTTTTAGATTAGCTTTGCATTTAGTGAGCTTTTTTCCCCCCTGGTTCATTGCATGTTAGCTTCCACAGCATATTAAACTTTTACTGCTTTCCTCTTTATGTCTTGGTCTGGAGCGAGCTCCGGGTGGTCTGAAGCTTTGTTACTGTTTGCTCCTCCTATCCGTCGGGGGTCCGCAATGCCAAACCGCTCTTCTTTCCAACTGCTGAGATGACGGACGAATAAGAAAGAATTGGTGTCGTACTTTAGCGATGGGACAGTGTTCCAGAACTCTTGCTTCTGCGGTGAGCAGGGTTCAGAGAAGAATTGATTGAAGAAACGTTAAAGATTAGCTTTATTTGTCATGCATACATTGAAGTGTATGCACAGTGAAATGTATCGTTTGTGTCAATGGCCAGCACAATCCGAGGATGTGCTGAGGGGTGGTGGCTTGGGGGGGGGGACAGCCCGCTATTGTTGCCGTGCATCATAGTATGCCCACAATTTACTAATCCATGTATCTTTAGAATACGGGGGGGAAACCAGATAACCTGGAGGAAACCTATGCAGCCACAGAGAGAACATACAACTCCTTACAGACAACACACACAAAATGCTGGAGGAGAAGATGGCGGCGCGACGCAGCTCGCAGCGGCCACTCCGGTGGTGATGTCTGTTATTTGTCAAGTAGGGTGCCGTGCACAATCCTGATTTGATGGAGACGGACGTGAGAGCACGGAGGAACATCTGGTGAAACTTCTGAAATGCCTGTTTCGCTGCTACTGTGAGATCCAGAATCTCCGGAGGGGAAGGCCCCAAGTCCTCAGCTTTGCTTGTTGCTCGGCGGCCGGGGCGGGGTTGAAGTGCTCGGCAGAGGCTGTATTGGAGGGGCTGGTCAGAGGCTCGAAGTTTTCGGACGGACTCAGAGTCCACTGCGGTCGGGTGCTTCCAATGCATCGGCAAGTTTGTGGCACTTGGAGGTTCATGGCAGGGAGAGTTTCTCCCTTCTACCGTCTGCGTGAGATGATGAGTCGATCGGGACTTGAGACTTTTTTTTACCGTGCCCATGGTCTGCTCTTTATCAAATTACAGTATTGCTTTTCGCTGTTGTAACTATATGTTATAATTATGTGGTTTTGTCAGTTTTAGTCTTGGTTTGTCCTGTGTTTCTGTGATATCTTTCTGGAGGAACATTGTATCATTTTTTAATGCATGCATTTCTAAATGACAATAAACGAGGACTGCGTGTCCTCATAAACTAATCTAATCTAATCTAACTCGGCAGGCCAGGCAGTATCTATGGAAAAGGGTAAACAGGCAACATCTCAGGCCGAGATCCTTCAGCAGGATTGGAGAAAAAAAGTCGAGGAGTCAGAGTCAGAAGATGGAAGCACGCGGTGATAGGTGAAATCAGGAGGGGGAGGGAAGTTGAGTGGTGAAAGAGATGCAGGGCAGGAGAAGGGGGAATCTAATAGGAGAGGACAGAAAGCCATGGAGGAAAGAAAAGGGGGAGGAGAACCGGAGAGAGGAGATGGGCAGACAAGGAGATAAGGTGAAAGAGAGAATAGGGGCTGGGGAATGGTGAAGGGAGGGGGCCATTACTGGAAGTTCGAGAAATCAATGTTCATGCCATCAGGTTGGAGGCTACCCAAGCAGTATATAAGATGCTGCTCCTCCAACTTGAGTGTGGTCTCATTGTGACAGTAGAGGAGGCCATTGACTGATATGTCAGAATGGGAGTGGGAAGTGGAATTAAAATGGGGGGCCACTGGGAGATCCCGCTTTTTCTGGTGGATGGAGCGTGGGTGCTCGGCAAAGCATTCTCCCAATCTACGTCGGGTCTCACCAACATACAGGAGCCACACCAAAAGCACCGGACACAGTATATGACCCCAACAGAGTCACAGGTGAAGTGGCGCCTCACCTGGAAGGACTGTTTGGGGCCCTGAATGGTAGTGACGGAGGAGGTGTAGGGGCAGGTGTAGCACTTGTTCAGCTTGCAAGGGTAAGTGCCAGGAGGGAGATCAGTGAGGAGGGACGAATGGACAAGGGAGTCGCATAGGGAGCGATCCCTGTGGAAAGCTGAAAGTGGGAGGGAGAGAAAGATGTGCTTGGTGGTGGGATACCACTGGAGATGCAGAAATCAGTGGGAACTGAACCCCAGTTTTACAGTTAGTACTATAAAGCATTATGATAATTGCTACATACCATACCATGCTCTTTATTGCTCGTATGTGTTTATTTATTGCTGTAAATACTGGCCATGAAAAGACCCTTGGTATAGTTGAATTGCTATATTTGTTGGAATGGTTTGCTATTTCATTTCATTTTTAAAATCTTTTTATTGATACATAATGTTCTACAGCTTTAAAATGATACAAGACTTCAACAAATTGAGATATATATATATAGTTAATAAAGCTGAAGAAAAGAAACTTATCAAAAAAGAATAATATATGATAATGAAAAAAAAATTATTTTTTATAAAGAAAAGAAGGAAAAAAGAGAACCCCAACTAACTAAAAGAAAAAAAAACACTAACTACAAGAGAAAGAAAAAGAAAAGAGAAGAAAATAGAGGGAAAAAAACCATTAGGAACCAACTCCCGGAGCAATTCGTCTTACAATCATCTATATATAAAGAAGAAAAATCATCAACCGGCAATTCACATTTATATAAGTGGTTTGCTGTGGTCACCTCTACCTAGATACAGTGAAAAGCTCGTGTTTGGGTGGCATCTGTACAGTTCATTCCATACATAAGTACACTGAGATAGTACAAATGAACAGAATACAGAATAGAGTGTTACAGTTACAGGGAAAGTGCGGCGCAACTAGACAGATAGAACGCTAGGGCTACAACAAGAAAGGCTGAGAGAACGAGAGTTCATCTTTTAGCATGGGAGAGGCCATTCAATGGGATAGAAGCTATTGTTTGGGGTAGGTGTCTTCAAGCTTTTGTATCATTTGCCACAGGGAAGGGCGAGAAGAGAGAAAGACAAGGGTGGGAGGAGGCCTTGATTACGTTGGCTGCTTTCCTGAGGCAATGGGAAGTGTAGATGGTGTCAATGCAGGGACTCATCCCAGTCTATTCTGTGATGAACTGGACCGTGTTTACATCTCTGCAGTTTCTTGCAGTCTTGGGCAGAACAGTTGCCGTACAAACTCTGATGCATCCTAATAGGCGAAGGTGGAAGGTGGCATTCTGAATTTCTTCAGCCTTCAGAGGATGTGGAGGTGTTGGTGAGCTTTCTTGGCCCGAACATCAGCATGGCTGGACCAGGATAAACTTTTGAGCACCATTAATGCAGACACCGGTGTCTATTCTGCCTCACTTCCTGAAGACCATCTCCTTTCAAAGAGCAAACTCCAAGCTCCTCATCAAAAAACAGCTCTTTTGTTTTGCTAACATAAAGAAAAGATTATTATCTTGATACCATACTAGTATCTCTCTCTCTCTCTCTCTCTCTCTCTCTCTCTCTCTCTCTCTCTCTCTCTCTCTCTCTCTCTCTACATATATATATATATATATATATCCATCCTGCACAATGTGGTGTCTTTGACACTCAACCTGACCACACAGACAGGATTTCAATGGAAGGTCTGCATTGGAGTCAACAACTACGTACATGCCAACCCTCCCACACTCTCCTGTGGTCATACGTGCCTTCTCGAACTGGGAATCTCCATAAATCCCACCAGTATGTGGTGTATCGGTCACTCCATTAGGTGGAGCAGGTGAACCGCAAGGGAGGGGAGGGTGCGTAGCTAAGACCCTCCCATAGGCCATGGAGATGGGCTTCTGACAGCTCACACTGGCCCCGTTCCCAAATATCCCTGCTAATCATGAATACAGAGAAAAACGTTTTTTCAAGACAATTTCTAAAATAATTAATTGAACATTAAACAATAATAATTCAGTTACATGACATAACCTAATTAAAATGTTAATATTGACTCAAATAAAGAAAAACAACCTCTTCATTTGCCTTTATAGTTTACAATGACTCCAATCAAATCAGAATCAGAATTAGGTTTGTTATCACCAACTTATACTGTATGAGATGAAATTTGTTGTTTGGTAGCAGCAGTTCAAATTTTATTGTATTTCTTTGCTCTGCTGTGAATGCCTGCAAGAAAATGAATATCTGGGTAGTACATGGAGAAAAATGTGTATTTTGATAATAAATTTACTTTGAACTTTAAAATGTTGCTATTGTACCTTCTTCAACCATGTCCTCTGGCAGTTTGTTCCAAATGCCCACCCCACTCAGTGTGAAAAAGTTGCCCCTTAGGTCCCTGTTGAACCTGTCCTCTTTCACTTTAATCTTATGTCCGCTAGTTTTTGGTTCCCTTTCCCTGGAAAAAAAAGGACTGTGGGCATTCACCTTATCTATGCCTCTCATCATGCTGTGCTGGCCCTTGACACAAATGACGCATTTCACCATGTGTTTTAGAGTTTCGATGTACATGTGACAAATAAAAACTGATCTTTAATCTCTTTAACTCTTGAAATTGCCACAGGGAGAATTTACAGAGGTCATCTGCCTGATGGTTAATAGGGAAGAGTCTGAGCTCAAAATATCTACTATTCATTCCTCTCCATTGATGCTGCCTGACCTGCTGAGTTCTTCCAGCATTCTGTGCATGTTTCTAGTTGAATGTCTACTTCCCAAATAATCACCCTACTCTTCGCAGATGATCATGGAATCAGCAAGTGTATTGCATTTGACCTAACAGTCAGTAGAGGGCCAAATGCTGGCAGCAGTGAAATCAAAGTCGAAATGGAAATTTTTGTCATATGTACATGTTTGCATAGGTATAATGAAAAAACAACTTGCAGAGGCATCACAGGCATATAAGGAATATTCACATCATATAAACATGGCATAGCTTGGGTGATGGGGATCTTTGATGATTGACATTACCTTCTCGAGACAGCGCCCCCTGTGGGTAGGGATGTCCCCTTGATGCGTTGGGAGAACAGAAGTGTGGAATTGAGGTTGCAGTTTGACCAGCCATGTTCTTATTAAAAGGCTGAGCAGGTTCCAGAGACCAAATCTCCAACTCCTGCTTCAAGTCAAATAAGTTCATTAAGATCATGGTTGATTTGAACTTGGCCTCTGCTCCACTCTCCCACCCATTCCTCAAAACCTCAGCTACCCAGCTGATCAAATATCTAAACTGGTGTGGATAACTTCACTCCCCTTAACTCCGAACTGATCACTGATCACGAGCTATCGACTCACTTTCAAGGACTCTACAACTCATTGTTCAGTATTATTTATTTACTTATTTATTATTCTTATTCTTAATACTGATTTTTTTTGTATTTGTAGTTTGCATTCTTTTGCACATTGGCTGCTTGTCAGTCATTGTCTGTGTGTAGTTTTTCATCGGTAACATACACAAACTTTGATAATAAATTTACCTTGAACTTTAAACTTTGAAATATCTGTCCATCTCCTTCTTGGATGCATTCAGTGAACCCACCTCCACAGGGGAGAGAATTTTTGAGAGACACTATTTTCTGACAGAAGAGATTCCTCCTCCTCTCCCTTTTAAGTGGCTCACCACACTTTAATCTGAAGTGTTGTCCCTAGCTTCAGACTCCCGCAGAAAGGGAAGCATCCTCTTCAAAGATTCAGAAGATTCAAAGTACATTTATTATCAAAGAGTGTATAAATTATACAACATTGAGATTTATTACAGGCAGCCACAAAGCAAGAAAGTTGAAGAACCCAATTAAAAAACTGGAAGTCCATAACCACAGCGCAGAGAAAGAGGGAAAAAAAACACACACACTCATCATGCAAACAATAGAATCAGACGACAACGTTCCATACCAGCCTGAGTCCTTAGATCTGCTCCGTGGAGCAGCCGGAGGAGGTGCAAGCCTCCATCTCAGTTCGTTATATTAGCAGGGCAAAAAAAAAAGTGAAGCTCGCAGAGACGACAACTGCTGGATCAGTTCACAGACTCTTCACCGCAGAGAGGAATGAAATCCACCTGACCCTTGGGGTTTACTGGTCTATCTGAGCCGGCGTTTAAATTATCCCAAGCGCCGGGTAGTGCCTCGCTCTAGGACCCGGATCCTGGTGCAACGGCATGCGCAGGCCGCACAGCCCGAATCCGTTCTCGGTCTCACCAAATCGGCTTGGCGCTTGGAGCGATCCAACCTCGCACCGAGGTTAGGCGGACGGGCGTCGAAACTCTTCCGCATCGGCTGCTCTCCGAATCACTCACTCCGACAGCGACAGCAATACGAACTCGGTCTGCGACACCACCTGGACCACGTTGCGTTTTGGCTTTGGGATACACCAGCACAGCTCGTCCCTCAAATCAGCTTTGCTTCCGCTTGCTGCTTCATTGTTTGCGGTGATCATTTCAGAAAAGTTGTTAGTGACGTTTTTAGATGGATTTCTTGCCTTTTAAACTACCGGTGAGTTGTCGCATGCGTTTGGTAGCGCCTTCTTAAATCGTATGTTTTAAGATCCTCTCCTACCCAGGACTGTTGTTTGAATTTAACTCAAGCATGGGCTGTGTTGTGACTATGTCGCTCAGCTAAGTATGCTAAATGGGGTGCTTGCAATCCCCAATGTAATGGTTTGAGTGCAATTTAATAAGCAGTGGCTATAGAGATGTCCACAAATCCCAACTCGTTCACTAGTGCTCATTAAAGAAGGAAAACTGTCAACCTTCTGGCCTTCCTGAGATTCTTGACATCATTAACTTTCTCCTGAAGTGATCTTGTAAGCCATCTTCTAACAGAGTCTCCAGAATAGCCTACAAATACTGAATTTACCTGTGGGCATTCATTTCTCAGGAGTAAATAAGACGAAGAATTATCAGGCAATTACCGAACTAAAGTGGACAACACTGTAGCGCGATGGTTAGCATAACACTACACACATCAGTAATTACCAAATGCGGTTCAATTCCCACCAGTGCCCGTAAGGAGTTTGTACGTTCTCTTCAGGACCATGTGGGTTTCCTCCAGGTGCTCTGGATTCCATAAGATGATAAGACCATAAGACATAGGAGCAGAATTAGGCCATTTGACGCAGAAAGTCTGCTCCGCCGTTCCATAATGGCTGATGTATGTTTCACATTCCAAATACGTACGGTTGGGGTCAGTAAGTTGTGGGCATATTATGCCAGCACCAGATGTTTGCTGACACCTGTAAGCTGCCCGACACAGTCCTCTCGGATTTGATTTGACGCAAACGACGCTTTTCACTGTACGTTTAGATATCCTGATGTTCGTGTGACAAATCAAGCTAGTCTGTAATCTAATCTAACCTAATTCTCCAGGTTATCCAGATATGCAGGTTTTGGAGAGGGTGCAGAGGAGGTTCACCTAGATGGTGCCTGGATTAGAATGCAAGAGCTATGAGGAGAGTTTGGACAAACTTGAGTTGTGGAGGAGGCCAAAGGGAATCCTGATGGAAATGTATAAAATTATGAGAGGCATAAATAGAGTAGACAGTATCTTTACCCCAGGGTTGAATAGTTGGGGGAAGGTATTTCAAAGTGAGAGGTGGTAAATTCAAAGGAGATGAAAAGGGCAAACTTTTTACGTAAAGAGTGACAGGTACCTGGAATGTGTTGCCAGGGGTGGTGATGGAACCAGATATGATAATGATGTGTAAGAGGCAGTTGGGTACGCGCATGTATGTACAGGTAATGGTAGAACTTTGGGACAAAGGGATTTGTGAATACAGATCCGTAATTCCTTGAGAGTGGTACCGCAGATAGACAGGGTCATAAAGAGAGCAACACGTGCAAAATGCTGGAGGAACCCAGCAGACCAGGCAGCATCGAAACGTCGACTGCACCTTTTTCCATAGATGCTGCCCGGCCTGCCGAGCTCCCCCAGCATTTTGTGAGTGTTGCTTTGATATTCAACAGATTTTCTGTTGTTCATAAAGAGAGCTTTTGGCCCATTGGCCTTAAAGCACTAAGCGGTGGAGTTGCATCGTTAAGTTGAAGTTGTAGAAGGAAAGTGTAGTACTGTGTTCAGTTCTGCTCTCCTATCTACAGGAAAGTCACCAAAGTATTTCAGAAGGGCTGTGCAGGGGCAAGATTTTTACAAGGACAATGGTTGATACCTTGAATGCACTGTTAGGGGAGGTGATGGAGGCAGAATACAACAGAATCATTTAAGAGGCTCTTAAATAGGTAAACAAGTTTTCAGATAATGAAGGGTAGATCACATTAGTTAGACACTTAATTACTCGTTTAATTAGTGAGCCGACAGGCCTGGCCGTACTGTACTGTTCTATGTTGTGAGTTCTGTACTTCTGCAGAGAGAAAATCATTTTTTTCCACATTTTTAACCTGGTCGTTGAAAGAGTGAACAAGTGTTTAATTTGTCTGAGAACAACTTTGTTGATTCGCTTCACAGCCTCCAAAGTCTTAATCTTCTAGTTTTTATGGGTGCAATCACAGCTAACTTGGAGTCGATGGAAATTAAAGAGACACATGAGCCAACAACTAACTGTTTGCCAGCAGCTATTTATCTGACAGATGTCTGGGAAATAATTGTTTGCTAATGGTTAATACATTAACTTTGGGCTGATTATGATCGGCAGATCCATTTGCAGTAAGTAAGCACTAAAACATAATTTGTTTTTTTTCTGCAAGGCATCAAAATAATTATTAGCTTTCTAGAGATTATGTCTACTTTGCAAGAATCCAAAATGATTTGGGATTTCTGAACAATTCTGATAGTTTTAATAAATAAGTAAAAAAATTTAATTAAGTGATAAATATAATTTTAAATATGTAATAAATATTTTATATTTAAATATGAATAAATACATATATTTATTTTAATATAAATTTTATTAAAATCAATATAAATTTAAAGGAATAAGTAAATTTATAGCAATAAATAAGCAAAGCAATAAACAGTGTGGCACAGTAGCATATTGTCACTGTAATGCTTTACAAGACCAGCATGAGATCAGGGTTCAATTCCCACTGCTGTCTGTAAAGAGATTGCACGATGTCCCCATGACTTTATGGGTTTACTCCGGGTGCTCCGGTTTCCTCCCACATTCCAAAGGCGTACCAGGTAAGTTGTGGACATGCTATGTTGGGGCCAGATACACGACGACACTTGCAGGCTGCCCCCAGCACAACCTGGAGAGCGCTGGTCACTGACAGAAACAACACACTTCACTGTACGTTTCGATGTTTCAGTCTGACAAATAAAGCAAATCGTTAATCTTTTCTAATTTTCTCTGCCAATGATCATATGTACTGCATTGTGTCGCTAGAAGGGATTGTCTCCTTGCTGGACTGAAAGCAAAGTGGTATCTCCAACACTTTCCTGAGATTTGCTGCCTCTCCACGTCTCACCTTATCTGCGATTGCAATCCTCTGTCACGCCATGTCTTGCCGTCTTTATACGATGTTATAACAGCAGCATAGAAGCTTCCTTGAGCTTGGTGACATGTGTTTTCAGGCTTTTGTATCTTCGGCCCAGTCAAAAGAAGGAAAAGAGAAAATGTCCAGGATTGGTGGATCTCCCAATCTACCTCACTGTTTGTGTCAAATCGAATCAGGGAAGACTGTGCTGCCTGCAAGCGGTGCCATACTTCCAGTGCCAGGGTAGCACAGCTCACTAACCCCAACCCTAACGACTGTCTTTGGACTGTGGGAGGAAACCAGAGCACCTGGAGGAAACCCACATGGTCACAGGAAGGAACTGTAAATTCCTTACACGCAGCAACAGGAACTGAAAAAAAGCAGCGCGTTTGAATAGCGGCCAGGCAGAGATTGAGAGTGAGAGAAGAAGTGACTCACACAGGTTGGCGAGGGTGCATTAAAAAGCAGCACTTTGCAGGAGTTTCAGTTCTTCAACAACAGCCAATTACAGATCAGGATTCATTAGCGAGGGCAAATAAAAATAAGGTAGGGACGAGTGGAGTGGACATTGTTGGAGTAGACAGTGTTAGAGTGGGGATTTGAGTTTTTAGCTCTTCAAGGTTTCAACGAGGAGGGGCTTGAGTGAGAAAAGGCAAAAAGCTATATTTTTGCAGTTTATTTATTGTTTCCTTCCTTATAATTGCACAGTCAGAACAGTAGGGATGCCAGGCAGGATAGCTGATTACTCTTACAGGATGTGGGAAGGCAGGGAGGTCTCCGGTGTCCCTGACAACTTCCCCTGCAAGAAGTGCATCCAGTTTGCAGCTTCTAACACTCCATATTAAGGAGTTGGAGCTGGAACTGAATGAACTCCAGATCATTTGGGAGGCTGAAGGGATGATAGGCAGAATATATACAGAGGTAGGTAATCCAAGGAGAAGGACACAGGAAACTGGGCGATAATCGGGGGGGGGGGGGTGAAAGGGTTAAATAGTTAGTGCAGAGTAACCCAGTGGCTTCCCCTTCAACAATAGGTATACCACTGTGGATACTGTCGAGGGTGGGGTGTGGGGGGGGGGAAGGGGGGGGCGGGGGAATGACCGAGCAGAGGAAAGGACTCTGGCACTGAGGCTGGTTTTGTGGCTCAGAAGAGAAGGGAGAGAGAAGAAGCGAGCTGTGGTGACAGGAGTCTTGTTAATTAGGGGAACAGGAAGGAGGTTCTGTGGACAAGAACGAGGTTCCCAGACAGTATGTTGGCTCCCAGGTGGCAGGGTCCGGGACATCTCGGATTGGGTCCTCAGCATTCTCAAGGGGGAGGGTGATTAGCCAGAGGTCATGGTCCATGTGTGTACCAATGACATACGTAGGTAGGAAGGGGGATGAGGTTCTGCAAAGTGAGCTCAGGGAGTTAAGTTAAAGGGCAAGACCTCCAGGGTTGTGATCTCTGGATTGCTACTTGTTCCATGAGCTAGTGAGGCCAGAAATAGGAAGATCATACAGTTTACTACGTGGGTGAGGAGTTAGTGTAGGAAGAAGGATTTCAGATTTTTTGGATTATTGCACTTTCTTCCAGGGAAGATAGAACCCGTACAGAAGAGGCAGTTTGTTCCTAAACTGGAGGGGCACTACTATCTTAGTTGGAATCTTTGCTCAGTCTGCACAGGGGGGTTTAAACTACAGTTGCAAGGGATGGGAAGCTGAGTGCCAGAACCGATAGTGGCGAGGCTGTGGAGACAGATGTTGCTGAGACCTCAAACAAGGTCAGGAATCAACAGGTTGAGCATGGTGCGACTAATGTTCTGACCTCTTCAATGCAAGAGTATTGCAGGAAAGGCAGATGAGCTCAGGTCATGGACCAACAAATGGAATTATGATACTGTAGCCGTTAGTGAGACTGGCAGTTCAATATTCCATGGTTCTGTTGTTTTAGATGTGATAGAGTGGGAAGGATTAAAGAGGGAAGAGGGGCATAACTAGCCAGGGAAACTATCAAGGCAGAGCTCAGTCAGGGGCATAACTAGTCGGGGAAACTATCACGGCAGAGCTCAGTCAGGGGCATAACTAGCCAGGGAAACTATCACGGCAGAGCTCAGTCAGGGGCATAACTAGTCGGGGAAACTATCACGGCAGAGCTCAGTCAGGGGCATAACTAGCCAGGGAAACTATCACGGCAGAGCTCAGTCAGGGGCATAACTAGTCGGGGAAACTATCACGGCAGAGCTCAGTCAGGGGCATAACTAGTCAGGGAAACTATCACGGCAGAGCTCAGTCAGGGGCATAACTAGCCAGGGAAACTATCATGGCAGAGCTCAGTCAGGACAGACTGGAGAATTTGTTTAGAGAAGCTTTATGGGTGAAACTGAGGATTATGAAATGTATGACCACATTAATGGGGCTATATTATAGACCACCCAACCCTCCATGGGATTTAGAGGAACAAATTTGTGGACAGATTGCTGACTGTTACAAGAAACATAAGGTTGAGATAGTAGGTGATTTTAATTTTCCACATATCGACTGAGCCTCCCATACTGTAAAAAGACTAGGGTTTGTCAGATGTGTTCAGGAAAGTTTCCTTAATCTGCACATAGAAGTTACAACCAGAGAGTGTACAATACTTGATCTTCCTTTAGGGAACGAGACAGTACAGGTGACAGAAGTTTGTGTAGGGGAACACTTTGCATCCAGTGATTTGAATGCCATTAGTTTCAAGGTAATTATGGAAAAGGACTGGTCTGGCCCACCGGTTGAGATTCTAAATTGGAAAAAGACTAATTTTGATGGTGTCAGAAAGGATCTGGCAAGTGTGGATAGAGACAGGCAGTTTTCTGGCAAAGATGTACTTGGTAAGTGGGAAGCCTTCAGAAATGAAATTTTAAGAGTACAAAGCTCATACGTGCCTCAAAATAAATGGTTAAAGATAATAGGTTTAGAGAACTTGGTTTTCAAGAGATATAGAGGCCAGATTAAGAAAACAAAGGAGGTGCATAGGTGCGTAGCAGGTATAGGCAGGCAGGAACAAATGAGGTGCTTATGGAGTATAAGAAATGCAAGCGAACACTTCAGAAAGAAACCAGGAGGGCTAAAAGAAAGCATGAGGGTTTCTACAGATAGCAAAAGGATAGCAAGGGACAAAACTGGTCCTCTGAAAGATCAGAATGTTACATGTGCAGCCAGAAGAGATGGGGAGATCTTAAGTGGATTTTTTGCGTCTGTATTTACTCAGGAAGTGGACACAGAGTTTATAGATGTGAGGCAAAGCAGCAGCGAGGTCATGGACCCTATAAAGATTACAGAGGAGGAGGTGTTTGCTATCTTGAGGCAAATTAATGAGGACAAATCCCCAGGCCCTGACAGGGTGTTCTCTTGGACCCTGTTGGAGGCAAGTGTAGAAATTACAAAGGCCCTAGCTGAGACACTTCAATCATCCTTAGTGACAGGTGAGGTACCAGAGATTGGAGGAGAACTAATATTGTTCTGCTGTTTAAGAAAGCCTCTAAGAATAAACCAGGAAATTATAGGCCGATAAGTCTGATATCAGTAGTGGAAAAGTTATTAGAAGGTATTCTAAGGCACCAGATTTATGAGTATTTGGGTAAACATGGACTGATTAGGAATAGCCAGCATGGCTTTGTCGTGTCTAACCAATCTTACAGAGTTTGTCAGAATCAGAATCAAGTTTAACATCACAGGCATATGCTGTGAAACTTGTTGTCTTTGTGACAGCAATACGATGCAATACATAATAATAGAGAAAGAACTGTGAATTACAGTATATATATGCTATATATTATTTTTTTATATATATATATATACATAATAGTTAAATAAGTAGTGCAATTAAAACTAGAAATGAAAAAGTAGTGAGGTAGTGTTCATACTTTATACTTTATACTTTATTGTCGCCAAACAATTGGTACTAGAACGTACAATCATCACAGCGATATTTGATTCTGCGCTTCCCACTCCCTGGATTACAAATATTAAATATTAAAAATATTAAAAATAGTTACAATTAGTAAATACTAAAAATTTAAATTATAAATCATAAATAGAAAATAGGAAAAGGGAAAGTAAGGTAATGCAAAAAAACCAAGAGGCAGGTCTGGCTATTTGGAGGGTACGGCCCAGATCCGGGTCAGGATCCATTCAGCAGTCTTATCACAGTTGGAAAGAAGCTGTTCCCAAATCTGGCCGTACGAGTCTTCAAGCTCCTGAGCCTTCTTCTGGAGGGAAGAGGGAGGAAAAGTGTGTTGGCTGGGTGGGTTGTGTCCTTGATTATCCTGGCACTGTTCCGACAGCCTGCGGTGTAAAGTGAGTCCACGGACTGAAGATTGGTTTGTGTGATGTGCTGCGCCATGTTCACAATCTTCTGTAGCTTCTTTCGGTCTTGGACAGGACAACTTCCATACCAGGTTGTTATGCACCCTAGAAGAATGCTTTCTACGGTGCATCTATAATAATTAGTGAGGGTTTTAGGGGACAGGCCAAATTTCATTCACTGTCTATTTAGAAATCTGATGGCAGAGGGGAAGAAGCTGTTCCTGAATCATTGAGTGTGTGCCTTCAGGCTTCTGTACTTCTTCCCTGATGATAGTAATGAGAAGAGGGCATATCCTGGGTGCTGGGAGGTCCTTAATGATGGCACCGCCTTTTTGAGCTATCTTTCTTTGAAGGTGTCCTGGATACTACGGAGGCTAGTACCCATGATGGATCTGACTAAGTTTAGAAGTCTCTGCCAACTTACTTCAATCCTATGCAGTAGCCCTCCTACCTCACCCTCATACCAGATGGTGATGCAGCCAGTTAGAATGCTCTCCATGGTACATCTGTGGAACTTTGTGAGTGTTTTTGGTGACAGACCAAATTTCTTCAAACTCCTATAGACATCTAGCCCCTGTCTTGCCTTCTGTATAGCTGCATCGATATGTTGGGTCCAGGTTAGGTCCTCAGAGATATTGACGCTCAGGAACTTGAAATTGCTCACTCCCTCACCTCTGATCCCTCTCTGAGGACTGGTGTGTGTTCCCTCATCTTAACCTTTCTGACGTCCACAATAAGTTCTTTAGTCTTACTAACGTTGAGTGCAAGATTGTCGCTGCGACAGCACTCATCCAGCTGGTATATCTT
The DNA here is from genome assembly GCF_963921235.1 of Mobula hypostoma. NCBI lineage: Eukaryota > Metazoa > Chordata > Chondrichthyes > Myliobatiformes > Myliobatidae > Mobula > Mobula hypostoma. Next base: position 13,552,618 of record NC_086115.1, on the reverse strand, counting down.
GCTCCTGTATGCCCTCTCATTACCATCTGAGATTCTGCCAACAATGGTTCAAGGAAGTTACCAGGAAAGTCGATGAAGGAACAGCAGTGGACATTGTCTACATGGACTTTAGCAAGGCATTTGACAAAATCCCGTATGGGACATTAAGAAGGTTCAGTGGCTTGGCATTCATAATGAGGTAGTAAATCGGATTAAATATTGGCTTTGTGGGAGAAGCCAGAGAGTGGTAGTAGATGCCAAACACGATAAAATTTGCAGATTCTGGAAGTCCAAGCAAACAACCACAAAATGCTAGAGGAACTCATTAACCTAGGCAGCATCAACGGAAAAGAGTAAACAATTGACGTTTCCAGACCTGATGAAGGGCCTTGGTCCAAAATGTCAACTGTACCATTTTCCATAGCTGCTGCCTAGTCTGCTGAGTTCCTCCAGCATTTTGAGGGTGATAGTAGATGGTTGCCTCTCTGACTAGAAGTCAGAATGAATGCCACTGGGATCGGTGCTGGGTCCAGTTTTGTTCGTCATCTATATCAATGATCTGCATGATAACGTGGTTAACTGGATCAGCAAATTTGCGGATGACACCAAGATTGGAGGTATGGTGAACAGTGATGAAGACTATCCAAGCTTTCAGCAGGATCTGGACCAACTGGAAAAATGGGCTGAAAAATGTCTAGATGGGATTTAATGCAAACAAAAGTGAGGTGTTGCACTTTAGGAGGACCAATGAGGGTAAGTCTTGTACAGTGAGCGGTAGAGCACAGAGGAGTGTAGTAGAACAAAGGGATCTGAGAATACAAGTCCATGATTCATTGGATATGGCGTCACAGGTTGATAGGGTCATAAAGAAAGCTATTGGCACATTGGCCTTCATAATTAATGTATTGATTACAGGGAGATGGGATGTTTACATTGAATTTGTATGAGACATTAGTGAGGTCTAATTTGGAGTATTGTGTACAGCTTTGGTCACCTACCTACAGGAAAGATGTAAATAAGATTGAAAGAGTACAGAGAAAATTCACAAGGATGTTAAACGTAGAACATAGAACAGTACAGCACAGGAACTCGCACCATCTAAGAAGGTTCCAGTTTGTATTAGGGAAGTTGAAATCCCCCATGACAACAATCCTGTTATTTCTACACATTTCCTTAATCTGATTACACTTTTACTTGTAAAATTAATCAGCTCCATCATGGGTACTAGCCTCCATAGTATTCAAAACATCTTCAAGGAGCAGTGCCTTAGGAAGGCAGCATCCATCATTAAAGACCCTCAACACCCAAGACATGCCATCATCTCATTGCTGCTGTCAGGAAGGAGGTACAGAGAAGCCTGAAGGCACACAACCTCTTTCCATCTGCCGCTTGATTTCTAAGTAGACTTTAAACCCTTAAACACTACCTCACAAACAACAGGAATTCTGCAGATGCTGGAAATTCAAGCAACACACATAAAAGTTGCTGGTGAACACAGCAGGCCAGGCAGCATCTCTAGGAAGAGGTGCAGTCGACGTTTCAGGCCGAGACCCTTCGTCAGGACTAACTCACTACTCTTTTATTTCTGTTTTTTTTGCACTTCAATTTTTTCTCTATATTTATTTATCATGTATTTCATTGTACTGCTGCCAAAAAATTAACAAGTTTCACAACTTATGCCAGCAATATTAAACCTGATTCTGATATCTGCACCTCCATGTCCCGGTGGCTATTTGGGGCTCTGTAGGGCAATCCCATCAGTGGGATTGCATGCTTCCTATTTCTGAGGTCTACCCAAATGGACTCAGTGTCCGACTTCGCCAATGTGTCTCCCCAGAGTGCAGCCGTGATATTTTCCCTGATTAGTAGCACAACTCCTCTCACACCCCCACCCCCCACTTCCCCTCCTTTTACCTCCTTCTCTACCTTTTCTAAAGCTTCAAAAACCTGGTAAATCAATCGCCCGTTCCTGCCCCTCTCTCAACCAAGTTTTAGTAAAGGCTATAACATTGTAGTTCCATGTACTGATCCATGCTCGAAGTTCATCACCCTACCCATAATATTCCTGGCATTAAAATATGCACATTTCAAACTATCTGAACTATCATACCTGCTATTGTGATTTTGCCTTTCAAGACTTTCTCTGGCATCTTCCTTTACTGACCTGGGGCTCTGGTTCCCAGCCCCCTGGAAAACAAATTTCAACCCCGCCCCCGAGTACATCAACAAACCTCCCGGACAGGATATTGATTCCCCTCCTTGCAACCCGTCTCTCTTGTACCGGTCACACCTTCCCCAAAGGAGGTTCCAATGATCCAAGAACTTGAAACCCTGGCCCCTGCACCGTCTCCCCAGCCACTCATTCATCCGTGCTATCACCCCATTCCTACCTGCACTAGCTCTTGGCAAAGGGAGTGGTCTGGAGATTACTACCTTGGAGGTCCTTCTCTTCAGTCTTTTCCCTAATTTTATATACTTACTGCGTAAGACCTGAGTTATACGGAAATATTGAATAGGTTCGGACTTGATTCCTTGGAATGTAGAAAATTAAGGGGAGGTTTGACAGAGGTATAAAAAATTATGAGGGGTACAGATAGGGTAAATGCAAGCAGGATCTTTCCACTGAGGTTGGGTGAGGTTACAACTAGAGGTCATCTGTTACAGGTGAAAGGCGAAATATTTGAGGGGAACACGAGGGGAAACTTCTTCAATCGGGGGGTGGTGAGAGTGTGGAACGAGCTGCCAGCACAAGTGGTGGATACAATTTCGATTTTGCCATTCAAGAGAAGTTTGGATAGGTACGTGGATAGGAGGGATATGGAGGACTATAGTCCAGGTGAAGGTTGAAAGTCGATTAAATGGTTCAGCATAGACTAGATGGGCTGAAGGGCCTGTTTCTGTGCTGTGGTTTTCTACAACTCTATTTTACAACTGGCACTGTAATGCCAAACACCACGCTACCGTGCTGCCCAGCGGATGAATGAGTTGAGGGCTGAAGCTCGAGAGAACCAGGCCATGGTAGGAGGTTGGAGGTAGATGGAGGTCACTCTTTGACAGCTCTCAACATCTCTTAGTGATTTGTTATATTCCTGCACAGTGTACAGTTGGAATAGAGGCTACACTATTCATTATAATGAAAAATGGATCTGTAAATTAAATTCATGCATCCCAGAGAGTTGTAGTATTGTAGTGAAAAGTGGTAAATCAAGGAATTAGATTGAAACTTATCAAATGTTGAAAGGCTTATAGAGAGTGCATGTAGAAAGGATGTGTCTAGGACCAGAGGGCACAGACTCAGAATAGAAGGACATTCCTTTAGAACAGAGATAGAAACACAGAAAACATAGAAAACCTATAGCACAATACAGGCCCTTCGGCCCACAAAGCTGTGCCAAACATGTCCTTACATTAGAAGTTACCTAGGGTTACCCATTGCCCTCTTTTTTTCTGAGCTCCATGTCCCTGTCCAGGAGTCTCTTAAAAGACCCTATCATATCTGCCTCCACCACCATCGCCGGCAGCCAATTCCACGCACTCACCACTTTCTGTGTAAAAAACTTATCCCTGACATCTTCTCTGTACCTACTTCCAAGCACCTTAAAACTGTGCACTCTCATGCTAGCCATTTCAGCCCTGGGAAAAAGCCTCTGATTGTCCACACGTCAATGCCTCTCATCATCTTATACACCTCTAGCAGGTCACCACTCAACTTCCATCACTCCAAGGAAAAAAGGCCGACTTCACTCAACCTATTCTCATAAGGCATGCTCCCCAATCCAGGCAACATCCTTGTAAATCTCCTCTGCACCCTTTCTATGGTTTCCATATCCTTCCTATAGTGAGGTGACCAGAACTGAGCCCAGTACTCCAATTGGGGTCTGACCAGGGTCCTATATAGCTGCAACATTATCTCTCGGCTCCTATACTCAATCCCATGATTGATGAAGGCCAATGAACCGTATGCTTTCATAACCACAGAGTCAACCTGCGCAGCAGCTTTGAGTGTCCTATGGACTCAGACCCCAAGATTCCTCTGATCCTCCAAACTGCCATGAGTCTTACAATTAATAGTATATTCTGCCATCATATTTGACCTACCAAAATGAACCACCTCTCACTTACCTGGGTTGAACTCCGTCTGCCACTTCTCAACGACACACATCCTGACGAAGGGTCTCGGCCTGAAACGTCGACTGTACCTCTTCCTATAGATGCTGCCTGGCCTGCTGCGTTCCACCAGCAACTTTTATGTGTGTTGCAATAAATACATAAGTTAGCTTATATCTGTAGACTGATTGTACATCCATAAATTGACACTAGACTCTGGAGTGACTGTAATTTATAAAGCCGTGGTGGCTGGGGGTGTGGATGGGTGAGTTAGTGGGTGGAGGTGTTGATCAGCCTTACTGCTTGGGGAAAGTAATCATTATTGAGTCTGGTGGTCCTGGCATGAATGCTACGTAGCCTCCTCCCCGATGGGAGTGGGACTAACAGTCCATGAGCAGGGTGGAGGGGTTCCTTCAATATATTACCAGCCCGTTTTCATCTCCTTTCTGTATATATGTCCTTGATGGTGGGTAGGCTGGTGCTGGTGATGCGTTGGGGAGTTTTGGCTACCCGTTGCAGAGCCTTCCTGTCCGCTGCAGTGCAGTTTCCGTACCATGCAGTGACGCAGCTTGTTCGGATGCTCTCTACTGCACTCCTGAAGAAGGTCATAAATATTGATGTACATAGCCCAGCTCTCTACAGCCTCCTCAGACGTTAGAGTGATGTAAAGTGCAAATGGAATGCATTTCACCAACTCACCTCACTCCATTAATGCCTAGGCTGTAATGATCCCCTTTAGCGGTGTCGCGATAGAAAGGCAAATGTATCTAGTTTCAGACAAAGAATCTCAGCAGCAATTGTTTCTCTTTCCGTCACTTGAATCATTGAACGTGTAGCTCAAGGTAAAATATTTATGGAATTGGTGAAGCCTCCACCGAACCATTAAGAATATCGATAGATGTGAAACTTAGAACATGTGAAATACAGTACAGGCCTTTCGGCCCGTGATGCTGTGCTGACCCTTCAGCCTATTGTATGATCAATCTAATGCTTCCTACCCAAATGGCCCAATATTTTTCTTTCATCCATGTGCCAAAAGCAGCCCACAAAGCTGTTCTGTGAGTCGGGAAAAAGGTTTATTTTATTTAGATATTTAGCATGAGGCCAAGACATTGGGTATATTGAAAGCAAAGTTTGGTAGGTTTGTGATTAGTAAAGGCATAAAAGGTTACAGGGAGAGGGCAGGAGAGTGGGGTTCCGAGGGATAATAAATCAGCCATGATGGAATGGCAGAGCAGACTTGATGGGTCGAATGGCTTATTTCTGCTCCTGTGTTGTATGATCTTATGGCTCAAGGACAGCTTTAATCCAACAGTTAAAAAGCTGTTAAATGGACCTCTTATACATTGAAGATGAACTCTTGATCTCCCAGTTTACTTTTGGAAGCCCTCATACCTTATTGTCTGCCTGGACTGCAGTTTCTCCATCTGCCTGGACTGTACTTTGTCTACCTGCAATGCCCTTTCCCTGTCCAAATCAGTTGTATAAATAACAAGCAATAGCAGGCCCAGCACCAATCCCAGTGGCACACCACAGGAGAGGACGGAGTTAGTTTCATCCAAATAATTGATGCAAAATTTCCCTGAAAACAGAAAATTGTCATTAATGTCAATGATCTGGATGATAATATGGTGAGCTGGATCAGCAAGTTTGTGGATGACACCAAGGCTGGGAGTATAGTGGACAGAGAGGAAGACTATCAAAGCTTCAATGGTTCAATTTAATATCAAAGAATGTATACAACCTGAAATTCTTACCCTTCACAGACATCCACGAGACAGAAAAAAAAACAAGTAATGAATAACAGAAATGTCAGAACTCCAAAGCCCCCTCCCCTCCCACGCATCAGCCACAGCTAAAGCATCAACCCTCCCCCTCCCCCTCACTTGCTCCAAAAAAAGCACCGACATCCTCCCCCCACCAAGCAAGCAATGGCAAAGCCCCCAAAAAGACCTTGATCTGGAGTTCATCAAAATCTAGTCCATAATTCAGCACTTCGGTATCTCAAACAGTCTCTCTCTCTCCCCCTGTCCCCCCAGAAATGGTCTTTTCTGATGTGGTTGACTTCATTGGTATGACTTCAGGCCACTTCGAACGAGCATCAGCAGGAATCAGAAGCCTGGTGTTCATGAATGGCCCAGCTAAATCAATGTGCACTCTTTGCCATGGTGAAAATGGCCACTCACACGGGTGTAAAAGGTACCTCTGGGGATATATTTTGAACTTTGTGGCATCCCGAACAGCTTTGATCAAATTTTCAATCTGTTTATCCATTCCCAGCCATCACACATAGCTTTGGGCAAGACTGTTCACCGTGACTGTACCCAGGTATCCTTCATGCAGATTTTCTAACACTCTGGTGCACAGTTTAGAAGAAACCACAACACGAGATCCACACATCAGCGTACTTTGACATACGGACAGTTAGTCTCATCTCACTGAGAACTCTGGAAACATAAGGTTACCATGAGCTGGCCATCTTGCATGCTGACGTCATAGACTTTTGACAACGTCGGGTTATTTCTTGTTTCTCTTTGTATTTCAGAATTAGTTACCAGCAGCTAGTCCACCAACACTGTGTGAAACGCCTCTGCTGGGTCACAGAATAAAGACTTTACTTTGTCAGTTGTCAGCAGTGGAAGACGTGACAAGCCGTCAACATTGCTGTGTTGTTTGGTACACCCTTGAACTCTATGTCATAAGAATGGGCCCCTAGGAACAGTGCCCAATGTTGCAACCAGGTAGTAGCCATCACTGGAATTTATTTCCTGGGATTGAAAATGGACACAAGGAGCTGGTGGTCTGTCACCAGAGTAAACATGTGTCTGTAGAGTGTTACATACCCCGTAAATGGGTTGCCAAACCTGCAAAAGTGGACCACTTAGTTGGAGTCTGTTTAACAGAAACTAATAAAGTTTTATTACTGAAATAAGCAACACAGCACTCTAATCGTAAGGATATAAATGCAACAGGTTAGCAATGATAAAACATACATGAACACAGAACTAGGGTAATAGGAATCAACCAAGCTCTATCGCAGTCTAGGGGTAAAATGATCAGTCTCAAGTGACGCAGAGTTCAGTTCAGCTTAGTACAGTTCGCAGTAATCGCTGTTGTGCCGTTGGAGAGAGAGAGAGATAATATGCAAATTTGATTCAGACAGAACTTTGATGTTCTTCGCAGTTAGCTTTCGGGCGAACCCTTTTTATGTCTTCTGTGGTCACCGACTGTGACCCCTCCATTCCGGATACGACCGTTCTTCCGCGGTGAACCCGGCACCCAGGCAAGGGCAGACACACACACCAGGTTCCCACCGATCGTACCCTTTTCACCCTGTGCGTCTACGGTCGGTTCCCGCGACCAGACCTCCAACTCTCACCAACTTGTGGGGGCACACTGCTCTTCCAGGGTCTCGTTATCTTGTGATCTCATGGTGTGTGTCATGCCTTAGTGAACCTGTTCTTTTTATCCCCCTGCTGGGGTATCGCCTGTCCATCAAACTTCAAACAGTTCAGGTTCAAAGCAACCGGTCTGTCAATATTCTGAAATGTGTTTCTTTCTCGTTAATCTCTCTCTTCTCTCTTATTAGCATTTTGAATGTTTCTCCATTGTCTCTCTTATCTCTCTCATCAGCATCAATCTTCCGATAACTTGGTTTGTCATCACAAGAGGTAGTGGTGGAACTTCTTTACTCCCCATACTAGACTAAGGGCCTCTTGGTCCTTCTGTGTGTAGTCGTGTTCTGTGCTCATCAGCGATCTTGAAGCAAATGCATTCGGACGTTCAGATCCATCTTTCATAGTGTGTGACAAAACGGCACCAATGCCATAAGGGGACACATCGCACGCCAGTCTGTTGGGTCATAATGGGTGAGAAGTTCATCTGATGTCATTAGTCTCTGTTTCCTTGAATGCTCTTTCACATCTTTCTGGCATCACATCTTTTCCTGTCTGCAACAGTGCATTCATTGGGTGCAGCACTGTCGCAAGATTTGGGAGAAACCCGTGGAAGTAGTTTACAAGACCCAAGTATGACCAGGGTTGTGACACATTTTCCAGTTTGGGTCCCTGCAGCACTGCTTCAGTCTTCTCTTGTGACTTATGTAAGCCATGCTTGTCAATGACATGTCCACAATATGAGATTTCATTCTCGAAAAATTCAGATTTGTCCTTCTTTGCACGCAGACCATACTCACTCAGCCTGGCAAACACTTTACCAAGGTTCTGGAGGTGCTCGTCATCATTCTTGCCAGTCACAATGATGTCACCAAGGTAATATTGTGTTCCTGGGACATCTTGGAGCACTTGGTCCATTGCTGTTTGCCAAAATTGTTGGAGCTGATGTAACACCGAAGATGAGACAATTATACTGGAACAGTCCCTTTTGATTGTTGATTGCGAGGAACTTCCTGCTTGATTTGCCGATAGGCTTGTGACAAGTCAATCTTTGAGAACCTCTCCCCACCTGCCAAAGATGCAAAAGTGTCTTCTATTCATGGCAGGGGATACTGCACAGTACGCATGACAGGGTTGATGCTCACTTTAAAGTCCCCATTTGTGAATAGCTCCGGCCTTCCCTTTCTTGAGCACTGCAGCAATGGGTGTGGCCCAATCACTCCACTCAGCCTTGGAGAGAATGCCGGATGCCTCCAATCTTTGAAGTTCAGCATCCACTTTAAGATGTAGTGCATTAGGCATTGGGCGTGCTTTATGGAATCTTGGTTTTGCTGCTTCATCCAATTCAATTCTGGCCTTCATGCCTTTGAGTTTACTAATCTCCTTCTCTTTTTCAATCTTTCTATTAAGTTTCAAAATTAAACATAACAGTAATAGTAATGATACATAGAGATCAGGATTATAATAATAACAGTTAACATGTACAAGCACAAATTCCAAGTAGCAAATATAGTTTAGCCTCCCAATCTCATAGTAATTGACTGTGAAAAAGATATTTATAAACACCTTCTCATTAGCGTTAGGCAGTTGTGACATTCTCTGGTTAGCACAATTATTTGGGCTGCAGTTGCCTGTTGATGACACATTGAGAGCTTTGATTGTGCACGAGTCTAGCTGGACTTTTCTCAACCATTCATGTCCAAAGAGTGCTGGCCCTCCACTTTTCAACACATAAAGCTCAGACTGCTGTGTTTTGCAGCCATACGTCATATTCACTTTCAGTTTGCCTTTGGGAGACTCTTTCTCACCTGTGTGGGCCTTTGGCATCACCAAGGTCTTTACTTAGAAAACTGTAGCCAGCCTCTAAAATTACTGACAAAGCTGGCCCTGTATCCATCTCCACTTTCAGTTTTACACCAGGCACATCTGTTGTGTTCCATATGATTTTGCAATCTGTTTCAGTAAAGCAATGCAGTTCTAGGCATGACTGCTCACCTTTGTCAGACTCTGTGTTGTCTCATTCAGTTTCACATTCAGTTACTTTATGCATTATGTTTTGTGTTTGAAATTTTTTCCTCTGTGTGGTTTTTCTTTTTGGGTGTGCTTTTTGTCTGACTTGCACACTCTATGTGACCTTGTCTGTGACACTTACTGTAAACCTTTTCTTCGCGTCAGCAGTCATTTGCATCATAGAGGATTTGCCACATCGATGACAATTTTGGCTTTTTGCACCATTCAGGGATATTTTGTGTGTTTCATATTCTAATCTCTTTTTCTGTCGTTCTGATGCATCCTTACAATGGTCAATACCCGTTCTAAGGTTAGGTCTCTTTCTAGCAGTAGCCACTTCTGAGCGCTTTGACTATGCTTGTCACATACAAGCCTGTCCCTTTATGCATCAGAAAGTCCATCTCCAAAGTCACAGTATTGGAAGGTTTGCACAGTTCTGCAATTGATTCAGAAATGCTTTCATCCTTTGACTGGTTCCTATTGTGAAGCTTAAATCTCTCAGCTATCACCAGTGGTTTTGGGCTCAAGTGATTTTGTAAAATTTCAAGAATTTCATATAATGTCTTGCTCGTTGGCTTTTCAGGAGTTACTAAGTTGCATAAGAGACTGTGCGTTTTAGCACCCATTACGCTAAGAAGTGTGGAGACTTTCTTTTCCTCATCTACCTCATTAGCATTACAATACAGTTCAACCCTCTTGGTATACAATTCCCAGTCCTCATTAGCACTATCAAATTCATCAACTTTCCCAACTAAGACCATCATCACATTATTTTCACTTTAGCTTTGCTAGTTGTTCGTCTCTCACTGTGTACTCAAATCCCTGTGTAGGCATCCATGACTGCCTTGTCCGTACTGGTTCTCTCTTTCCTCTCTCTGTCTCTCTTTCTTCCTCCAAGTTCTGTCATCTCATATTTGTCGGTGCAGTTGCTGATATTCAATGACATTCAGGTTTGTACTCATCGCCAATTTGTTTTGTCTGGACAACTACATATCAAATAAATGAAGGCACACACTCAGAGGTGAAGTTAACCTGTGTATTAACTTTGCAGAGAGAACAACAAATCAAAGTGCAAATCAATCAATAACTAGTGCCAAGGGGAGTCATTGTGCTAAAAGAAATAGATCCATACATGACATTAAGGAGTGTAGTAGAACAAAGGGATTTGGGAATAAAGATCCATAATTCCTGAAATTGGCATCACAGGTAGATAGGGTTGTAAAGACCATAAGATATTGGAGCAGGATTAGTACATTTAGTCCATCGAGTCTTCTCCGCCATTTCATCATGGCTGATCCAATTTTCCTCTCAGTCCCAATCTCCTGCTTTCTCCCCGTATCCCTCCATGCCCTGAACAATCAAGAATTTATCAACCTCTGCTTAAAGCAACACACATCAAAGTTGCTGGTGAACGCAGCAGGCCAGGCAGCATCTCTAGAAAGAGGTACAGTCAACATTTTTGGCCGAGACCCTTCGTCAGGACTAACTGAAAGAAGAGCTAGTAAGAGATTTGCTAGTAAGAGAAAATCTCTTACTAGCTCTTCTTTCAGTTAGTCCTGACGAAGGGTCTTGGCCCAAAACGTCGACTGTACCTCTTCCTAGAGATGCTGCTTGGCCTGCTGCGTTCACCAGCAACTTCTATGTGTGTTGCTTGAAATTCCAGCATCTGCAGATTTCCTCGTGTTTGCATTTTTAAAAACCTCTGCTTAAGTATGCTTTAAGGCTTGGCCTCCACAGCTGCCTGTGGCAAAGAATTCCATGGATTCACTACTCTCTGGCTAAAGAAATTCCTCCTCCTCTCCATTCTAAAAGGACACCCCTCTATTCTGAGGCTGTGTCCTCTGGTCTTAGACTCTCCCACCAGAGGAAACATCCTCTCCACATCCACTCTATCAAGGCCTTTCACCATTTGGTAGGTTTCAATGAGGTCTCCCCTCATTCTTCTGAATTCTAATGAATACTGGCCCAGAGCTTAAAAACATTCTTCGTGTGACAAGCCATTCAATCCTAGAATCATTTTCATGAACCTCCCTTGAACTCTATCCAGTTTCAGCACATCCTCTCTACGATTAGGGGCGCAAATCTGCTCTCTAAACTCCTAGTGAGGTCTCATCAGTGCTTTATAAAGTCTTAATATTACATCTTCGTTTTTATATTTTAGTCCTCTTGAAATGAATACTAACACTGCATTTGCCTTCCTCACCACAGGCACAACCTGCAAATTAATCTTTAGGGAATCATGCACAAGGACTCCCAAGTCCCTTTGCACCTCAGTTCTTTGTATTTTCTCTCCATTTAGAAAATAGTCAACCCTTTCATTTCTTCTGCCAAAATGCATGACCGTACACCTCCCAATACTGCAGTCCATCTGCCACTTCTTCGCCCACTCTCCTAATCCGTCTAAGACCTTCTGTAGCCTCTCTGCTTCCTCAAAACTACCTGCCTCTCCACCTATTTTCATGTCATCTACCTCTCTATACGTCCTATCCATCACCCCACAGGCTCCCGAATGATCCAGAGTTCATCCAATTCCAGCTCCAACTCCCTAACGCAGTTTGTTAGAAACTGCAGCTGGATGCACTTCTTGCAGTTGTAGTCTTCAGGGGCACTGTCTTCCTTAATCCCGCAAGAGGAGCATTCCACTATCCTGCCTGGCATCTCTACTGTCCTAGCTGATCAGATATAAAGAAGAGAAGGGAAAAAAAACCTGAGCTTTTCTTTTGCTTTTACTGAAGCCTTGAAGAGCTAAAGCCTCAAGATCACCACTCTGACTCTGCCCATTCAGACGATGGCCACTGCACTTGCCCCTGCCTTCCTTTATTTTGCTCTTACTGATCAATCTCAAATGCCAAGTGTTGGCTGGACATGACTCTTTTTCACCGTGGCGACCTGCTGCTGCCTTTTCTACTCAGGCAGTGGACCAGACTGAAGTCCCCTCCTCTCAAAACTTCCAATGTCTGGATTGGCTGCTGGGAGCTTTCGGCAATATTGGCTTTCATATGAGTACAGGAGTTGGGGATGTTATGTTGAAGCTGTGTAAGACGATAGTGAGGCCAAGTTTGGAGTACTGTGTGCAGTTTTGGTCATCTACCTACAGGAAAGATAGCAATTAGATTGAAAGAGTACAGAGAAAATTTACTAGGATGTTGCTGGTGTTACGAGAATACACATAAAATTAAGATGTTTGCTGGCCTGGGCTAGCATCAGTGGCATCAGCAGTTGGTCTGCCACCTGCCCTCAGGGGAAGGAGAGATAAGGAACAATGGAGCAGCGTCTGGAGATGTGTAATGAAGGGACGTGGGAGAGAGAGAGCTGTCTGGAGCGGCTCCCCCTTTGAACCCTGAACTGTTTGAAGTGATGGACAGGCGATACCCCAGCAGGGGGATAAAAAGGGACAGGTTCGCTAAGACAGACACACACACCACCCGAGGTAACGAGACCCTGGAAGCGGTGCGCCTCTCACGAGTGGGTGAGAAGTACCAGACAACGACCAGGGTGGAAAGGTACGATCAACGGGAACCCGGTGTGTGTCCGCCCTTGCCTGGGTGGTGGGTTCACTGCAGAGGATCGACCGCATCTGGAGGAGGGGTCACAGTCGGTGACCTCAGGTGACATCACCAAGGACCCGCCCAAAAAAGTTGCTTGTGAGCCATCCCGCCGGTCTGTGAGTGAAGCAGTGTTCTGAATGATCAGTTGTTCCTGTTCTATCTCTCTCTTCCCCCACCTTGTCCATCGCCATGGCAACGATTACTGCGAACTGAACTTTGAATCACTTTGAAATTTGGTCATTTACCCCTAGACAACGATAGAGCTTGATTGATGCTGTTATCTTAATTCTGTGCACATGTGTGGTTAACATTGCTGAACTGTTGCATTTATTATCCTTTCGATTACTGTGTTGCTTGTTTCTTTAATAAAACTTTCTTAGTTCTAGTAATCCAGACTCCAACTGAGTGATCCATTTCTGCTGGTTTGGCAACCCAGTTACGGGGTACGTAACACTGGGAATTGAGGACTTGAATTTTTGGGAGAGGTTTTGAATGGGTTAGGATTTCGTTTCTGGAGCCAAGGAGAGTGAGGGGGGATTTGACAGAAGTATACAAAGTTATGAGGGGTATAGATAGGGTAAATGCAGTTTGGCTTTTTCCACTGAGGGTGGGTGAAAGATGAAATGTTTAAGGGGAGTCTGAGGAGGAACATCTTCACTCAGAGGGCGGTGGGAGTATGGAACAAGATGCCAGTAGAATGCAGGTTCAATCGCAACATTTCAGAGAAGTTGGGATAAGTACATGGACAGGAGGCGTATGGAGGGCTATGGTCCAGGTGCAGATCAATGGGACTAGACAGAATAAGTTTAGTCCAGTCTAGATGGGCTGAAGGGCCTGTATCTGTGCTGTAGTGTACTATGACTGTATGACTCGAAGTTGAAGCCCAGTAGCTTGTGTGAGGGTGTGCCTGTGAGTGCCGGGATGTGACTAATGCAGAGTAATTAGTGCTTCCGTGCTTCACCTGCAACCAACAGCCTGTCATCAAGTGGTGAGCAGCCCATAATCAGGACAGGCAGCTTGTCACCTGCTCCCAAGGCACAGCCTTTCCAGACCTTCTGCCCATCTCACTCCCCTCACCCCCAGGACACAAACCTCTGTGATTTAACGTTGACCCGGTCCTTTACTGAGTCCTGTGGCCAGGTTAAATCCGGTCTACGGCAGCTTGTCATGGACAGAATGCCCCAGGGAACTGGATAAGGTTGTCAATTTAGCAACAGGTCAAAAGATTTTACAACAGATGTTTAACTCTTCCACATCACATTATTTAGAATTTTACGGTATATGTGTTCGCTTTTATTATTCCCATCCACTTTCCACTTCATCTTCTCCCCTTTCTCCTATTCCTCTCTTTCTCTCTATTTCACTGTATCTGTGTTTACCTTTCTACCCTCACCCTGTCTTACTCCCCCTTCCCACTCTCAAGAATAAGGACTAGCCGTTATCCAGATGTGCAATTTTTCACTAATCCTACAATTTACAAAATAGAACACGCAGAACACCACATCACAGAAACAAGCCTTTCAACCCCTGATGTTGCGTCAAACTGATTAAACCAATAATGCCTAATCTGTTTGACTGCATTTAGTCCCTATCCCTCCATCCTCTGCATATTTGTGTGTCTATCTAAGGTCTTCTTAAGCACCTCTATCATATCTGTCCCCATTCCCCCGCCCCTGGTGGCCCATTCCAGATACTCATCTCTCCCACTCCCTCACCATCTCTCTCTCCACCTCCCCCTTCTCTCTCTCTCATTGAAAGACACAAACAAAGACTCTCAAATAACCAATGTAGAAGAAAAGACAAACTAGACAAATACAAAGAGATGAAACAAGTGGAAGATTATTGCTGTTCCTTCGCTGTTGCTGAGTCAAAATCATCCAAATCTATCCCTCTTAGTATTATGGACTTACCGCCACCCCTGGCAGTATGTTCCATGTGCCCACCGTTCTCTGTGTAAAAGAAAACTCTTTCATTCATCTGCTTTGTTGAAGTTCCTTCACAATTCTTAAGCCATCTCTTTCCTGGAGGAAATATTTCCATCCTGAGCCTGGTAGCTTTAATCTCACGTTCCGGTACCATGTTTATCTCTCTGACCTGCAATTTCTGCAGTAGCTCTGTGTCCTTTGCCATACTTTGGAGACTACAACAGTGCATAGCATGACCCAGGCATTGTTCTGTATTTGTTTAACTTCTCTATTTTTAAACACCATGTTTCCAAGGAGACACAAAGGTCTTTGATGGGGCATCTTAGGGGTTAGTTAACACACGACAGACCAAATCTCCCATACTTTAGCTGTGCGGAAACGGTTCTGTGGACATGGAAGAGACTCCCGGATGGTAAATTGCCGCAGACTCTCGCTACACCAAGATAAAAGCAGATACTTGACAGAAATGGTAACCTAGCAGTCAGTGCGACGCTATTACAGCTAAGGGCATTAGAATTCAGAGTTCAATTCTGACATCATCTGTAAGGAGTCTGTATATCCTTTCCTGTGGAATGCATGGGTTTTCTCTGGGTCCTCTGGTCTCCTCCCACGGTCCAAAGATGTACTGGTTAGTAGCTTATTTCGCCGTTGTAAATTGTCTCATGATTAGGCTAGGGTTAAATCAAAGACACTGGGTGCTGCAGCTCAATGGGCCGGTGGGGGGGGCTTATTCTGTGCTGTATCTCTAAATAAAGCCTCAACCTAGCCTCCATTTCCTTTTCTGTATCGAATTTATATTAATGTCATAGAATTAGTAATATCTATAAAGTGTACTTGGTAAAACGTACTGGGTGCGCTGGCTGATGATTGATGTTTGGGATTGATTCGGGTGGCAACCGACTCCATGGAAAGCGTTGAGGCAGGTGCTGGGTGGGATTTCCCCGAGACATACACGAGCCAATATAACTGAGCGTTACATGTGCAATATGATGGTTCCATGATTTTCAACAACTAATACGGCAGTCTATTCTGATATCCCACATCTGGGCCATAGGGATGTAATTTGGCCTTCTCGATATTCAACATCTGGGCAACAGATGCAGGTGTCCCATGAGATTCCACCTCCGGGCAAAAGGAATATATGATTATATAATGTGATATTCCACATCTGGACAATGGAGTTCTGTGATAGTCTTGTGATTATGCACATCTGGACAACAATTGAAGCTCTGGGTAAAATCAATGTATGGAGATCTAATGTCATCCACAGTTAGATAAAGGGGATGTGTGATAGTGCCCCAGGGCATTCCACATCTGGACAATGGAGTTCAGAGATAGAACCTTGTGATCGTGCACATCTGGACAACAGGGATGGTATTGAGGTTCAATGTATGGAGATCTAATGTCATCCACAGCTGGATAAAGGGGATGTGTGATAGTGTCCCAGGGCATTCCACATCTGGACCATAGGCAAGTATAAATATGTCCTGTGATACCCAATACCTGATAATGGGGGAAAATGATCGTCCTATATATCCAAACCTATAGCCATCCCACACTCCAGCCAGGCTTGTATGGGGATCTGCCAGCTTTTCTCCGCTTCTTGTAACGTGAGGATATCCACCTCACTGACTCACTGAAACGCTCCCTTCTCTCCCCACAGCTTTGAAAAGCAGTTACACCTGCAACGTCTGCAACGTGATCCTGAACTCAGTGGAACAGTTTCACGCGCACCTGAAGGGCTCCAAGCACCAGAGCAAGTAAGTGAAGCTATTCAAGACCTGTCGATGGCGAGAAAAGAAACACACAATAGGGCAGTGGTATGTAGTAGCCAAGAATCCAGCCGGGACAGATACAGTGTTGATATCAAGCCAAATAAATCCCTGGAACAAGTTGCTGGCTGGAATCTGATCAAGGTTTTAAGGTCTTTTATAAATATAGAATAACGGATAGCTGGGAGTGAGTTATATTCTGGATTATAATTCAGGGGTTTGTTTGGGTGTAGTTATATATAGAATAACAGATTCGTAAGAACATAAGAAATAGGAGCAGTTGTAGGCCATCTGGCCCATCGAGCCTGTTCCACCATTCAATAAGATCGTGGCTGATCTGGCCATTCCTGGGAGTGGGTTACTAATAGAATCAAACTAAGGGTTTCAGGGTATTTTTATAGGTTGGATAACAGATCCCTGAAAATGAGATGCAGGCTGGGATCTAACTGAGCAATTTGGAAAATTTATATATAGCAAAACAAATATCCAGCCATGAGTTAGAGATAGAATCAAACTGAGGGTTTTTAAGAGGTGGGGGTTTATATGTAGAATAATTGATCCCCAGGAGTGAGTTACAGGCAGGAATCTAATCCAGGGGTTCAGGGGGTTTATAACACACCCTAAGGAGTGGGCTACATGCTGCGATCTAATCCAGGGGTTCAGGGGGTTTATAACACACCCTAAGGAGTGGGCTACATGCTGCGATCTAATCCAGAGGTTCAGCGGGTTTGTACATAGAGCTACAGTTTCCGAGGAGTGGGGTTACACTGCCAAGTATGATTTCCCAAACCCTTGACGATGAGTAATGTGCAGAGGAACGGATTGTAGGGAGTGAGTTACAGGCTGGAGTCTAAACAAGGTCATTGGCAAGGATTACTCTTCCCGTGCCTGGGCATTTCCCTTATGTAGCCTGGGTCTGTCCTTCTACAAACATGCCCCAAGTGGAAGATGCTCTGGCAAGCAGTGATTGTCTTGTTTGCTAAATGTCTGTACACTTTGCTGCTGTTGGTACATTTTTCTGCTAGGTATTGGGGGAAATACCTTGAATAGCAAGTACTGTTCTCAGACAGTCTTTACCTTTTCAGTGGCTCTGTGGCCTTGACCTTGTGGCCTGATCGATCAGCAAGCTTTGCATCTCCAGTGGCTGTGGGTCTGTTGCCTCTGATTAGATCAATAATCAGTGATTTCTCTCGCAGCTGGGGTGAAGGCAGCAGGAAAACAAACTAATCATTTCGTGCTGCTTTGAGAATTGTGTACGTTATTTTTTTAACAGGAGAAATTCATCACAGTGTTTCAAGTTGTCCCTGAGTTATACATACTGTAACTCTCCCTATTTTTAACATAGCTCTTCAACAGCACGTCACCACACAGAAATCGATTGGCTGTTCAGTTTATTGCCTGGTGCTGATCTTTACTGTGAGTCATTTAGATAACATTAACTAACGCTGTTCCCCCTTTCCTGTGGGATAATTACTGTGCTGTAACTCAAACTATTGTGGAGCTGTTCACAGACCGTCCCCGGCTTACAAACTGGTTCAAAGATTGCAGAGACCCATAAGTTAGGAAATACACAAAATCACTCAGTACAGTAACCATACCTCCGCAATCAGTATCAGTCCTACACAGGAAAAAGCCCTCCTCACCTCCGAGTATATTTACGTGGAGCGCTGTCACAAGGGAGCAGCATCCATCATCACTGACCCCCACCATCCAGGCCATGCTGTCTTCTCACTACTACCGTCGGGCAAGTGGATCAGGAGCCTTACAATCCCACACACCAGGTTCAGGAAGACTTGTTACGCTACAGTCATCAGGCTTCTGAACCAACGTGGATAACTTCACTCACCATGGGAAAATGAATAAAAACCTCAACTCACAACTGATTCCACAACCTACAGACTCACTTTCAAGCAATTCCACAACTCATGTTCTCAGTATTATTTTATATTTTATTTGCAAATTGGTTGTTTGCTAGGCCTTGTTTATGTATAGTTTTTCATAAATTGTATTATATTTCTTTATTTTCCTGTAAAAGCCTGCAAAATATGAATCGCAAGGTGACATATCCGAATTAGATAATAAATTGGTTTTGACTTTGTCTTTAAATATGTTGCAATGAATGACATTAAAAGCACAAAAGGAAGAACTATTACC
Organism: Mobula hypostoma; assembly: GCF_963921235.1. NCBI lineage: Eukaryota > Metazoa > Chordata > Chondrichthyes > Myliobatiformes > Myliobatidae > Mobula > Mobula hypostoma. Next base: position 13,533,728 of record NC_086115.1, on the reverse strand, counting down.
CAAAGTGGAGAGAGAGAAAGAGGAAAGAGAGAGAGGAAAACTAGTTTTGCTGTTCATGGGAATGAATGTATGTATGTAGGACACACTTTAGAATTTAATATTGGAGTTTGTTCCTATGTAGGGTTGTCAATGAGCCAGGCGTTTGTAATTCGGAGATGACCTGTTTATGAACAACTTTCCACTGGGGCATGCTCTTCAAGGATAATACGTGCAAGGTTGAGAAGCAGAGCCTGTTCCAGCTCCCCATGGGATCATCTCCAATCTGATGTTCTCCTCCATTCCCAATGGCCCTTCGCTCCTCTCTGGTGCAAGGACCTCAACCTTGAATATTGTGAGGCAGTATCCACGGTCTTCTGGTACAGAGGAGCACAGGGAGATAGATGGACAACACTCAGAAGGAACCTATAGTTCAGTAACATCAATCTTTTTATCCTTCACTCTGCTGGGAGTGTCTCTGGTCTCTGTCATCACTATTTCCAAGGGGAGAACTCTTGTGTTTCCCGGTTGTTTTGAAGGAAAAGTATCTCAAGGCTCTGCTCCTCAAGGATCAACTTTATCTATATACTACTAAAACTCTCATGCTCTGTCTGTTTGTCTGTTTGTGACCTCCAATTAGCGCGAGCAGTGCATTACAGCGGCACTTTTTTTGGCTAAATCCAACTAAAATGCGCTAATTTACGGAATGCAGGCAAAGTTCAGGGTTATATATTCGTATAACATTGCTCATTCGCCAAAAATCAACAGGCTCCCTTTTTACCCGAGAGCCGATCCGCCATCATGGAAATCAGGACGCGACAGCCCAACACATGCGCACGGCCAGCCTCAGCAGCGACACCAACCGGAGCAAAAGGGCAGGGCAGCTCTATTTCGAGGGGTCACATTCTGCTAATCACCATCAGCGTGTGCAGGATTGGGACAGATCTAACTGCCACCCATCAATAAGAGATAATTAAATCTTATTGTAATGACGTACTTCGAGACACCCATAAAACCCTTTGCTGCAGTCAAAGGACAGCGGTGACTGTATCACGTCCATTTGGGAGAGCGCCAACCACATCATCAAGAATAATCAGCATCCTTTGGTGTTACTGCTTTGTATCTTCTATCCAGCATTAAGGTGAAAAAAAAGGTCAGCCTAATTATGCCACGTGGAAAGGGAAGGGGGACATTATGGTCAAGCGATAACGCCAAGCGTCGTCAGGAAGTGGCAAAGAGAGGGAGAGAACAAGAATCGGATGCGGCCAGGGCCGCACGACTCCAGGATCAAAGAGTCAGGACAAAAAAAGATGAGAGAAGAAGAGACAGAGGAGGAGAGGCATGCACGTCTCCAGGATCAGAGATAAACAACAAACAGCAGAAGAGACGAAGAGACGGGAGATGAAAGGGCTGCACGTCTCCAGAATGACGGCAAGAGGCACAGGGGTGGCAGATAAACCAGAAGTGATGCCATCAAAAGTGTCCTTCGTTAAATGAGGAGCAGCTATATTTGCTTTGCTACGGGTCGTTCTTCTTTAATAAACTAAGGTTTTCTACTTCAGTTTCCAAAGCAAAGCGATACCAATAGCATTCAGGAAAATTTAATGTTCATTCTGGTCACATCAGACTGCACTACCCTTCTCTCAAAGGGTGCCCCAATGGGTCACCCGATTGTCTAGTTCAGTATATAACTTTACATGAATTAAGAATTTGCTGTGGTGTGCTGGTCAGGTCACAACATACAACAAAAATAAAACAACATTCAACCATTATATTAAAAAAAGAATGAATTTGAAAATAAAGTTAGAAGTTAAAGTACAGATATGGAATAAAATGTACATAAATACATAAATACCAGCATGTATTTACAATGTAAGCAGAATTATAAACGGTGGTTTAAAGTGTTTACAATGGGAGGTAATAGATGGAGGATGTTGAAGAGGGGCTAACCAGAATGTACTCGTTCATGTCTCATTCTGTTAGGCAGAGAGTTTGTTGAATTTCCAGTTCCATACATATAGCAAGTGAGGACTTTCTGGAGAACAACCCAGTCTCCCAACTGAGTATGATTTATCTGAGTGTACCTTGTAACTTTACAGAGCACAGGTTGGACAACACCTGGAGTAGTGAATTATCATTCATTTGTTTATCACGTATACATCAATACATAGAATGAAATACATAATTTACGTTAACAACCAACACAACCTAAAGATGTGCTGGGTGCAGTCCACAGGTATTACCGTACATTCGGGCACCAACAAAGCGTGCCCACCATGTTCAGCAGAACATCACGAGCAACATCAACAACACAACAACAGCAAAAGCAAGCTCCTTTTCTCCCTCTCACCCACCCAGCCACTCAAACACACAGGCAGGCAGTCTCTGAGAGTTGAGCTTCCAGTCCCTTATGTGTAGCTCTGGTCATCGCATAACAGGAAGGATGTGATTCTGTTGGAGAGAGTGCGGAGAGGATTCACCAGGATGTTGCCTGGACTGGAGGACTTCCGTTATGGAATGAGACTGGATAGGCTGGGCTTGTTTTCCCTGGAGCAGCAGAGACTAAAGGGTGACCTCATAGAGGTATGAGGATTATAAGAGGCATAGATAGGATAGAGGCAAAATATTTTTCTGTTGCAGTGGATTCAGAAGCAAGAGGGTGTACACGTAAGTGTGGGGTAGGAGTTTTAAAGGAACATAGAACACAGAACAGTACAGTCCCTTCGGCCCACAATGTTGTATCAACCCTTTAACCTATCCCAAGGTCAATCTAGCCCTTCCCTCCCACAGCGCCCTCTATTTTTCCATCATCCACGTGCCTCTCTTACATGCCCCCAATGTATCTGCCTCTACCCGTGGCAGCGCATTCCAAACACACCTCTCTCTGTGTAAACTGATATCCCCCCCCCCCCCGCTGTACTTACTCTGAACACCTTAAAGTCACGCCCAATAGGTTCATAGGGGTAAGGTTTCTTACACAGAGAGTGTTTGATATCTGGAAACTTCTGTCTGAGGAGGTGGGAGTTTCAGGTCCAGACTCTGTTTTAAGAAACATTGAGACAGCAGGTGGTGTGCTCTACTGTTGGAAGAAGGCCCCCGTACTCGAGCGATCCCCTCTCTCTCTCTCTCTCTCTTTTTTGATGCTGATTGGGGACCTGTCGATCCTCAAGTCGGGGGGACTCTGAAGGTTGTAACATCAAAACAGCAAGCTGCTGGTCTCCGGCTGTCGTTGCAGGCCCGATCTCTCTATCCCTCGCTCGTGAGAGAGAGCCTGTCTGAGATACCAAAGAGTTGACTGGAGTGTATTTTTTGGTAGACTCTAGATCAAAGTCTCTTTGGGGGCTTTTGTCTGTGTGCATGGTAGAGGGGAGGGGGTGGATCAATGTCTCTGCTGCTTGTACGTGGGAGGGGGAGAGTGGGCTTTGGGGTTCTGATGTTTCTGTCATTCATTCTTTGGGTTTCCTTCTGTTTCATGGATGTTCAAAGTTCAAAGTACATTTATTATCAAAGAATGTATAAAGTATACAACCTTGAGGTTTGTCTGCTCACAGACAGCCGCAGAGTGAGAAACACGAAAGAACACTATTTAAAAAAAAAGACCCACACCCAATGCACAGAGAGAGAATAAAAGACAGAAATCATGCAAACAATAAAAGCAAGCAACAGCATTCAGAACCAGATTCAGTCCACACAGCCAGAGCCTGGAGTAGCTGGACTATACTCAACCTTTCCAAATCGGCTTGGCATTAAGACCAATCCAACCTGGCTCTGTCTAGGCGGAAGGACTCTGAAACTCTTCCGCACTGACTCCTCTCCAATTCCGTCCCAAACTTGCCTCGGCTTTGCTCTGACCATTTCTCCTCGAACATGTCGCACTCCAACTTTGCGTTGTACCCCCACGCCTCGACCCTCGCTCAGCTTCACCTTCACTTGCCCCTTCATTGTTTGCGGTGATAGTTCACCACAATTTACCACAGAGAAAGTGTTATTAATAAAATATTTAGCTGTATTTCTGCAAAAAGTAAAAATTTCAGTTTGTAAATTGTATACATTCTCTGATATTAAATTGAATCTTTGAGCCAATGAGCAGGCACTTAACTAGGCAAAGAATTGGAAGATATGGCCCTTGTGGCTAAAGGGGTCAGGGGGTATGGGGGGAAGGCTTGTGCAGGGTTCTGAGTTGGATGATCAACCATGATCATACTGAATGGCGGTGCAGGCTCGAAGGGCCGAATGGCCTACTCCTGCACCTATTTTCTATGTTTCTATATGATCCTAATGTGAGTAAGAAGTTCAGCATGTACATAAGACCATCAGACATACGAGCAGAATTAGGCCATTTAGTCATCAAGTCTGCTCCGCCATTCAATCATGGCTGATCCTTTCTTACCCTCCGCAACCCCATTCCCGACCTTCTCCCCATAACCTTTGATGCCTGGCCAATCAAGAACCTATCAATCTCTGCCTTAAATACACCCAACAACATGTCCAGCACAGCTGCCCGTGGTAACAAATTCCATAAATTCACCATCCTCTGGCTAAAGAAATTTCTCCTCATCTCTGTTTTAAATAGGCAGTGTTTTAGTAGACTCTGTTTTAATACTCTGCTTTAGTAGACAGTGTGTGAGGGAGGATAGGCAGGGGGCAGAGAAGGGGAGCGCTCAGACCGAAGATGTAGGGGAGAAGGAAGAAAAAGATAATAAGGTTGTTTGCACCGTTAGTGATAAACAGAGAGTAAGAGGTGGAGAGTTTCTTAAATGCATCTATTTTAATGCTAGGAGCATTGTAAGAAAGGTGGATGAGCTGAGAGCATGGATTGATACCTGGAAATATGATGTTGTAGCTATTAGAGAAACATAGTTGCAGGAGGGGTGTGATTGGCTACTAAATATTCCAGGATTTCGTTGCTTCAGGTGTGATAGAATCAGAGGGACAAGAGGGGGAGATGTTGCATTGCTTGTCAGAGAAAATATTACAGCTGTGCTTTGGCAGGATAGATTAGAGGGCTCGTCTAGAGAGGCTATTTGGATGGAATTGAGGAATGGGAAAAGTGTAGTAACGCTTATAGGGGTGTATTATAGACCAGCTAATGGGGAGCGAAAATTGGAGGAGCAACTTTATAAGGAGATAGCAGATATTTGTAGTAAGCACAAGGTTGTGACTGTGGGAGATTTTAATTTTCCACACGTAGACTGGGGAGCCCATTCTGTAAAATGGCTGGATGGTTTGGAGTTTGTCAAATGTGTGCAGGATAGTTTTTTGCAGCAATACATAGAGGTACCAACTAGAGAAGGGGCAGTGTTGGATCTCCCGTTAGGGAAGGTGATAGGGCAGGTGACGGAGGTATGTGTTGGGGAGCACTTCGGGTCCAGTGATCACAATGCCATTAGTTTCAATATAATTATGGAGAAGCATAGGACTGGACCCAGGGTTGAGATTTTTGATTGGAGAAAGGCTAACTTTGAGGAGATGTGAAAGAATTTAGAAGGAGTGGATTGGGACAATTTGTTTTATGGGAAGGATGTAATAGAGAAATGGAGGTTATTTAAAGGTGAAATTTTGAGGGTACAGAATCTTTATGTTCCTGTTAGGTTGAAAAGAAAGGTTAAAAGTTTGAGAGAGCCATGGTTTTCAAGGGATATTGGAAACTCAGTTCAGAAAAAGAGAGATATCTACAATAAATATAGGCAGCTTAGAGTAAATGAGGTGCTCGAGGAATATAAAGAATATAAAAAGAATCTTAAGAAAGAAATTAGAAAAGCTAAAAGAAGATATGAGGTTTCTTTGGCAAGTAAGGTGAAAATAAAACCAAAGGGTTTCTACAGTTATATTAATAGCAAAAGGATAGTGAGGGATAAAATTGGTCCCTTAAGAGAATCAGAGTGGATGGCTATGTGCTGAGAGATTTTGAACAATTTCTTTTCTTTGGAATTCACTAAGGAGAAGGAGATTGAATTGTGTAAGGTAAGGGAAACAAGTAGGGTAGTTATGGAAACTAGGATGATTAAAGAAGAGGAAGTACTGGCGCTTTTATAATATAAAAGTGGATAAGTCTCTGGGTCCTGACAGGATATTCCCTAGGACCTTGAGGGAAGTTAGTGTAGAAATAGCAGGGGCTCCGACAGAAATATTTCAAATGTCATTAGAAACAGGGATGGTGCCAGAGGATTGGCGTATTGCTCATGTGGTTCCATTGTTTAAAAAGGGTTCTAAGAGTAAACCTAGCAATTATCGGCCTGTAAGTTTGACGTCAGTGGTGGGTAAATTAATGAGAAGTATTCTTAGAGATGGTATATATAATTATCTGGATAGACAGGGTCTGATTAGGAACAGTCAACATGGATTTGTGCGTGGAAGGTCATGTTTGACAAATCTTATTGAATTTTTTTGAAGAGGTTACTAGGAAAATTGACAAGGGTAAAGTGGTGGATGTTGTCTATATGGACTTCAGTAAGGCCTTTGATAAGGTGCCACACGGAAAGTTAGTTAGGAAGGTTCAATCGTTAGGTATTAATATTGAAGTAGTAAAATGGATTCAACAGTGGCTGGATGGGAGATGCCAGAGAGTTGTGGTGGATAACTGTTTGTCAGGTTGGAGGCTGGTGACTAGTGGTGTGCCTCAGGAATCTGTACTGGGTCCAGTGTTGTTTGTCAACAACATCTGGATGATGGGGTGGTAAATTGGATTAGTAAGTATGCAGATGATACTAAGATAGGTGGCTTGTGGATAATAAAGTAGGTTTTCAAAGCTTGCAGAGAGATTTAGGCCAGTTAGAAGAGGAGGCTGAAAGATGGCAGATGGAGTTTAATGCTGATAAATGTGAGGTGCTACATTTTGGTAGGACTAATCAAAATAGGACATACATGGTAAATGGTAGGGCATTGAAGAATGCAATAGAACAGAGGGATCTAGGAATAATGGTGCATGGTTCCCTGAAGGTGGAACCTCTTGTGGATAGGGTGGTGAAGAAAGCTTTTGGGATGCTGGCCTTTATAAATCAGAGCATTGAGTATAGGAGTTAGGATGTAATGTTAAAATTGTACAAGGCATTGGTGAGGACAAATTTGGAGTATTGTGTACAGTTCTGGTCACCAAATTATAGGAAAGATGTCAACAAAATAGAGAGAGTACAGAGGAGATTTACTAGAATGTTCCCTGGGTTTCAGCACCTAAGTTACAGAGAAAAGTTGAACAAGTTAGGTCTTTATTCTTTGGAGTATTGAAGGTTGAGGGGGGACTTGATAGAGGTATTTAAAATTATGAGGGAGATAGAGGGAGTTGACGTGGATAGGCTTTTTCCATTGAGAGTAGGGGAGATTCAAACAAGAGGACATGAGTTGAGAGTTAAGGGGCAAAAGTTTAGGGGTAACATGAGGGGGAACTTCTTTACTCAGAGAGTGGTAGCTGTGTGGAACGAGCTTCCAGTAGAAGTGGTAGAGGCAGGTTCAATTTTGTCATTTAAAAAAATATTGAATAGGTATATGGACAGGAAAGGAATGGAGGGTTATGGGCTGGCTGAGTGCAGATAGATGGGTCTAGGTGAGAGTAAGTGTTTGACATGGACTAGAAGGGCCGAGATGGCCTCTTTCCGTGCTGTAATTGTTATATGGTTATGTGGTTAAATGGACGCCCCTCTATCCTGAGGCTGTGCCCTCTTGTCCTAGACTCTCCCACTATGGGAAATATCCTTTCCACATCTGCTCTGTCTAGGCATTTCAACATTTGAAAGGTTTCAACGAGATCCCCCTCCCATTCTTCTAAATTCTAGTCAATGCAGGCCCAGAGCCATCAGACGTTCCTAGTATGATAACTTTTTCATATTAGGTTGAAGGCTTGTTCTGCACTCCGAGTCTATTACTTTAAATATTTATTTCAAAAGCAAAAGTCTACAGTTTCTAGAAAAGTAATGAGGTCAGAAAGTGCTGGAGTTACTGAGGTTTGTCAGGCAGTGTCTGTGGGGAGGGAAACGGGTTGGTGTCCCTGGCTGGTATCGTAATAATGGCCATTGATCTGAAACATTAGCTCTTGCCTCCCATTCCATCTGCTGGTGCCTGACCACGGAGTACTTCCAGCGTTTTTCTCTTCACGGAGTGTGACTTGTTTTATAAGCAGAGCTCCATGCTGCCTCCCTTTGAGGTAGCTGTAAAAGATTGCAATTGATTCCTGCTGCTTTTCTCCAAGTGCCTGAACCTTTGAGAGTTTCTCACATGAAGATTCTAGACACAGGAAACTGGGGAACACACAGGGTGCCTTTGTGTTCATTATCAGTCCGAGAGGTCCCTTTGAGCGCACACTATTCACATCTGTACCAAGATATAATCATGCTCTTATATACAAGAAGCAAAAGAATGTCATGCAGACCTCAAAGGAGTTGGCAAATGCACTCAAAGCTCTCTTCCTGATTGAATAAACGCTGCGCTTTCCTTGTGGGGTTGGGGGGATGGAGATGATGAAGGAGGTAACACGGGTGGCGAGAAAGCTCAGATTCAGGCAGGGGAGACTGCATACTACCAATGGCACCAAAGAAATTCAACATGAACACAATGCATTGTGTAAGGAAATGATCTGTGCAAACAGTATGCATGACACACTTTTCGCTGTACATGCAACAATATTAAAACAAAAAAAAATACAATAATTATTAATAAACCAGCCCGAAACATCTTTCCTATTGAAACCAGCAAGACCTCTCACTGAATTTATGCCTTTAGACCATAATACATGGAGCAGAAGCGGGCCATTCAGCCCATCAAGTCTGCTCTGTCATTCCATAATGACTGATTCTTTTTCCTCCTCAACCCCATTCTCCCTGTAACCTTTGGTATTCTTATGATCAAGCATCTATCAACTTCTACTTTAAATATACCTCCACAGCGATCTATGGCAACGAATTCCACAGCAAATCACACACAAAGTGCTGGAGGAACTCAGCAGGTCAGGCAGCATCTATGGAAAAGGGTGAACAGTCGACGTTTCGGGCCAAGACCCTTCATCAGAACACGAAGCGAAGGGGAGAAGTCAGAGTAGGAGTTGGGGCAGGAGGGGAGGATGAAGTACAAGGTGGCAGGTGAAACCAGGAGAGGGTGAGGAGGGTGAAGTAAAGAGCTGGGAAGTTGATTAGTGAAAGAGATAAAGGGCTGGATAAGATCCCCTACCTCCTCCCCGGGTTTTATTTATCATCCGCCACCTTGTACTTCTTCCAACCTCCCACCTTCGCACTCTGACCTCTCCTTTTTTTTTCCAGTCCTGATGAAGGGTCTCGGCCCGAAACATCGACTGTTCACTCTTTTCCATAGATGCTGCCTGACCTGCTGGGTTCCTCCAGCATTTTGTGAGTGTTCAGCATCTGCAGATCTCCTTGTGTTAATGAGTGGACCGGCCTGTGCTCGGGGAGTCATCTCCAGGCCTGGATGGTACGCCACAGATGTCACCCACTTCATTAAAACCTGTGTGGATGAGTGTGGGCCGACAAAAATTTACCGTATATTCCCAGACCTAAAGCCATGGATGAGCCAGGAGGTTCATAGTCTGTTGAGGGCTAGATTTGTGGCATTAAGTCTGATGAGCCAGCTCTATATAAGAAAACCAGGTATGACTTGCGGAGGGCCATTTCAAGAGCCAAAAAACAAATCCAAGAGAGGGTAGAGGCAACATTGGATGCACGTTAACTCTGGCGGGGTTTTGCAGGCCATTATTTCCTACAAAGCGAGACCCAACATCACGAGTGGTAGTGATGCTTCATCCCAGATGAGTTCAACACCTTTTATGCTCGCTTTGAAAGGGAGAGTAAAGCCACAGCTATGAGGATCCCTGCAGCACCCAGTGACCTTGAGATCTCCACCTCGGATGTCGACGGCAGCCTGTCTCTCAAGAGGGTGAACCCTCGCAAGGCAGCATGGCCCGATGAGGTATCTGGTAGGGCCCTGAAAACCTGTGCCAACCAGCTGGTGGGTGTCTTCAAAGACATTTTCAATCTCTTATTGCTACAATCAGAAGTTCCCACCTGCTTCAAAAGGGCAACAATTTTACCAGTGCCCAAGAAGAGCAGCGTGAGCTGCCTCCATGACTATTGCCCAGTAGCATTCACATCTACAGTGAGGAAATGCTTTGAAAGGTTGGCATTGTCTAGAATCAACACCTGTCTCAGTAAGGACCTGGACCCACTGCAATTTGACTATTGCCACAATAGATCTATAGCGGACGTGATCTCAATGGCTCTCCACGCGACCCTGGATTACCTGGACAGTACAAATACCTGTGTCAGGATGCTGTTTATTGACTATAGCTCAGCATTTAACACCATCATTCCTACAGTCCTGATCAAAAACCTACAGAACCTAGGCCTCTGTACCTCCCTCTGCAACTGGATCCTTGATTTCATAACTGGGATGACTTCCGGGTCATCAAGGGAATGGCGGCGTAAGGAAAAGGTCTCTCGACAAAAAAGAAGGTAAACTGCCCCAAAATCGAATTTAGACAAATACTTAATATTGCATAACTATATTAATAAAAGGGGCAAGGATGATGTCCAAGAACAAGATTAAAAAGTCCACTTCGAAGGCTGATAAACAGAAAGAGACGCAGCAAGGCGACAGGCCTAGCTCCCCCACGGCTAGCCAGGACGGAGATAATGAGGGGGAATCGGTGACTCTGTCTTTGATTCTTGGAGAGATTCGCGAGTTCCGACAAGATAACAACAAACAGCTGGAAGATATTAAAGGAGAAATAGTAAAAACTAACTCGCGGATAGATGAAGCCGAAGCGAGGATTGTTGGAATTGAAGATAAGCTACAAAACGCCGAGGAAGTGATAGCAGAAATGCTGAAGCTGCAAGACCAGCTCCAGTGGAAACTAATAGATCAAGAAGGCCGCTCAAGAAGGGAAAATGTGAGGATTTACGGAGTTCCCGAAGGAACCGAAGGTAAACCCGGATTGATGATTCCCTTCGTGGAGAAGCTACTTAGAGAGAACCTTGATATACCAGCCGCAAAAGACCTACAGATAGAGCTCACCGCGCGTTGGCACCACAGCCCCCGGCAGGCGCCCAGCCCAGATCGATTCTGATCAGATTTCTCAGTTACAGAACGAAGGAAGAGGTGCTTAAAAGGGCATGGCAAAAGAAAGGTTTCATGTGGAGCAACTGTAAAATCAGTTTAGACCACGACTACGCACCGGGGATTCTTGCCAGACGGAAGGAATATATGGAAACACGGAGAGTCCTGAAGGAAAACAACATCAGATTCCAGACCCTGTATCCAGCTCGGCTGAGAGGCTTTTACGACAAAGGGACAAAAACTTACGTTACGGTGGAGGAGGCAACGTTGGACCTGGCGGACCGGGGACTACCTATTAAAGTTATCACCCAACCGGAGTCGCTACTGGAGAGGATTCGGCAGAAGTCATGGCAGTTAGTGGGGCGAGGACGCTCCACTCAAACCAGAGTGTCAACCTACAAGGAAAAGCTGCAAATATTCAGATGCAAATGTACAGAGAATACAGATTAATTAAGAGAAATGACTGAAAAGAGTAAATCGGACTTAAAGGTAAAATGAAAACTGGTAACTGAAAATAAACTAGGCGGAATAACTTGAATGATAGCAATTTGGTTGAGACATAAATAGGAGAAAATTCTCTATGATTATTCAAACTGCTGAGGGCCCTCTAACACAGGGTGAAGATAGAGGTTATCCCTCTGAACTGAGGCGGGTCGGTGCTCGGGCCTCACTGTGGGAAGTCGGGAAAAATTTTCAAATGTTATACGTTCAAAAATGTCTAGAGTGTGGTTATATGTCTTGGTTTACTGCTGAGAAGGGATTGCTTACTGTTTGGTTAGAAAAGGGGGGATTTCATAACTGGAAGACCACAATCGGAGTGAATTGGAAGTAACATCTCTTCCTCGCTGACAATCAACACTGGCACACCTCAGGGATGTGTGCTTAGCCCTGCTACTCTACTCTCTCTATACCCATGACTGTGTGGCTAGGCATAGTTCAAATGCCATCTATAAATTTGTTGATGATACAACTATTGTTAACAGAACGTCAGATGGGGATGAGGGGGCGTACAGGAGCGAGATATACCAGCTAGATGAGTGGTGTTACAGCAACAACCTTGCACTCAACGTCAGCAAGACCCAAGAGCTGATTGAGGACTTCAGGAAGGGTAAGATAAAGGAACACAAGCCAGTCCTTATCGAGGGATCAGAAGTGGAGAGAGTGAGCAGTTTCAAGTTCCTGGGTGTCAAGGTCTCTGAGGTCCTAACGTGGTCCCAGCATGTCGATACAGCTATAAAGAAGGCAAGACAGTGGTTACATATCTTTGGGAGTTTGAGGAGATATGGTTTGTCAACTGAAACACTTGAAAACTTCTACAAATGTGCCATGGAGAGCATTCCGACTGGCTGCATCACCGTCTGGTATGACGGTGCTCCAGCACAAGATCGAAGTAAGGGGCAGAAACTTGTAAAATTAGTCAGCTCCATCATGGGTGCTAGCCTCTGTAGTATCCAAGACGTCTTCAAGGAGCAGTGCCTTAGGAAGGCGGCGTCCATCACTAAGGACCCCCACCACCTCGGACATGCCCTCTTCTTATTGTTACCATCGGGAAGGAGGTACAGAAGCCTGAAGGCACACACTCAGCGATTCAGGAACTTCTTCCCCTCTGCCATCGATTCCTAAATGAACATTGAACCCATGAACACCACCTCACAACTTTTTTATTTCTGATTTTGTTTTGCACTACTTATTTTAACGTATCTATCTAGTAGACGTATATATACTTACTGTAACTCAGTTTTTTCCTCTCTATTCATTTGTAAAGTTAACAAATTTCATGAAATATACCGGTGATATTAAACCTGATTAAATCCGGTTTCAGATTCATTACCTTCAGGCTAAAGAAGTTCCTCCTCATCTCTGTTCTCAAAGTTCATCATTCTATTATGAGGCTGTGCCTCTGGTCCAAGACTCTCCCACTATAAGGAACATCCTTTCCACATCCTCTCCATCTAGGCTTTTCAATGTTCAGTAGAGATCCCCCTCATTATACTAATCTCCAGTCTAGAGCTATCAAATGACCATCATGTCAACCAGCTAATATTCATTTTGCACTCATCCTATTTTATTCCCTTAACATCTCGCTACTCCCTGCTACTCATACTATTGCCAATCTTTGGCAATCAGTTTGCTAACTAACCATTGGGACGTGGGAGGAAGCTGCTGCACCTGATGGAGGCACAAATGGTCACAGGGAGGACATGCAAACTCCACATGAACAGCAGCCGTGGTCGGGATCGAACCCAGGTCACTGGAGCTGTGAGACAAGTGTTCTGCCAGCTGCTGTCACCTTGCTGCCATTTTTTCTGCCAAATCTCCCATGTTGCACTCTTCCACTTATCTGAAGCTCTTTAGGCCCACACCCTAACTGTAATGAGGCCCCATTGCCCTATCGGGGCCATCCTCGCCAACCTCTGCTGGCTCACGTTTGGGGAACACCTTCAGTTCTCATCCTTGTTCTCACACTCCCTTCCTCAACGTACAAACTTCAAAGTAAATCGATTACCAAAGTACATAGATGTCACCATATACTTCGCCAAAATTCATTTTCTTGCAGGTATTTATAGTAGAACAAAGAGATAAAATAGTATCGGGGGGAAACTACATACAAACTAATAACAAACAACCAATGTGCAAAAGAATTAAACTGTGCAAATACAAAAATAAATAAATAAATGGATGGATGAATGGATGGTTGGATGGATGGATGGATGGCTGGCTGGCTGGATAGATAGATAGATGGATGGATGGATAGATAGATAGATACATGGATAGCTACTGAGAATGTGAGCTGTGGAGTCCTTGAAGGTAGCTCCATAGGTTGTAGAATCAGTTCAGTGTTGAGGTGAGAGAAGTGATCCACGCTGATTCAGGATCCTGATGGTTGAAGGGTAATAATTGTTCCTGAACATGGTGGTATGGCATCTAAGGCTCGTGTATCTCCTTCCTGATGTCAGCAGCAGGAAGAATGGATGGCGGGGGACCTTGATGACACGCTGCGTTCCTTTGGCAGCGCTCCTTGTAAATGTGCTCAGTGACAGGAACGGCTTTGCCTGTGCTGGACTGGGTTGTGTCCACTACTTTTTGCAGGCTTTTCTGTTCCTAGGCATTGTTGTTTCCATATCAGATATTGTCGCAGCCAGTCATAATACGCTCCGTCGCACATCCCTACCAGATTGTCAAAGTTTTAGATGACCTGCTAAATCTGTGCACACTTCTGCCTTAGTCCCATGTACCTACACTGGATCCATATTTCTTCATACCCCTGACATCCGTGGACTTTTCTAATCTTATCTTATATGTTGCAATTGAACCTGCATCCAACCACTCCTGCTGGCAGCTCATTCCACACTCCTACCACCCTCTGAGAGAAATTCCCCCTCAGGTTCCCTTAAATACTTCACCTGTAACCTGCAACCTATGACCTCTAGTTCTAGTCTCACCTAACTGAAGGGGACAAAGCCTGGTTGCATTAACTCTATCTATACCCTTCGTGAACTCCGCCATGGATGGTCCCAAGCCGAGAAGTGAAAGGAGGAGGTTTGGGCATGGGGCTAGCAACCCCTTCCCATCAAAACCCAGAGCTACAGAAACACCAACAGAAGCCCTAAAGAACTCATCTCTGAGAGAGGAACGATACACCGAGAGGACGGGCTACACCAGGAGACACCCTGTAAGACTGGACAGAGGACTCTGGTGAGCTGCTGCTGGTGGCCTAAGCACTAGTAGGAGTGATGGGTCTTGAATAAGTAATACCCCTCATGATTGTGTCTACCTCCATAAGATCCCCCCTCATTCTCCTGTGCTCCCGAGAATAAAGTCCTAACCTATTCAGCCTTTCCCTATATAACTCAGATCCTCAACAACCTTGAGACTGGTTTTTCCCCAGAATGGCGAATTCAAAAGATTTGCACCTTTCCCCTTCTGAGTAAACTTGATTTATGCACTATTCCAGTGCTCAGACTTTTCCCTTCAGATCAACAGCTTGGTAAAAGTCAATTAACTGCAGACATTGCAGGGTTTTCTCTCTCTTTCATTTGAGAAAACAGTCTGAACATTTATAATGCAGAGGTGGGGGGGACTAGTGGAAAGCAAGAGGGTAAAGGTTACTGAGGGAATGAGATTACAACCTGATCAGCCATTGCATTATTGAACAAGCACAGAGGGCCAAGGTTCTTGTAAGCTTGTGTGTCCCCGATGACTGTTGCAATTTTTTATAGATGCATTAGAAAAAGCGTCCTGAGCACAAGAGATGTTGGAAGTCTTAATCAACACGCTGAAAATGCTGGAGGAACTCAGCAAGTCAGCAGTTTCTCTGGAAGAGAATGAGCAGGTGACATTTGATCAGCCCTGATGAAGGGTCTCAGCCCGAAATGTTGACAGCACAGATGCTGCCCGGCTTGCCGAGCTGCTTCGGCATTTTGTGCGTGTTGCCCACGTATCACTCTGCATGGGTTTTAAATTGTACCCACCTCCACCGCTTCCTCTGGCAGTTTGTCCCATACACCCGCCACCGTCTATGTGAACAAGTTGCTCCTTTATAAACCTCTCCCCTCGAACCTGCGCCCTCTAGTTCTTGAGTCCCCGACCCTGGGGAAAAGCCTGCGTGCAGTTACCTTATCCAGGGAACAGCAGCCATTTTTCCCCTGACAGTTGGGATGTTGCTGTGCATTCTTTCCATAGCAGGGTCAGTTGTTATCGCTGTGCAAAGGATGCATGGTCTGTAAATGGATTTTCTCATAGACCTGAGAACCATAAATATTTGATCAGATTTCATAAAGCCACGTTTGGCCCTGATTTCTCCTGTGTTCTGTATTTCTCTGAAGTGATGAACATACTGTGTTCTGGGGACAGAGCAGAGAAGCTGCAGGGGGAACAAACAGCTATCAGACTGTGATTTTTGTAGTCCCTGCTGTCTAAAGACCATGCATTTCTTGTGTTATTAAAGTAGCTACCAACAGATTATTGACCCCAGTTGCTGAGTGGGATAGGATTGTAAACACCTCAGGTTCACTCCTGGAGTGAAGCTGTAAAAATTCCATTTAATGAAATTGACTTCTGAATCACTTTCACATTTATTTATTACATATACATCGAAACATATGGTGAAATGTGTTGTTTGAGTTGACACCCAGTGAAAGCATAGAGGTTAGCGTAACACTATTACAGCTCCAATTCTGTAAGGACTTTGTACTCTTGACTGTGTGAGTCTCCTCCAGGTGCTCCAGTTTCATCCCACTTCGCAAGGACATAGGGGTTAGTAGGTTAATCAGTCACGGGTTTAATTGGGCAGCACGGACTCGATGGGCTGGAAGGACTTTTACTGTGCTATATATCTCTAAATAAACAAACAAATAACGTGCTGGAGGACAGCCCTCGTGTGTCGCCACACATTCCAACACCAGCGTGCCTACAATGCTCGGCAGAACAACACACAAAACAGGAAAATGGGCACCCTTCCCGCACACCCAAACAGTCGTCCAACCCCAGGACCCTCAGACTTGGCCCTTCAATATTGGACTTGGCTGAGCTCTGAATATCGATCCCAGGACTCACCGATCGTTGGGTGGGTACCTCAAAGTACAGTTATTATCAAAGAATATAAAAATGATACAACCTTGAGATTTGTTTGCTCACAGGAAGCCACAAAGCAAGAGACCCGAAAGAACCCAATGAGAAACACCCGATGCGCAGAGGAAGGGGGAAAACACAAACGGTAGAAGCCAGTAACAACATTCCGAAGCAAAATGCGTCCTTAGGTCTGCACCCCGGAACAGCCCAGAGTAGGCCCAAAGCCTCACTATCAGTCCATCATATTAGCGGGTACAGAGCACAGCGGCCAGGGCAGTCTTCATAGGCTCAGCGTCATGGAGAGAGGAGTGACCATCGCGGAGAATGAGCGAAATCGGCTCTCGACTCAGATCCCGACACCCTGCCTGTCCAGTCTACTTAAATTGTCCAAACAGCACATCGTACCTCACACTAGGACCCAGGCACTGCTGCAGCGAAAGGCTCCAGGCCTAGAACACGCCGCCCAGCGACTCGCTCCAATACATAATCTGATACCTACATCCCCGATAGATAATCTAGTAACCTGATTCATAAAATGGAAGAAGGATTACATTGGTTGCATTTTTTGGGACTCTCATTTTCCTTGGCCACCCTTAAATTAAACACTGGGGTTGTCAGACCACCCTCTCTGACATGAACAGCCCTCTGTATCCTTCTCCTACGCTCTCTGTGAATCGTAGAACATAGAGCATCGAAGAGCACAGCACAGGAGGAGGCACTTCGGCTCCACAGTGTCTGGTGCCAAATTAAATGAAATCTCCCTTGGCAGCACACAATCCAGATCCCTCGAACAGTGTCTTGCACCGCCATCCAACACTGGCAGCCTATCCCAGGCACCTTGGCTTCTTAGTGTTAAAAACATGGCCCACAGATTGCCTTCATACTTTGCTCTCTCACCTTCAATGCGTCTCCTCTAGTACTCGATACTTCCACCCTAGAGGGAATGATTCTGACTCTCTACCCTATCTGTACCTGTCATGGGAGGAAACTAGGGCACCCAGAGGAAATCCACACAGTTATCAGAAGAACGTACAATCGCCTCGCAGAGGATGCCGGAATTGAACTCTGAATTCCGATGCCCCGAGCTGTAATTGTGTCACACTAACTGCCATATGACCATGACGCCCAGTTTTTGATTAATAAATATAGTTAAATGCATTTTAGGTGTGGAGATAGAAACTGGTGGCAGTTGACGGGAATGTGGGGAGAATCGTTTGGGATTAATGTAAATGGGTTGTCAGATCAGGCTGCTTTTAAATGCTCGTCTTTGGCTGCCCCCGAACATCCAACTCGTTCTCTGTTCCTGTTCCCTTGCGTTACATTTTCCAAAGGAAAGAGAGATGTGTTGCACTGACATCTCGTGGAGATCATCAAACAATGTCTCACACGGGCGCCAGGGAGAGAGAGATTTCATCATTTTTACCTTCCGAGCTGCAGTGCCAAGGAGCTCCGCGCATACCAAGCACGCTCCTCGCTGAATACCCTTAACCTCAACCTCAACACGAGTGGGAAGACAAAGTGTTTATGAATCCGCTGAATGATTGATGGGCTGCTTATGAGGTTATGACTTTCAGAGGCTGAAAAATGCTTTTGCAAATGGAAGAGCGTGTGGCGAGACGGGGTGCAGAACTGATAAATCAGATTCTTCAATTTGCCCAAGTCGTTTAACATTTGTTGGACGTTTGCCTGCAAGTATGTCTCCTCTCTCCTTTACACAAGAGATTTTGCAGATGCAGGAAATCCAGAACAACACACACGAAATGCCGGAGAAAAGGCTGTGTGCATTCAACCTATTAATTCCCCTCCTGAATTTATACACTTCTATAAAATAATTTCTTGTAGAAGGCCCTAGCCTGTCCAACGTCTCCCTATAGTCAAGTCTCCTATCCCTGACAACATTTTCAGAAACACAAGAGGTTTTGCGAATGCTGGACTCCAGAGTAACACACACAAAATGCTGGAGGAACTCTGCAGGTCGAGCAGCGTCCATGGAGGGGAATAAACGAATTGGCATTTTGGCCGAGACCCTTCGCAAGGACTAGAAACTTCAAAGGGAAGATAACAAACTGCGCAAGTACAAAAAGAAGAAACAATAATAATAAATAAATATCGAGAACATGAGGTGAAGAGTCCTTGAAAGTGAGTTCATAGGTTATGGGAACGTTCAGTGATGGGACAAGTGAAGTTATCCCTTTTGGTTCAAGAGTCTTAGTAAGAGGATGGCCACTTGGAAATGAGAGGGCATTTCACCCCAGAGTTCTGGCCTGCTATTGGTTCCCATTCAACATCATTAATCAAACAGCAATTATTATTGCATGACATTTGTGGGATCTTACTCTGTAAAGTATTTGGAACATTCCAGATACACAAAAGGTGTGCTGGATAAACGTGGGTCTTTCGTTTGGCTGAGGGCCCAACAGGTCTGGAGGTTTCTCGCTCAGGGCAGAACAGTGGCGTAACACTTTTACAGCACCGGTGAAGCAGGTTCAATTCCTGCTGCTGTCTGTGTGGAATGTGTATGTTCTCCCCATAACTGCAAGGGTTTCCTCTGGGTGCTCCAGTTTCCTCTGGCTTTCCAAAGACTACGAGTTAGGTTAGAGAGTTGTAGGCATGCCATGTTGGCTCTAGAAGCGTGGCAACACTTGCACAACCTCAGACCATGTTGATTATTGACATAATTGCTGCATTTCAATGGCTGTTCCAATAATTCAATGTACATGTGACAAATAAAGCTAATCTTTTCAATCTGTCTCAGTAATCCTATAAATTTGCTCCTTTCTCTGAGCAAATTGATGAAAGAGATCTTTCTTTCAAGACACCAACATGCCAGAGTTTGTAAACATTTATTCAGAAATACAGCACAGTACAGGCTCTTCTGGCCCAGTGAACCCACACTGCCCAATTACATCCATGTGACCAATGAGTCCACTCAGCCCTACATCTCTGGAATGTGGGAGGAAACCAGAGCACCCAGAGCAAACCCACACAAAACATCTCACAGACAGCAGCAGAATTGAATCTAGTCACTGGTGCTGTCAGAGTGTTACATTAATAGCTATACTACTATGGTGCTCATGGAGTTATAAAGCCAATGGGCCATTCAGCCCATCTTGTCCTTGCAGACCAAAATTCCATCAAAACTAATCCTATTTGTCCCATATTGGACCCATATCTCTCTAAACCTTTCTTATCCATGCACAGGCGCTGCCTAGCTTATGAAAGTTCAATTTATGTACAACCCAAACTTATGAATGAGCATTTGAGAGCCTGGGGGGCCTGGATTTCATGGCTGCTCTGGGGGTGGAGGCATCTTCAGCCTGGTTGGTACTTGGTTCGTGACTGAATTTCATATTTGCTAACTGTTTGTGTTACCATAGACCACAAGACTGTAAGACAGAGTAGCAGACCATTCTGCCCATTAAGTCTGCATCCTCACGCGTTCTCTCTCAGCCTTTCAATATTCGATATGTTTCAATGAGATTCCCCCCCATTCTTCCAAACTCCAGTGAGTACAGGCCTAGAGCCATCAAACACTACCTATATATTATTCTCATTCCCAAGATCATTCTTGTGATCCTCTCCAATGCCAGCACATCGTTCCTCAGATAACTGCTCACAATACTCCAAGTATGGTCTGACCAAAGCCGAAGCCTCGGTATTACATCCTTGCTTTTATATTCAAAATCAATGCTGACATTGCATTTGCCCTTTTTACTACTGACTCAACCTGAAAGTTAACCTTTAGGGAATTGTGCATGAAGACTCCCAAGTCCCTTTGAACTTCTGATTTCTGAATTTTCTCCCAGATTAGAAAATAGTCCATGCCTTTATTCTTTCTACCAAAGTGCATGACCATGCACTTCCCTACACTAGGAGGGAGGAGAAGATGGCGGCACGACGCAGCGCACGCGACCGTTCCAACTGAATATTGATATGTGTAACTAGGGGGGCCGTGCACAATCCGGATTTGATGGGGACAGCTGTGAGAAGTGCAGAGAAACGTCTGGAGTAACTTCTGAAATGCCTGCTTCGCTGCTGCTGCTACTGTGCGATCGAGAATCCCGGAGACGAAGGCCCTAAATCCTCGACTTTACATATCGCCTGTCGCCGGGGCCGGGGTCGAAACGCTCGGCAGCGATGGTGCTCCGTGCTCGGTGTCGAATAGGTGGTCGGAGGCTCGGAGTTTTTCGGACAGACTCGGAGTCGGACTGTGGTCGGATGCTTCCAGGATGCTGCACCAGCAAGTTGGCGGCGCTGGAGGTTTACCGTCTGCGTGAGATGATGGGACTTCCGAAAGACTCTGAGACTTTTACTGTGCCATGGTCTGTTCTTATCAAATTACGGTATTGCTTTGCACTGTTGTAACTATATGTTATAATTATGTGGTTTTTGTTAGTTTTTAAGTCGGTTTGTCGTGTGTTTTCGTGATATCATTCTGGAAAAACATCTTTATCATTTCTTAATGCATGGATTACTAAATGACAATAAAAAGGGACTGTGTGTCCTCATAATCATAATAATAATCACTATATTCTATCTGTCACTTCTTTGCCCATTCTCCTAACCTGTCTGAGTCGTTCTGCAGGCTTGCTGCTGCCTCAACACTATCTGCCCCTCCACCTATCTTCATTTCATCTGCACAGAGTTATGTAGAGTTCACCCAAGTGAAAACCCATCTTAACATGGGGAGGACCTGAATCTCATCTTTAACCCATGCTCTTTCTTAGATTCTCTTCGAGGAAAACTGTGACCATGCACCTTATCCGTGCCCCTCATGACTTCATAAAATCAGGCTGGGACAGTGTCCTTCTGACATGTAAAACTCAGCCATTCTGCAGCCATTCTTCAATGTACAAGACATTGCTGAGGTCCTACTGTGAGTGTTCTGTTCAGCCTTGGTCCCACCACTAGAGGAAAAAATGCCAGTAAGCTCAAAAGGTTGCACAAAAGATTTACAAGAATGTTCTAGAATAGCCCTGATGGTCTAGGCCAATAACTTAGACTATTCTTGCCTCTCCATGGATGCTTAAAAATTTAAAGATTATCCTATATATGTACATTGAACCATACAGTGAAATGCGAGGTTTGTGCTATGGGCAGCCCCCAGGTGTCACCACGATTCTGAAGAAAACATAGCACGCCAACAGTTTACCAACCTTAATGGTACGTTTTTGGAACATGGGTGGAAACCCACGTGGTCACGGGGAGAATGTACAAATTCAAACCCCAATCTATGAACACTGTCACCACTCTATCACATCACCCCATCCTGATGAGATTCTCCAGCATTTTGTGCGTGTTACTCTGGATTTCCAGCATCTGCAGGATCTCCTGTGTTTTTGGGAATGTTGTCAGGGCATGAGAGGCTTGAAGTTAGGGGGAAGTTGGACAGGCTGGGGCTATATTCCCCGGCGTGTAGGAGACTGGGAGATGATCTTCTAGAAGTATAAAATCATGAGGGGAATTGATAGGTTGAAAGCACACAGCCTTTTCTCCTAGGGTTCCAAAACTGGGGGTCAGAGGTATAAGGTGAGATGGGAAAGGTTTAAGAGGAACCTGGTGGACAGCCTCTTCACTCAGATATGGAACGAGATGCCAGAAGTGGTTGCGTCAGTTTACATTAGCAACACCTAAAAGATATTGGACAGGTACGTGAATCGTGAGGGTTTAGAGGGATGTGGGCCAAAAGTGGGCAAGTGAGACTAGCTTAGATGGCCACCTTGTCAGCATGGATCAGTTGGGCCAAAGGGCCTGTTTCTGTGCTGTATTACTCTGTAAGTCAATAATGCACAGATCAGAAGAGTCAGAGTGGATAACGTCACTCATCTCAACACCTCAACTAATTCCACAACCTATGGACTAATTTTTAAAGACTCTACAACCCATGTTCTCAGTATTATTTATTTATTTATCTGCCTATCTATTTATTATTTCCACAGTTTGTCTTCATTTGGACATTGGCTGTTTGTCAGTCTTTATGTATACTTTTTTCATTGATTCTATTGCACTTCTTTGTTTTACTGTGAGTGCCTGCAAGAAAATGAGTCACAGGATAGTACCGTAAATGGTGACGTATAGGTAATTCAATAACTAATTTTATTTTGAACTTTGAACTGATGAACAAACAGTCTCACTCCCCCCGCACCCCCCCCCCCATGGGAAGCAAGCTGAGATTGAGAAGCGGATGAGAAAACGAATCTGAGTGTTATATATGGTGATATATGTGCACTTTGATAATGAATTTACGTTGAACTTCGAGTTTGAATAGAGTAACCTCCCGACCCCTTCCCATTCTCACCTTCTGCAATGATTACTGTGCCTGAAATAGCTCCAATGTCTGTCACTGTAAAAAGACCATTTCCTCCTCCCACCTGTTCAGGTGATGAGTGTATATCTGAAAAAAAGTCTGTCTGACATTGACTGTGTCAACCCCTCAGTGCAGAGGCCACACACACACACACACACACACACACACGCGCATAGCCAGATGTCAGCTTGTCAGAAGGACCCGGGTGACATGCATTGTGACGTACGCATGTTTAATGAGGACAGCTGTTACATCCGTTGGGATGTTAATGCCCTGGATAAAGAGCCATTGAGACTGACTCACCACACAACAGAGTTACAGCCAGGACACAGGGAAGGTCACTTGAACCTTATTTCTGATCTTCCATTTCCTCAAGCAGCGAGTAGAATCAGGAGTGGAGTTAGGGATCAGGTTAACATTCAGGGACAGGGATGTGGAGGAGTTAAAGATGAGGCCGGGGTCTAGGCCTCCATTCTGTGCTCAAAGGCCAGCAATGTGAACGTGGACATCTGCGGATGTCGGATAGCAAACACTGTGGACAAGGACCAGTGAAGACAACCGAGTCAGCTTGCTCCCCCCCAACCCCCGTAGGTGGGTCCCGGAATCAGTGAACAGGCGGCACGAGGGCCAGTGACCCTTTTAGGAATGTGAGCCGGCAAGTCCTGAGTTCGCCCTGGAGTTCAAGATCTCACCATCGCCAAGTCCTGGGTTCGGTACTAAAGGTCAAAGGCCAAAGGTTGATTGGAAGTCCGGAAACTGGAGACCCGTCCTGGGGTTGGAGGACTGACCATGTGTGTGGAGAGGAGGGGGTGGGAGGAAGGGAAGGAGGAAAGGGTCTTGTTTTGCTGCTGGTGTTTTGCTGCTTGTTGGGTTCTGTGTTATGTGTTCTGCTGATCATTGTGGGCATGCTACATTGGCAGTGGAGTGTGTGATGATGCTTGCGGGCTGCCTCCAGCATGTCCTCAGGTTGTCGTAAACAGGAAAAAATCTGCAGATGCTGGAAATCCAAGCAACATGCACAAAGTACTGGAGGAACTCAGCAGGCCAGCCAGCATCGACGGAAAAGAGTAAACAGTCAACATTTCAGACTGATGAAGGGACTCGACCGGAAACGTCGACTCTTTACTCTTTTCCATCGATGCTGGCTGGCCTGCTGAGTTCCTCCAGCGTTTTGGTGTGTGCATCCTGAGGCTGTGTTGGTCATTGAGAAATGGCGCATGTCACTGTTTGTGTCAGAGGACCTGTGATGAATAAAGAATCTGATTTGAGTCTGAGTCTGAGGAGGTTGAAAAAGTGACCTACTCAAGGTGAGTAAAGGATCAATGGAGCCAACTATCAGTGGCAGAGGGAATGGGAAGGGTTCCAACTATGGGAAAAAATTAGAGGTGAGTTGTTTAGAAAAGGCATCTGAAAGCTCTGTTATGATGGGGTCTAGAGGAGGTAGAGTCTTAGGGAAAGGAATGGAGGATTATAGAGCTGTTGGTCATGGGCTTCTCTGCCCCTCAGAGCTTTGCCTGCGGAATCAGCAAGTCTATTGAAGAATGAGCCAAAAAAGGAAGGCCCCACCCTGTGGTGGAGACGAAGGAACTGAGAAGAGGGAACTGACATTTTTACAGGAGACGGGGTGGGGAGAGGTATTGTCAAGATAGCCATGGGAATCAGTGGGGTTATAAAATATATCAATAGACAGCTTGTCTTCAGTGACAGAGATAGCGAGATTGAGAAAGGGGAGGGAGGTGTCAGAAATGGATCGAGTGAATTTAAGAGCAGAGTGGAAGACAGGGGGAAAAACTGATGAAATTGACGAGCTCAGCGTGGGTGCAGGGAGCACTGAGCTTGTGTTTTCGGTTTCCTGTCCCTCCTCCCTGACAGTAATAATGAGAAGTGGTGAGGGTCCTGAATGGTGGATGCTGCCTTCCTGAGGCAACACCTTTAGAAGATGTCCTCAACATTCGGGAGGCGAGGGCCGCGACGGAGCTGCCTGAGCCATCGCTGCAGCTTTCTCCTGTACTGGGCCTTGCAGCCTCCATACCAGAGAGTGATGCAACCAGTCAGAATGCTCCCCACAGTACATCCGCGGAAACCCACATGAGTCATTGGTGACATCCCAAATCTCCTCAAACTCCTAATGAAATATAGTCGCTTCTGTGCCTTCTTCATAATTGCATCATTGTGTTGGCCTCTGGATATTGATACAATTATGACAAAGGCACCACAGCGGCTATATTTCATTAGGAATTTGAGGGGATTTGAAATGTCACCAAAGATTAGCAAATTTCTGCAGATGTTCTGCAGAAATTTCCATGGATATTTCCAGCTTTCTTGAACCTCCACGTCGAAGAATGAAATGGATTCATAGACCAGAAGAGAGCAGGGTCAGAAGAGTTGAAGTCAAGAATCAGATGACCCATGGCTTCGCTGAATGGCGGAACTGGTTTGAGGAGGGGTAGGGTCAACTCCTGCCCCTGTTCCTTGAGTTCCTATACACAAGCAGAAGTTGACAGGCTCTTGATGGATAAGGGTGTGGAAGGCTAAAGGGACGAGGCTGGAGAATGGGGTTGAGGGGAATGATAAATCAGCCATGATCAAATGGCGGAGCTGATGGCCTGATTCTACCCCTATATCTTAAGGTTTTGTGGTCAGATTCAGATTCCAGTTTATTTTTCAAATGTATAGTATATCGAAAGACGCTGTGAAATGCGTCATTTGCGTTAACATCCAACACAACCTAGGGATGGGCTCGGGGCAGTCTGCGAGTGCCAACCATATATTCTACACCAACATGGCATAACCATAGTGCTCGTCAGAACAACACACAAAGTGTGCTGGAAATTGTGGAGCCTTCTCTCCTAAAATGCATCTCAGCCTGTGCGAGGTTGGGTGGTATCGTGGGGTATGAATTGAAAATTACAAGTTTGTAAACTGGTGGATTCTTTAACAGCAAAGCGATTGAGGATTCTGGAGCCGTGCCTGTAAATGGGTTTGAGAGAGCCATCAGCCATGATGGTAGACCAAATCTGAGGGTACAAAATATCCTACCTCTGTTCCTTTTGTACTCATCCAGTAGAACAATTGCTACTGGGCAACACACTGGTAAACAGTAGAATCATTACCTCTCAGCTCCAGAGAACCTGGTTCGATCCCGACCTGAGGAGCTGTGTGTATGTGTGGAGTCTGCATGTTCTCCCTGTGACTGTGTGGGTTTCCCTCCACATCCCAAAGACATGTAGGTTTGTGGGTTAATTGGCAGCTGTACATTGTCCTTTTGTGTGTGTGTGGGTGGCTGGTAGACACTGGGGAGAAGAGATGGGAATTTGGGGAGAGTAGAATGGGATTGGTTTAAATGGGTGGTCAGCATGGATAATGGGCCGAAGGGATTTTTATCATGCTCTATCACTCTCTGATTCTATTATAAGTAGAACAAAAGATACTGAAGGAATTCAGCAGTCAGGCAGCATATTTGGGGGAAATGGAGAATTCTCCAACTTCTAGTAACTTTCTCTCCCTTCTGCTTACCTACACCCCTGATCTTTTACATTGGTTAAGAGAGCCACTTTGAGGTTTGCCAAACCACTGCACCAACGCTCAGTACTCTGCTCCAACCTAGGACTTGACCCACTACTTGGACCACCAGGTGACCAGCGTTTCACTGACATCATGCTACCTGAACCAAGCTCCTTCACCAACGTTCCAGCTCTCAATTTAAAAGGTGGTAAACTGACAGATTGGTAAATCAGTTTATTACTGTACAGGTTGAAGTTCAAGTTTAATTATCATTTGCCCAGACACATGGAACAGCATTCCTGTGGAACCAAGGTACAAAACATAGCACCAACAGTCATACACAGCATAATTATGATAGCAGAAAAATGCAGATTTACAAAAATATATTAAAAAAAAATAATAATATAGCCCAAGTCCCTGGGTGATGTGGCATGAATGTAGATTGATGGTGAATGGACGTTGTCCTGGAGCCTCGTTTCTGCAAGAGCAAGCAAAAATTTGTTCTGCACGCCATCCAAGTAGATGTTTCTTCACATCAGTACATTGAGGTAGCACAAGGGAAAGCAAATTATATCATTACAGCCACAGAGAAAGGGCAATGCAGGCAGACAATAAGGTACAATATACACTTGGAGTACTGTGCTCAGTTCTGGTCACCTCACTACAGGAAGGATGTGGAAACTATAGAAAGGGTGCAGAGGAGATTTACAAGGATGTTGCCTGGATTGGGGAACATGTCTTATAACAATAGGTTGAGTGAACTCAGCCTTTTCTCCTTGGAGCGACGGAAGATGAGAAGTGACCTGATAGAGGTGTATAAGATGATGAAAGGCATTGATCGTGTGGATAGTCAGAGGCTTTTTCCCAGGGCTGAAATGGCTAGCACGAGAGGGCACAGTCTTAAGGTGCTTGGAGATATCAGGGGTGAGCTTTTTACGCAGAGAGTGGTGAGTGCGTGGAATGGGCTGCCGGCGACAGTGGTGGAAGCAAATACAATAGGGTCTTTCAAGAGACTCCTGGATAGGTACATGGAGTTTAGAAAAATAGAGGGCTATGGGTAACTAAAGGTAATTTCTAAAGTAAGTACATGTTTGGCACAGCAATGTGAGCTGAAAGGTCTGTATTATGCTGTAGGTTTTTTATGTTTCTTATATCATAGCAAGGTAGATTATGAGCTCAAGAGTCAATCTTACTATACCAGGTGCTCATTCAGTAGTCTTATAACAGTGGGATAGAAGCTACTATTTGAGCCTGGTGTTACCAGCTTTCAGGTTTTTGTATTTTCTGCCTGATGGGAGAGAGAAGCAGAGAGAATGTCTGGGTTGGGTGGGGTCTCTGAGTACTTTGATTGCAGTTAGAAGTATTGATAGAGTCCATGGAGGGTAGTCTAGTTTCTGTGATGTGCCGAGCTGCGTCCGCAACTCTCTGCAGTTTCTTGCGGTCACGAGCAGAACAGTTGCTGTTCCGAGCCGTGATGCACCCAGACTGGATGTTTCCCCTGACGTATTGATAAAAATTGGAGACGGCCGAAGGGGTCGTGCCGAATTTCTGTAGCCTCCTGATGAAGTAGAGGTGTTGATGCACACTCCTGTCCCATGGTGTCAATATGATTGGACCAGATGTTGGTGGTGCTAACTCCTAGGAACGTGAAGCTTTCAAGCCTCTCAATCTCAGCACCACTGATTGAAACAGGAGCATGTGGACCACCCCCCTTCCCAAAGTCAATGACCAGCTCTTTTGCCTAGCTGACACTGGGGATTAGGTTATTGCCATGACAGGGATATAAATAAAATATAACAATATAAAAAGATGATATAAATAAAAGAGTACAAACAGCAGCATCTGAACAATTACATTCTGCATAGCAACAAGGTGCCAGGTTGTACTTCAAGCTGCACTGATCACAATTTAATGGCCTTCCTTTCAACGTTACATCAAAGGGAAATTGTCCTAGTGAAATAATCCAAGCCGAGAATCAACTCCTCCTCCGGGTGAAGGGTGATTATACCAAGCGAGGAGAACTATCAGGAGTGATGAGTGTGCAGTGACACAGAAATATCAGGGTTGCTAGAAAATGCCGTGTGAGTACAGCTATCTCTGTCTGCGAATGATGGCTCAGCTGGAGCACCTGCTGAAGTCAGATGGGACACAGGATCAAATCCAGCTCCAGGACCTGTGTGCATGATACGGAACTGATCTCGGTGTTGTGATACAGAGGCAAATTATAGTGGCCAATTAATTTACCAATCCACATATTTTGGGGATAGTCATAGCCTTATACAGTGCAGAAACACACCCTTCGGCCCAACTCATCCGTGCTGACCACAGTGTCTGCTAGTCCCATTTATTTCATATTGGTTTATTATTGTCACATGTACCAAGATATGGCAATATGATTGCTTTGCGTACTGTTTATATAGATCAAGTGAGGTCAAACAAGGTATAACAATAACAATGCAGAATAAAGTGTCACAGGTACAGAGAAAGTGCAGTGCAGGTAAATGATGAGGTTCAAGATCATGATGGGGTAGATTTGCCTGCATTTGACCCATACCTCTTGAACCTGTCCTATCATGTACCTGTCTAAGTATTTTTGGCAAGTTGTCCACCTCAATCACTTCCTCTGGCAACTTATTCCAAATACCACCCTCTGGGTGAAGAATTACCCCTCAGGTCCTCTTTTCATTTCTTCCTCGCACCACAATCCTATGCTCTCTAAATTTTTAGACTCCCCTGAGGGGAGAGGAATAGTGCAAATGCACAGAGAGGGCATGCAAGCTCCACACACACACACACACACACACCACCAGAAGTTGTCAAAAGCTAACCTCCAAAGCTGCCTTAGTTCTAGCTAAAGGTTTGACGAAACATTAGCTTTATTTGTCACATGAACATCAAAACACACAGTGAGATAATGCGTTGTTTACCTCAACAGCCAGCACAATTCAAGATGTCCTGGGGGTTGGGGAGGGGCAGCCCACAAGTATTGCCATGCTTCCAATGCCAACATAGCGTGCCCACAACTATCTAACCCTAACCAGTACATCTTTAGAATGTGGAGGAAACTGGAGGACCCAGAAGAAACCCACATGGTCACAGAGAGAACGTACAGGCCACAGACGGAATTGAACCCCAACCATTGATTGCTGTAAAGTATTATGCAAACCACAACTCGACCATGTATCCCTCCTACTCGGGCTTCCTGGAGTGCTCCAGGAAGTGAAGGGCATGAGCTGGTGCTATCTGAAGGCACAGGAGGTATGCAGGGCCAAAGGAGGCCATTGAAACCTTTTGAATGTTGAAAGGCCTAGACAGAGTAGATGTGGAAAGAATCTTTCCTATAATAGAGGAGTCTAGGACAAGAGGGAACAACCTCAGGATAGAGGGGCATCCATTTAAAACAGAGATGCGGAGAAATTTCTTTAGCCAGAGGGCAGTGATTTTGTGGAATTTATTACCACAGGCAGCTGTGGAGGCCAGGTCATTGGGTTTATTTAGGGCAGAGCTTGATCAGTTCTTGATTGGCCATGGCACCAAAGCTTATGGGGAGAAGGCTGGGGAATAGGGCTGAGGAGGGGAAAAAAAAGGTGAGCCGTGATTGAATGGCAGAGAAAACTTAATGGGACAAATGGCCTAATTCTGCTCCTATGTCTTAAGGTCTTACAGTCTAATAGAGGCTAATCTTCTACAGCCGCCTGAGGATCTGCCAATAGATAGCCTCTTAGGAGAACATCATTTTGCAAGAGCAAAACAGACCCCTCTGTCTAATCTCTGAGGGGTGTAGTGAAGGTGAATGGCCACAGTCCTTTCTCCAGGGTAGGGGAGTAGGTTCAGGATGAGAGGGGAAAGATTTAAGGGGGACCTGGGGGCAACATTTTCACACAGAGGGTGGTGAAGTTATAGAATGAGCTACTAGAGGAAATGCTTGAGCAGGTGCAATAGTATCATTTAAGAAAGTCTTGGGATAGGTACATAGAACATATAACATAGAACATAGAACATAGAACAGTACAGCATATGCTCGTCGGTCCACAATGTTGTGCCAACCTTTTAACCTACTTCAAGATCAATCTAACCCTTTCCTCCCACATAACCCTCCATTTTCCTTTTATCCATGTGCCTATCTAATAGCGCATGTTGGTGCCTGGCCAAGTGGTTAAGGCATCGGTCTAGTGAGCTGAAGGTCGCTAGTTTGAGCCTCAGCTGAGGCAGTGTGTTGTGTCCTTGAGCAAGGCACTTAACCACACATTGCTCTGTGACGACACCGGTGCCAAGCTGTATCGGCCCTAGTGCCCTTCCCTTGGACAACATCGGTGGTGTGGAGAAGGGAGACTTGCAGCATGGGCAACTGCCAGTCTTCCATACAACCTTGCCCAAGCCTGCTCCCTGGAAACCTTCCAAGGTGCAAATCTATGGTCTCATGAGACTAACAGATGCGTCTTAGATGTCTCCCTGGTGTATCTGGTTCTACCACCACCCCAGGCAGAGTATACCACCACTCTGTGTAAAAAAAATCTACCTTCCCTCTGTACGTTCCTCCAAACACCTTAAAGAGCTGCAACAACGACAGGTAAAAGTAGGGGAGGTGGTTTATGCATCTACATGAATCGATCATGGTGCACTAATTCTACCATTGCTGACACTGATTGCTCTGCTGATCTGGAATACCTGATTATTAAGTGCAGACCTTTTTATCAACCTCGAGAGTTTCCATGCATCATTGCTGTCGCAGTTTATGTTCCACCGGATGCTAATGCTAAAGTAGCCATGAAAGACCTCAGTGCCACTATTAGCAAGCTGCAGACATTACATCCAGACGGAGCCTTTATTGTCGCTGGCAACTTTAATCATTGTAACCTACGTACCGTGCTTCCAAGATGTTACCAAAATGTATCATGCACCACAGGGGTTAATAAAGCCTTAGGTCATGTCAACACAAATGTGGCTGATTCTTACAAAGCCACTACCCTCCCCCACCTGGGACAGTCCGACCATCTTTCATCGTTTCTGCTTCTCAAGTATAGCCCGGTCACTAAACGTGTGAAACCCACAATGAAGACTGTTAACATCTGGCTGGAGGGTGCTGACTCTGCTCTTCAGCACCAATTCCAGCACACAGACTGGAGCGCGTTTGCTGCCCATGCCACCACAGACTCTCAGATTAACATTGATTTATATACCAACTCTGTCCTTGAGTACATCAGCAAGTGTGTAGATAGAGTAAGATCACAAAAACAAATAAAAGTTTTCCCCAATCAGAAACCATGGATGAACAGAGAAGTTCACCTCCTGCTCAAAGCCAGAGATTCAGCCTTCAGGTCTGGAGACCGGGAGGCTTACAGCTCAGCCAGGGCCAACCTGAGGAGGGGAATCTCTCAGGCTAAACACATATACAAACAGAGAATCGAGGAGCATTTCAACTCCTCGGACCCCCGGTGCATGTGGCATAGCTTACAGGTCACTACAGACTTCAAACCACCCAGTACTGTGCCCCATTCCAGCTCTGCTTCCCTCCCTGATGAGCTCAATTACTTTTACACTCGCTTTGACCAAGAGAACAAGAGGTCACCCTCAAAGCGGATCTCCCACCTGGTGAACTGCCTCTCTCACTTTCCAACTCTGATGTTTGCGCCACTCTGAGCAGGGTGAATGTATGGAAGGCAGCTGGTCCAAATGGAATACCTGGCCGTGTGCTCAGAGTCTGTGCACGGCAGTTGGCCGGGGTCTTCACGGACATTTTTAATCTGTCCTTGGCCCAGGCAGTTGTCCCCACAAGCTTCAAGATCACCATCATCGTGCCAGTGCTGAAGCATTCCACTGCCATGGGCTTGAATGACTTCCGTCCAGTTGCACTCACCTCCATCATTGCAAAGTGCTTTCAGAGACTGGTTCTATCACATCTTAAATCCTGTCAGCCCACTACTCTGGACCCCCATCAATTTGCCTATCGCACCAACAGGTCAACAGAGGACGCCATCTCCATGGCACTTCACTCTGCCCTGACCCACCTGGACAGCCCCAACTCTTACGTCAGAATGCTGTTCATTGACTTTAGTTCAGCATTCAATACTGTGATCCCCTCCAAGCTGATGGCCAAACTTCGCCAGCTTAGTATCAGCTCATCCCTTTGCAATTGGACCTTGGACTTTCTGACTAACAGACCCCAATCAGTTAAGTTAGACAACTTCTCCTCCTCCACCCTCACCCTGAACACCGGCGTGCCTCAAGGCTGTGTGCTGAGCCCTCTTCTGTATTAACTTATAATGACCAGTATGCACAAAAATCTTGTGCTGTGCAATTTTTTTGCCCAGGTACAACAACATATGCACACTGAATTTTATATGTAGAGGTATTCTTTTTAACAGCTAGCAAAACACTGTCAATAAGAATTTTGATCTCCTCTGAGTTTGATTATTTTTACTCTTGTTCATCTGCACTCTCATAAAACATACATCGCAGGCCTGTAGTGGAGGGATTTTGTTGCCAGAGCTTTTACACACCATCTATATGTGATTTGCTTGCTAAATGATGCTTTAAAAAGTAAAGTTTCAAAACATCACTCCACTCCTTCCCACTTGCAAATTCTCCAGCAACTTTTGCATTACGACTATACACACAGGTAACACCAGTTTCTATATCGTACATAAATATTTCTCGTAGCTGCACGTTCCTGATCTCATGAGCTTTCGGTGTAGCAGTTTCTACTGGTTCAATAAGCCATTCCACTTTAAATGAACTAACAGGTCTTCTGCACTTCACGCCTTTGGAATTTTTGGAATTTGACACAGTGAATTAATAATTTCTTCAATAAAAACAGTGTAAATAAGCCAGTTCTAAAATCAGAGCAGAAAACTCTCTTTATTTCCTTATTTTCTTTTTTCCCCCTCCCTTTCCCCTTCCCCCTCACCCCACCCCCTCTCTCTCCCTCTCTCTCTCTCTCTCGCCCTCTCCCTCTCCCTCTCTCTCTCTCTCTCTCTCACACCCTCTCTCTCTTTTTCAACACCACGTTCTCCCTCAGTAGTCCCCAACCTGATGGAATAAATATTGATTTCTCTTACTTATGGTAACCACTCCCTTCTCTCCCTCTTTCTTTTTCCTTTATCCCCTTAGCACATATTATCCCTTCTCTTTCCCCTCTCCTGCCTTCAACATCTGCACATCATCATACACTCCTCCCTTAAGTTCCCTTCTTCAACGTGTTCCCTTCATCCCATGATCCAGTGTCCTCTCCTATAACGGTCCATCTTCTTCAGCCCTTTGGACACTTACACCTATAACATTCCAGCTTCTAACATCGTTCTACTCTCCCTACTCCCTCTCCTACTTCTCACCCATCCCCTCAGCTGGATCCACGCATCACGCACCAACTGTTGCTCTAACCTTTACACCAGCTTTCTATACTGGCTAGCTCCCCTCTTTCCAGTCCTGATAAAGGGCCTTAGCCCAAAACTTTGACTTTTCCCTCAGTGCTGCTGGATCTGCTGAGCTCCCCAGCATTTTGTGTGGGTCGCTCCAGATTTCCGACATCTGTAGAACCTCCCCAGCGTAACACACACAAAATGTTGGAGGAACTCAGCAGCACAGGCAGCGTCTACAGAGGGGAATAAAGAGTCGACTGAAAGAATCTTGTATCTCCATTTCACTTCAGTTGCTTTTCCTTACATTTGCTGATTTATCTACAGGGATTGTTAGATAAATCCAGAATTTTTAAAAAACTATAGAATTAGTAATGTGGATCCAAACAGCCAGATTGTTTCATAAAATGAAGGCTGTTTCTGTGATGTTCTGGAAGCGCAATGGCTGTCTGACCTAGATACAACTACACACCTATCCATCTGTTTGATTGTCCGCTGGTCAGATTGAGACACAGACAGTAAATGCCAGACCTGCAAGTGACCTTCAACTGTTCATTTTTTGAACCAGTCAGCATAACCATAAGCACTACAGTTTAGCAACAATACGACCACTGTGATTGCAAACACAAGAGATTCTGCAGATGCTGTAAAATCCAGAGCGACACACGTAACGTGCTGGAGGAACTCAGCAGGTCAGGCAGCATCTATGGAGAAGATTAAAGAGTCAGTGTTTCAGGCTGAGACCCTTCATCAGGACTCACGAAGGGTCCTGATGAAGAGCTTCAGCCCGAAACGTCGACTCTTCACTCCTCTCCGTAGATGCTGCCTGACCCGCCGAGCTCCTCCAGCGCTTTGTGTGGACCACTGGGATCACTTTGCATTTGGACAGGCTTGCTTTTGCTCTAGTTGCATTTTTTGTTCTACTTTCATGGAGAATTTTGTTCTAATTGCTTTTCATTGCACCTGTGCACACATGTACTTGTGTGTATACAGCAATAGAGTCGTAGAGGATTACAGCACAGAAATGGGCCCTTCAGCCCATCTAGTTCATGCTGAATTATTATTCTGCCTAGTGCCATTGATCTGCAACTGGACCATACCCCTCCCATTCATGTATTTATCCAGATTCTCCTAAATGATGAGATCGAACCTGCTGGCAGCTGGTTCCACACTCTCAAAATCAGGATATGACAATAAATTCCACTTTTATCGTGACACAGGCATCCAGTGATGATAACCTTGAACATAGAACATTGCACATAGAACAATCCCTTCAGTCACGATGTGTACCGATGTGTGCTAAATATAGGTTAGTAGCTGGTGGCCACACAATTTACTTCTACTGTTCATACTGATCTGAATCACACCGAGCTCATAGTTCATATTTCAGATTTTTTTACGACGTAGAAGGAAGATTTTGGCCTGTTTAGTCCTGAACTTGCGGCATTTCCCTAAGCCTCATTCATCTACTTACAACTACAAACACATGTTTTCAGTATCATTTTATTGATAATTTATTTATTACTAATATTATTTGGGTTTTATTTGTATTTTATTTGCACAGTTTGCCTTCTGTTGCTCATTAACTGTCAGTCTTTGTGTGTAGTTTTTAAATGATTCTATTGCGCTTTGTTTTAACGTGAATGCTTGCAATAAAATGTCTATGGTGACATGTACTTCATTGAACTTTGAACTTCCCTGCGATCAAGTCCCCCTGAATCTCCTCCTCCCTTCCTATCGTTCGCTATGGGCTGTGTCGTATGATGTTGGCAATCATGGTCTTAATAAAAAATTGCCAAGAACGATCATGGTCTTTATGACGATGATTGATCTTGGCAAATTTTTCCACAGGATCGGTTCGCCTTTGCCTCCTTCTGGCCCGTGTCTTTACAATGCGGGTGACCCCAGTCACTATCAATACTCTTCAGAGATTGTCTGCCTGGTTGCATAACCAGAACTTGTGATGTACACCGGCTACTCATACAACCATCCACCATCTGCTCACATAGCTTCACGTGACTGTGATCAGGGGGGCTAAGCAGGTGCTGCATCTTGCCCAAGGGTGACCTGCAGGCTAGCAGAGGGAAGGAGTGCCTTACGCCTCTTTTGGCAGAGAGATATCTCCACACCACCTATACCAGGGCTGATTTCCAGTGGCCATTTAACTTGCCAGCATATCTTTGGGGTATGGTGGGAAATCGGGGAACCCAGGGGAAACCGACTGGGATGTTGACTCAGTTTTTCTCTCTCCAGTAGCAAGAATTGACTGCTTTGCTTGTCCCACAGCTTTGACATTTCCATCTGCACTTTGGCTCTCTACCTGCCATCTCTCCATAACACTTAGATTCTTCTCTCGATGCTCTCTCCATCTGACTGCCCTTAGTCAGGCAACCACTCCCTATAACTCAGGCCCTCGAGTCTTAGCAGTGTCCTCCTAAATCTAAGCAACATACATCAAAGTTGCTGGTGAACGCAGCAGGCCAGGCAGCATCTATAGGAAGAAGCGCAGTCGACGTTTCAGGCCAAGACCCTTCGTCAGGACTAACTGAAGGAAGAGTGAGTAAGGGATTTGAAAGCTGGAGGGGGAGGGGGAGATGCAAAATGATAGGAGAAGACAGGAGGGGGAGGGATGGAGCCGAGAGCTGGACAGGTGATAGGCAAAAGGGATACGAGAGGATCATGGGACAGGAGGTCCTGGAAGAAAGACGGGGGGGGGTGACCCAGAGGATGGGCAAGAGGTATTTTAATGCACACATTCTTTCTCTCACTCTCCTTTTTCTCCCTCTGTCCCTCTGAATATACCTCTTGCCCATCCTCTGGGTCACCCCCGGCCCCGTCTTTCTTCCCGGACCTCCTGTCCCATGATCCTCTCGTATCCCCTTCTGCCTATCACCTGTCCAGCTCTCGGCTCCATCCCTCCCCCTCCTGTCTTCTCCTATCATTTTGCATCTCCCCCTCCCCCTCCAGCTTTCAAATCCCTTACTCACTCTTCCTTCAGTTAGTCCTGACGAAGGGTCTCGGCCTGAAACGTCGACTGCGCCTCTTCCTATAGATGCTGCCTGGCCTGCTGCGTTCACCAGCAACTTTGTTGTATGTTGCTTGAATTTCCAGCATCTGCAGAATTCCTGTTGTTCCTCCTAAATCTAAATGGATGAATTTGAAATGGATAGTGTACACCCTGGGAAAGATTTCACTGCTAACATAATGTTCTTTCTGTAGAAGCAGTGTTTGGGTTATGCAGCCAGGAAACCCTGGGAGGGGGGTGGTTTCAATAGATTTTAAAGTTTACATCAAAATGGAAATCTCAAAAGGACACGGATAGGAAAAGTTTAGAGGGATATGGGCCAAACGTGGATAAATGGGACTAACCGGGAATATTTTCAGCACGGACCAGTTGGGTCGAAAGGACTGCTTCTGTGCTGTAGGACTCTATATCCCTTCCACCCTCGGTGAGTTGGTTTTGAACTCAACATAACACTATGGCTTCTCCCTCCCGATTGTGCACCCCACCAGGAAGCACAATAGTGTAGCCAGCGATCAGGGTTCAATTGCCACTGCCGCTTGTAAGGAGTTCGTACGTTCTCCCCATGACCACATGGGTTTCCTCCTGGTGCTCCTGTGTCCTCCCACATTCCAAAGACACATGGGTTAGTAATTTGTGGGCATTTGGTTTGGCTCCAGAAGCATGGAGATACTTGCAGGCTGCCCCCAGCACCTCCTTGGACTGCATTGGTCTTTGACACAAACAAAGCGCTTCACGGTATGTGTACCTGTGACAAATAAAAGTGTAGAACTTCAAACTTAGAACAGTACAGACCCTTCAACCCCCAATGTTACATTGACCTTATAACCTGCTCTTAAGATCAATCTAATCCATCCTTAATTTTCCCCACATCTAAGAGTTTCTTAAACATCCTTAATGAGGTGGAGCAGATGGTCCTGACTCCATCAGTGCTGCTGAGGTGGAGGTGACTGAGAACTACAAATCCATAGATGTACATATATATATATACGCACACACATACACAACATAGAACAGTACAGTACAGTTCAGCTGTTCGGCCCACAGTGGTACACTAACTTTTTAATCTGCTCTAAGATCAATCCAATCCTTCCCTCACACATAACCCTGCAAATTTTGTTCATCCATGTGCCTATCTAAGAGTCTCTTAAATGTCCCTAATATATCTGCTTCTACTATCACCCCTGGCAGGGCATTCCATGCACGCACCACTCTGTGTAAAAAACTTAGCTCTCCCTATACATTTCCCCTATAGTTTTCTCCAATCACTCCCTCATGTTAGCCATTTCTACCCTGGCAAAAAACCTCTGGCTATCCATTCCTCTACCAAGTCACTTCTCATCCTCCTTCACTCTATTTTCCTCCCATCCCAAAATCTTTAGTGTTTAATCTTTGCTGACCACATAGTCAATATTCTCATGCACCCTCCCACCAGATTCACCAAAGATCCTGCCCTGCTCAACCAGGTCCTTATCATTCCAGGGTTCATTTGAAGGTAGTACAAGTCACCTTGTTAGCAGACGGTGAATTGTGATAGGGAGACATGGCATACGAGCGAGCTGCCACCTTTCATCAGCCCGTGACAGGGTTCCTGTGCACCATACCTGTTAAATCTAATCAGAAGGGACAAAGGGATTCTAACAGCAGCTGACAGCCAGTCCCCTGAAGCGCTGAGAGTTTATTTATAGCCTGGTTTTGGTCATCGTAGATGTTGACATGCAGAGAAATTTTATCAAGTGTCATGTCTCTCCTGGTTTGTCTCAAGAACTGAAGACAAGCAGTGGGTGGGCAGTGTGTTTTATCTCAGGACCAAAGCCCTCTCTCGGTGCCAGCTGTCCCATGGCAGAGGGCCAGCGGTGCCTAATAGCCTTTGAAAGGTTAGATTATCCCACCATGACATAGTTCAAACTGCTTCCTCGTGCAGAGAGACATCAAGCATAGAACAAGTACAGTACAGGCCCTTCAGTCCACAATGTTGTGTCAGTCCTTTAACTTACTCTCATCCAATGCTTCCCTCCCATAGATCTTCCATTTATCTTTCATCCATGAGCCTATCTAAAAATCTCTTAAATGTCCCTAATGTATCTGCCTCTACCACAGCCCTGGCAGCTCGTTCCACGCACCCACCGCTCTCCGTATAAAAATCCCCACTGTGCTTTCCTCCAATCACCTTAAAGTTATAGAACATAGAACTTCGAACACTACAGTACAGGTTCTTCAACCCACAGTGTTGTGTGGACCTTTTAACCCACTCTGAGATCTATCTAACCCTTCCCTCTCACAGACTCTTCCATGTGCCAATCTAATGTCCCTAATGTACCTGCCTCAACCACCTCATTCCACACACCCATCACTCCCCGTGTAAGAAATAAATTACCTCTGATATCCTCCACAATCAAGAGAAAATCTGCAGATGCTGGAAATCCAAGCAACACACACAAAATGCTGGAGGAACTCAGCAGGCCAGGCAGCATCTATGGAAAAAAGTACAGTCTCGGTCCGAACTGTCAACTGTACTCTTTTCCATGGATGCTGCCTGACCTGCTGAGTTTCTCCAGCATTTTGTGTGTGTTGCTGTGATATCCTCCCTATATGGTCCGTGAGCCAGTAGGGTTGGTCGGTACCATCTGAAGGGAATAATGCTCGCAGTGATTTTTGAGAAGGTATACATTTCTAGGGTTAGAAAATATGTGATAGCATTGCACCAGTGGTAGCTTTATTACTTCAAATAAGTAATCACTTTTTGTATATATTCCATATTAACATCAGTACAGCAGAAAATGTTACCCCACCCCCCAAAAGGTAAAAAAACTCATTTGGAGAGATTTCCGGAGTTTTATCAATGTCATGATATTTTCCATATTGTTGTATCAAATCAAATCATAACATATAGAATTACAGTACAATAATTCAAATGCAGGGTTTCACACAGCCATAACCTAGGCCCCATTTGGTTGTAAAATGAATATATTTAATCAAAGACTGCTTTCCATACTTTCATAACCTAGTAATAATCATAATAATTTTCCCAGTCTTCCATGTCTTCCACATCTTCATCTGAATTTTCCATACTCTCTGAGATGAATGCCTGGTTCTTACGGTCTGCCAGTCTACACATGTCACTACACCTGAGGCCATTTGCAACACACATACATCTTGGGAGTGAACATTTTTTTGGACAGTTACAGGCCAGTAGATCCAGGGTGGCATCGGGTGCTGGCTGGCCTTCCATCCAGTGCACCACCAACTGTTCAGCTTCCTCTTCTCTCTCCATCTTCCATCCTCTGTCAACAGGGCTTGGCACTTGTGGGTCCCTCTCCAAACATCATCTCCATATACCAGCCTGGTAGTTGGCTCGCTGTGCATGTTTTGTTAAGCAGTCCTTGCATGGTGGGAGTTGATGACTTTCGATTTCCCCTTTTTTTGGGCACAGAAAAGGTGATACCTGAGCTCATTGACCTTGGTGGTCGATGCTTTTGGGGCATACAGGAGACATGTAAATGCCTCCAGTTTGTCCATCAGTTCTGGGGAGGGGTCCCATTCCTGACCCAACAAGAATGTGTCCTAAGTTTCCCTGTTGCTGGTCAGAAGTTTTAGGGCACTTGTCTTCCCTTTGCCTGCAAGAGCGCTTACAGAGTCACATCCTGTATATGTGTGCAACCCGATGAGAGCCCTACAAACCTCTATGCCAACAGTGGCAGCAACCTTCCTGATGTCTACAAGCCTTGTACAGGTTCTAGTGCCACACTTCTGGAACAATGGGGCCTCAATCTTGTCACAAAATGCTAAAGACATGATAAAGACATCTGTGTCTTCTGAGCAGATCACTACAGTTTGGTATCCCTCTCTTGTGGCATGGGCAGCATGGAGAAATAGGCGGCCATCTGCTTCTTGTTGACACTGAAGAGCTGGCACCTCCTCACTGTCTTGAGATGTGATTCTGTAACATTTGTCATTCACAGTTGCATACAGAATCTTCTCCTGTAGCTTTGCTCTGTACTCCACTGTAGTCCATTCATGGACTCTGAAGCTAATGAGACTATTTTTGTTACTGACTTTGGTCAGGAAGCTCCTCCACTGCCTCACCATTGGTGTGCCTGTGATACCTTGCAACTGATGACCAGTGTCTTCACCCCTGAGAGATCTTTCACTATTCTTGATAGAGTTCTCCTTGTATGTGTCGAACACAACATCTATTCTGCCACTCTGACTGCCTTCCCTCAGAGCCATATCCAGAATTGTGGCAACATCTCTGAAAGTAACTTGATCACCTTTCACTCTTTGGACCGAGTTCAATCCATCAACCACTGTAGCAGAGTTTCCTGGGCGTTGCTCTTCTACTCTTGAAATTGGTTGCTTTGGCCCTCCAATCTTTGAGTTCCCTCTGTAGAGTTTGATTTTCCAAGGCAACATCCCTTAATGATACACTTTCAGAAACCGTCAACAATTTTCCTTTGTCATCTGGAAATATATCTACTGAATTACCCAGCTCAGATTTCAGTTTCCTACGAATGTGCATCCTTGTAGAATCCTGTCATACCACCAGGTAGCAAGAAAGATTCAAGTTTCGTGACCAAAGAAGTAACTTGTACAATCATCTTATTGGGTATGATATCAGTTCTGATATACTTGAAAAGGTCTTTATAGGCTTCCCTTTCAATCCTTTTATACAGTTCATCACCATCTGTTTCATCATCGTTCTCTTTGTGCGCAGGTTCCTTTTTCTTGATTCTGGTATAATCCTTATAGCATGAAACATGATCGTGGGCCTCTGCAGCAACTATGTCTCTGCTTGTTACTGCTAGAATCTTTTCATCTTCCTTCTGGGTTGCACATTCCCGTAGTGTTTGCTCAGCTCTGAGTTGTACAGCTTGTGTAAGCTTTTCACGTGACTTGGAGCCCTTCAGAAATTTCATCTTATTAGAAAAAATGCAGATTTGATCATACACTCTTGCTTCTGGTGAAGATCTCCTACCTGGCCTTTTTGATGTACAGGTATTCTCACCAGCTTCATCAGTAATGCTTTCCTTGACTTTCCTTTTCAGAGTCATGGTGAAGAGGCTTCGGCATTTTCAGTGATGGTAGATTCCTGGGACTTCTTTTTTCTCCAAGTTCTTTAGCAACGTCTAAAAATAGGGGCATAGCTTCTCACTTTGGCTGCTTCAAGTAATGTTTCCCAGGATTCATAGTCTTGAGGACTAACTAAATGGTCATCATCTTCTTTTGATGTTTTCCGGTGTATGATACACTGCTTCTTAATAGATTCTTTGTGCTTATGGCTCACCATTCTGAAGCAAAGTGATTCAGCTACTCTTGATCTAAATCTACTCTACTCTTCTCTCTCCTCTGTTGTACAGGACTATCCCAGCACCACAGTACCTGAAACAGAAAAAAATCACATTAACATTGCTGGTGAAAAAAGCACCTGCCGCAAAGGTGATATAAATGTATGTATAAATGGTGATGTACAAGATATAAATGTGAAACAAAACATGAAAACAGAAGTACATCCTATGTGATGTATAGTCACTGTGTTGTCACTGCCAGTAATAGATGACATTGGTAGAGATGCTAATTTTAACAACCTTTCTGAAAAACATATAGTCTGAGCTATATTCCCACCAATTTTCAAAGACAAAGCATCAATAACAAGAGAGAACCATCAGTGTGAAGTAGAATGCTTTATTCTGTGCTATGTATAGTTTTGAAAAGTGTGTTTTGGCATGGGGTTATAAATCGAGTGATTACACACAGAAAGCTATCACTGCTGCAATGCTATCACATATTGTCTAGCACTAGAGGTGTATACCTTGCCAAAAATCACTATAAGAATTATTCCCCCCAGATGGTACCGGTGGCCCAAATTCGGGGTCCTGGCTCACGGACTAATAGTTTCTTTCAATCATCTTTAAATTATGACCTTTGGTATTGGCTGTTTCAGACCTGGGAAGAAGTCTGTGGCTATTGACTCTATTTACGTTTCTTTTATGAACTTGTGCACCTCTGTGAATTCACCTCTCAGTCGTTTTCGTTCCAAAGAGAAAAGCTTACACAACCTGTCCTCGAAAGACAAGTTCTCTAATCCAGGCAGCATCCCAGTATATCTCCTCTACGCTCTCTCTAAAGCTTCTGCATCCTTCCTAGAATCAGGTGATCAGAACGGAACACAACCTTCCAAGTGTGGGCTAATCAGGGTTTTATAGCTGGAACATTGGCTCAGAGCTCTTGAATGCAAGGGCCTGACTAACGAATGCCAACACACCATACACCGTCTTAACCTCCCTATCAGCTTGGAGCTGTTGAGGTTAAGTCCATTCAGCCCATCAAGTCTATACAGGCTGGCTGGTAGACCAATTCCACAGAAAACTTCAAAATGAGGATTGGAATTGGTAAATGGTTTATTATTGTCAAATGTACTGAGATACTTCTGTCTGCCCACCTTTCCAGATGCAACATTCTGTACACCAGCACATCGAGGTAATACAAAAGGAAAAGACTAACAGAATGCCGATTGTAGTGTTACGGTTACAAAGAAAGTGCAGTACATGCAGACAGTAAGGTGCAAGGGTCACGAGAAGGTGATTGAGCGATCAGTATCAGAGTTCTGTTTAGGAGTTGGTCAACAGCGGGATGGAGATAGTCCTTGAGCCTGCTGGTGGGTGTTCTTAAGCTTTTGCATCTTCCGTACACCCAGACAAAGTAGTGGTTAATTCCTGCGTTGACTAGGTTACTCCAGTCCCATCCTCTCCCTATTGCTAACAGTCCTTTGGCCCTGTAAATGGTATAACAAGGCAGATGGTTGTTAACCACTACTGAGTGAGCCCTTGGTCAGGGGTTGTGTTTTTAACTTTTAATCAAAGTCATCAGTACTGATCCATGTCCTTCAGCCCATCAAATCCATGCTGACCAGCAATCACCCATTCAACTAATCCCATTTTGTTCTCCCCACATTCCGACCAATTTCACCCCACCCCACGCACCAAATTCCACCACTCACCCAGACACTTAACAGCAGCTAATTAACACACCAACTCGCCTGCCTTTGGGATGTGGGAGGAAACCAGAGCACCCAGGGGAAACATACGCGGACATAGTGAAATCGTGCAAACTCCACAAAGGCAGCACGGGAGATCAGGATTGAACTTGCAGCTCTGGGACCACCTCGATGTACAGTTCCACAACTTTTTGTCCCGGAACATCAGAGGAACTCAGGTT
This sequence comes from Mobula hypostoma, assembly GCF_963921235.1. Classification (NCBI taxonomy): domain Eukaryota; kingdom Metazoa; phylum Chordata; class Chondrichthyes; order Myliobatiformes; family Myliobatidae; genus Mobula; species Mobula hypostoma. The sequence continues at coordinate 13,489,723 of NC_086115.1, read as the reverse complement.
TTGGCGCCAATCTAGTCTTTCAAGGGGATGGAGTCAGAGTGATAGGTCACAGGACGGGGCAGTTGGTACATACAGGTTGATGCAGTGTGTAGAGAGACTCTCACAGCATGTAGAGGGGGCATCAAAGGTTACAGGCGTAGAAGGGGAAAATAAATCAGCCATGATGAAATGGCAGAGCAGACTGGATGGGCCAGTTGGCCTAATTCTACTCCTATATGTCATGGTTATATGGTCTTACGCTAATGGGGCAGCATGGTAGCGTGAGCTTGGGTCAGTAAGTTGTGGGTATGGTACGTTGGCATCAGGAGCATGGCGACACTTGTGGGCTGCCCCCAGCACAACCTCAGACTGTGTTGGTCGTTGATGCAAACGATGCATCTGACCGTGTGATTTGATGTTTTGATGTACGTGTGACAAATAAAGCTATTCATTTAACTCTTCCCCTCCCCCTCCCACTTTCAAATCTCTTACTATCTCTTCTTTCAGTTAGTCCTGACGAAGGGTCTCGGCCCAAAACATCGACTATACCTCTTCCTAGAGATGCTGCCTGGCCTGCTGCATTCACCAGCAATTTTGATGTGTGTTGCTTGAAATTCCAGCAGCTGCAGATGTCCTCGTGTTTGCGCATTTAAATCAGTGGAGGCTTTGGTACTGCCTTTCACAGTGCCAGCCTATCTGGGTGGTGGATACCCTTGTGTACAAATAAAATACACTCACAGCGGTCATTACATCCAGCAGACTGCTGATACTCCACTTTCCTCCCACATCCCAAAGGTGTGCGGGTCGGCAGGTTAATCAGACGCTGTTAGTCACCCCAAATGTGGCGGTGAGGGGAAGAATGAGGGGTGAGCTGATGGGAATGTGGGCTGAAAGGTGAAATGTTTAAGGGGAACCTGAGAGGGAGCTTCCTCACTCAGAGGGTGGTGAGAGAGTGGAACGAGCTGCCTGCAGAACTGGTGGATACAGGCATGAATGCAACACTTACGAGACGTTTGGATAAGTACGTGGATGGGAGGGATTCGGAGGTGCATGTTGATGGGGCTTCTCTACCTTGTCACATCAGAAGACCAGTTCAGCATGGACTAAATGTGTTGAAGGGCCTCTATGGCTTGAGTGAAAAAGGAGAGTTATGAAGGTATAATGTAAATGGCTGGTTGATGGCAGGCACGTTTTGGGTATCTGTTCTGGTGCTGTATCTCTTTATGGTTTCATATCACAGGTGAGATTGTAAAGATCAAAAGAGCCAACGGGGAATTCAATGGAGGGAGTGCAGGTCACACTGCAATGATCCCTCCAAAATCAAAATCGAGTTTATTGTCATATACACAAGTACACGTGTGCACAGGTGCAGTAAGAATCTTAACTTCCAACAACGTCACAGGTACACAGCATCAGTTAAGCAACATTCACGATCAAATATAAATCAACCATAGATTACACACATTTTTTAAAAGAAAGAACACAATTAGAACAAAAACAAGATGATGAACAAGGGAAACAAGTAGCTTACACACAGCGGGAATGCAAAGGATGTGGGAAACCTGTGTAACCTCTAAATAGTCACTATTGATTGACTTTCAAGGGCTCTACAATTTGCATCCTCAGTATATATATGTGTGTGTATGTGTGTGTATGTGTGTGTGTGTGTATATATATATATATAGATAGATAGATATAGGTAGATATGTACTGTATGCACACACACACACACACACACACACACACACACACTCACACACACAGTATACATACATCGTGCAATGTGTCTTATTTGAGACATTGATTGCCAGTATTTATGTATAGCCTTTTTCCATAAATTCTATTGTATTTCTTTGTTTTCCTGTGGATGCCAGCAACCAAACAAATCCCAGAGTTGTATAGGGTGACATATATGTACTTTGACAATAAATTTACTTTACTATGAAATTTGACTTTAAAATAAAAGAATCTGGAGAGTGGGAATGTTCCTGCTTTCTCAACAAATCCTCCACCGATCTTTTATCTCAGAAATAAAATTTATTCACAATAAAAAAAAGATAAAAGAGAAGAATACAGTGCAAAGGTTTTTTCCTTCTTAGTGTTGTTTGGTGTACGCACCCAGTGCTGCTGTTTCTACGTGACGTGGTGTAAGTACATCGTCTTGTCATACGCCCCCTGCGGTGACACACTTCCACATGACCTCATTCAATCCTCTGCCAGTGTTGTGGTTTGCGGTGCTGATCTACAAAATCTAACACTGATATGGTCTGGTATTCCTCCTGGCAGCTTCCTTCTACAAGAAGGAGTGGAGAAAAAGGGACAATCACACGCTGGTGGGAAGGAGCACCACAGGAGCCAACCAATACCGACGCTGTGCAGACAGCGTGTGTTTCAGTGTTAATCCCTCCTTTTCAGGCAAACTTGATCAGAGTTCTAGCTAGCCTATCAACTGCTTGTTCCTTTCTGTGAGGCTGGATGGGATTTGGCTTTCGTTAGGAGCAAGCGATAGCAGGATGGAATTGGAGTAAAATTAGGCAATTCAGTCCACAGAATCCATTCTGATTGACTTATTTTCCCTCTCAAACCCAAAACTGTAAGTGTTGACAGCAAACATCTGTGATAGCATCGGAGAGAGATTCCCATGTTCTGATGAAGCTATTAACCCTTGGCCTTCTCGACTTTCACCATGTTGGCAGGACTTGAAATGATTTGCCTTTCATAGCATCAGGACACCCCAAATATCTTACAAACAAAAAAAATCCTTTAGAAATAAAGACCCTGTTGTAATGCAAGCTGCTGTTTTGTCGTACGCACAAGTGCATGCATGCGCAGGTGCGATGAAAACCTGCTTGCAGCAGCATTGCATCCGCAGGGCGTCACATGAGTAACATTCATAAGAAAAGCATTAATTAAACATAAATTAGACATAATACAAGAAAGAATACAATTAAGGTCCAAACCAAAGCCAAAGTGAATTTATTATCAAAGTATGTCAACATATATTGCCTTCTGATTCATTTTCTTGCAGATATTTACAGGAAAATGAAGAAATGCAACAGAGTTTATGAAAACTACATATGAATAAACAACAAATGTGCAAAAGAAGGCAAATTGTGCAAACAATAAAATAATACTGAGAAATGGAAATATATCAATTAGATTGAAAGAGCACGGAGAAAATTTACAAGGATGTTGCTGGAACTTGAGGATCTTGGTTATAGGGAAAAGTTAAATAGGAGATTTTATTCCCTGCAGCATTGGAGAATGAGAGATTTCAATTCAATTCTATTCAGTTTTAGTTGTCATTTAACGATATATGAACACTCATGAATACAGCCAAACGAGATAGTTTTGCTCCGGGACCAAGGTGCAAAACACAGTACCAATGGTCACACACACCACAAAGCACACATTGCATGTATAAGATGGAAAGATACAGCCACTCAATAACAGTCCAACTGTGACCCATCTATTGCCACAGAAATCTGTGGACCACCACAGCAGAGTTTGTCTTCTGCTGAGTGAACACCGGGGGGGGGGGGGGGTGCAGCACGGACTCCAGCCTGGACACCAAGCCACACCACCCTCAGTGGAGCGCACCAGCTCCAACGCCTCTCTCCTGGTGGCTGTAAACAGGTGACACTGCAGCTTGGGGCCTAGTCCACACACATGCAAGATAGTGAACACATCTAGGATATCAGTAAAATACAACCACACTATGTAGTCCAGACCCTGATAGATTGAGGTATACAAAAGTAGATACAGATAGGGTAAATGCAAGTAGTTTTTTTTCCCCACTGAGGTTGGGTGAGACCAGAACTAGAGGTCATGGATTAAAGGTGAAAGGTGAAATGTTTAAGGGGAACCTGAGGGGGAATGAGATGCCTGCGGAAGTGGTGGATGTAGGTTTAATTTCAACATTTAACAGAAGTTTGGATATGTAAATGGATGGGAGGGGTATGGAAGGCTATGGTCCAGTTGAGGGTCAATGGGAATAACAGTTCAGCATAGAATTGATGGGCCGAGTGGCCTGTTTTGGTGCTGTAGTGCCCTATTATCATGTATGACTTCCAAATATAAGTTGTAAAGTGTCCGTGAAAGAGAGTCTGTGGGGTACCATGGTGGGAATGAAGGAAGAATCTGGAGGAAACCCATGTGGTAACAGATAGAACTTCAAACTCCACACAGACAGAGCTCTACCCACTGCGCCACACAGTGCCACTCCAGCATTGGCAGTGGCAAACGATAGGGCTGAAGGACACGCACAACAGTCTGAGCCCTGATGTTCAAGTTCAAATTTAAATTCAATTTTAATTGTCATTCAACCATACAGATGTATACAGCTAAATGAAGCAGGTTCCTCCAGGGCCACGGTGCAAAACACAGTACATAGAGTCACACACAGCACATGGCACATCTGGTAACAATAGCACATAGTCTCAAAAATAATATAAGTCACCACTCTGATTCGCATGGCTTCGAGGTTGATGGTGCATGAGCCACGTTTCTGCATGAACAAGCATGGAACAGTTCTTCATCTCATGCTAGGCCAGCTGCAGATGAACTTGTCTTCCAGGGAGCAAACACTGAAGGGCAGCCCCAAGCCCGGCGTGGATTCCAGCATGCTCAACGTACTGCTGTTCTCTCGCACACCACCTCTCCTGGGTGGCTGTACCAGATAACACCGCGGCATGAGGACTGATACGTGCAACAACTGAGGCCACACAGTTCCCCCACCGTCGCTCTTTCCACCTAATAAATGAACTGGACTTTTGTTTCACCGCTGTCCATCAAGGTCTTGCGATTAGAAGAAAAATGCGAATGACACGTACTTGCAGCAGTTGTTGGTCTTGCAGAGGCCACTGCAACCAAGGGGGGGAGAGAGAGGGAGGGAGAGGAGAGAGAGAGAGAGAGAGAGAGAGAGAGAGACAGAGCAGATAGAGAGAGGGCAAAATGGCTGGAGTTATGCCTTCCAGTGGTACCAGGCATCAGTCACACCTTTAAAATTGAAGGGAAAATGAACGTCTGCAGAGTTAAGCACAATATGAGGAAGAACCCTTATTTTTCTTCTCTTTCCTCACATTCCAATGCAGCTCTTCAAATATTTATGGAGTCTCAGCAAAGACTTACTCAAATATTAATTATAAAATGATATTTCTGGTGTGATGAAATGGAACAACATATTTAATTTGGCACACAAAGTAATCTCATTAGGGGATCAGTTTTCTATAAGGAGTCTCCCCTATAACTCCTCATTCGTTGTAGCCTTCTCCTAATTCCATTCCCGTTGCCCTTTCTCTAATTAGGCCGATCACTAAATCGCTGTTAGGATATAGAGCAACGTGACTCACTCTCTCTCTCTCTCTCTCTCTCTCTCTCTCTCTCTCTCTCTCTCTTTTTCTCTCTCTATTTTACTCTGGTTCATTCTGCCCCTCTCTCTCTCTTCCTTTTTTTCTCTCTCTCTGTCCTTCCTCTGTTTCGCTCTCTTCCTCACTCTCATTCTCTCTCCCCTGTCTCTTTCTCTCTCTCTCTGTCTCTCTCCCTCTCTCTCTCTATTTTACTCTGTCGCATTCTGCCTGTCTCTCTCTCTTTCTTTCTCTCTCTCCTTTTTCTCACTCTCTGTCCCTTACTCTCTCTCTCTCTCTTCCTCACTCTCACTCCCCTCTCTCTCTCTGCACCACATCTATGTCTCTCTACCTCTATGTACTTATCGCTATCCATGCCACCCAGAATGTCATTCTCAGCTAGTTGCATTTCCCCATGTTTGCCCGTATCTGTCACAACCTTCTCTAAAGGTACAGTCAATGTACCTGCCTAAATGTCTTTGGAGCATTCTTATTGCATCTGCCTCATTTGGTGGCCTATTCCATACAGTCACTACTCTCTGTGAAAAAGCTGTCCTCGAGTCCCTTTTAAGTCTTTCCTCTCCCAATAAACATATCCCTTCTAGTTTTAGACACTCCTACCCTGGGTAACGGGTTGTGACCACCCACCTTATCTGCGCCCCTCATGATTTAATCATTGTCTAGAAGGTCACCATTTTAACGTTGTTCACTCCAGAAAAGACCATCCCAGTCCACCCATTCTCTCCTTATCACTCAAACCCTCCAGTCTTGCTGTCACCCTTGTGGGCAGGCTTGAGTTATATGATGTCCAAAGCAGCAGATTTCTGAATGCTGAGACAATAAGGACTGTTAAGGACTAGTAATCACACTCCGTGCAAGATATAATCTTTGAGTTAAAGAATATAAACTGCCCCCCTGAGAGGTATCTGCCTGTACTGCCATCTGCCTAAGGTGATGGTAGAGGCAGACACATTAGGGACATTTAAGAAACTCATGATGATGATAGAAAATTGGTGGGCTGTGCAGGAGGGAAGGATTAAATTGATCTTAGAGTAGATTAAAAGTTTACCACAAAAATATAGGCCAAAGGCCCTGTCCTGTGCAGTAACGTTCTATGTCATACTGTGTCAATGATAGATAACGTGAATGATTAATCCCTATTTATTCATTCTTCTTTCCGTATTCCTAACTCAGTTGAAACATGGGTCCTGATGAAGAGTTTTGACTGTTTATTCCTCTCCATAGATGCTGCCTGACTTGCTGAGTTCATCCAGCATTTTGTGTGTGTTGTTCTTATAGTTCGACACCTCCATAAACTTGTGGAGGTGTCAAACTACATTATGGCGCTGTTACAATGTAAGTAACTGAAGCAAGCATTATTCTATATGTATTATTTGTTTAGGCTGTTTTCTGATGACCACTAATGAAACTGTTGAATTTCCCAGAATTCAATGCGCACTCTTTCTTTTTCCTCTCCATCTTCACTGAGTCGGAACCAGGGGGATAGTTTTAGTTTGGTGCGTGTTCAGATGGATCTGGCTTAGAGGAAATCTTATCTAACCTACAGAGGCCTGTCCCGTGTGGATTTCTGGGCCTCACTTGAGATTCTCAGGTTTGTCAGAGTAAATCCAGGTGAAAGTTCGAAGGAGATGAGCTGGAAGGTGAAGTGGAGACACGAGAGGTTGCGGATGCTGGAATCTGACACAGAATAGATGTGAGGGGTGGAACTAGATAAAGGTGGCATGGCTGACAGATTGAACCAGTGAGGGAGAGAGAAGGGATTAGCTTTATTTGTGACAGATATAGCAAAATATTCAAACATACAATGAAATGCGTCATTTGCGTCAATGGCCAAGGATGTGCTGGGGGCAGCCCACAAACGTCACTATGCTTCCGGCGACAACATGGTATGCCTTCAACTCACTACCCCTAACCCCTACGTCTTTGGAATGTGGGAGGAAACCGGAGCACCTGGAGGAAACCCACACAGTCATGGGGAGAATGTACAAACTCCTTACAGGAATTGAACCCAGGTCATTGGTGCTATAAAACATTTAGCCAACTGCTACGCTACTGTTAGACTGGAGACCCAGTGGGTGCAGTGTGCAGGTGATGGGCAGGTCTTAAGAGAACCTGGGTGAATCAGAGTCAGAATCTAGCTTGTTTTCAGTGGCGTACTGTATGTCGTGAAATTTATTGTTTGCTGTAGAAGTATACTGTAATACATAACAAGATTACTATAAATTACAATAAGAATATATATTGAAAGATAAATCAGCAGTGCAAAAAGAGATCAGAAATAGTGAGGTAGCATTCATGGGTTTGTGGACCATTCAGAAATCTGATAGAAGGGAAGAAGCCCATCAAATATAATGACAGAATATAATGACATAATGAAGATTCTTAGCAGTGTGGAGGATCAGAGGGATCTTGGGGTCCGAGTCCATAGGACACTCAAAGCTGCTGCGCAGGTTGACTCTGTGGTTAAGAAGGCATACGGTGCATTGGCCTCCATCAATCGTGGGATTGAGTTTAAGAGCCAGAGCTATATAAGACCCTGGATTCCCCACCTGGAATACTGTGCTCAATTCTGGTCGCCTCACTACAGGAAAGACGTGGAAACCATAGAAAGGGTGCAGAGGAGATTTACAAGGAGGTTGCTTGGATTGGGGAGCATGTCTTATGAGAATAGGTTGAGTGAACTCGGCCTTTTCTCCTTGGAGCGACGGAAGATGAGAGGTGACCGGATAGAGGTGTACAAGATAATGAGAGGCATTGATCATATGGATAGTCAGAGGCTTTTTCCCAGGGCTGAAATGGCTAGCACAAGAGGGCATAGTTTTCAGATGCTTGGAAGTAGGTTCAGAGGAGATGTCAGGGGTAAGTTTTTTATGCAGAGAGTGGTGAGTGCGTGGAATGGGCTGCCGGTGGCAGTGGTGGAAGCGGAAACGATAGGGTCTTTTAAGAGACTCCTGGATGGATACATAGAGCTTAGAAAAATAGAAGGCTATGGGTAAGCCTAGGTAGTTCTAAGGTAAGGACATGTTCGGCACAGCTTTGTGGGCTGAAGGGCCAGTATTGTGCTGTAGGTTTTCTATGTTTCTAAGCTGGTCCTAAAAGCTCTGGTAACAGTGGTTAGCATGACACTATTACAGGTCGGGGCTTTCCAGAGTTTGGAGTTCAATTCCGGCGCCATCTGTAAGGATTTTGTACGTTCTCCCTGTGAATGTGTGTGTTTCCTCCGAATGCTCTGGTTTCCTCTCACAGTCTAAAGACATACTGGTTAGTAAATTAATTGAGACAGCGAGGTCCAGGCCCCAGAGCGTATCGAAGTGACAGAACCCAAAGCTTCTACGACAATTTAAGCACCAGGCCGAATTGAACTGGTCAGGGTGTGGGGGCCGGAAGCGAGGAACAGGACGGTTCAGCTCGCTGCTCCACGACGTTTACTCTGAACTGAGGCTGTGGTTTCACAGACTCTCTTTCATGGACTTCAGTTCTGAATGCCATATGCTTTCGTTTATTGTTTAAACAATTTGGTTTATTTTTCTCTGCACGCTGGGTGTTTGACTTGTCTTCTTTTTTAAAGGGATTCTTTTGGGCTTCCTTGTTTTGTGGCTACCTGCAAGGAGTCAAATCTCAAGGTTGTTTAACGTATACATACTCCAATAATGAATGTATTCTGAACTTTGAACTTGGGTTATTGTAAATTATCCTGACATTAGGCTAGTGTTAAATAGGTAGGTTGCTGGGATCGTGGCTCGGTGGGTTGGAAGGGTCTGTTCCACACTCTCACTAATAAATAAATAAATACTATAACAATAGGGTAGGTCAGAAGGAGAGGGAAAGGAGGACGGGGTATCAGTGATCTGAAGGGAGTAGAGAGATGTTCTATTCCAGATCTGGACAAACAAGCAGTCTCCAAGAACAGTGCCCTGTCGTACGCCCATCCATGAGCATTTACATTGATGACACAGTGTCCCACCTCCCAGCAGCAGAATATTTCCGAGCGTCAAACTCAAGCTGATGAGAGCTGACACAAATTCACCAGGCACTTTGCGTTTCCCAGTCTTTACACAGACATCCCGGCCACCAGTGAGTCCAGTTCAGAAAGGTGTGAGGTGATTCACCTTGGAAGGTTGAATTTGAAGGTGGAATACAGGGTTAATGGTAGGGTTCTTAGCAGTGTGGAGGAACAGAGGAATCTTGTGGTCCAAGTCTATACATCACTCAAAGTTGCTGCTCAAGTTGTTAGGGTGGATAATAAGAACCTAAGAACATAAGAAATAGGAGCAGGAGTAGGCCATCAAGCCTGCCCCGCCATTCAATAAGATCATGGGTAATCTTTCCATAAACTCAGCTCCATCTACCTGCCTTTTCCCCATAACCCTTAATTCCCCTACTATGTAAAAACCTATCCAACTGTTTCTTCAATATATTTAGTGAAGAAGTCTCAACTGCTTCCCTGGGCAGAGAATTCCACAGATTCACCACTCTCTGGGAGAAACAGTTTCTCCTCATCTCCGTCCTAAATCTTCTCCCCTGAATCTTGAGGCAATGTCCCCTAGTTCGTCTCACCTACCAGTGGAAACAACTTTCCTACTTCTATCTTGTCTATCCCTTTCAAAATTTTGTACGTTTCTATAAGATCCCCTCTCATTCTTCTGAACTCAAGAGTATAGTCCCAGACGACTCAATCTTTCCTCATTGGTTAACCCCTTCATCCCTGGAATCAACCGGGTGAACCTCCTCTGCACTGCCTCCAAAGCCAGTATATCCTTCCTCAAGTATAGAGACCAGAACTGCACACAGTACTCCAGGTGCGGCCTCACCAGAATCCTGTATAGTTGCAGCATGACCTCCCTGCTCTTGAATTCAATCCTTCTAGCAATGAAGGCCAACATTCTGTTTGCCTTCTTAGTAGCCTGTTGCACCTGCAAGCCCTTCATTAGTCAGGGAATTGAGTTCAAGAACCATGAGGTAATGTTGCAGCTCTATAAAACCCTGGTTAGACCACACTTGGAATATTGTGTTCAGTTCTGGTCACCTCATTGTAGGAAGGATGTGGAAGCTTTAGTGAGGGTGCAGAGTAGATTCATCGGGATGCTAACTAGATTGGAGAGCATATCTTATAAGGATAAGTCAGGTGAATTGGAGCTTTTCTCATTGGAGTGAAGGAGGATGAGAGGTGATTTGCTGCAGGTGTATAGGGTAATAAGGGGCATAGATTGAGTAGACAGCCAGGGACCTTTTCCCTGGTCAGAAATGGCCAATATGAAGTGGCATAATTGTAAGGCGATTGGTGGAAAGTACAGGGGCATGTCAGAGGCCTTTTCACACAGAGAGTGGTAGGTGTGTAGAACGCTCTGGTAGAGGCAGATATGTTAGGGGCATTTAAGAGACACTTAGGTAGGCACACGGATGGTGGACAAATTGAGGGCTGTGAAGGAGGGAAGGGTTAGCTTGATCTTCGAGTAGTTTAAAAGGTTTGCACAACACTGTGGGCTGAAGGAGCTGCACTGAACTCTCCTGTGCTCTCTTCAATGTCTCATGTTCGCTGTTATCCAGAGAGCTCCTCCTGCGCCCTCAGAGAAGAATGACTGTATACGGTCCCTGGCCCTGTGAGGATCTGAGAAAACAAGGCTGCTTACCTATCAGTAAGGACCCCCACTACCCAGGACATGCCCTCTTCTCGTCACTACCATCAGGGAGAGGTACAGGAGCCAGAAGACACACACTCAATGATTCAGGAACAGCTTCTTCCCCTCCGCCCCCAGATTTCTGAATAGTCCATACACCTATGAGCACTACCTCACCATTTGCTCTCTTTTTGACCCACTCGTTTATCTTATTTAACACATAGATTTTTTCTTATTGTAATTAATAGTCATTTTTATGTATTGCACTGCACTTCTGCCACAAAACAACTAATTTCACGGCATATATCAGCGACAATAAACCTGATTCCGTTTCCATTATGAAACTGAGAGTTATCGGAAATTGAGATCTAAGGCTTGCAGAAGATTCATGGTTTCAAACGAGGCAGAGGTGGAGAAGAAAGTGCAATTATCTGCAAGTAGAGTATTAAATGGGGGTCAGGAAACGTGACCTGTGTTCTGTCAGACCACCCAATCTGGCAAAAAAAAGTCTTAAAACATTTACAGTCAGAGCATCCACAAATGCGTAAGTGATCTTTAGCAACCAGGTAAAGAAAAGAAGCCACAAGTTACCTGGCTAATAATATGTCATTTAGTAAATAATTTAATAAGCCATTTCAGTTATTTATATTTAGTGAAGCAAAGCAAACTGCTGTGGGAACTCTGTGGAGGCAGAGGGTGGTTGATGTTTTGGGTTAAGTTCAAATTCAAGTTTGCATTGATTGTCATCTGATTGTAATGAACCAAACGAAATAGTGTTCCTCTGCTCCAGGGCACCCACAAAACGTATATCACACACGGCGCATAAAACAATATATTACCATAAATAGGTTAATAAAACATAATTCAAAATGCACGTAGTGCAGAGCACAGGCAAACAGTAAACAGTACAGCAAACAGCTCGCTATCCTGGTGATGAGACCTCGGTGGTGGCAGGGTATTCATTAGTCTCACAGCCTGAGGGTAGAAACTGTTACCTAGTCTGGCAGGCCTAGTCCTGATGCTCCTTATACCTCCTTTCTAAGGTAGTGGGTTAAACAAGACCCTTCATCAGGGCTATGGCGACCAGCACTTGTAGTCTCATGTGTCCCCACCTTTAATGCAGATCTCAGTCACAAAGTTACAGAGTTAGATCAAAGTTCAAAGTAAACTTATTATGAATGTGCAATACTGCGTAAAAGTCTTAGGCACATATATATAGCTAGGGTGCCTAAGACTTTTGCATAGTATTTTAGTAATTTTATGTATTGTACTGTACCACTGGCACAAAAAAAAGCAAATTTCATGACATATCTGCATGAAGGTAAACCTGATTCTGATAGGGGTCTCCATTGTGGACTGAGATTGGGAAGGGGACAGGGAGAGGGGAATCATGGTTGGAAAAGGGGGAAGGGAGAGGAGAGGGAGCTGGAATCACCAGAGAGACATTCAATAATGATCAATAAACCAATTGTTTGGAATCAAATGACCTTGTCTGGTGTCGCAGGGCTGGGTGTGTCTGTGTCCGTGCCACCCCCCCCCAACCCTGGCATTCCTTCTCTGCCACCTGCCCCACACCCCTCCCATGGCACTCCACCATCGCCATTCCCAACATCGTTTGCTCCCACCAGATTTACAAACTCACTGTGCTCTCACATTGCCAAATACAGTACAGTGCAAAAGAATTAGGCACCCTAGTTTTATATATATATATGCCTAAGACTTTTGTATAGTACCGTACATATAAGTCACCCTGAGATTCATTTTCTTGTGGGCATTCACAGTAAATACAAAGAAACACAATAGAATCAATGAAAATCCACGCACAAGATGGGCAACAAAACTGTGCAAATACAAAAGAAAAAAAATACAGAATTATAAATAATAAATAATCTATAAATATCTGGAGCATGAAGATCAATGTAAAAAATAAAGCCAATTCAATTCAATTCAATAGGTTAGGACTTTATTCCTTGGAATGGAGAAGATTGAGCGGAGATTTGGTGGAGCTATACAAAATTATGAGGGGGTATAGACATGGTAAATGCAAGCAGACTTTTTCCATTGAGGTTGGGTGGGACTACAACCAGAGGCCACGTGTTAAGAGTGAAAAGTGAAAAATTTAAGGGGAACATGAGGGGAAACTCCTTCACTCAGAGGGCCATGAAAGTGTGGATGAGCTACAAGTACAATCTGTGCGGGCAAGCTCAATTTCAATGTTTAAGAGAGCTTTGGATAGGTACATGGATGGTAGGGGTATGGAGGCAGGTCAATTGGCATAGGTAATACAAATGGTTTGGCATGGACTAGATGGGCCAAAGGGCCTGTTTCTGTGCAGTATTTTCTATGACTAAGAGTCCTTGAAAATGAATCTGTAGGTTGTGGGAATAGGCCAGTGTTGGGGTGAGTCAAGTTGAGTGAAGTTATCCCCCAATGGTTCAAGGTGGTTGAGGGGTAATATCTGTTCCTGAACCTGGTGTTGTATAGAACAGGCCCTTCAGCCCAACTTTCCCATACCGGCTCTTCTGTCCAGTGAGTTAGTCCCATCTACCTGGATTTAGCCCAAAGCCTCTAAACTTCTCCAAGCCACATATTTATTCAGATGGCTTTTAAACATTGATAATGTGCCTGCTTCAACCACTATTTCTGTCAGATCACTGCAAATGCACACCACCATTCACATGAAGTTGCCCCAATGTCCATTTAAATCTCACCTCATGTATTAAGCATTTACTGTCTAATGTTTAGTACCTCCTCTCTGTGAAAAAGGCTACGTGCTTTCACCCTGTCCATGCCACCCTTTATCTTGTGCACGTCTATCAAGTCACCCTTCATTCTCCTACACCCCAGGGAGTAAAGTACTACTCAATGCAACCTCTCCTTGTAACTGAGAATCCCATGTCCAGACAACATCCTGGCTTCATCTATCACTTTCCAGCTTGTCTTCCTTCCCTTCCTCCACCTTTTTATTCTCACAACTTCCACCTTCCTTTCCAGTTTTGGTGAAGGGTCTCAGACCGAAAGGTCAACAGTTTTCTGCTGCCTGACCTGCTGAGTTCCTCCAGCATTCTGTGTGCATTATCCTAGTAACCCTTTTCTGCACTTTTTCTAGTTTAATTACGTTTTTCCCATAAAAACTGATCAAAACGGTACAGGAAACTACAAGTGTGACCTCACCAATGACTTATTTAACTGCAACATAACATTCCTTTCCCTTTTCTGCAGGTTTTCTCTGGCCTTGCCTATTTTTTTACAAGGCATCAGTCAGACTATATTTGGAATATTATGAGTAGCATTGGGTCCCGATGTGCTGTCATTAGAGAGGGTCCGGAGGAGTTTATGAGAATGATGCCAGAAATGAAAGAGTTAAGAGTTTGATGGCTCTGGGCCTGTACTCGCTGCAGTTTAGAAGAATGAGAGGGAATCTCATTGAAATTGAGGCGTACAAATTAAGAGACTTTTTCCCAGGGCAGAAATAGCTAATATGTGGGAGGCATAATTTTAAGGTGGAGAAAAGTATTGGGAAGGGGGAATGTCAAAGTAAGATTTTTACACGAAGAGTGGTGGGTGTGTAGAACTTGCAGCCAGGGGTGGTGGTAAAGGCAGATACATTAGGGATGTCCTGTCCTCTTCACATGCCTTGCATGAATTGACAGGCAGATGAACTCCATCCCCAATTACTACACTGACAAAGACGTTCCAAGTTGACTTTCTTTAATGTAGCAACTGGCAGTAGGGTAAAACGAAGACCTGAACGTCAGGATGATGTCAGATGGAAAGGCACAAGCTCTCCCTCAACTCTACATGGAGAACTGCCTCAACGCCTACTGATGATGTCATCAACTAGAGACACAGATCACATGACTTAAGTGACTGCTATACAAAACTACCAGCAAAGGGTGCTAATTGACAAATAAAAATAACTGACTACTAAGGCAGCTCACTCCCCACCTAGTATCCCTGGATACCACAATTTAACACTTTCACAGTTCACCTCTAAATGAGGAAGTCCCTCATTCCTAGTCCTCAGGGGAGAGCAACAGGACCACTTCAGCCACAGGTCTGAGTAACATTGTTCCATCACCTCTGTTAATCTTCACCTCAACCTTACAGACTCTTTCGTCCTTGCCGGGAAATACCCGAGTTATGACTCCTAAAGGCCAGTCACTTCTCCTGGATTGACAATCCCTCATGAGCACTACAGATCCTGGTGTGATGTTTGGCCTACTGGACGTCCATTTCCTTCATAACTGCAAGGTAGGCAAGTATTGTTTGCGCCATCTGTCCCAGAAGGTATTGGCGAGGCTTTGTGCCTGCCGCTACTGTCTCTTGTACAGGTCCTTGCTGTCAAACTCACCTGGAGGAATGGGATAAGGGCCGCTTTTCTGTGTGAGCAGCATGGCAGGAGTGAGAATGAATGGATCTTCTGCATCTGTAGACACGGGCACTAGAGGTCTGTTGTTCACAATGGCCATCACCTCGGCCATAAAGGTGGTGGGCACCTCATGAGTGAGTCTAGAAGGCCCTGACTGGAGAAGCATGGAGTCCAGGATTTTGTGGGTGATGCCGATCGTTCTCTCCCACGCCCCTCCCATATGGGAGGAATGAGGCGGATTGAATGTCCAGGTACAGCCCTTTCCTGAGAGATACCTCTTCACCACATCTTCATCAACATTGGAGGAGATTCCTAGATCTTTGCACGCTCCAATGAAATTCGTTCCCCGGTCAGAACGGATTTGCTTGACTGGCCCACGGATCGCCAGGAACCTTCTCAGGGCATTAAAACTTGATCTATCCATGGACTCTATGACCTCGAGGTGGATGGCTCTGACTCTTAAACAGGTAAATAAAACTGCCCATCTTTTACTTTCGGTGTGGCCACCCCTCGTACGGCACGCAGAGATGGTCCAGGGTCCAGATACATCAACACCAACATGCGTGAAAGGCAGTTCCATGCTGAGTCTATCAGGAGGTAAGTCAGCCATTTTCTGGACTTCATATGTCCCCCGAAGCTTACGGCAGGTGATGCACTTGAAGATGAAACTGCTTACACTCCTTTTGGCACCCACAGTCCAGTAGCCAGCTGAGCGGACAGCGCCCTCAGTAAAATGGCGTCCTTGACGTTGTGACTTCACATGGTAATGTTGCACAAGGAGTAATGTAACATGATGCCATTTGGGAATGATTAGGGGCCTCTTCTCTTCATGTCTCAACTGTGATTCCTGTATATGTCCTCCAACTCTTAATAGGCCATCCTCACCAATAAATGGATCTAGCATCCTCAGAGGACTGACCTTAGGGATATCTCTTTGGGTCCTGATGCATTCCATTTCTTCAGCATAAGTTTCCTGCTGCACAGATCGAATGATCACATTTTTGCTCTGACTGAGTTCCTCCACTGTGTATGGTGTCTCGCAATGATGCCCTCCCTTGCCGCTCCCTGTAGAATCTCCTGAGGTCTTCTTGAAAAGGCATGTAATATGTCTGAGACGAGATATGGCATGAGTAAGAGCGCTCCAGGTAGAAAAGCGCTCACGGCGCTGAGATCCAAGTCGGTAGTGGCGGAGGTGAGCGCTGTCACTTGCGTGTGAATTTCTTTATCTTGTTCTGGGTCCACTAGTTCAAAGACAGCTGTCTTGAGAGAAGTTTACTCTGGCTGAGATAAGAACGCAGGCCCGGTAAACCAGGTAGTGTCTTTCTGACGGGCTGCAGGGATGGACCTTGTGGCCTGGTCCGCAGGGTTGTGTTCAGTGGACACATAATGCCATTGTTGTGGCTGTGTGCCCCTCCTGATCCTCTGGATCTGATTGTTGACATAAACATAGAATCTCCGTTTTTCATTATAAATGTAGCCCAGAACTATCTTGTTGTCTGTACAGAAAGTGACTGCATCACACTTGATCTCAATCTCAAAGGTAATGAGCTCCGTCATGTCCACAGCCATCACTGCAGCACACAACTCTAACCGAGGTATAGTTTGTTCTGGACGTGGAGTTAATCTTGCCTTGCCTAATATAAAGCCTATGTGGCAGTTCCCTTCTGCATCTGAGATCTTTAGATAGGCAACTGCAGCTATTGCCTTATCTGAAGCATCCAAAAAGACACAGAGTTCCTTGTGCTGGGCCTCTGTTGGAGACACACTTGTGTATGGCCTTGGGATCTTCAGGTGCTGAAACTCTTTTAAGGATTCTCTCCACTTTTCCCATAATCCTTCTTTGTCTGGAGGTAATGGAGCATCCCAATCACTCGCCTCCATTGAGAGTTCTCGAAGTAAGGCCTTGCCTCATATAGTGACCGGTGCTACGAATCCTAACGGGTCATATAAGCTGTTCACTGTTGATAATACTCCCCGGCGAGTGAACAGCTTCCTTTCTTCTGCCACCTGGAACAGGAAAATTTCAGTCTTCAAGTCCCAGCAGAGTCCAAGACTACGCTGTATAGGTAGGGATTCAACACCAAGGTCCAGATCTTTAAGGTCATTGGCGTGTTCTGCAGTGCGGAATGCCTCCATGACCTCTCTGCTGTTTGAGGCTATTTTATGTAGCCTGAGGTTGGAGCAAGCCGGCATGTTCTGTGTTCTTTTGATCAGGTCGATAGCAGCCTCTGATGTGGACGGGGACTTAAGTCCATTATCAACATAAAAGTCTCTTTCAACGAATTGCCTTGCATCCTTGCCAAACTCCCTCTCCCCTTCTTCAGCGGCTCATCTGAGACAGTGAATGGCGACTGCTGGCAATGGACTATTCCCGAAGACATACACTTTCACGTGATGTCATTTTCCAGGTTGTTGTCTCGATATCAAAGAAATCTCAGGAAATTTCTGTCTTCCAGCCTGACAACAAAACAGTGGAACATCTGTCGTGTGCCCACTGTGATGGCAATGGAGTCCTTACGAAAGCGGATAAGTGCCCCAAGAAGACTGTTGTTGAGGTCCGGTCCAGTCAGGGGGACCTGATTCGGTGAGACTCCCTTGTGTTGAGCACTTGAATCAAAGACCACTTGAATCTGGCCCGGTTTCTTTGGATGGTAAACCCCAAAGCAAGGGAAGTACCAACATTCTTCATCTCTTCCAAGGGGAGGAGTTACCTCCATGTGGCCATTCTGGAGTATCTTTCCCATGAATGAGGTGAAGTGATCCTTCAACTCAGGCTTCTTGTTAAAGGAGCAGCGCAGTGAAGAAAGACGGTCTGCTGCTTGTGACCTGTTGTTGGGAAGGTGAGGTCATGGCTGTCTGAATGGCAGGGGGGCTACCCAGCTATTGTCCTCATCTTTATAGGCTCCCTGTTCCATAGTCTTCAGAAAGAGTATATCCTCAACTGAAAGGCCCATCTTGTCATCATCTTTTGTCTGATGAAAGACACTTCATCCTAGATGGTCTCCGTAGTCCTCACATGTGGGACCCTCCACAGGGACAGGTGCCAGGAGACCTGGGGCCTTGCTGCCGTACCACTTTTCCTTGATGACACAGCGATTAGGGCATGGTTCAACGACAGAGTGGCGGCCATTTTCCAGAGTGTTGGTATAGTAGGTGCTCACAGTGGCTGGCTTGTGGACATTTCCTAGACAGATGTCGCCAACTATTACCCATCCCAGGTCCAGTTTTTGAGCACAGGGGGAGTCATGTGGCCCATTTATCTGTTTCCGTACTTTGTGGATCCCTATGATGTCTCTTTCGAGCAGGATCATGGTGGGAGCCTGAGGGTCGAGCTCTGGGATCTTTTGCACCAGAGGTTTCAGATGAGCATGGTATAGTGCTGCTTCCGGTGTGCGGATTTCAGAGCGATTATTCGGAATCGCGTTACACTCAATCAGTGTGGGTACAGAGAGAATAACCTGCCCATCCATGGATTCTACCTGAAAGCCATGCGCTCTTCTGCCTGCTGTCTCAAGCACACCAGTACATGTCTTGAGAGAGTAAGGAGAATTGTGGCCTTTGATGTTAAAAAGGTCAAAGAACTCAGACCTTACCAATGAGCGATTACTCTGATTGTCCAGTATCGCAAATAACCGGATTGCCTTTTCCTGCTGGCCAGCTGGGTAACCTTCCACGAATCAAATCTTTGAGCACGATTTTCCAGTGAGGTCTCCCCCACAGACCTGTGTACAGCTTGAAGAAACAGCTTCTTCAATATTGTTCCCTTCCTCCCCGCCATGCTCACATGCAGGGGTTTGGGCCTCTGAGGACCAAGGAGCAGGTCCAGGGTGCGGGGCTGAGCTGTGACTCTCGCTTCCACATTCAGCACACTTTATGCTGCTGTCACAATTTTTGGCTCGATGTGCTGATGATGCACAACATTTGTAGCAGATGCCATGCTGCTTTAAAAAGGCTTTCCTGTTCTCGATGGATTTCTCCCTAAATCCAAGACATTTTTGGAGGGGGTGCGGTTTATTGTGTAAGGGACATTGCTCAGCAGGATCCACTTTCCTCCTGCGTGTTGTGTCAGCCGAAGAGGAGGTGTAAGGAGACACTTCAGTCTTGTGGACTGAGATCGGAGGCCTCTGACTGCTGTACTTGGGAGCTGACTTTCCCATCACCGGAGGGTCAGTACTGCCTGGAATGAGAGAGAAGCTAGGATCATTTCGCATCTTGGCTTGTTGACAAACGAACTTCACAAAATAGGCAAAAGGTGGAAAGGGAACATTATACTCTTCCTTGAACTTAAAACCGTGCGAGAGCCATCTCTCCTGCAAATTATATGGCAGCTTCTGCACAACAGGGTTGATACCACGGGCTGTGTCTAAGTAGGTGAGTCCCAGCAGGTCCCCATCAGATTTAGTGGCTTCAAGCTCCATTAACAAGTCACCTAGCTCCCTTAACTTCCTGTGGCCCTTGTTAGAGATCTTAGGGAAGCTATCCACTCTCCTGAACAGCGCATTCTCAACGACCTCTGGCGACCCATAACACTTGTCAAGTCTGTTCCAAGCCATTTTGAGCCCTCTGTGTGGGTGGTCATGTGGCCAAGTGGTTAAGGTGTTCGTCTAGTTATCTCAAGGTTGCTAGTTCGAGCCTCAGCTGTGGCAGCGTGTTTGTGCCCTTGAGCAAGGCACTTAATCTCACACTGCTCTAGTTTGTGCGAGGAGTGGCGCCCCACACAGATTTCCAATCTGCACCTTGTAAGGCATGAAAATGCCCGACGCAGGCCCCTCATGGTCTGAGTCGACGTTCGTTCCTTCCTTCCTTCCTGTGGGTGGTGGACATGCACAGCTCTTATCCTTCTCACATGTTCAGCTGACTCGGTACCTAACCACTTCACCAAGAGGTCTATCTCTTCACTGTCTGTAAGGTTTAGATCTCGAATGGCATTCAGGAATGATGCTTTCCAAGCCCTGTAACTCTCACTAAACAGTCGCTAAACTGCAGAAGCCCTGAGGACACAAGTTCGCGTCTTGCAAAAAAACCTGACAAAGTGCGACATGCTCTGACTATCAGCAGGATTAGCCTGTTGGGCCTCTGCGTACTGGTGTGCTTGAGGATGATCTCTGTCATTAAATACCTCTGTGTAACTCATGCAATCCAGGGCTTCCGTTGAACTCCGCACTGTCTGGGGCTTTCTACCCGAAGGGTGTGACATGTGAGCGTCAGTGTGCCTGAATTGACTTCCAACCAGTGAAATACGCCCCTGCGGATGACAGTCATGACTGGGCTTCTCATCCTGAATGTGACTCTGCACAGTAGCTTTGGGTGCATGCTGGACAACAGTGGCTGGTTGACTAACACTGTTAGTAGAGACTCCTTCTAATGTAGGTGTTGACTGATAGGTAGCGTGCTTTGCCTGCTCTTCCACATAGTCTTTTGTGCGCTCCACTGGATCATGGGTTTGAAGATCAGTTTTGGGGCTGAGGTCCTCACTTTGCTCTTCCATGGCCGCCTCTAACGCTCCAGCTTTAGCTACCGCAGCCGCAGCTCTTCTCTCCCGTTGAAGGTCATCAAGTGATAACTCGAAGCGCGCTTGTTCCGTTTAGATTTGGCGTTCCTTTTCTGCAAATGCTGCCTCCGCTTTAGCAGCTTGGGCTTCAGCACGAGCTAAGGCTGCGGCCGCACTGATGGAGGAGCCATATGATCGTTTGGATGAAGAGGCATAAGACCTTGTCCATAGTGACTGAGATCCTGATGATTCTTTGTCCGACATTTTGATAAGAGAATTGCCTTCATTTTCCAGAAAGCATCGTTTTACTGTCATGTCCTCTTCACACACCTTGCATGAATTGACAGGCAGATAGACTCCATCCCCAATTACTACACTGACAAAGATGTTCCAAGTTGACTTTCTTTAATGTAGCAATTGGCAGTAGGGTAAAACGACAATGCTTTCAAAGACCTAAACGTCAGGATGATGTCAGATGAAAAGGCACAAACTCTTCCTCAACTCTACATGGAGAACTGCCTCGACGCCTACTGATGATGTCATCAACTAGAGATGTAGATCATATGACCTAAATGACTGCTATACAAAACTACCAGCAAAGGGTGCTAAATGACAAATAAAAATAACTGACTACTAAGGCAGCACAAGGGACATCTAAGAGACTCTTAGATAAGCACATGGATGGCAGAAAAATGGAGGGATCTATAGGAGAGAAGGGTTAGATTGATCTTAGAGTAGGTTAAAAGGTTGGCACTGCATTGTGAGCTGAAGGGCCTGTAGTGTGCTGTAATGTTCCATGTTCTATGATTTTCAGACCTTTCAGCTTCCCAAGCACCTTCTCCAGAGTAATAATACTCACACTCACTTCTGCCTCTGACTCTAATCTGTGGCATACTGCCAGTGTCTTCCACAGTGAAGACTGATGCAGAATACTTATTCGGTTCATTTGGCATTTCTTTGTTCCCCATTACTACCTCTCCAGCATCGTTTTCCAGCAGTACAGTACCCACTCTCACCTCTCTTTTACTCTTTATATATCTGGAAAATTTCTTGGTATCCTCTTTTATATTATTGGCTAGCTACCATTGTATTTCATGTTCACTCTCCTCTCTGGTTTTTACTTGCCTTCTGTTGTTTTTTAAGAGCTTCCCAATTCTCTTACTTCCCACAAATTTTTGCTATATTTTATGCCCTCTCTTTTGCTTTTCTGCTGTCTTTGATGTCCCTTGTCAGCCACGGTGGCCTCATCCTCCCTTTATAATGCTTCTTCTTCTTTGGAATGAACCAAACCTGCATCTTCCAAGATACTTCCCGAAACTCCAGCCATTGCTGTTCCACAGACATCCCTGCTAGTGTCCCCTTCTATCAACGTTGGCCAGCTCCTCCTTCATGCCTCTGTAGTTCCCGTTACTCAGCTGTGACACTGATACTTCTGATGACTGCATTGAGGTTTGTCACACACAATCAAGTCAAATCAAATCAAATTTAGGTTTAGTTATCATTCAACCATACGTGAATACAGCCGAACGAAACAGCGTTCCTCTGGAACTAAGGTGTAAAACATAGACAGCACACATTCAAAATAGCAAGCTAAAAACAAAGATATATATTGTCCGAGACGTTGAGCGACATGTCCCGCAGATTGATTATACAGATTCCCAGCAGTGCTCAGCCACTGCAATCCAGCCTGTCGTTCTTCTGATCAAACACTGGAGGGCAGCACTGACCGAGAGGCCAGCCCCCAACCGAACATAGACACAACATTACTCCTCCTCTGGAGTCCCCTCTCCTGGATTGCAGCAGCAGGCAAGCCCGCGGCTTGAGGCCTATTCCTTGCTGCAGCTGAGACAATGCAGCTCCCATGCCATCTGTCATCCCACTAAAGAAGGGGAACAACCTGCAGCATCTCACATTATCAATGTCCAACAGGGTCTTGTGATCGGAAGAGAAACGCAAGAGAATAATGTAATTAATCATCATCTGGAGAATAATAATCCACTGGAGGAAATGAGCAGATCAAGCAAAAGGGGGCTGCATCGGTACATAAAATCGATCTGCCATCAGTAGCAGCCCTGATTGACAGAAGAATTATCCAATCACCCCCACTCTGTCTGGGAACAGTGTCAGTGCGGTTATGCATCACGTAATCGCACTCTTGCACTTGGGTATGAAGGAGATTAGATTAGATTATGAGGACACTCAGTCCTCGTTTAATGTCATTTAGAAATGCATGCATTAAAAAATGATACAACGTTCCTCCAGAATGATATCACAAGGAAACACAGGACAAACCAAGACTAAAACTGACAAAACCACATAATTATAGCATATAGTTACAACAGTGAAAAGCAATACCATAATTTGATAAAGAGCAGACCATGGGCACGGTAAAAAAAAGTCTCAAAGTCCCGATAGACTCATCATCTCACACAGGCGGCAGAAGGGAGGAACTCTCCCTGCCACGAACCTCCAAGCGCCGCCAACTTGCCGATGCAGCACCATTGGAAGCACCTGACCGCAGCGAACTCTGAGTCTATACGAAAACTTTGAGCCTCCAACCAGTCCCTCCAACACAGCCTCTCCGAGCACCATCCTCTGCCGAGCACTTCGACCCTGCCCCGGCCGCCGAGCAACAAGCAAAGCCGAGGACTCGGGGCCTTCCCCTCCAGAGATTCTGGACCACACAGTAGCAGCAGCAGCGAAGCAGGCATTTCAGAAGTTTCTCCAGATGTTCCTCCATGCTGTCACGCCCATCTCCATCAAATCAGGATTGTGCACGGCACCCTACTTGACAAATAACAGACATCACCACCGGAGTGGCCGCTGTGAGCTGCGTCACGCCACCATAACGTCAAAGTTTGCAGATAACATGGACCTCAGTGAACGGTTAGGAGGATATTACACAGTTCCAGGAGTGCAGGCAATTAGAAATACAATAGATAGCAGATGTCAGAAGATGGAGCAGAATCTGAGTGGTTAGAGGAACCAAGTAGCATCTGTGAAGGAAAATGGACGGTCAGCCCACACCCTCCTTCCACTGGACCCCTCCCTCCACTGCTGCCATCTGCCCTCCCCAGCTAATTTATTTGGTTCTATGATCAGATTCAGCAAGGTTTATGATATACACCAATCTTTTTAAGATTAATCAATCAAAATGGTGCATTTGCCTAAAGCTCTCACACACTGTTCACTAGTTTGGGTGACAGTTGTGTAGTGGGAAGCTCAATCTTGTCCTGATAATCTCATCTGAGAAGAAATGGAGGCCAGAGAACGTTCCTGGCAAGTTTCTTTCTGTTTTTGTCTATTGGGGCCTAGCCAGAGCAGGGAGAATGGGTCCAGCGTCAGTGATATGTTCTTCATGTGAGATGTGGGAACTTGGGGAGACTGCCAGCCTCCCCAGCAAGCTGCAGCTCCTTACAGACCGTGTCAGGGAACTGGAGCTGCAGCTGGACGACCTTTGGCTCGTATAGGTCGTCACCCCTAAGTTGCAGGAGGCACCCAGCAATGGGTAACCTTCAGCAAGATGGAAGGAAGCACAGGGAGCACCCCTGTGGCTGCTCTTAGCAAAAATAAGTATACCTCTGTGGATACTGTTGTGGGTCAACGACTTAGCAGGGGAAGGCCGCAGCGACCAGGTCTCTGGCACTGGGTCTGGCTCTGTGGCTTAGCAGAGAAGGGAAAGAAGTGGAGTGCAGTTGATGCACTATCGATTACTCCAAAAGACTGGAAGTAGAGGAAATACTGAAAGGCTTTTATTAACAGTAAATGGACCAACGTCCATGCTGAGTATCTGCCCTGGACTGAGGGAGGAGCAGTGACACAATCGCCTTTATTCAGGGGTCTGTGGGAGGAGCCACAGGGGCAGTCAGCAGACAGGTAACCCAGTTACAACATATATAGCCACACTCAGGTTGGAGGAACAACACCTTATATTCTGTCTGGATAGCCTCCAACCTGATGGCATGAACATTGACTTCTCTAACTTCCGCTAATGCCCCACCACCCCCTCGTACCCCATCTGTTATTTATTTTTATACACACATTCTTTCTCTCACTCTCCTTTTTCTCCCTCTGTCCCTCTGACTATACCCCTTGCCCATCCTCTGGGGTCCCCGCCCCCGCCCTTGTCTTTCTCCCTAGGCCTCCTGTCCCATGATCCTCTCATATCCCTTTTGCCAATCACCTGTCCAGCTTTTGGCTCCATCCCTCCCCCTCCTGTCTTCTCCTATCATTTTGGATCTCCCCCTCCCCCTCCCACTTTCAAATCTCTTACTAACTCTTCCTTCAGTTAGTCCTGACGAAGGGTCTCGGCCCGAAACATCAACTGTACCTCTTCCTAGAGATGCTGCCTGGCCTGCTGCGTTCACCAGCAACTTTGATGTGTGTTGCTACAACATATATATATGGTTTACCACTGCAGTAGTGATAGGGGATTCCATTGTTAGAAAAACAGAAAGGAGATTCTGTGGACGTGAAAGAGACAACTAGATGGTGTGTTGCCTCCCAGGCACCAGGCTCTGGGATGTCTCAGATCAGGTCCATAGCATTCTAAAGGAGGAAGGTGAACAGCCAGAAGTCATAGTATATATTTATATTACTGACATAAGCAGGAAACATGATGAGGTCCGGAAGAGAGGATATAGGGACCTAGGTAGGAAGCTGAAAAGGAGGACCTCCAAGGTAGTAATCTCTGGATTGCTGCCTGTGCCATGTGCCAGTGAGGGTAAGAATAGGATGATTTAGCAGATGAATGTGTGGCTGAGGAACTAGTGCAAGCGGCAGGACTTCAGATTTCTGGATCACTGGGATCTCTTTGGGGAAGGGTCTGGCTTGTACAAAAGGGACAGGTTCCACCTGAACTTGAGAGGCCCAGTATCCCGGCAGGCAAATTACTTGAGCTGTTGGGGAGGGGTTAACCTGGTTTTGCAGGGAGATGGAGTCAGAGTGATAGGTCACAGGACAGGACAGTTGGTACGCAGAAGTAGATGCAGCGTGTAGGGAGGGCGCCAAGGGTTACAGGGAGAAGGCAAAAGAATCAGATTGGGAGGAAAAATAAATCAGCCATGATCAAATTTCACAGCAGACTTGATGGGCTGAATGGCCTAATTCTGCTCCTATGTGTTACGTTGTATCAATAAAATTATGAAGGACATGGATTGGGTGAATGCACAGTCTTCTTTCCAAAGAAAGGGAATCAAAAACTAGAGGGGAAGGTGAGAGGGGAAAGATTTAAAAAGGTCCTAATGAGTATTATCTTCACCCAGAGGGTGGTAGGTATGTGGAATAAACTGTCAGAGACAGAGATTGAGGCAGCTACAATAACAGCACTTAAAGAATATTTGGAGAGGTTTACAGAGAAACTGGCCAAACACTGGCAATATGGTCTGTACTGCTGGATACCATAGCTGGCATGGGTAAGTCAGGCCAAAGAGCCTGTTTCAGTGCTGGGGCACTCTGTGGCTCTAACTTGAACCTGGCCACGCTAGACAAAGCTCTTATAAAAAACTGTTTCACCTTCTAAAACATCTCTTTGTTTTTATTAGTAAGCAGTCGAAAGCCAAAGCAAGAGACAGCGTAACACTTTACAGTGCAGGTGACCTGAGCTGAGATCTCACCACTGTCTGTAAGGAGTCAGTACGTTCTCCTCATAAATGCATGGGTTTCCTCCGGGTGCTCCAGTTCCCTCCCACATTTCGAAGGCGTACGAGTTCACCTGGGTGTAACTTAGTGGCCCGGGCTCATAGCGCCAGAAGAGCCGGTTATCTCTAAATAAAACCAAAGTAAAGGAATAAAAATGGTTAATCACAACTGGGTAAATCCTCGTTGAAGAAAACAGCTGTCAACAAAATATTAACATTTACACATCCCTGTTGAGACTGCAGTTTTTTTTATCTCGAGCAACATCAAAGAAAAATCCTGCAGAGGGTAGCCTGAGCGTTTAGAACATAGAACAAACAACACAGTACAGCCCTTCAGCCCACAATGTTGTGCCATCTTTTTAACCTACTCCAAGATCAATCTAACCCTTCCTTCCTGCATAGCCCTCCTTTTTTCTATTATCCATGTACCTAACTAAGAATTTCCTAAATGCACTTAACATACATGCCTCTAGCATCACCCCAGGCTACGTTCCACACACCGACCATTCTCTCTGTAAAAGAATTACCTTTAACGTCATCCCTATACTTTCCTCCAATCACCTTAAAGTTATGCCCTTTCATAGTAGTCATTTCCACCTTGGAAGAAGTCTCTGGCTCTCCACTCGATCTACACCTCTTATTGTCTTGTACAAATTCAAGTTCAGATTCCAGTTTATTGTCTGACTGTATATATATACAACTGAACGAAACAGTGTTCCTCTGGACCATGGTGCACCCACAAAACAACTCACTATCCTAGTGACGAGATCTTGGTGGTGTCAGGGTATTCATTAGTCTCACAGCCTGAGGGAAGAAGCTGTTACTCAGTCTGGCAGTCCTAGTCCTGGTGCTCCTGTACCTTTTGTACAGCTCCATCAAATCACCTCTCAGCCTTCTTTGCTCCAAAGAGAAAATCCCTATCTTGCTCAACCTATCCTCATAAGACATACTTTCTAATCCAACCAACATGCTGGTACAGACAAGAGAAAATCTGCAGATGCTGGAAATCCAAGCAACACACTCAAAATCCTGGAGGAACTTAACATCCTGGTAAATCTCCTTTGCCCCTTTCTAAGTTTGCCACATCCGTCCTATAAGGAGGTGACCAGAAATTAATGTAATATTCCAAGTGTGGTCTAACCAGAGTTTTAGAGAGCTGCACCATTACCTTGTGACTCTTGAACTCAATTCCCCCCAAATAATGAAGGCCAGCACACCATACATCTTCTTAACAAACCTATCAACTTGCTCGGCAACTTTGAGGGATCTATGGATGTAGATTCCAAGAACCTTCTGTTCCATGTGGATTTGGACATTGGAATCCCAAACTTGTGCTCCAGCCGTCGGCTGCTTGTGGAGTCCAGTGAGGGAAGAGACCTCCATCTAACCTAATCTCCCAAATATCAAACTTCGGCACACCTCCAACCCCCATTCAGGGATTTCAAGGGGCTAAAGAACTTCGACATCTTGCCTTTGAACCTCACCATTTTATCAATGCACCATAGAAAGTATCCTGTTTGGATGCATTACAGTTCAGTACGGCAATTGCTCTGCCCGTGACGTGAAGAAACTACAGAGAGTTGTGGACCCAGCACGTCAGAGGGACCAGCCTCTGTTCCATGTGCTCACATTCAGATTCCAATTTGTTCATTACATGTACATCGAAACCTACAGTGAAATGTGTCACTTCCACTAACAGCCAACAAGGATGTGTCGGGGGCAGCCCGCAAGTGTCACAACACACTCTGGTGCCAATGCAGCATGATCATAGTCTCCATCTACACTTCTCGCTACCTCGATCAATATAATCAACACACCACCCACCACACACCTCTCCCCCCCCTCATCAGACAAAAGATACAGAAGCCTGAAAGTACGTGGCAGGCTCAAGGGCAGCTTCCATCCTGGTGTTATAAAACTGCTCAACAGTCCCCAAATAGCATTAGATAAACAGTTCACCTGACAATCTACCTCATTGTGGTGTTACACCTTATTGCCTGCCTGCACTGCACCTTCTCTGTAAATGTCAAAGTTAAAGTCTGTCCCGAGCCTTGTGGCCCATCAGGCCGGTTTCTGTGGCATGAAGCGACTGAGAGTACAAGACTACCCCCCTCCCCACCCCCCCCCTGGGTAGGACGCCAGTCTATCGTGAGGTTAACCCCCAGCATGTGCCGGTACCCATTTTCAGCTGGGTGGACTGGAGCAATATGTGCTTAAGTGCCTTGCTCAAAGACACAACACGCTGCCTTGGCCGAGACTCGAACCCACGACCTTCAGATCGTGAGCCCAACGCCCTAACCACTTGGCCACGCGCCACACTCTCTGTAAATGTACCTGTACCTAATAAAGTGGCGACTGAATCTATGTTTGTGGTCTTCTGCTGCTAACCCCATCCACTTCAAGATTTGACCTGCTGTGCGTTCAGAGGTGCTCCTCTGCACACCATTATTGTCCTGCATGGTTGTGTGAGTTACTGTCGCCTTCCTGTCAGCTTGAGCCAGTCTGGCCATTCTCCCCTGACCTCTCCCATTAACAAGGAGGTTTTCACCCACAGAACTGCCTGCTCACTGGATGTTTCTCTTCATTTTCGTGCCATTCTCTGTGAATTCTGGAGACTGTTGTGAGTGAAAATCCCAGGAGGTTGGCATTTTCTGAGATACTCAAACCACTCTGTCTGGCACCAACAATCACTCCACGGTCAAAGTCACTTAGGTCACATTCCTTCCCTATTCCGATGTTTGGTCTGAACAGCAACCAAACTTCTTGACCATGTCTGCATGATTTCATGCATTGAGTTGCTTAGACATTTACATTAATGAGCCTAATAAAGTGGCCACTGAATGGATATTCCGCATTCTGTTATTGTTTTTTTTTTCCCCTCATACTAACTCAATGCACCGTTGTAATGAACTGGTCTGTAGAGATTGTATAAACCAATTTAGCAGTCTACCAGTCAACAGCTCTGCCACCTCAGCCATCATTTCCCTGCGGTTTCTTCTAATGTCCTCAGAAAGCACAGAGTTGAAAGCGTGCAGCAAGAATCACTCAGAAGTGATGGAGTTTGGAGGGAGTTAGGATCATAAAACCATGGAGCACTACGGCACAAAAGGAGTTCCTTCAGCCCGTCCGGTACTGTGAAGTACCACCAACCCACCAAACCTTCCCATCCATGTATCTATCCAAACTTCTCTTACGTGTTGAATTGAACCCACATTCACCACTTTCACTCGCAGCTCGTTCCACACTGGCATCACCTTCTGATTGAAAAAGATCCTCCTCATATTCCCCTTAAACATTTCACCTTTCACCCTTAACCCATGACCTCACGTTCTAGTCTCATCCAACCTCAATGAAAAAAGCCTTTATCCTTTACAATTTTGTGCACCTCTATCAAATCTCCCCTCATTCTCCTATGTTCTAGGGAATAAAGTCCTCACCTAAGGTCATAGTCATAGAGTCATAAAGCATTACAGCATAGAAGGAGGCCCTTCAGCCCATCCAGTAGATGTTGAATTGCCTATTCCCATTGTATGTAACAGATGTTTAAGAATGAAGGAAAGCTGAAAATGCTGGCTCTAAATCAATGCCAGAACTATCACCCTGATGCAGGTCTCGACCAGAAATGTGGACTGTCACTCTATCGCCACAGATGCTACCTGGTCCTCCCAGCAGGTTGTGGGTTTTTTTTGCCCCAATTCCAGCCTCTGTGGTCTTCTGTTTCACCGTGATTTCTAATGACTTCCACCTAGGAATGAACACCACACATCAATATGATAGCAAGCCAGGATTTACAGCTAAAACAGAGGAGAAAACTAAAACACAGATCAAGGGAAAAGAAGATTCGCAGACTGCAGATAAATTTTAATATCAACAAATGAGTATGTGGGCACTTTGGTAGAGCAGAGACCTTGAAATCAAATGGAAACGAGAAGGAAATAGATCAAGTGATACAAGCAAACAGAACATTAAAAGTATCATTGTAGCTTAGCAAAGTAATTAAAGCGATATCATAGTGCTTTGGAATTGATTCCAAAGAGTAAGAATTCAAAGATAGTGAAGGTTATATTACACACAAAATGCTGCAGGAATTCAGCAGGTCAGGCAGCATCTATGGAGAGGAATTAGCAGATAATATTTCAGGCCAAGACCTTTCATCAGGACTGGAATGGAAGGGGGCCGAAGCCTGAATATGAGGGTGGGGAGAGGGGAAAGAGTAGAAGCTGGCAGGTAATAGGTGAGGGGCAAGGTGGGTGGATGAGGGAGGGGGCATGAAGTCAGAAGCTGTGATGTGATAAGTGGAAGAGGGCTGAAGAAGAGGGAATCTGATAGGAAAGTTCAGCGGAATAAAGGGAAGAAGGTGGGGAAACCAGAGGAGGAGATGAACGGGTCGTGAGTGCAGGAGGAGAAGAGAGAAGAAGAGAAGGGCTAAGAGGGCCACCAGAACTGTGGGAGAAAAACAAAGAAAAGTTGAGGGGGGTGGGAAAACAGAGGGGAGTGGCTTTCACCTGTCAAGAAACAAATGTTCACACCATCAAAATGGAGTCTAGCCAGAGTATCAGCTGTTGCTCCTGCAGCCTGTGTTTGGCCTCAGTAGAGGAGGCCATGGACTGACATGTCGGTGTGGGAATGGGAAGTCAATCTGCAAAGGGCGGCTATTGGATGATCTTTTAAGCTGGACAGGGCAAAGGTTACTGCTTTCCATTCCCGGGCATTAAAAATGTCCTCCTTCTTTAAACAGCAGCGTTTCCCTCCCTCTTCCATTGATGCTGCCCTCACCCACATCTCCCCCATTTCCCCTACATTCTAACCCACCTCATCTTCCTACCTACTTAATGGTGATAGAATCTCTCTTGTCCTTACCTACCACTCCATCAGCCTCCACATCCAACATGTTATCTCCGCAATTTCTGTCATCTCCAAAGGGATCCCATCGCCAAACATATCTTTACCTTCTCCCCTTCCCCCTTCACCACCTTCCGCAGAGATCCCTCCCTCTGTGATTCCCTTGTTTATTCATCCCTCCTCACTAATCTCCCTCCCAGCACCTACCCCTGCAAGCAGCCTAGGTGCCACACCTGCCCATTCACCTCCTCCCTCACCTCCATTCTGGGCCCTGCAAACAGTCCTTCCAAGTGAGGCAACACCTCACCTATCAGTCTGCTGGGGTTGTCTATTGTGCCGGTGCTCCCGATGCAGCCTCCTCTATGTTGGTGAGACCCATCGTAAACTGGGGGAATGCTTCGTCAAGCACCTCCGCTCCATCTGCCAAAAGCAGGACTTCCTGTTGGTCAAACGTTTTAATTCCCAGTCCCATTCCCATTCCCATGTCAGTCTATGGCCTCCTCTTCTGCCACGATGTGGCCACCCTCAGGATGGGGGAGCAGCACCTTATATTCCGTCTGGATACCCTTTGTGGCATGAATATCAATTTCTCCTTCCAGTAAACAAATCCCCCCCCCAGCTTCCTCTATTCCCCTTTTGTCACCTGGCTATTACTTTCCCCTGGGTCCCCTCCTCCTTCCCCTTCTCCTTTGATCCGCTATCCTCTCCTACCAGATTCTTTCTACTCCAGCCGTTGACCTTTCCCACCCACCTGGCCTCACCCATCGCCTCCCAAAATTTTTTTCTATTCTGGCGTCTTCTCCCTTCCTTCTCAGTCCTGAAGAAGGGTCTTGGCCCAGAACGTCGACTGTCTATTCATTTCCATAGATGCTGCCTGACCTGCTGAGTTCAACTTGTGTGTGTTGCTTTGGATTTCCAGCATCTGCAGACTTCCGTGTTTACATTTAACGAGTATAGGGGAAGCACGGCGGTGCAGACAGTAGAAGTATTGCCTCTCTGCTCCTGGGACCTGGGTTCAATCCCAACCCCCGGTGCTGTCTGTGTGGAATTTGCTCCATCTGACCATCGGGATTATCCCTGAGTGCTCCAGTCTTCTCCCACATCCCAACGACCTGTGTGTCAGTAGGTTAATTGGCCACAGTAAATTGCCCCTAGTGTGTTTGCGAGAGGTAGAATCTGGGGGGAGCTGATGGGAATGGAGGTTGCAGGGACAAATAGTAGGGCTTCTCCCCTTCCTTTCGAGTCCTAATGAAGAGTCTCGGCCTGAAACATCGACTGTTTACTCTTTTCCGTAGGTGCTGCCTGGCCTACTGAGTTCCTCCGGCATTTTGTGTGTGTTGCTTTGGATTTCCAGCATCTATAGATTTTCTCCTATTTACAATTAGTCGGGGATAGGATGGACTTCAGAACTGGCATAATCTGGATGGGCTGATTGGCCTGTGTCATCAGGGAATATGAAATCTGCAAGACAGTCTGACTCTGTTCTGTAAACTAAACAGGAAAGCAGTGTAGGACATTTGGAAAAGATTTACATGAACACTCACAGAAATGAGAGATCATTAATCTTGGGAAAGAGCAAACAAGTCATTTTTCTTTAAAATAAGATGTAAATTGTAAAATAGAAAATTGGTTTATTATTGTATGTACAGAGGCATAGTGAAAATCTACTTCGTACAGATCAATTTATTACACAGAACGTTGAGGTAAGGCGATGGAAAACAATAACAGAATGCAGAATAAAATGTTACTGTTGCAGAGGAATTGTAGAACAGATAGACAGTAAGATGCAAGGCCATGACGAGGTGATTGTGCGGGGAAGAATACAATTTATCAGCAAGGACTAAATGGGCCAAAGGGCCTTTTTCTGTGCTGTAGTGCTCTGTGACTCTATAACAGATTTTGGTCCAATGAATTTCTCCAGAAATTAATTATTTAGTAATATCAACTCCTCGATCCCTATACATTATGGATGTAGGTGGTGAGGTAATACAGTTTTCAAGCACAACCGTTGTCTTTGATTATGTTGACTGCTTTACTGAATCAGCAAGAAGTGTAGACAGAGATCATGAAGGTGGCACCAATCACACATATCCAGGTGCCTGATTGGGTATGCAAGCTCAAGTTTAATTGTCAGTCAGTCATACTGTGGTAAACTATATGTATATGTTGTAACTGGGTTACCTGTCTGGATACGCCCCTCTGCTGACTGCTCCTGTGGCTCCTCCCACAGATCCCTGAATAAAGGCGACTGCGCCATTGCTCTTCCCTCAGTCCAGGGGCAGCTACTCAGCATGATGGAGGTCACATTTTACTGCGAATAAAAGCCTTTCAGTATTTACTCTACTTCCAGTCTTTTGAAGTTATTGATGGTGCATCACATACTATGAATGCACCCAAACAAACATGGGATCCTGTCCCATGATCCTCTCATATCCCTTTTGCCGATCAACTGTCCAGCTCTTGGCTCCATCCCTCCCTCTCCTGTCTTCTCCTATCATCTCGGATCTCACCCTCCCCTCCCACTTTCAAATCTCTTACTAGCTCTTCTTTCAGTTAGTCCTGACGAAGGGTCTCGGTCTGAAACGTCGACTGTACCTCTTCCTAGAGATGCTGCCTGGCCTGCTGCGCTCACCAGCAACTTTGATGTGTGTTGCTTGAATTTCCAGCATCTGCAGATTTCCTCGTGTTTGCCAAACAAAACAGTGTTCCTCTGGCAACACCCCGCCCAAAATGTTGGGGGAACTGAGCAGGTCAGGCAGCGTTTATGGAAATGAATAAACAGTGGACATTGTGGTAATATCACTCTATGTGGTGTGTGTGAGTTATTGATATTGTGTTGTCCACCTTGGTCAGAGGACACAGGTATACGGCTGAATGACAATAAACTGATCTTGAATTAATCACGTAATGTTGAAACTTGGTGAGGCCTCACTTAGAGTATTGTGAGCAGCTTTGAGCTCCTTATCTTAGAAAGTATGTGCTGAAACTGGAGAGCATTCAAAGGAGGCTCACAAAAATATTTCCACGTTTGAACAGCTTTTCATATGAAGAGTTTTTGATGGCTCTGGGCCCGTATTCACTGGAATTCAGAAGAATGAGGGGGTGACCTCATTGAAACCTATTGAATGGTGAAAGGCCTTGATACAGTGGATGTGGAGAGGATGTTACCTATTGTGAGAGAGTCTAAGACCAGAGGACACAGCCTTGGAATAGAGGGGCGTCCTTTTCGAACAGAGACGAGGAGGAATTTCTTTAGCCAGAAAATGATGAATCTGTGGAATTCTTTGCCCAAACAGTTGTGGAGGCCAAATCTTTATGTATATTTAAGACAGAGATCAATAGGTTCTTGATTGTCAGGGCATGAAGGGATACAGGGAGGAGATTGGGGCTGAGAGGGAAATTGGATCAGCCATGACAAAATGGTGGAGCAGACTCGATGGGCCAAATGGCCTAATTCTGCTCCTATATCTTATGGTCTTAGGGTCTTTGGGCCCTTCGTCTGCAACTTTCCTGGTTCATGCCACAAATGGTGGGGGGTGGTGGTGACGGAGACCCCACTGATCCTCCAGGTGGTTTTTACTATCCTCTGTAGGGTCTTGTGGTCCGATGCCTTGCAGCCTCTATATCAACACAATGATGCAGCCAGACAGGACACTCGTTGGTGCCTCTGTAGAAAGGTGTTAGAATGGGGGTAGGAGGCCTTGCACGCCTCAGTCTCATCAGAAAGTGTGGATGACGCTGTGCCTTCCTGACTGGTGAGGTGGTGTTGTGGGTCCAGGTTACACAGTCCGTTACGTGCACACCAAGGAACGTTGTGCTCTTCACTCTCTCCACGGCCGTGTCTTATGGTCTGACGCCCTGCGGCTTCTGTACCACACGACGAAGCAAGCGCAGAGGATTGCAGAGATTCGCCACTCTTTGAAAGAACAGACGTCAGCATTAAATAACTGGCCCCTTATTTTGCAGCCATGTCCCTTTGCTCGAGACCCAAGTCAACTACAAGCTGAGTTTGTTGCCGTGTCCTCAAGTGCGGCGAGGTACACATACAATGAAAACCTTGGCAGCAGCATCACAAGCACATAGGTACAGACAACACACAGAACATACATCATACATAAATTATGCAAGACAGTAAAGAAAGACAAAAAGAAAGGACATCGATGCAAGTGAAAAGACACAGCCAGAGACAGACACAAGAGAGTCTGCTGACGTGGTAAATCTTGAGCAAAGCACATGAAATGCTGGAGGAACTCAGCAAGTCAGGCAGCATCTATGGAGGGGAGTAAACAGCCGACTGTTTCTTCAGGACATGTGAAGAAGGAGGAAGAAGCTAGGATACGGTGAGGGAAGGGGGAAGGAGTACAAGCTGGGAGGTGATAGTGAGACCAGCTGAGGGGAATAAAGTAAGGTGCTGGGAGGTGTCAGGGGGGAAGGACTGAAGATGAAGGGATTATCTTCATTCAGAGCCAAGTCGATGTTAGTGCAAGAGGTGGTCAGAGTGATCTGTACTGAGGTAAGGTTAGGGCTGTGCTGGTTTAAAGTGGAAAGTTTAAGGGGAACATGAGGGGAAACTTCTTCGCACAGAGGGCCGTGAGAGTGTGGAACAGGCTGCCAACGCAAGTGAAGCAAGCGAGCTTGATTTCAACACTTAAGTTTGGGTAGGTACGTGGATGGTAGGGGCATGGAGGGCTATGGTTCAGGTGCAGGCTGACAAGAGCAAGCAGTTTAAATGGTTAAATGCTGAGGTAAGGTTAGGGTCTGTGTTGGTTGCTTCAAGAACCTAATGGCTGTGGGAATACAGCTGCTGAGACAAGCCAGCGGCGTTGCATGAGGTGATCTGTTGTGTTCTGTTGCTGAGGTTAGGGTTAGGATTAGGTAGGACTCTCCCACCAGTGGAAACATCTCTATAAAATAATTCTGCAGCTGGATACAACTCTGGTTAGACCACACTTGGAGTATTGTGTTCAGTTCTGGTCGCCTCATTATAGGAAGTATGTGGGTTTTAGAGAGGGTGCAGAAGGGATTTACCAGGGTGCTTCCTGGATTGGAGAGCGTGTCCTATGACGATAAGGTTGAGTAAGCTAGGGCTTTACTCTTTAGAGTGAAGGAGAATGAGAAGTGACTTAATAGAGGTGTACAAGATGATAAGAGGCATAATTCAAATGGACAGCCAGAGACATTATCCAAGGTGGAAATCATTAATATAAGGAAACATAATTTGAAGATGATTGGAGGAAAGTATAGAGGGATGTCAGAGATAGCTTTTTCACACAGTGATGGGTATAAGGAACACGCTGCCAAAGGTGGTGTAGAGGGTGGATACACTAGGGGCATTTAAGATTCTCTTAGAGAGCACATGGATGAAAGAAAAATGCAGAGCTATATGTGAAGGAAGGGTTAGATTGATCGTAGAGTTGGTTAAAAGGTCAAAGGGCCTGTACTGTTCTATATTCTATCTCAGCACATACCCTGTTAAGCCCCTCAGGATCTGATACGTTAGAATAAAGTCGCCCCTCATTCTTCCAAACTCCAATGAAGACTGGGCCAAGCTGCCTAGACTCCCCCGGACAGTGGGACCTGAACATTCCGCCTCCTGACTCGGAGTTAAGTGTGGAACTTCAGGCTCCTGCACCTCTGTGGTAGTAATGAGAAGAGGACGCGTGCCAGATGCTGAAAATCCTTTATGATGGATGCCGTGTTCATAAGCACTGCAAGATTCTGCAGAGAGTGGTGCGGACAGCCCAGTGCATCTGTAGTTGTGATCTTCCCATGATTCAGGACATTTACAAAGACAGGTGTGAGAAGGATCATTGGGGACACGAGCCACCCCAACCACAATCTATTCCAGCTGCTACCATCCGGGAAACGGTACCGCAGCATAAAAGCCAGGACACACAGGCTCCGGGACAGCTTCTTCCACCAGGCCATCAGACTGATTAACTCACGCTGATTTGAGTGTATTTCTATGTTACATTGACTGTTCTATTTATTATAAATTACTATGATTGCACATTGCACATTTAGATGGAGACGTGACGTAAAGATTTTTACTCCT
This sequence comes from Mobula hypostoma, assembly GCF_963921235.1. NCBI lineage: Eukaryota > Metazoa > Chordata > Chondrichthyes > Myliobatiformes > Myliobatidae > Mobula > Mobula hypostoma. Next base: position 13,452,361 of record NC_086115.1, on the reverse strand, counting down.
CATTTATAGGAAGGATGTAAGAAATAAAGTCAATGCAATGTCCTTGATAGTGAGAAGGATTGTGCCTGTGATGGAGAAGGCTGTTTGCAGCCCTCTGCAGCAATTTTATCTGATTGGAATTAGAATTGGTTTATTATGTACTAAGACATAGTGAAAAGCTTAGTTTTGCAATCGTCCATACAGAGAATTTTGAAAGATAAATACAATAAGGTAAAAGCTACGACAGAATACAGAATGAAGCTTTGGAGACACAGAGAGAGTGCAGTGCAGGTAATAAGCCACAAGGGCTATAACGAGGTAAAGATACTGAGGTCCCCCACTGAGGATGGCCTTGGTATACATGCTTGGGGACCACATCAGGGTAGATTAGGAGTTAGTGTAACGTTTTACAGCACCATCGATGGGAAAATCAAGTTCATTTCCACCACTGTCCGTAAAGAATTTGTACATTCTCTCTATGACCACATGGGTTTCCTCCCACGTTTCAAAGACGTATGGGTTAGGGTTAGTAAGTTGTGGACGTCCATGTTGGCGCTGGAAGCATGGCAACACTTTCGGTCTGCCCCCAGCACAATCCTTGGACTGCTTACTGTCGGCCGTTGACACAAACGACGCATTTCACTGCATGCTTCAATAGCCATGTGACAAATTATTCAAGCTAATCTACTGGGAGGGCTGCCCGTCGTAATCTTCTCCCACCTCCGTTAACCCCCTCCCCACCCCTCTGCTTTCTGTGTTCCAGCCTCAAACAGCGGCAGTGGGAGACATCTCTTACTATCGACAAGGGTCCAGAGCAATCACCTTACCCCGGGGAAGAAGGACAGGAATCCTGTTCCGCCTCTCGATGACGGCCCAGCCCAGGACAGCTTCCTCTCAACGGCAGCGATGGAGCACGAGGGGTGACACACGCCAGAAACAGAGGGGCGGGGGCGGGATGCTATGGGACGATGTCCGGCCGGAGGTCGAATCAACGAGACTAAACAATCTTTAATTTATGTGTGCTGGTGAGATGTATCACAATCATTACTCATCTTTTTCTGGTGAACTAATCCATCAACATGATAAACCAATCTTTTATATCAATGTTTCTAAAGAAAGTCTCAGCAACCAACTTGCTGTGTGTAGAATTACTGTGACATCAAGAATCTCCAGGTAACACAAGTATTAGGCCACGGCCCATCCTGCTTGTGCCAGCTCTTTGAAGGACCTGTCCAATCAGTTCTGCTTTTCACCAATCAGCTGCTAATTTTTCCTTCCTTGTCCACTGCCTCCTTGGGCAATGCGCTCCAGATCAAAGACCCCACCTGCATCACAAAATGTACCTCCATAGCAGTTGAGACAATTATTTGAAGTTTGCGGCATCTGATTACCAGGCTCTGACCGGGGTACTTTCTATTGAAGGCCGAGCGGATAGGGCATGGTGTGGGTTCAGTATTCATGCCTAGAGTTCTGTCCAACTGAATGGAAAGAGTATCTAAGTATCTGTGGTAGTGTCTCCTAAAGATGACACCTCAATATCATCAGGAGCTGTGAAAGTAAATGACAATGGACTATTGAGTTGTTGACAAGGTGATGAGAGAGATTGATGAGGGTAGGACAGTAGATGTTGTCTACATGGATTTTAGTAAGACATTTGACAAAGTCCCTCATGGGAGGCTAATCCAGAAGATAAGATGCAAAGGGTCTGCGGCATTCTTTAACAGTGTTTCTGAGCAGAGAGATCATGGGATCCAAGTTCATAGCTCCTTGAAAGTGGCTACACAGGTCGATAAGGTGGTTAAGAAGGCTTATGGAATGCTTGCTTTTATTAGTTGAGTCATTGAGTTCAAAAGTGAAGAGGTTATGTTGCAACTTTATAGGACTCTGGTTAGGCCACAACTAGAGGATGGAATAGAGTTCTGGTCACTCCACTATAGGAAGGATGTTGAGGCTTTGGAGGGAGTGCAGAAGAGGTTTACTGGGATGCTGCCTGCTTTAGAGAGCATGTGCTATTATGAGAGGCTGGACAAACTTGGGTTGTTTTCTCTGGATCACCGGAGGCTGAGGAGAGATGTGGTAGAGTTTTATAAGGTTATGAGAGGCATGGACAGGGAGTATCTGCTTCCCAGGGTAGAAATGTCTAATACCAGAGGACATGCATGGAAGGTGAGAGGGGGTAGGTTCAGGGGGGTATGTGATGATACGTTTTTTACTCAGAGAGTGGTGGATGCCTGGTATGGTGGTAGAGGGAAATACATTAGAGGCTTTTAAGAGTTGTGGATAGACACATGAATGTGAGGAAGGTGGAGAGATCTTGTGTCTGTAGGAGGGATTAGTGTTTGGGAGTACTTAGCTTGCTTTGTAGCTGGTTGGGCACAACCTCCTGAGCCGAAGGACCTGTTCCTGTGCTGTACGGTTCTATGTTCCGTGTTCTATTGTTAATCATTGACTTAGGGCAGCACAGTAGCATAGTGGTTGTCATAACACTATGTTTAAAGAAGGATTAGCTTTATTTGTGGAATAATGAAACATACAGTAAAATGTGTCCTTTGCATCTAATCAAATTAGCAATCACTTTGCAGCTCCAGCGATCGAAGTTCAATTCCCACTGCTGCCTGTAAGGAGTGTGTACATTCTCCCCATGACCACATGGGTTTCCTCCGGGTGCTCTGGTTTCCTCCCACATTACAAAGATGTACAAGTTGAGGTCAGTAAGTTGTGTGCATCCAAGTCAGGGTTGCCCCCAGCACACGCTCAGACCGTGTTTATGGTTGATGCAAAGGACGCAATTCAACATATGTCCAGATCTTTCAATGTACACGGGACAAATAAAGCTAATCTAATCTGAAATCTTTGTCAGAACTATCACGGAATCCCCTGTCAACCAATCAGCTGGAAACATGAATTACGGGCAGAGAGAACAACAGTCTACATAAAAAGGATCCCATGAGCTACAGCAACAAATGGGGAATGTTTACTACAGCAACGTCTCCTGGCAAAAACAGAATTGTTTCTGGTAAATTCATTTATTATTGTTACATTGAGGCACAGTGAAAACCCTTTGTTTCGTTTACCCTCCAAGCAGCCAATTTCACCACATCAGTGTGATGAGGTAGTGCAATCGAAAACAATAAGATAATGCAGAGTAAAGTGTTGCAGTTACAGAGAAAGTGCAGTGTAGGTAAACATAAGGTACAAGGTCATAATGAAATGGATTGTAAGATTAGCAGTCAGTATCTTATTGAACCATTCACTGGTGTAGTAACAGTGGGATAGAAGCTATCCTTGAAGATAGTAAAGTCTGGTGGTACGTGCTTTCAGGCTTTTGTATCTTTTGCCCAGTGAGAGGGGGAAGAAGAGAGAGAATGTCTGGGGTGAGTGGTGTCTTTCATTATGCTGGCTGCTTTACGTAGACAGAGAGTAGAGAGAATCCATGGGGAGGGGGGCTCGTTTCCATGATGTGAAAGGGGAGATGATGATGAGCTCTGGTACTGAGGCAATGCCTTGTACTTGTAGGAGTGTTCCACCCCCCAATCCATGCACACACACACACACACACACACACACACACACACACACACACACACGAAACTGCCCACCGGTTCAGAATCAGCTTTACTTTCACTGACAGACTGTACATGATATGAAGTGTGTTATTTGGTGTTTGCACAAAGACATAAGATTACAAAAATAACTACTAGAAATGAGGAGATAGTATTAGTAGACCATTCAGAAATCTGATAACAGGGATGAGGCTGTTTCTGAATCGTCAGTATCTCAGTAAGTGCCAGTCTTGCTCGTGTCATACACCTCCTGAGAATAGGTCTTTAAAATCCGTATCTGCAACAGAAATGAGTTTCCCACCTGCACTGCCCAACTGCTCTTCAACTAACTTCATTAAAATGGGATTAATTCCACACCCATACTCAAGTCTAACACAAAATGTCTGCAGAACTGATCCAAAACAAGGATTGCCTTTTTTTCACATTTAACTTTCTGACTGCTCCCAAAGTGATCAAAATAAAGTCACCTGGGAAGAATCTGTGTTAGAGCAAGGCTTTTGTTACGAGGCTAAACATGTGATCACTGCCAACCAGGTTAAATTCAGCATGTTAAGGAAACAAACGTAAAAAGCTAGTCTCAATAATAGGGAGCATTGAGCTACCAAGTTGTCACAATAAACCGTCTAAGTCAAAAGTCAAAGTCAAATTTAGTGTCATGTGCAGAAGTACGCAAGTGCACAGGTGTCATGAAAAACAGTAGACTCTCAGGAATCTTGGGATATAAATTAATTAATTAGTAAATAAATTAATCATAAATTACACAAGAAAGATCACGATTAGAACAAATCAATGCAATTTAGGATGGACAGGTGAAACCAGGTGGGGTGAGGTGGCGGTGAAGGTGATTGAGTCCAGGTAATAAGTGTGGAGGGTTGGGAAAGGTGAGCAAAGGGAGAGAGAACGCGGGTGGAGTGCTGGGAGTGAGTTACCTGCAACCAGAAATTTGAGTAAGTTTGCAGCTGCAGGTAATTTCAGCTGCCCATTCCCACACCTACCTGTCTGTCCTCAGTCTCCTCCACTGCCCTCTCAATTCCCACATGATCCTGTCGTACTCAACCTGCTCTATTGCTCTCCTCATTCCCACATCTACCTGTCGGTCCTCGGCCTCCTCCACTGCTCTCCCCCTCCCACACTGATCTGTCTGTCCACTGCCTTGCTGAGGTCACACACAATTCAGAGGAACAACACTCTGTATTCTGCCCCTGGTTAGTCTACAGGCTAATGGCATGAACTTTCACCTTTCCAGATTCAGGTAACATTCCTGCGCTCACAGGTCTCTCTCCCTTTGGTCACCTTTTCCATCACTCGCTCCTTGCCCTCCGCTCCCTAGACTCCTCACTCTCCTTCATATGGTTCCAACTGTCCCTCCCCACCACTGACCACATTTACAAGCAGTGCTGCCACAAGACAGCAGCGTCCATTATCAAGGCGCCCAGCATTCAGGCCATGATCTCTTCTCGCTTCTACCATCAGGCAGGAGAACGAATCTCAACAGTTGTATTCTGTATGCATTCTTTGATAACCTTTGAACTTTGAACCTTTGAGTAAGGTGATGTTCATGAGTTCATTGACCATTCAGATGGTGGAAGAGAGGAAGCTGTTCCTGAATCATTAAATGTGGGTCTTCAGGCTCCTGTACCTCCTGTCTGATGATCATCATGATATCCCAGACGGTGAAATCTCTTTATGGTGAATGTCACTGTCTTCAGGTCCCACCTTATGAGGAGTCCTTAGTGATGGGGAGGATTGTACCCATGGTGGAACTGGCTGACTCTACAACCCTCTGCAGCCTCTTGAGATCCGGTACATTGGACCCTCCATAACAGGTGGATTCAACCAGTCAGAATACTCTGCACCATATGTCTTTTAAAATTTGATGAAGCCTTTGGTGGCATACCAAATTTCCTCAGACTCCTAATGAGGTATAGCTGATGATGTACCTTCATAGTGATTTGTTGTTAATCAATATGTGGTGCCCAGGATAAGTTGTCGGAGAAGCTGATGCCCAGGAACTTGAAGTTGCTCACCACTGATCCCTCAATGAGGACTGGTGTGTGCCCTCCCAGCTTCCCCTTCCTGAAGTCCACAATCAATTCCTTGGTCTTGCTGACGTTCAGTGAAAGGTTGTTGTTGTGACACCACTCAACCAGCTGATCTATCTCACTCCTGTACGCCTCCCTGTCGCCATCTGAGCTTCTGCAACAACAGTGTTGGCATCGGCGAATTCATGGATGCCATTTGAGCCGTGCATAGCCGGGCAGTTACGAGTGTAAGAGAGCAGAGCTGTGTGCTAAGCACGCATCCTTGAGGTGCACCTGTGTAGATATGTTGGTAAGAAGGAGACGTTATTTCTGACTGTGGTCTCACAGTGAGGAACTCAAGGATCCAGATGCAGAGGGAGGTACAGAGGCCCGGGTTTTGGAGCTTACTGATTAGTACTGAGGGTGTGGTGGTGTTGAACGCTGAGGTGTAATCAATAAACAGCAGCCTGACATAGGTAACGCTGTTGTCTGGGGTGGTCCGAGGCTGAGTGGAAAACTGTGAGAATGCTTCCACTGTAAACCTACTCAAATGATTCTGTTTATTATCAGAGAATGAATACAACCCCAAATATTTAGTCTTTGCGACATCCACGAAAAATAGAAGGACCCCAAAAGAATGAAAGACAGAATGTTAGAACCCCAAAGCCCCCTCTCCCCCTCCCCTACATAAGCAGCAGAAAGCGTCAACACATCAACCTCCCTCCCACCCTCTGTCTATTTCAACAGAAAGTACCAGCACCCATCAAGCAATAGCAGAGCACCCAAAAGGAAGCCATGATCTGCAGTCAACAAAAATTATTGTTTACCCGACAGTTCGACATGTCACAGGCTCTTTCTCACTAACAAGGCACGGAGAGATATCGCCCATTGTCACAGCGAAAGGGGAAACTGACAGTCACGGTCACGGTGTTGCAGTCCGCCGCGTCGCTTTTTATTCCGCGATTCTCCGACTTGAGAATGGGCAGCAAACTCTCCCCACCATCGAGAGAAATAGAGAGAGAGTGAGAGTGCTCAAACACAGAGACGTCCGTCTGTACATTCAACACAGCAAAATCCTGCTGTTCCTTCTGTCGCGACGCCTCAGTTGGCAACATTGGCCCAGAATCGGTCGTCCACAGGGCCGTGCAGGGCCTGGAAAATGTCGGAAAATGGTCAGCTGACAAGCTCCAGGAACAGGAACTCATCCGCTGTAAAAAAAAACACAGTTTGAGTGCTGTTGCAGGTCAGAACCTTGATAGAACCCCAACCACCTTGAAAGAGGAAAAAGAGACAATGAAGAGAGGAATTTAAGCTGTTTCCGCAGATGAGCTCAAAGAGGCAGCCACTTGGCAGCACCTTAACTCCGCGCAATTGTGGTTGTGGGCAAATTTCAATGGGCTCAGCTGTTACTTAGGCAGGAGTTAATTCTAGCCATGACCAGCCCTTCAAAGCACTTCATCACAGTAGATGAGAGTGTTACTGGGTGACAGTCTTTGATAGTCAGGTGGTCTTTCTTGGTACCGATATGATTATTGCCCTCTTTGAAGCAAATGGAAACATCCAACTGCAGCAGTAAGAGATTGAAGATGGTCTGTCATCGGCCTCCGAGACAGAGATCACAGGGTCACCAGATGCAATGGGGACTCATACAGGAGTGGTGTTATTCCACCTTTCAGAGCGTGCATAGGACACCTTGTGCTGATCGGAGAGTGAAGCATCACAGCCATTTTATGCTGCTAGGTGTCACCTCAGAGGAAGTAATGGCCTGCAAACCCGGCCACAGTTGACGTGCATGCGATTGTGTCTCTGACCTCACACGGAATTAATTGCCTTATCTGCTCTCATGATGGCCTTCCGTAGGTCATACATGGACTTCTTGTAGGGTCCTGGATCAAACTTGAACTCCACTGATTTAGCCCTCAGCAGTCCGTGATGCACTCTGAGGTGAGAAATTTTATGGTTTACCTTTATTTACGTACTTGCAAGACGTGGGCACTGGTGTTTCGGCCAGTATGTGTCGCCCATCCTAAATTGGCCCCTGGGAGTGGTATTCAGACACCTTCGTCAAGCGCTGCAGTCTTCCCCAGTAGAGAATCTCTGCTGCCCCTGACGTTTGTTGGCATCTTGGAGAGTGTTCCTATCGCTCAATGTACTGCCTTCACAACCTGCAGAGGAACGGGCTTCGCTGCTGCCGTCCTTTGAGGTAATTGCTCAACAGCCTGACTAGTGCAGCCCCCCGCCGCAGGGCTCCACAGGTTCAACCCTGCCCTCCGGAGCTGTCGGTATGGAGTTTGTACGCTCTCGCTCTGCCTGCACGACTCCCTCCAGGGGAATCCAGTTACCTCACACATCCCGAAGATGCGTGGATTGGTAGCTTAAGGAGCTGAGGTTACCAGGGGTAAAAGTTGCCCCTAGTTGTGGAATCTGGGGGGGGGGGGGGTGTAGGGGTTGAATACAATGTAGGGAGTGTAAAAAGGAGGGATTAATGTTGGGGAGATTCAAACAAGAGGACATGAGTTGATAGTTAAAGGGCAAAAGTTTAGGGGTAACATGAGGGGGAACTTTTCTTCGTCAGAGAGTTGTAGCTGTGTGGAACGAGCTTCCAGCAGAAGTGGTTGAGGCAGGTTCGATGTTGACATTTAAAGTTAAATTGGACAGCTATATGGACAGGAAAGGAATGGAGGGCTATGGGCTGAGTGCAGGTCGGTGGAACTAGGTGAGAGTAGGAGTTCAGCACGGACTAGAAGGGCCAAGGTGGCCTGTTTCCGTGCTGTAATGGTTATATGTCGGAGTAATGTAAATGGGAGCTTGATGGTCAACAGGGACTCGATGGGCTGAAGGGCTTATTTCCACACGATATCATTCTATGACCATGACCTTTCATTCCTTTGGAGAAGTGGGCCATAGAACATAAGATACACTTCAAAGATATTTAGACAGGCACAAGGATGAATGAAAAGTGGAGGGCTATGAAGGAGCAAAGCACTGGATTGATGTTTGAGTAGGTTTAAAGGTTGACACAACATGGTGGGCTGAAGGGCCTTTATTTTGCTGTCCTGTTCTATGTTCTGTAGAAGAGTAGATCACAGGGACATGCCCTTCAGCCTATGATGTTGTACTTTCTTTTTAGTGTGTCGCACCAGACAGTCAGCCACTCTTGTCTGGCGCGTGGTGTCAGGATTGGTTTCCTTTCGGATTAACCGGATCACGATATGAACGTTCCTGACTCGACCCTTTCTTTTTTACGAGGCCGAGTGGCTAGCTCGGTGCTCAACCCGGCACGGATGGAAAGCGTGCTCGGGGGGTGGCCTGACTTGGATTAGAACTCGGGAGCCTTCGCTCCGGAGTCCGGCACTGATGCCATTGTTGTATGAACTAATTAAACTAGGAATTAATCACCAAACTGAACTAATCCCTTTTACCTACACAAAACAACAAATTTCTCAACATAATAAACTTAAACATAATAAAAGTGATAATAAACAATTTTAAATGTCTATATCCTTCCGTTCTCTGCACGTTCATGTGCCTATCTAACAGCCTCTTGAACGCCTCAATCAAATCTAACAACACCACCACTGAGGAAGCACATTCCCTGTACCCACCACTCTCTGTGGAATAAACTTGCCCCACACATCTCCTTAGAACTCACCCCCTCCCACTTCTAATGCATGTCCTCTGCTATTAGACGTTTCTCCCATTGAAAACGATGACAACTGCCTGCTCTATCTCTCTATGTGTGCCCTTCATGATCTGATAAACCTCTGCCAGGATTTCGCTCAGCCTCACACACACACACACACACACAAATGCACACAAATGAACATGAGCACACACATATACACAGACACATGCACACACACACAAAAACACACACTCTCTCACACACACACACACACACGCAAATGCACACAAGTGAACATGAGCACACACAACTATACACACATATACACAGACATGTGTGTACACACACACATACACACACACACATGCATTGTCAAAGTGACTCGTAAATCTATACAAATACAAAATATGTACCCACGTACAGAATCACTGATGCACAGATAAATACACACACAAGCGTGCATGTGCTCTCAAACTCTAGGGCAAAGGGGTCAGCATGGACCTGCTGGGCTGAAGGGCCTGTTTCTGTGCAGTCTCTCTGACTCATGGTCTCACACACGCTCATTGTGGTGAGAGGGCCGCAGAGAGGTACAGGCTGATAGACAGAGAGTGTCACAGAGATGCACTTTGTCATCCGATGATCTGGAATTCCTGATGCAACGCACGGTGAAGATGGACTGGTTGGAAGGAAGTGATGAGCCTGTGACAGTCTTGGCAGTGTTTATCGCTGTCTGAGTGTTCCATAGGTCCGGAGTAGAGCAGTTGCTGCCCTAAGCTGAGATGTCATCCGTCACGATACTTTCTACATCACATCTGTAGAAGTTTGAGAGGATCAGACAAATGTAATGTGTTTCAGAGGACAAACTAGGGTAGGACTTACAGAGTGAGCAGTAGAGCACTGTGGCATGCAGTAGAACAGAGGGATCTGGGAATACAGATCCTTAATCCTTGAAAGCAGCATCTCAGGTACATAAGATCCTAAAGGGAGTGTTTGGCACATTGGTCTCTTAAATGAAAGTATTGAGTACAGGAGTTGAAATGTTATGTTGGAACTGTTGGTGAGACCTAATTTAGAGTATTGTGGGCAGTTCTGGTCAACTACCTACAGGGAAGATGTCAATAAGATTGAAAGAGTGCAGAGAAAATTTACAAGGATGTTGCCAGGACTAGAGGACCTGATTATAGAGAAAGTTAAATAGATTAGGATTGTATTGTTCTGTGTTTCTCTGACTAATCCTTGTGGACTTGATGAATACTCTCAGGCACATAAGAAAGTAAGTGCTTTCCTATCCCTGCATCAGAGTAAAGGCACCAGGACAGGAATTGTCGATCGCTTCTACAGTAGCTTTACAATGAGTCCTGATGAAGGGTCTCGGCCCAAAACGTCGACTGTACTCTTTTCCGTAGATGCTGCCTGGCCTGCTGAGTTCTTTTAGCACTGTGTGTGTTGCAATGAGGACAGTGTTGGGTTCACCCTCCCGATTATCAGTGTGCCAGGTTACTGGAGTTTTCCTGTAAAACAGCAGAACTCGGAGGCAGAGAGACCCAAGAGATGTTGAAGTATAAGTTCAAAAGGAGACCTTCTCCCACTAAAGGAAGACCGAGACACAGGGTATCTTGTGGAGGCGGGGAGACGGTAAGGAGGTAGATGGCAAAACTGGGGGCATTTTCTGGTTGCCTACCAGCGACCAGTGGTGTTCCACGGGAGTCAGTGTTGGGTCTGCTATCGTTCACATTATGTGTTAATGACCTTGAGATGGAATTGGCTGTTTTATGTCCAGGTTTGTAGATGATACAAATCTAGATGGAGTTTTGAAGAAGCAGGTTACCTAAAGAGGGACTTGGACAGATTAGGAGAAAGGTGGCAAGTGGGATACAGTGTAGGGAAATGCATGGTTATTGGTAGAAGGAATAAAAGCATAGAATATTTTCAAAGTAGGGAATGTATTCAGAAATCCAACTTACAGAGGGTCTTGGGAGTCTTAGTGAAGGATTCCCTAGAGGCTGAGTTAGTGATGAGGGAGGCAAATGCAATGCTAGCATTCATTTTGAAAGGACTAGAACATGAAAGCAATGTGACATTGGTCAGACAGTATTTGGACCATTGTGAGCTGCTTTGGGCCCTTTATCTGAGAAAAGATGTGCTGGCATTGGAGAGGGTCCAGAGGAGGTTCACGAGAGTATTCCCAGGAGTGAAAGGATAAAAATATATGGGGAGTGATTGATGGCTCTGGGCCAGTACTCGCAGGAGTTTAGAAGAATGAGATGGAATTCCGTGAAACCCACCACATATTGAAAGGTCTACAAACAGTAGATGAGGAGAGGATGTTTCGACTAGTGGGAGAGTCTAGAACCAGAGGGCACTGTCTCAGACTAGGAGGATGTCCCTTTAGAATGAGATGAGGAATTTTCTTAGCCAGAGGGTGGTGATTCTTTATACTTTATTGTCACCAAACAATTGATACTAGAACGTACAATCATCACAGCAATATTTGATTCTGCGCTTCCCGTTCCCTGGAGTACAAATCAATAGTAAATATTAAAAATTTAAATTATAAATCCTAAATAGAAAATGGGAAGTAAGGTAGTGCAAAAAAGCCGAGAGGCAGGTCCGGATATTTGGAGGGTATGGCCCAGATCCAGGTCAGGTTCCGTTCAGCAGTCTTATCACAGTTGGAAAGAAGCTGTTCGGAAATTCATTGCCACAGACAGCTGTGATCAAGTCACTGGGTATATTTAAAGCAGAGGAGTCACTGGGTACATTTAAAGTGGAGTTTGATAGGTTCTTGTTAGTAAAGGCATCAAAGGTTTGGGGGAGAAAGCAGAAGAATGGAGTTAAAAGCAAAAACAAATCAGCCATAATCAAATGGCAGAGCAGACTTGATGGGCGGAATGGCCTAATTCTGCTCCTATGTTTTATGGTCTTAAAGCCTGGCTGTGACCCACTCTACAAGTTCCCACTGACATTCCAAAACCCACAGAACACTCCTCGTTCAGTCACATGCCCGGAGTATTGACAGCAAAACCAGTGTTTACTGCTCATCATCGCAAATAATGCTGCAAATGCATGAATGCCTTGCGGTTTCATAGGGCAGTCAGGAGCTGATTACATTACTGTGGACATCAGGTGATCCAGATGGATTGTGCTGACCACCCACACGTTTCACAGTCACCAGTACTGGTGCAGTCACCAGTACTTAATTCGAAATTTATTTAATTGACTGCAGGAAATCTCCAGTTATACTCTTTTCACTGGGGAATATATCCAGGACACTGCATTGCCAGCCCAGTGGCATTCCAGCTATGCCATGTATACCTGCAGAACCAAGTGTGGGGAACATTTAGTTTAATGAGGTATCCTAAATAACCACTGCAAAACATGAAACATTCATCAATTTAAACGAGCCGCAGTTCAGTCGAGGTGAATGATGTTTTATTTGAAGGCAGAAGGGTGAGGCGAGGAGATGGTCAAAGCTCATTTTGTAAACATTCATGATATTTTCTTTCTGAATAATAAATGATGCAAAAACGTCAGTGGTGAAAACATTCGCCTTCCTGCGGTAAAGAAAAATCCGTCTCCTGGGGATGGAGCTGGAGAACAAGCCCTTCATCATGTCTGACTTGCATTCCCCATTTCAATGGTATTTAAATTTACTTTTACAATAAAAATTGTTCCGCTCTGAAACAAAGTCAAAGTTGTTGAGTTATTTGGCCTTGAGCCTGAAGGGGCTCGGTCCAAAATGCCGACTGTTTATTCCACTCTATAGATGCTGTCTGAGCTGCTGAGTTCCTCCAGAATCTTGTGTGTGTTGTTCCTTTACAAGTCAGAATGACTTTCTCATCACTTTTGTACCAGGTCAGGGTTGATTTCGCTTTGTTTCCTTACTACGTCTGGCTTTTACAATGCAGTCACTGCATGGCACTGTAAACACTTTAAACCACTTTCAATAATGCTGTTTACAGTGTAAATACATGCTGGTATTTATGTTTTTATACACATTTTGATCCATATCCGGACTCTAACCTCGAACTTTATATCTTATATAACTCTTTATCATTGTTGAATACTGTTGCCTATTTTTACATGTTGCACCCTGACCACCACAGAATCAGAGTCAGGTTTCATATCTGATATATGTCATGAAATTTGTTGTTTATAGTGCAAACTGAGAGGTAATGTACATGGTTTCATTGTTGTTTCTTTTCGCAACTGTGATGCATCAGGCGGCATTTTCTTTTTGCCGTTTCCTTAGCTTTTGTCTGTTTTTACGAGGCCGAGTTGCTAGCTAGACGCTCAACCCAGCGCGGACAGAAAGCGTGCAAGGAGCCGGCCGGATTCGAACTCAGAACCATTTGCCTCAAAGTCCAGTGCTGATGCCACTACACCACCAGCCAGCTACATGGGTTCACTATCCATTGAGAAATCTGATGCCTGATCAGGTTCTGATTCAGGGATCTGAAGGCTGTTTCTGAAATACAACATAGAACACAGAACAGTACAACACAGGAACAGGCCATTCAGCCCAGTATGTTGTGCCAAATCAGCTAAAAAAAATCAAAAATGCCAAAAAACCTATCTCTCCTATCTACTCATTGTCCATATCCCTCCACCTTCCTCACATCCATGTGCCTATCTAAACATCTCTTAAAAGCCTCTAATGGATTTACCCCTACCACCAGACCAGGCAACACATACCAGACACCCAGAACTACTACTACGTCGACTCAGGCCTAGGGGGCCGGTGTCGGGCACGATGATGGACTCTCCACTTCTCCCTCTCTCTGATCAGTGTGTTCAGTTCATCTACATTAGCCGCACCGCTGTCTTCTAGGAGCGTGTTGACCATAGTCTTGGGAGGGCGCCCAGGATTCATCTTCCCGTGCTTGGGCTCCCATACGATGACTAGGCTGGCAGGTAGCTCGGGGTGGCGTTGACGGTGCCCCGCTAGTTGCAGTCTTCTCACCTCGATTTTAGTGGAGAGCATCTGTAGGTTGTTATAGAGTTCAACGTTTGTCATGTTCTGTTGCCAACTCACGTCAAGAGCCATCCGGAGCATTCATGTATAGCAACCAGGACTCTCTGAGTAAAAAACTTACCCCTCACATTCCCCTTGAGCCTACCCCCTCTCACCTTCACTGCATGTCCTCCAGTATTAGTCATTTCGACCCTGAGAGACAGATACTCCCTGTCCACTCTAACTGTGCTTCTCATAACCTAATAAACCTCTATCAGATCTCCCCTCAGCCTCTGGCGTTCCTAAGAAAACAATGTTAGTGTGCATCTTCAGACTCCTCCTTGATGGTAGCAATGAGAAGAGGGTATGTCCTAGCTGACAGGATAGATGCCATGCCACAGCAAATTCCCAATACATGGAATGAAATTGATTCTTGATCCTCCATCCTTGATCAGAGTGATACCAGTGCGTCAGTCGTTCAGCTGTGTCGGGATAGGGATTACAGTGAGGCTTACGTCAGTGCTCTAGCACTGGAGACCCAAGAAAGACGGCAGGTGCTGCAAATCTGGATCAACGCACAGAAAATACTGGAGGAAAATGGGTGTTAAAGTACTGTCCTTTTTATGCGGCAAAGCATCCACTTTAGCACACAACAACAGTCCACACTAACAACAGAATACAAACTTCTATCCAATTGAAACGAGCGATTCACAGTTAACATGACCAATCCACTTTGGTAGAACTGGTTACAGAGACCACAAGAGATTCCACAAATGCTGCAAATCTTAAGATTTGCACACACAATGCTCGGGAGGAATTCAGGCAGCATCTATGGAGGGGAATAAGTGTCCGACGTTTCGGGCTGGAACCCTTCATCGGGACCGGAAAGGAAGGAGGCTAAAGCCAGAAGACGAAGGTTGTGGGAGGGGAAGGAGTACAAGCTGGTTGGGGCGGAAGGTGGGTGGGTGGGTGGGGGAGGGGAATGAAGTCAGAAGATGGAAGGGGATAGTGTAAGAGCTAAAGACTTGAAGAAGGAGGGGAACAGTGGACCGTGGAAGAAAGGCCAGGAGGAGGAGAACCAGAGGCAGGTGGCGGACAAGTGAGAAGAGAAGGGATGAGAGGGTAACCAAAATAGGGAAGAGGAAAAGAGACCTCTTCCAAAATCCCAGAGAGTTGGGAGGAGGTCAATGTGGGCAGGAGTTAAACGGGCCGGTGAACCCCAAGGTTAACGAGTCTGGAATTTGAGGGCCCAACTTCGACGAGTCCTGGAAGATCAAAGCCAGAAGGTCAAGGCCCAAAGTCGAGGCTTGATGGCCGAAGCCCTGGATCTGCAAGTCCACTGAAGAAGATCATTGGCCCGGTCTGCAAGTCGGCTGGAGGCCTGGAGGGGCCTGTTCTGAAGTGTGAGCGGGTGGATAGGTTAATGGGAGGGAGGAAATGAGCTTGTTCTCTTGTTGTGCTGTTGACACTGCTTGTGTTCTGCTGAACATTGTAGGCATGCTATGTTGGTACCAGAATGTGTGGTGACACCTGCATGCTGCTCCCCAGCACATCCTTGGGCTGTGCTGGTTGTTAACGCAAACAACACATTTCACTGTATCGTTTGATATACATAAATATTTCCCTTCCTCTCCTCCCACCTTCTTATTCTGGTATCTTCCCCCTTCCATTACAGCCCTGACAAAGAGCATTGGCCCCAAAACATCGACTGTTTATTGATTTCCATTGATGCTGCCTGACCTGCTGAGTTTCTCCAGCAGTTTGGGTGTGTTGCACAAATGAATGAATCCGGTTAAGGTGGCGCTTCCAAACGCACGTGACTGCTCACTAGCAGTTAAAATGTTAAGAAATTCTATTAAAAACACCTCTTCTGAGGTAAATTGTGTTAAATTATCACCACAAACAGCAAGGGGGGTGAGCAATGGTGAGGCGAGTTCGGAGGATGAGCTGAGATGGTGTGTTGCAGAACTCATGCAGGTGGATTGAGACATTTGGAGGGGAGAAGCTGGGACCAGGGCACAGGACGTCCATACAATTGGCCTGAGTTCGAGGTTGGATCACTCTGGGCGTCGGAGAGGAGAAGTCGGGGCTGGGGCAGAGGAGTTCTGAAGCTCCTTCAACTGACCCGGGTGCGAGGTTGGATCACTCTGAACGCTGAGCTCATTTGATGAGCTGGGCGGCGAAATCTGGGGCCAGAGTGAGTCACTGGGTGGCGTGGTCTAGGCCCCGAGCCATTTGCAGTAGCCAGGTCCTAGTGTGAAGTATGATCCGCTGTTTATACAATTTAAAAGCCGGCCCAGATCGGAGGCGAGAGCCAACTTTGCTCGGTCTCCGTGATGTTCATTCTTCTCTCCAGGACGTGAAGCCTCTGTCTGTTCTATATTTTGGTAAAAGACAGGGTGCCAGAAACTGAGGCAAGAGGTCTCCACAATGGGCATCTCCATGCAGCTGAGGCTATGAAGACTGCTCCGGCTGCTGTGCCCCGTGCCCGCTAATATGATAAACTGATACCGAGGCTTTGGGCCTACTCTGGGCTGCTCCAGGGTTCGGATATGAGCAATCATTTTGGTTCTTTTCCTTGTTTTTTTCCCCTTGCTCTTTATGGTCTTTTATCCTTATTTTTATGCTCTTTAACTGGGTTCTTTTGGGTTTCTTGCTTTGTGGCTGCCTGCAAGCAAACAAATCTCAAGATTGTATAATTTATACATTCTTTGATAATAAGTGCACTTTGAATCTTTGAATCTGAATGTAAAATGATGGAAGTCAGCTCAGTATTATCACGTTAATAGAACAAGCTTGAAGAATGAATGATCTTACACAATGATCCACATTCATTGTGTTTGAACAACATTACATTAAATCCATTATTGCAAATGAGGAAGGGTAAATCAGATCATCGCTCAAACATACTAAACAATATGTGCCAAACATACAGCCTTGATTGTTACAAATAGGGAACAATTACTCTTGTTAATAGAACGACGTGTTAAAGAGCCAGTCATTAACAAGTGTAAAATGAGCAATGATTAACCTCGCCCTCTGAAAGGCTGCAACGGGTGTTGTGTTATTTTACCTGAGTATATCCATCACAATATCAATTGCAGTCTTCAGTCTGTGATTTAAGAGGAAGCTCTAGGCACAAGAACAAAAGAAATATAGAACAGAGAACAGAACACACAGTACAGGCCATTCAGCCTACAATATCAATAATTCCTTCCCCTCATCCTCCCCTGAACAGGTGCTGCTCGACTTGCTGAATTTCTCCAGATGCTCAGAGATCCTTACAGATGCAGGCAGCAACACTACCCGCTGCATTGCCGTTAGGTAAAAATGTTAAGGTGGGCTAAGTCCCCCTTATATCTTATAGAAACATATAAAATTATGAAAGGGGTAGATAAGATGGAGGCAGGAAAGTTGTTTCCACTGGTAGGTGAGACTAGAACTAGGGAACATAGCCTCAAGATTCGGGGGAGTAGATTTAGGTTGGAGATGAGGAAGAACTGCTTTTCCCAGAGAGTGGTGAATCTGTGGAATTCTCTGTCCAATGAAGCAGGGGAGACTACCTCAGTAAACATATTTAAGACAAGGTTGGACAGATTTTTGCATAGTAGGGGAATCAAGGGTTATGGGGAAAAGGCAGGCAGGTGGAGATGAGTCCATGGTCAGATCAGCCATGATCTTATTGAATGACGGAGCAGGCTTGATGGGCCAGATGGCCGACTCCTGCTCCTATTTCTTATGTTTTTATGTTCTTAGAATGGCTCCAACTCTGCCATTTGCCACCTTAGGGTCAAAAACTAATTTGGATTTACAAAGGTGAAAACGTGTGGTCACCAAGATCGGTCACCAATGAAGCAAGTTGCTCATTGGGTGGCCAAGATGTACAACTTGTTTCATTGATCAGGGCATCGAGGATAACAGTCAGGAAGTCAGGGAGTGGCACATCTGTATAAAACTTTGGCCACGTCATGCCTGGCATGCTGTGTGCAGCTCTGATTGACCCATTACAGGAGAGGTGTGAAGGCTTTGCAGTAAGTACAGCTGAGGTTTACCAGGACCTCACCTGGATTTGAGGCCTTGAGCTGTAAGCAGAGGTGCTTCCTCTGGAGCAGCAGACACTGAGGGGAGACCAGACAAAAGCTTATAAAGTTAGCAGACTCGACAGGCCAAATTGCTTAACTCTGCATTTATGGTCTTATGAGAAGCGTAGATAGGGCAGAAATGTCAAATACTGAAGGGTACAGCTTTAACGTGAGGAGGGAAAAGTTAAAGGGTATGTGAGGGGCTAGTGTTTATTATGGAGAGGGGAGGGTGCCTGGAATAGGGAGGGGGTGAGCAGATACGAGACCTTTGGATGTACATAAGCATTCATTGGAGGGATATTGACCATGTGCAGGCAGAGAGGATTAGGTTAATTTGATGTCACGTGACACTGTGGGCCAAAGGGCTGTTCCTGTGCTGTACTGTTCTACAGAGTAAAATATTGGTGTTTCTCTCCACAGTGGAGAAGCACCAAAAGGCCGTCCAACTAACTGAAGTATTTACAGTATTGCCCATTAAAAGGTAATAAATACATCTTTACAACACCCCTGCCCAGTCTGGATTTCAGGTTTGCAAAAGAATTTTAAGCGTTCAAGTGCAAAGTGAAGGTTTAGCATACTGATTCTTTACACTAGCACAATAAATCCCCATGTCAATACACATAATGGAAGCTCTCTGAGCAAATCTGTTAGCTTCCCTCCATTATATATTTGGTTTTCACGCCTATTTTTCCCTTTACAAATATATCCAAATCTAGGAGAACGGGAAGCTGAGACAGATCCGTTAATCCAGAGTCATCCGGGCTTTTAAATCTGCACATACCCTGTGCCAGTCCCACCAGACGGAAGATTCCTTGCAAGGTTATTGAAATTCCTGAGTGCGTGGCCCCAGGCAATTCTGGTCTGGACAGAGCTTGGGTAGCACTACCACAGGAAAGCAACATCCATCAGCCAAGGACCCCCACCATCCAGTCCATGCTCTCCGCTCACTGCTACCATCAGACAGGATGCCCCACACCACTCTGCCGGTCGGGGTTGACTATGTACTGCCCATGTAGCAGTCTCCATACAGCTGATGAGCCCATAGTGAAGATGGCGGGAGGAGAAGATGGCAGTGCGACGCAGCGCGCACAGCTCTCTGGTGAAATGATATTGTTTCTGTTAAATAGGGGCCGTGGACAATTCTGATTTGATGGAGACAGGCGTGAAAGCACAGAGGAACATCTGGAGAAATTTCTGAAACGCCAGTTAGCTGCCGCTGTTACTGAGTGATCGAGAATCTGCCGAAGGGAAGGCTCCAAAATCCCTGGCTTTGCCTGCTGCTGGCGACCGAGGCTGGGGTCGAAGCGTTCGGATAGAGATGGTGCTTGGTACTCAGAGTCAGAGGGCTGATCGGAGGCTCGAAGTTTTCGGACGACTCAGAGTCGGACTGTGGTCGGGCATGGCAGGGAGAGTTTTCTTCCTTCTCCCGTCTGTGTGAGATGTGGGACTTTCAAGAGACTTTGAACTTTTTTACTGTGCCCATGGCCTGTTGTTCATCAAGTTATGGTGTTGTTGCACTGTTGTAACTATATGTTATAATTATGTGGTTTTTGGTAGTTTTTCAGTCTTGGTCTGTCCTGTGTTTTGTGATATCACACCGGAGGAATATTGTATCATTTCTTAATGCATGCATTACTAAATGACAATAAAAGAGGACTGCGTGTCCTCATAATCTTTAAAGAAAAGGGACGGCAGAGCCTGGTACAGTTGGCACTGGTGGCACCACAGGAGTTGCCAACCAGTGATGAGCTCAACGTCAGACTGCCTTAGGGAGTCCAGCTCCCGATATTTCCTCAGGGTTTGCTCCTGAGGTCTTCCCCGTGAGTGCGTATGGCTGCAAGGCAGTGGAGGTTTGAGATCACACACAGAACGCTAGAGGAACTCAGCAGGCCAGGCAGCATCTATGGGAAAGAGTCCAGTCGACGTTTCGGGCCGAGACCCTTCTGCAGGATTTTCTCTTGCTTGTGGGAGGTTTGAGATCAGAGATTTCCTTCCAGGTGAGCAGGCGAGTCCCCGCTGCTCGGAGTGACTGGTTTTAAGGTGCCAATAACCCACCTTTGCCCCTCCTCTTGTCAGTAGGAACAGTTCCACCCGGATTAGTAGCTAAGCCACACGTGAAGACCAGGAGCTGGACTTGATTGTCAGAGGCTATTTGAGATGCACAACATTGGGAGCATTTAATAGGGTAGTGGGAGCTTGTCCACATTACCCCTCAGCACCCCCCTCTCTGGGGTGCTGAGGGGTAATGTGGACAAGCTCCCACTACCCTATTAAATTTATTAACTTTAGGGGCCCTCATCACCTAGGACCTGCCTTTTTCTCATTACTACCACTGGGGAAGAGGTACAAGAGCCTGAAGACCTAAACTCGGTGATTTAAGAACAGTTTCCTCCCCTCTGCCATCAGACTTCTGAACGGTCCGTGAACACCACCTACCTATTCATGCTATTTGCACAATTTATTTATAGTCATTTTAAAGTGAAAGAAAAAGATTAGCTTCAGTTGACACACGTACATCAAAGCATTGAATCATCATCAAATGCCCTTAGGGCAGTAATGAGGTTTCATTGCTGTTTCCATAAGAATTTTTTTTGACCATTCAGGGTTGTTAGCACTGAGCTGAACCCCCAAACCCGGAGGACTAGTGGACCGCTCTTAGTCTGGCCTCTACCCTTTGACCTGTTTGGCATGGATGACCCTGCCAAACGTTAGAGCACAAGGCCCTGACTCCAGCCAGCATAGCTCTCCAGGTCACTGAGGCACGCAAGCCTCCAAACCACAATGTGGTCCTCTTGGAAGAAAACATTGAGACATTAGATTATGAAGACACACAGTCCTCTTTTATTGTCATTTAGTAATGCATGCATTAAGAAATGATACAATGTTCCTCCAGTGTGATATCACAGAAACACAGGACAGACCAAGACTGAAAAACTAATAAAAACCACATAATTATAACATATAGTTACAACAGTGCAACAATACCATAACCTGATGAAGAACAAACAGTCCATGAGCACAGTAAAAAAGTTCAAAGTCTCTCGAAAGTCCCACATCTCACACAGACGGGAGAAGGAAGAAAACTCTCCCTGCTATGCCTGACCACAGTCCGACTCTGAGTCGTCCGAAAACCTTGAGCCTCCGACCAGCCCTCCGACACCGAGTACCGAGCACCATCCCTGCCGAACGCTTCGACCCCAGCCCCGGTCGCCAGCAGCAGGCAAAGCCGGGGATTTTGGGGCCTTCCCTCCGGAGATTCTCGATTGCACAGTAGCAGTGGCAGCAAACCGGGCATTTCAGAAGTTTCTCAAGATGTTCCTCTGCACTTCTTACATCTGTCTCCATCAAATCAGAATTGTGC
Source organism: Mobula hypostoma (assembly GCF_963921235.1). NCBI lineage: Eukaryota > Metazoa > Chordata > Chondrichthyes > Myliobatiformes > Myliobatidae > Mobula > Mobula hypostoma. The sequence continues at coordinate 13,430,776 of NC_086115.1, read as the reverse complement.
ACGGCATCCTACTTACAAATACGATATCATTTCACCGGAGAGCTGCGCGCACTGCGTCACGTCGCCATCTTCTCCTCCCGCCAGTGAAATGCAGTGAAATGCGTCATTTTATGTCAACGACCAACACAATCCAAGGACCTGTTGGCACAATTGTTGCCAAGTGCGGAAATGTGGCCAAACTCTCAGCACCAACGTAACACTCCCAGCCGTACGGGCTGGGAGTGTGGGAAGGAAACCAAACCACCCGGAGGAATCCCGTGCAATCACGGATCCTTACAGACAGCAGTAGGAATTGAACCCGGGTCATTGGTATTGTAAAACATTACACTAACTTCTATGCTACTGGGCCGCCCACATTGCACTGCGGCTGCAAAACAACAAATTTCACAAACTCTAAGTCAGTGATAATGAACCGACTCCAAGTCTGATTCTCACTTATAACTCCTGACCCCTCCCATGAAGCCCACCATGAAGGGCAATCAGGGATGGCCAGTGATGCCCGGGTCCTGAAGAGGGAATAAACAATGGGGAATGCTCAAAAGGTACTGAAGTTGAATATGAGGTGTGGCTCTTCCTTCTGAGTGTGGCCTCAGAGAACAGTGGACCATGAGAGAGAGGGAAGGAGGATGAAAGCAGAGAGGACAATGGACCATGGGAGAAAGGGAAGAGGACAGGGAACAAAGAAGCATCCTATCAGAATCTTTCTTCTTCAGCCCTTTACCTCTTCCACCTATCCCCTCCCATCTTCCTACTTCATACCCGTCCCACACCCACACACCTTTATGCTCACCTGGTCTCACCTGTCACCTGCCAGCTTGTAATCCTTCCCCACCCTCACCTTCCTATTATGGCTTCTGTCCCTTTCTGTTCCGATCCAGATGAAGTACTTTGGCCCAAAATGTTAACTGCGCATGGAAAACTCTGCCAGGGATGGTGGTAGAAGCAGATATGCTCAGTGACCATTTTATTAGGCACACCTGTACACCTGCTCATTAATGCAAATCTCTAATCAGCCAATCAAATGGCAGCAACTCAATGCATAAAAGCATGCAGACATGACCAAGAGGTTTAGTTGTTGTTCAGTCGAAACATCAGAATGGGGAAGAAATGTGATCTAAGTGACTTGACTGTGAAATGACTGGTGGTGTCAGATGGGGTGGTTTGAGTAGGTCAGAAACTGCTGATCTCCTGGGATTTTCACGCGCAAAGAATGGTGCAGAAAGCAGAAAACATCCAGTGAGTAGCAGCTCTGTGGGTGAAAACCTCCTTGTGAATGAGAGAGGTGAGAGGAGAATGGCCAGTCTGGTTCAAGCTGATTTTGGAGTAGGTTAAAGGGTCAGCATAACACCATGGGCTGAATAGCCTGTACTGTGCTGTACTGGTCTATGTTCTGTGAAGTTATTATTCAGACCAAAGCAGAGTGTCACATGACTGTGAATCCCACAGGCCCAGAGGAATGAGCAAGTCTTTAACAACGACAATGGAACAGATGTTCCAGCTACCTCTGGGGACCGGGGGGTGGGGGGTGGATGAAGTTGCTGGCACTAAATTAATTTCTCAGAATTTCATTAAGAGATCATGAAAGGGCTTCAGTTTGTGTGGAGACAGCAGGAGGAGAAGTCACTTAGATTCCAGGCTGTTGTTTGCACAGCAGTGCGTTGCTAACAATCCACTATTTTCCTCGCAAACCTCGCCCCCTCTTACTCAAAGGACAACGTTCAATAAATTTATTTTCAAAGTACATAAATGTCACCATATACTACCCAGAGATTCATTTTCCTGCAGGCATTCACAGTAAATAGAATGAAACACTATAGAGTCAATGAAAAACCTCACACAACAGTACAGTTAAACACCCAGTGTGCAAAAGACAACAAACTATGCAAATACAAAAGGAAAATATGATAATAAAAATAAATAATAAATATATCAGGAACCCGAGTTGTAGAGTTCTTAAAAGTGAGCCCATAGTTTATGGTATCAGTTCAGTGTTGGGGCACAAAACGTCAACTGTCTATTTCCCTCCACAGATGCTGTCCAACTTGCTGACCTCCTCCAATATTTTGTGTGTGTCGCTCCAGATTCCAGCATTCGCAGTCACTTGTGTGTCCTCCAGCTCTTCGGTCATTGTCGATTCATAGAGTCAAGCAGCACAGATGCAGGCCCTTCAGCCCATCTTGTCCATGTCAACCAAGATGCCAGTTCAAGTTAATCCCATTTACCTGTCCCGCCTGTCAGCTCCTTCTCCTGGCTACCTCACTTGCACACTCTCTGTCATGATACAGGACGCCAACCCCAAACGTTGACCATCCCCTCTTCTCCACACACACTGCCTGACCCACTGAGTTCCTCCCACATCACACTTTTTATTGCCTCATTAGCCCGTGTTTGCCCATTATCCCTCTAAACCTTTCCTATCCACGTACTGTTCAGGTGAACATGTCCAATAACAAGTCACTGAGTCAGTAATAAAGCACAGAAATAAGCCCCTTCTAAGCAAGCATAAAGTTAAACCACACAAAAAATTGTTGAGTAACAACAAAATGCTGGAGGAACTCAGCAGGTCAGGCAGTATCCGCTGAAGTGAATAAACGGCTATCATTTCGGGCCAAGAACCTTCATCAGGACTAGACAAAAAAAAATAGACAATGTATTCAATTCAAGTTTAATTGTCATTCAACCATACATAAACACTCACGAATACGGCCAAACAAGACTCAGGGGTCAAGGTGCAAAACACAGTACCAACAGTCATACACGGCACAAAGCGCACATAGCACGTATAAGACAGAAAGATACAGCCACTCAGAGGAAGTGTCCAACCTCAGGCCATCCAATTTTCAGAAATCTGCAGATGACCACATCAGAGCGAACACTGAGGTGGGGTGGGGGGTCGGTAGCACCGATCCCGGCCCGGGTGCTGCACCATGCTGCTGCCAGTGGAGCGCACTGCCTCCGATGCCTGTCTCCCGGTGGCTGTAAACAGGTGACACTGTGACTTGGAGCCTAGTCTTTGCTACGACCTCTAGCCTATGTCCTCCAGTTTTAAATCCCCCTCCCTCCAGGAAACACTGGATTCACCCTACATACGCCCTTACAATCCTATACACTTCTATAAGATTTTTCTACAAAAAAGTCCTAGCCTCCCCAAAAACTCAATCTCTCAAGTTCTGGCAACATCCTCATTAAATCTTTTCCACACTCCTTCTAGCTTAGTGCCATCTTTCCTTTGTCAATGTGACTAAAACTGGGCAATGGAGGCTAAGGGGAGATCTGATAGAGGTTTATAAGATTATCAGAGGTATAGATAGAGTAGACAGGGTGTACCTTTTTCCCAGGGTAGAACTCTCTAATACCAGAGGGCATGCATTGAAGGTGAGACGGGGAGGTTCAAGGGGATGGGATGGATAGGTTTTTCAGGGGTGAATGCCTGCAATACACGGCCTGCAGTGGTGGTAGAGGCAAATTCATTAGACGCTTTTAAGGGACGTTTAAATAGGCAAGTGAGGAAAATGGAGGGATATGGACATCATGTAGGAAGGAGGGACACACATCAAAGTTGCTGGTGAATGCAGCAGGTCAGGCAGCATCTCTAGGAAGAGGTACAGTCGACGTTGCAGGCCGAGACCTTTCGTCAGGACCCTTCGTCAAAATGAAGGGTCTTGGCCTGAAACGTCGGCTGTACCTCTTCCTAGAGATGCTGCCTGGCCTGCTGCGTTCACCAGCAACTTTGATGTGTGTTGCTTGAATTTCCAGCATCTGCAGAATTCCTCGTGTAGGAAGGAGGGATTTGTTTGTGGAGTTTTTTTGATTTATGTTTTAGCTGGTTCGGCACAACACTGTGGTGTGAAGGTCCTGCTCCTGTGCTGTACTGTTCTATGTTCTTTGGTCTAACACTCTGAAGTGTGGCCACACCAACATCTTGTACAACTGCAACATGACACCCCCAAGTCATATACACGGTCACCTGACTACTGAAGGCCAGTGCGCCAACCACTTTCTTCTAATGTGGGAGATAGGGGTACAGCGAGAGACACGCAAGTTGAAGCAAATCAAAGTCAAAGGCAAAATAAATTTATTATTTAAGTATGTACATGTTAGTATATGCAACCTTGAGATTCATTTTCTTGCAGGCATTTACAGGAAAATAAAGAAATACAATGGGTTTTAGTCATAGTCATAGTCATACTTTTTTGATCCCGGGGGAAATTGGTTTTCGTTACAGTTGCACCATAAATAATTAAATAGTAATAAAACCATAAATAGTTAAATAGTAATATGTAAATTATGCCAGTAAATTATGAAATAAGTCCAGGACCAGCCTATCGGCTCAGGGTGTCTGACCCTCCAGGGGAGGAGTTGTAAAGTTTGATGGCCACAGGCAGGAATGACTTCCTATGACGCTCTGTGCTGCATCTCGGTGGAATGAGTCTCTGGCTGAATGTACTCTTGTGCCCACCCAGTACATTATGTAGTGGATGGGAGACATTGTCCAAGATGGCATGCAACTTAGACAGCATCCTCTTTTCAGACACCACCGTGAGGGAGTCCAGTTCCATCCCCACAACATCACTGGCCTTACGAATGAGTTTGTTGATTCTGTTGGTGTCTGCTACCCTCAGCCTGCTGCCCCAGCACACAACAGCAAACATGATAGCACTGGCCACCACAGACTCGTAGAATATCCTCAGCATCGTCCGGCAGATGTTAAAGGACCTCAGTCTCCTCAGGAAATAGAGACGGCTCTGACCCTTCTTGTAGACGGCCTCAGTGTTCTTTGACCAGTCCAGCTTATTGTCAATTCGTATCCCCAGGTATTTGTAATCCTCCACCATGTCCACACTGACCCCCTGGATGGAAACAGGGGTCACCGGTACCTTAGCTCTCCTCAGGTCTACCACCAGCTCCTTAACTATAAATTATACATCAACAAAGACTAACCAATCTGCAAAAGAAGACAAACGGTGCAAGTAGATAGACAGATACTGAGAACGAGGGGTAGAGTCCTTCAAAATGAGACTGTAAGGTGTTGAATCAGTTCAGAGGTGAGGTGGATGAAATTACCCAACCAGTTCACGGGCTGACGGTTGAGGATAATAACTGTTCCTGAACCTGCTGGTGTGGGACCTGAGGCTCCCGTACCTCCTTCCTGACGGCAGCAGCGAGAAGAGAGTATGGGCCTGGGTGGGGGGCGGGGGTGGTCTTTAATGATGGATGTAGTTTCCCTGTGGCAGAGCTCCAGTAAATGTGCTCAGTACTGGGGAGGGCTTTTCCTGTGATGCACTGGGCCGTGACCAGGGCTTTCTATAAACCTTGCTGGTGACTGTAAGTGTGGAGGACAGCAAGAGACTACAAACCACGCTAAACAGCTGGTGTATTAGAATTCAACAAAGGCAGTGCGTGGATGGGAGCCAAGACATTGAGAGACAAGTTGAAATACTTAGTATGTGTTATTTATACACAGAGAGAAAGCCCCAAAGAAAAGGCAAGGACAGTAACAGAATGCATAAAGAGGGATGACAAATGATCTGAACTGAACCGTCCTAGTTTTACCGATTTTACTACTTAAAATGCAGATTATGTCTTTCTTAAATCCACAAAGAACTGTCAACCAACCAAGAAAAAGCACAAATGTAGTGCTTTCAGGTTACACTGAAACTGGTAAAGGTTTGAAAGACTGGATACGGATGGGGGTTGGGGGCAGGGGTCTTTTCCCTGAATGAGCAGTGTGGGAGCAGGGTCACGGTCGGGGGGGGGTAATGGATGAGCCAATTGGGATAGAGTTTGGCAGAAATTTTGTTAAATGGAAGATGGCGAATCTCCAGGGTTCTCCACCCAGCAGGCTCGGTCCTTGAGTTAATTCCATACTGATTCCTGGAGAATTCAAGTATTAGAGGACATGCATTTAGAGTGAAAGGGGGAGAGTTTAAAGGAGCTGCGCGGGGCAGGTTTTTTTTACACACGTTGTGATGGGTGCCTGGTGTGTGCTAACAAGAATGATGATAAAAGCAGATATGATAGAGGTGAGCAAGAGGTTAAAGGTCAAGTGCACTTGACTTCAATCCTTCTCCATTACCTGGGATTCCATTTGCAAACTATCACAAGACCATAAGACCATAAAATATAGGGGCAGAATTAGGCCATTTGGACCATCGAGTCTGCTCCACCATTTCATCACGGCTGATCCATTTTCCCTCTCAGCCCCAATCTCCTGCCTTCTCCCCGTATCCCTTCATGCCCTGACTAATCAATAATCCATCATCCACTGCCGTAAATAGACCCAAGACTTGGTCTCCACAGCTGATTGTGGCAACGAATTCCACAGTTTCACCACTCTCTGGCTAAGGAAATTCCCCCTCATAGCCATTCTAAAAGGACGCCCCTCTATTCTGAGGCTGTGCCCTCTGGCTTTCGACCCCTCCCCACCATAGGAAACAAGGTCTAAAACACAAACTAACTAACAAGATCCCAGCCTGTAACTCGGTTCTGCGATCTATTATTCTACAAACACGTGATGGATACATTCCAATCCATCACGTGTAAAACCCTTCCCACCATCGAGTACATTTGTGTGGAGCACTGTCACAAGCAAGCACTTCCATCATCAAAGACCCCCACCAATCAGGCCGCCTCCTCTTTTCACTACTCCCATTGGGCAGGAGGTACAGAAGCCCTAAGTCCCACGCCACCAGGCTCAGGGACAGCTATTACCCCACAACCATCAGGCTTCTGAATCAAAGTGGATAATTTCACTCACCACAACTCTGAGCAGATTCTACAAACCACAAACCCGCTTTCAGGGACTCTTCACAAGTCGTGTTCTCAGTATTTTTATATTTGCACAGTTTGTCTTCTGTTGCACATCAGTTGTTTGTCAGTCTTTGTTTATGCATAGTTTTTGTAAATTCTATTGTATTTACGACCTGGATGAGGAAGTGCAGGGTTGGGTTAATAAGTTTGCTGATGACACAAAGGGTGGGGGTGTTGTGAATAGTGTGGAGGGCTGTCAGAGGTTACAGCGGGACATTGATGGGATGCAAAACTGGGCTGAGAAGTGGCAGATGGAGTTCAACCCAGATAAGTGTGAGCTGGTTCATTTTGGTAGGTCAAATATGATGGCAGAATATAGTATTAATGGTAAGACTCTTGGCAGTGTGGAGGATCAGAGGGATCTTGGGGTCTAAGTCCAAAGGACACTCAAAGTTGCTACACAGGTTGGCTCTGTGGTTAAGAAGGCATACAGTACATTGGCCTTCATCAATTGTGGGATTGAGTTTAAGAGCCGAGGGGTAATGTTGCAGCTATATAGGACCACGGTCAGACGCTACTTGGGGTACTGTGCTCAGTTCTGGTCACCTCACTACAGGAAGGATGTGGAAACCATAGAAAGGGTGCAGAGGAGATTTACAAGGATGTTGCCTGGATTGGGGAGCATGCCTTATGAGAATAGGTTGAGTGAACTTGGCCTTTTCTCCTTGGAGCAACGGAGGATGAGAGGTGACTGGATAGAAGTGTACTAGATAATGAGAGGCATTGATCGTGTGGATAGTCAGAAGCTTTTCCCCAGGGCTGAATTGGCTAGCAAGAGAGGGCATACTTTTAAGGTGCTTGGAAGTAGGTACAGAGGAGATGTCAGGGCTAAGTTTTTTATGCAGAGAGTGGTGAGTGCATGGAATGGGCTGCCAGCGGCGGTGGTGGAGATGGAAACGATAGGGTCTTTTAAAAGACTCCTGGATGGCTACATGGAGCTTAGAAAAATAGAAGGCTATGGGTAAAGCCTAGGTAATTCTAAGGTAGGGTCATGTTCAGAACAGCTTTGTGGGCCAAAGACCTGTATTGTGCTGCATGTTTTCTATGTTTCTATATTTCTATTTCATTTCTTTCTGTAAATGCCTGCAAGAAAATGAAACTCAAGGTAGAATATGGTAACATATCTGCATTTTGATAATAAATTTACTTTGAACTTTGAAATACAAACCCTCCAAATATCTGGAATACATCCCAGCCTTTCACTCACTCCTGTAGACCTATTATTCAATGCATAAGCCCCATGAAAATCTGGCTTAGATCCCAGCCTGTAACCTATTCCAGCAGATCTGTTATTCTATATATAAAATCCCTGAACTCCTGGATTAGCTCCCAGCATGTAACTCACTGCCAGGGATCTTTTATTCTAAACATAGCCCCTAAACCCTTAGATTGGATCTCGGTGTGAGTTACACGCTGAGATGCACGGTGAGTAACTCACTCCAGAGGATCTATCATTTTTGTACAAACCCACTGATCCCTGTTTCCCAAAATATTCCAGGTTGTTCCTTACACTGCACTGGTCTGACATCTGCTGGCTAATAATCAGAATTCTTTATTGTGTATGCTTCTGTCGCAGTTTCATCTCCCTCAACTCTGCCTAAGCCTCCAAACCCCTTCCTCTCCCTTCAATGTCACTTAAGAACCAACCATGATAAGACTGGTGGAGAGAGACTGGAATTATTTGAGGACCGATATGCTTCTACACTCTTCGCAATCTCGAATGTTTAAGCTGGGGACCTGGAGCTCAGTAGAAGAGTTATTAGAAGCTGATTGCTCCTCAAGGGATATTTACTGTCATTAAAAAATAATTTGAAAGATTAGCTTTATTTGTCACATGTACATCGAAACATAAAGTGAGATGTGTTGTGCACCAGACATAAAAGGCTGGAGGAACGCAGAAGGCCAGGTAGCATCTAAGGAAAGGAATAAATAGTCGATGTTTTGGGCCGAGAATGGAAAAAAAGAGGTGAGAAGTCAGAGTTAGAAGGTGGAGGGAGGGGAAGATTCTGTGTGTGTTGCCTTGGGATTCCAGCATCCACAGATTTTCTCATGTTAGTGAAGTGTGTTGTTTGCATCAATGACCAACACAGCCTGAATACGTGCTGGGAAAGCCTGCAAGGGTCACCACATTCCTGGTGTCTACGCAGCATACCCACAACTCCAACCGTACATCTTTGGACTGTGGGAGGAAACAGGAGCACCTGGAGGAAACCCACACAGCCACAGGTAAACCTTGAAACTTCTTACAGACAATGGCGGGAATTGACCCCCGATCCACTCATCCACGGTGCTGTAAAGCGTTACACTGACTGCTACACTACATTAGTAATGAGACTAACATTGCTTTTTCATTGAGGCCCAATAACTTCTCCAACTGGAAGATGTCCTTGGGCATGTAGCAATAAATATTTATAAGGCTAAAACTGGTCTTAAATTTATTGCCTTAACAATCTCGCCATTGATCAGAACAGCAGCAATTAGAAGTAAAGTCAGGAGACTTCCCATGTGTTATATTCTGTGTTCACTCTTAGTGGCTCAAATATTTTTTTCCAAAAATATACCTTACTCATAAACTATACAGTGGGTACATTTGAGATAATATGCTTCTGTTGCTGTAATAAGCAATTCAATAGATTTACTTACCCCGCGACAGAATTGCTAATGTCTCGTCCTCAAACATTGAGATGTTTGAAAGGGTGTTAGACGTCCAACCAGTGTCCGGGAGTGACAGGGCCTGCGACTGCATTTGCTCCCCTGCTGCACCGAGCGTCCCTCAGCATGGTCCCCTGCAGGAGAATGGAGCTCATCGAGTTCAGAAAGCAAGGGGGAGCAGATGCTCCTGTTTTGCTGACATGGAGGTGGCTGAGAGATGGAAGTTCATAGATGTACTTATGTAGAGGCCATAGAACAGTCCAGCACACTACAGGTGCTTTGGCCCACAGTGTTGCACCAACCTTTTCGCCTACTCTAAGATTAATCTAATCATTTCCTCCTCCTCAATTTTTCTTTCACTCATGTGCCTATCTAAAAGTCTCTTAAATGGCAGGGTATTCCACACACCCACCGCTCTCTATGTAAAAAACTTACTTCTAACGTTCCCCCTGTACTTTACTCAAATCACCTTAAATTTATGCACCCTCGTGTTAGCCATTTCCACTCTGGGAAGAAGTTTATTTTTTTATTGAGATACAGCACGGAATAGGCCCTTTCTGGCCCTTCGAGCCGCATCACCTTGTAACCCCTGATTTAACCCCAGCCTAATCACGGGACAGTTTACAATGACCAATTAACCTACCAACCAGTATGTCTTTGGACTTTGGGAGGAAACTGGAGACCCGCAGGAAACCCACACAGTCACGGGGAGTTCTGGTTGTCCACTTCATCTGTGCCTCTTATCGTCCTGTACACCTCCATCAAATCACTTCTCATCCTCCTTTACTCCAAAGGGAAAAGCCCTCGCTCACTCAAACTTTCCTCATAAGATGTGCTCTCTAATTCAGGCAGCATCCTGGTGAATCTCCTCTGCACTCTCTCTGAAGCTTCCACAGTCATATGACAACAATCAGTCCTGTTCTGACCACGTGGACACAACAGTCAACAGATCTCACCAGCTCCTCTACTTCCTCAGAAGCCTAAGGAAATTTGGCATGTCCCAAATACCTTCTCCAATTTTTACAGATGTACCATAGACAGCATCTATCAGAATGCATCATGGCTTGGTATGACAACAGCTCTGCCCGAGACCACAAGAAAGTGCAGAGTTGGGCCGGCTGGTGGCGCAACGACATCGGACCCGGACCCGGGAGCGGAGGTTCCTGGGTTCGAAACCAGTCGGGTCCGCTCCCGAGTGCACTTTCCATCCGTGCCGGCTTGAGTGTTGAGAGTGCAACCCGACCTCGTAAAATAAAGGGAAAATACTGCAAAAATGTTTGTGTGAGGAGTGGCGTGTCACACAGTCTCTCTCTCTCTCGCTCCGCGCCTTGTAAAAAGCCATGAAAAAGACATCATCACGGACACACGCACGCAGACGCACACGTAGACGCACGCAGGCACACGCCAAAAAAAAAGAAAGTGCAGAGTTGGGGACACAGCCCTGTCCATCACACAAGGTAGCCTCTCCTCTGCAGACTCTGTCTACGCTTCCCAATGCAATGGTAAAGCAACTGGCGTAATCAAGGACCTCGCAACCACTCCAGTGGCTGTACTTATGTATGGTTCAAGGTTCAAGATGCATTTATTATGGAAGAATGTAAGCAGTATACAACTCCAAGTTCCATCTTCTCCACACAGCCATGAAGTAAAGAAAACCATGGAAGACATTCAAAGAAAAACATCCCCAATGCGCAAAAAACAAATCGTGCAAACAACAAGAAGAACATCGACCCTCTTGGCACGCGTAGCAGTAATAAACCAGTTCCAATTCCAATTCCTGGAACATTTCCATTAGCAGGATTCGTTTCCAGACATCTCCGAACTCTGGAAAACCATCAAATTTTGCACATACCAAAGTACAAGTTGATGATGGCCCAGCAGTAGTTAATTTTTGTTAATACACACAAATTTCTGGGGAGATCTCAGCAGGTCATGCAGCTTCTATGGAGGGAAATGGACAGTTCCCTCCACCAATGCTGCCCGACATCGCTAGGATGCTATTGCCCTGAATTTGGAGTGTGATGCTCAAGATCTCAAGCATATGCAGAATCTCTTGTGTTCCTGTTTACATTTATAGAACATAGAACATCACTGCACAGTGTAGGCCCTTTGGCCCATGATGTTGTGCCAAACTTTTAACCTACTCTAAGGTCAATCTAACCCTTCCCTCCTACATAGATCCCCATTTATGTGCCTATATCATCCCCTCTATACTTTCCTCCAATCAACTTTAGATTAGATTAGATGCAACTTCATTGTCATTGTGCCGAGTACAGATACAAAGCCAATGAAATGCAATTAGCATCTAACCAGAAATGCAAAGAATAATGTTATTTACAAAATAACTGCGAATAAGAAGTAAGTGCTACAGCACACAAATATAAAAGTACTGAGACAGCACAATACGGATGCAATACTGCTTAGTCGTGTGATGTGAGGTTCAGCAGGGTCACAGCCTCAGGGAAGAAGCTCTTCCTGTGCCTGCTGGTGTGGGAGCGGAGGTTCCTGTAGCACCTACCGGATGGGAGGAGAGTAAAAAGTCCATGGTTAGGGTGAGATGCATCCCTGATAATGCTTTTCGCCCTGCCCAGGCAGCATTTACGGTAGATGTTCTCAATGGTGGGCAGCTGGGTGCCGATAATCCGCTGGGCAGTTTTCACCACACACTGGAGTGTTTTGCGATCCGATATGGGACAATTGCCATACCATACTGAGATGCAGTTGGTGAGTATGCTCTCAATGGTACAGCGGTAAAAGTCTGTCAGTATCCTGGGACAGAGGTGAGCTTTCTTGATGCTCAGCAGGAAATAAAGGTGCTGTTGTGCCTTTTTGATCAGGATGGAGGAGTTCAGGGACCAGGTGAGATCCTCGGACACCAAGAAACTTAAAGCTTGATACATACTTCAAATACACGCTCTAAATGATGTCAAATCATATTAGCCATTTCTGCCGTGGGTGAAAATCTCTGCTGTCCACTCGATCTATGCCTCTTATCATCTTGTACACCTCTATCAAGTCACCTCTCGTCCTTCTTTCTTTCCAAAGAGAAAAGCCTTAGCTCACTCAACCTATCCTCATAGGACATGCTCTCTAATTCCGGCAGCATCCTGGTAAATCTCCTCTGCACCCTCGTTAAAGCTTCCACATCCTTCCAATAATGAGGTGACCAGAACTGACAGCTGATCTTTGTCTCAGCTTGTTTCCCTGGGTTTGGCCATTCCACAGAATTCTCCATTACACAACTGCTCAGAACAAAATCCACCTCACTCCTTCCAGACTTGCTCAACAAGGAGGGGACAACTGCTTTTCTCTCCCCACAGAAGCTGCCTAACCATTTGAGTATCTCCAACACCTGCTGTCTTTGACTTTCAAAATACCTTCTTATTCAATTTTACAATGACAGAACATTTACAATACCATGATAAATATTAGTCATCATTGTGATCGATGAGTATCAAACTCTGACAGAGCTGACCTTGATGGATGCCAAGAATACATGGTTGCTAGGTTACCTGGGCTAACAATCTCCTCAAAGCAGATTTAATTCAATGCAGAAAAGTGTGAAGGTAGAAAGTCGAACATGAGGGCAGAATACAGAGTTAATGGCAGGGTTCTTAGCAGTGTGGGGGAATAGAGGGATCTTTGAGTCTGTGTCCATAGATCCATCACTGAAGTTTAAGAGGGCCTCTGATGTGCAGGCCTTCATTAGTCAGGGGACTGACTTCAAGAGCTGTGAGGTAACGCTGCAGCTCTATAAAACCCTGGTTAGACCACACTTGGAATATCGTGTTCTGTTCTTATTGCCTCGTTCTAGGGAGGGTGGCTTGAGAGAAGGTGCAGAGGAGATTTACCAGGATGCTGCCTGGATGAGAGAACGTGTCTTATGAGGTTGAGTCAGCTAGGACTTTTCTCTTTGGAACAAAGGAGAATGAAAGGTGACTTGTGTCATGTGTGACGCCAAGCAGCGGTACTGGACGGATGATGCTAATGAGAGAGATAAGAAAGACAATGGCGAAACATTCAAAATGCTAATAAGAGAGAAGAGAGGGATTAACCGGAAAGAAACACAATTCAGACATTGACAGACCGGTTGCTTTGAACCTAAACTGTTTGAAGTTTGATGGACAGGTGATACCCCAGCAAGGGGATAAAAAGAGCAGGTTTGCTAAGGCACGAGACCCTGGAAAGAGCAGTGTGCCCCCACAAGTGGTGGGAGTTTGGAGGACCGATTCATGGGAACCGACCAGAGGCTCACAGGGTGTAAAGGTACGATCGGTGGGAACCTGGGGTGTGTGTCCGCCCTTGCCTGGGTGCCGGGTTCACCGCGGAAGAACGATCGTATCCAGAACAGAGGGGTCACAGTCGGTGACCACAGCGAGATTAGAAGACATCAAAAGGTCTGCCTGAAACCAAATTGCATCTCCCTCTCTCTCTCTCTCTCTCTCTCTCTCTCTCTCCAACGGTACGACAACAGCGATTACTGTGAACCGCACTAAACTGAACTGAACTCTGCTTCACTTAAGACTGATCATTTTACCCCTAGACTGCGATAGAGCTTGGTTGATTCCTATGACCCTAGTTCTGTGTATATGTGTGTATTATCATTGCTAACCTGTTGCATTTATATCCTTAAGATTAGTGTACTGTATTACCTATTTCTTTAATCAAACTTTATTAGTGCCTAGTAATCCAGACTCCAACGAGCGTTCCATTTCTGCTGGTTTGGCAACCCAGTTACGGGGTACTTAACACTTGATAGAGGTGTATAAGATGATAAGAGATATTGATAGAATGGAGAGTCAGAGATTTTTTTCCAGAGTGAAAATGGCTAATACAAGGGGCATAATTTTAAGATGATCAGAGGTGTAAGGGGTTTCTTCTTTTCTGTTACTGCGAAGGCTAACAAAATGGCTTCTTTGTTACGTTATAATTAAAATGGCTTTTCTGTAATAATAACGGCGATGTAAGGAGTGCTCTCTCTCTCTCCGCTTGTTTGGGTTATATTATTGACCCCAAAGCCCCCCCAACTCCCCCCTCCCATGTACAAGCAGCAGCAAAGCAACAAACCCCCCACCCTAACCAGTAAAAAACATCAACGCCCTCCACCAAGCACTCAAGCATGCAGCAAGCATCAATAAAGACACAGACTTGCAGTACCCCAAACACTACTTATTCACCTGGTAATTTGACATACCACAGGCTCTCGCTCTCTCTAATAAGAGAAGAAGAGGTGTCCCCGTTTCACAGCGAGAGGGGAGACATAACAAACAACTCGCTGACTTGTGATGTTAAAAGTCTGTTGCGACGCTTTTTCTGAGCTCTGTGCCCAGAGAGTCAGCCCCATAAAGGCACAGCTCCCCGGACACACAACCCCCGGCAGCTAACTCGCTGCTCCTGATGTTCCGAGTTCTCCCGCGACACTTCAGTCAGGGGAACCGGGCACCGGCCTAGAATCAGCATGTGTCCAGAGCCACGAAAATCCGGAACCCCGAAGGCGCACTTGCCCTCCAGGCCGTCATCTTATACAACCCTAAGATTGATTTTCTTGTCGCCATTCACAGTAAATACAAGAAACACAATAGAATCATTAAAGACTGCACTCAACAGGCCGGACAAACATCCAATGTGCAAAAGACAATTCACCGCCTGCTGTACCTGCATGCCCCCTTTCAATGACTGGTGTATAATGACACCCAGGTCTCATTGCACCTCCCCTTTTCCTAATCGGTCACCATTCAGATAATAATCTGTTTTCCTGTTTTTGCCACCAAAGTGGATAACTTCACATTTATCCACATTAAATTGCACCTGCCATGAATTTGCCCACTCACCTAACCTATCCAAGTCACCCTGCATCCTCTTAGCATCCTCCTCACAGCTAACACTGCCGCCCAGCTTCGTGTCATCCGCAAACTTGGAGATGCTGCATTTAATTCCCTCATCCAAGTCATTAATATATATTGTAAACAACTGGGGTCCCAGCACTGAGCCTTGCGGTACCCCACTAGTCACCGCCTGCCATTCTGAAAAGGTCCCGTTTATTCCCACTCTTTGCTTCCTGTCTGCCAACCAATTCTCTATCCACATCAATAACTTACCCCCAATACCGTGTGCTTTAAATTTGCACACTAATCTCCTGTGTGGGACCTTGTCAAAAGCCTTTTGAAAATCCAAATATACCACATCCACTGGTTCTCCCCTATCCACTCTACTAGTTACATCCTCAAAAAATTCTATGAGATTCGTCAGACATGATTTTCCTTTCACAACTCCATTCTGACTTTGTCTGATGATTTCACCGCTTTCCAAATGTGCTGTTATCACATCTATGATAACTGACTCTAGCAGTTTCCCCACCACTGATGTTAGGCTAACCGCTCCCTGGTTTCTCTCTCCCTCCTTTTTTAAAAAGTGGGGTTACATTAGCCACCCTCCAATCCTCAGGAATTAGTCCAGAATCTAAAGAGTTTTGAAAAATTATCACTAATGCATCCACTATTTCTTGGGCTACTTCCTTAAGCATTCTGGGATGCAGACCATCTGGCCCTGGGGATTTATCTGCCTTCAATCCCTTCAATTTACCCAACACCACTTCCCTACTAACATGTATTTCCCTCAGTTCCTCCATCTCACTAGAGCCTTGGTCCCCTCCTATTTCCAGAAGATTATTTATGTCCTCTTTAGTGAAGACAGAACCAAAGTAATTATTCAATTGGTCTGCCATGTCCTTGCTCCCCATAATCAATTCACCTGTTTCTGTCTGTAGGGGACCTACATTTGTCTTAATCAATCTTTTTCTTTTCACATATCTATAAAAGCTTTTACAGTCAGTGGGAGGAAACCGGAATACTTGAAGGAAACCCACGCAGTCATGGGGAGAACGTACAAACTCCTTACAGACAACAGTGGGAAATGGACCCCAATCACTGGCACTGTAAAACATTACACTAACCACTACGCCTACTATGTCAAACGCGCCATTATGGACCAAACACAGATTCCACAACACTCCTCACAACCCTAAATCATATTGCTGGTTATTTTAACAGAAAGTTAAAAAATTTTAGATGCCCAGTTACTTGTTAGCAGGAGTCTGTCAGGGTTTGCAAATGACCAACCAATAAGACATGTTCATCAGTCTAACATACTGAAGAATTACTGAAAATTAGCTGATCGACTCCTAAGAGCATATTGACCAGGAGTTACCAATTCACACAAGCGTTTTTGATTTTTGAGGGGCAGTATTATGTTTCACCAGCAGGTGTCAGTGTTGCTCTGCACTGGTTACCTAGGGTCTGCGGTCCACTGACTAACACTTTCCAGAGTTCCACTCAGTTATTGACGCAACCACTCGATGGAGACACAAACAAGAGAAAATCTGCAGAATCTGGAAATCAAAGCAATACGTACAAAATGCTGGAGGAACTCAGCTGGCCAGGCAGCATCTATGGAAAAGAACAAACAGTCAACATTTCTGGGCAAGACCCTTCATCAGGACTGGAAAAAAGAGATGAGAAGTCAGTGTAGGAAGGAGTACAAGGTGGTAGGTGATAGGTGAAACCGGGAGAGGGGGAGGATGAAGTAAAGAGCTGGGAAGTTGATTGATGAAAGAGATAAAGAACTGGAGAAGGGGGAATCCGATAGGAGAGGACAGAAGACCATGGAAGAAAGGGAAGGGGGAAGAGCACCAGAGGGAGGTGATGGGCAGGTAAGGTGAGAGAGGGAAATGGGAATGAAGAATGGTGGAAGGATGCGGGGGGAAGGGTTAATTACCGGAAGTTCAAGAAATCGATGTTCATGCCATCAGGTTGGAGGCTACCCAGAGGGAATATAATGTGTTGCTCCTCCAACTTGAGTGTGGCCTCTTCGCAGCACGTAGGTCGCATCCGGAATTTTTCCGGGCAGCGGTCGCCTTCCTCCCACGCCGTTCTGAGGTAGCTGGAATTCGCGTACGAGGCAAATTATAGCAGTGGTTTGCCATTGCCTTCTGCCAAGTGAGTTTTTTTTACAAAGAGATCACCAGCTCTTAAGCCCGCACGGATGGAAAGCGTGCCGTGGAGGGAGCCGGCTGGGTTTGAACTTCGGAACCTCCGCCCCGCAGTCCAGCGCTGATGCCACTACGCCACCAGCCAGCTCAGAGTGGGAATGGGAAGTGGAATTGAAATGGATGGCCACCGGGAGATCTGCTCTTTCTGGCAGTAGGTGTTCAGCGAGGCAGTCTCCCAATCTATGTCAGGTCTCACCAATATACAGGAGGCCACACCGGGAGCACCAGATACAGTGGATGATCCCAACAGACTCAGAGGTGAAGTGTCACCTCAGCTGAAAGGACTGTCTGGGGCCCTGAGTGGTAGTGAGGGAGGAGGTGTAGGGGCAGGTGTGACACTTTTTCTGCTTGCAAGGATGAGTGGGGAGGGATGGGGGGGATGAATGGACAAGGGAGTCACGTAGGGAACGATCCTTGCAGAAAGTTGGGGGGAGAGGGAAAGATGTGCTTGGTAGTGGGATCCCATTGGAAATGGCAGGAGTTACAGAGAATATGTGCTGCACGCAGAGATTGGTGGGGTGGCAGATGAGGACAAGAGGAATTCCAACCCTGGGGGCATGGCAGGTGGTTGGGGCGAGGGCAGACATATTTGAAAAGAAAGAGATGCGGGTGAGAGTAGCTTTAGTGGTGGAGGAAGGGAAACCCGCTTTTTTTGTTGTTGCCCTCTGCTAGGGCTCCTGCAATTTATGAACTTGCCTCCCAAAGGGTCTGAGTGAATACCTTGTCAGGCAGGTCCTGGGGACTTATCCACCCTAATTTGCCCCAGGACAGCAAACAGCTCCTCCTCTGTAATCTGTATGTGGTCCATAACCTCGCTGCTGCTTTGCCTGGCTTCTATGGGCTCTGTGTCCATCTCCCAAGTAAATACAACAGCACAAAATCCATTCTGAGATCTCTCCCATCTCTTTTGGTTCCACACATAGATTACCATTCAGATCTTCCAGAGGACCAATTTTGTCCCTTGCAATCTTTTTGCTCTTAAAGTATCAGTAGAATCTCTTAGGATTCTCCTTCAGCTTGTCTGCGAGGGCAACCTCATGCCTTCTTTTAACCCTCCTGATTTCTTTCCTGTGTTCTCTTGCATTTCTTATAAATCTCAAACACCCCATTTGTTCCTACCAGCCAACACCAACAAAGCATCTTATTTTTTCTTAACCAGGGCCTCAATGTCTCTTGAAAACCAAGGTTCCCTAAACCTGTTATCTTTACCTGACAGGCACAAAATGTCACTTTTGAACGCCTCCCAATTACAAAGTACACCTTTGCCAGAAAACAGCCTGACTCAGCCAACACTTGCCAGATCCTTTCTGATGCTATCAAAATTGGCCTTTCTCCAACTTAGAATCTTAACTTGCAGATCAGACCTATCTTTTTCATATTTACTTTGAAACTAAGATCACAAGATGCATAGCGTTCCCCGTCTACACAAACTTCTGTCACCTGCTCTGTCTCATTTCTTAATAGCAGATCAAGGATCGCACACTCTCACGCTGAGAAGTTTACCTACTAATTAAGGAGACTTCCCTGAACACGTTTGACAAATTCTATCTCGCCTAGTGCTTATACAGTATACGTACAGTTTAGGTACAAACTGCCTCTTCTGTACAGGTCCCTCCTTCCCAAAAATGCAAAAATCTGAAGCCCTCCTTCCTACACTAACTCTTTAGCCATGTATTAAACTGTATGATCTTCCTAATTCTGGCCTCATTAGCTCGTGGTACGAATAACATTTCTGAGATCACAACCCTGGAAGTCCTGTCCTTTAGCTTAGCAACTAACTCCCTGAATTCCCTGTGCATAACCTCGTCACTTGTCCTCCCATGTCATTGGTACCTTCATGGACCACGACCTCTGGCTGCTCGCCCTCCCACTTCAGAATGCTGAGGACTCGATCTGAGATGTCTCAGTCCCTGGCATCCAGGAGGCAACATACCGTCCAGGAATTTCATTGGCATCCTCAGAACCTCATTTCTGTTCCCCTAACTAATGAATCCCCTATCACCAGAGCTCGACCCTTCCCTCTTAAATCACAAAGGCATACTCAGTGCCAGAGAACTGACCACT
Organism: Mobula hypostoma; assembly: GCF_963921235.1. Taxonomy (NCBI): domain Eukaryota; kingdom Metazoa; phylum Chordata; class Chondrichthyes; order Myliobatiformes; family Myliobatidae; genus Mobula; species Mobula hypostoma. Next base: position 13,411,203 of record NC_086115.1, on the reverse strand, counting down.
GTGACTTTCCTCTGCTAGGTCGTTTCCCCCTGCCCCCACCAACAGTATCCAAATTGGTATACCTGTTGTTGAGGGGAGTAGCCACAGGGGTTCTCTGCACTGGCTGTCTAACCCCTTTCCCTTCCTGACTGTCACCCAGTGTCCTGTGCCCTGCACCTTGGGTGTAACTACCCCTCTATATGCCCTGTCTATCACCCCTCATCCTCCCGAATGATCCAGAGTTCATCCAGTTCCAGCTCCAACTCCTTAACGCGGACTGTTGGAAGCTGCAGCTGGATGCACTTCTGTAGGAAAAGTCATCCGGGACACGGGAATTCTCCCTGCTTTCCCACATCCCACAAGAGGAGCACTCAACTATTCTGCCTGTCACCCCTACGCTTCTAACTGTGCAAATATGAACAATAAATAAACTGGGAAAAAATACCTACAGCTTTTTCACCTGCTCTCATTCAAGCTTCTCCTCCCTGAAGCCTCAAAAAGCTAAAACCTCAAATAACCACTCTAACGCTGACCACTCCAACAATGGCCGCTCCACTTGCCCTGTCTTATTTTAATTTGTTCTAGCCAATCAATCACGATCACTGATTGGTCGCCGTTCAAACACTAAACTGCCGCAAAACGATGCCTTATGTACTCAGTCAGTGAATCCGAGTGAGTGAACTACATCTTCACACAATTCCGAATCGCTGATTGGCCGCTGTTCAATGGCAGGCAAGTGTTAGTCTCAGCCACACAGACTACAGGGAAATCAATGGCCTAGCCTAAGACAACAGAGTATCCAATCATCATTGCAACGTTTAGAGGGATCTTGCTGTGCACATATTCACCTGGCCATCGTGTCTAGAACCAGGTGTCACTGTCTCACAATAGAGGGTCAAACCCTTGTGCGATAGGGTGAATACACATGGTCTCCTTCCCGGGAAAGGGCATCAAAAACTAAAGGGCGCAGGTTTAAGACTGGAGTGGAAAGATTTCATGGGAATTTGAGAGGTAACATTTTCACACAAAGGGTGACACGTTATTAGATTTTGTTGCCAGAGGAAATAGGTGAGGCAAGTATAGAAATAAAATTTAAAACCAGGCACAAAAATAACACTTAACAAAGCACTTGAGCAAGAACTTGAACAGGGAAAGTTTAGAGCGGAAGTTCCTGACCTGGAGTCCACGAGCCCCTTGGTTAATGGTAGGGGTCTGTGACATAAAAAGAGTTGGGAACCTCTGGTTTAGAGGGATATGAGCCAAATATGGGCAATTGGAACTAGTTTGGTCAGCATGGATGAGTTGGGCCAAAGGGCCTGTTTTCCTGTTGTATGACTCGCTGACCCTATTCAGTGTTAAGGTGAGGAGTGATTTGCTCACCCACAGGGTGGCGAACCCATGGAATTCTTTGCCCCAGTATCTGTGGGGAGGTGAAGTCACTGAGCAGGCTCAAAAGGCTTTCAGATATTAGGGGAATCAAAGACAGTGGTCCTGAGCTATGATCTGACTGCAACAGTCATGAGGCCATAATGTGGCCTCCTGTTCCTACATCTAACAATCTCAGCTCAGTGTGTTTCCTCTCCACGATAACCCAGCTGAAATCCGCTTCATTTAATGATAGTTCAAATTCCAAGGAGATAAATCCCAAGAGATGGGTTGCCAGTACCAAATACAGTATGGTTAAAATCCACAAGGTCACGTGACAATTTTGTGTCAGACGTGAGCCCTCCCTTCTCTCCTGAGGACTGACGTAGTGTTGTATACAATTGACCAGCCCAGGAAGCCACTAACAAATTCCCCACAAGCAGATGCCAGAGCAATTTCCCTCAATGCCTCCCTCTCTTTTCATCTTTTTTATTCAGAATCCTAAAGACTATGGCACAGAAACAGGTCCTTATGTGTATCACATCCATACTGAACTATTAATCCATCAGCTCCCACTGAGCTGCACCCAGATTATAGCCTCCATACCCCTGCCATTCACGTACCTATCCAAATTTCTTGAAATGTTGAAATCAATCCCGTATCCACCCATTTCCACTGGCAGCTCACTGCGCACTCTCACCAGCCTCTGCGTGAAGTTCTGCATCATATTCCCCTTAAACATTTCACCTTTCATCCTTAACCCATGACCTCTAGTTCTAGTCTCACCCAGTTTCAGTGGAAAAGGCGTGCTTGCAATTTCTGTTCACCTCTTTAAGTCCCTGCCTCTCTAAACTGTGGATTAGTGGGCAGTATATTTACTCCTGAATCAGAGGGTTGTGTGTGTTCAAATCTGACTTGATACAGAGCAGTATAGCTCTGAACAAGCCACTCTCGCCGAGATGTGAAAATCTGAAAGTCAATTTGTACTAAGTCTCCTCTTCCTGCTTGCCCTCCATTTGCTTCATATTCAAGTGTCTGTTTAAAAGCCTCTTACACTCCACCAAACCACCTGCTTCCACTGCCACTCCTGGTCGTACATTCCAGGCACCAACCACTCCGGTAAAAAATTTGCCCCTCGTGTTGCCTTTAAACTTCCTCCTCTAACTTTACAAGCATTTCCTGTAGTGTTTGACCTTTCTACCCTGGGCAAAAAGTTTTGACTGTCTACCCCTTAAGGCTGATTTATACTTGTGCGTACTAGCTTACGCTGTAGTCTACGCGAGTAGGCTACGCCGTTGTGAGCATTTATACTTGTGCTTTGGTGTGTCTGCGTTGCTCTGCAATTCTCCGCCAAAACGCTAGTTGGCGGTGGGGTTTCTATGCCACTGTGATGAGTTTCTTCATGTTGAAACTCAAACTTCAAACAATGGCGACTGAAACTGAAGGAGGGTGAATTTTCTGTGTTTGTCCGGCCGCTGAGAGACATGGACGAGGAAATGCATTTCAAGTATTTTCGGATGTCGGCAGGTAGACTTGACGATTTGGTTCATCGTCTCCAACCATTTATTTCACATCAGTGTACGCACAGTATACTCAGAGACTGGCAATCACCATTCGAGTTTTAGCTTCAGGTGGAAGTCAACAGGCTGTAGCAGCTAGCTACAAACTGGCGTCAAGCACAGGGTCCTCCATAATTTCGGAGGTCTGTAAAGCTTTATGGAAAGCATTGCAGCCAGAGTTCCTTCCCTACCCTTCAGTCGCCCAATGGGAAGCTATTGCAGCGTAGGAGGAAATGCGATGCTACCAAGCGGACCAATCACAGTTGTTGCGGTCTGCATCGCCGCAACGCGTAGTTACATTTTTGGGGAGGTGCGCGTCTGGCTACGGTGTAGGGTACGGCGTAAGGTACAGTGTAGGGTACGCAGCTACGCCATACCTACGGCGTCAATTTGACACACAAGTATAAATTGGCCTTTATATTCCTCTCAAAACTTCACAAATTTTTATCAGGTCTCCACTCAGCCTCCAGTGCTCGAGGGAGAACAACCAAAGTTTGTCCAACTTCTAAAAACTTATACCCTCCAATCCAGGCAACATTCTGGTAAATTTCATCTGCACTCTCATTACAGTCTCCACATCCTTCCTATAATGAGTCATTAGAACAGCACCCAGCACTCCAAGTGTGGTCTGACTAAAGCTTTATATCTCCTTACTCCTACGTTCAACGCCCTTACCAATGAATCAGATATGCCCTATCCCTTCTTTATCACCTTATCCACTTGCATAGCCAATTTCTAAGATTAAGACCTTTTTAAGATTAGTTCCATTTGTCACATGTACATTGAAACATCAGTGAAATAGGTCGCTTTGCGTCAACGACCAATACTGTCTGAAGATTGTGCTGGACTGGCATGCAAGTGTCACCACATTTTCGGTGCGTGCCCCTAACTTACTAACCCTAACCCATCCATCTTTGGAATTTGGGATGATCCAGAGGAAGCCCACATGGCCACAGGGAGAATGTATGGACTCCTTACAAACAGCAACGAGCATCAAACCCTGATCGCTGGTGCTGCAGAGCGTTTGCATTGACCACCGTGATGCTGCGACACCATGTTCGTTTCAGTGAACACTCAAGGTTCGAAGTTCGGAGTAAAATTTATTATCAGAGTATATACATGCCGCCACACACAGCCCTGAGATTCATTTTCTGCGGGCATCCTCGGTAAATCTATAGATCAGTAACTGTAAACGGGATCTGTAAACCGTAAACCATCAGGAACTGTGAACTGTAAACAAACTGTGCAAGTGCAGATAATAAATAAATAGTAATAAATAACGAGCATGAAATAACAAGATAACATCCATCAAGATACCAATATAACAGAGTCCTTAAGTGAGTGTAGCCATCCCCTTTTATTCAAGAGCCTGATGGTTGAGGGGTAGTAACTGTTCATGAACCTGGTGATGTGAGTCCTGAGGCTCCTGTACCTTCTGCCCGATGGCAGCAGCAAGAAAAGAGCATGGCCTGGGTGGTGAGGATCTCTGATGGTGGATTCTGCTTTTCTACAGCAATGTTTCATATAGATGTGTTCAATGGTTGGGAGGGTTTTACCCGTGATGTACTGGGCTGAATCCATTACCTCTTGTAGGATTTTCTGCTCAAAGGTATCGGTGTTCCCGTACCAGGCCGTAATACAGCCGGTCAGCACACTTTCCACCACACACCTATAGAAGTTTGCCCAGGTGTTCACGACATGCTGAACCTCCACAGAATCCTGAGGAAGTAGAGGTGCTGTTGTGGTTTCTTCCAGGAAAGGTCCTCTGAGATACGGACACCCAGAAATCTGAAGTTACTGACCCTCTCCACCTCTGATCCTCCAACGATTACTGGCTCACGGACCTTTGGTTTCCCTCTCCTGAAGTCTACAATCAGTTCCTTAGTCTTTTTGGACCTGAATCCTCTGTTAAAAGGTCTACATTAACTGTATACTTTCTCCTTTAATTTGACCTCCCAAAGTTCAGATCAGAATCAGGTTTTACATATATATCTTATTTTAGTATAAATTAATATGAATATTTTAATACAAATTAAATAAGTAGTGCAGACTGGAAGTAATAATCGTGAGCTGGTGTTCATGGGTTGATTCACTGTCTGTTCATAAATCTGATGGTGGAGGGGAAGAAGCTGTTCCTAAAGAGTTGAGTGTGTGCCTTCGGGCTCCTGCACCTCCTCCCTGATGGTAGCAATGAGAAGTGGGCAAGTCCAGGATAGTGAGGGTCCTAAATGTTAGACAGCACATTCGCCCACATTAAACATCATCTGCCACTTCTCTGCCCATATCTGTAACTGATATGTATCACTCTGTATCCTTTGATAGTCCTTCACACCGTGATGTAGTTTATACAGGATGAATACAATGCAAGTATGATACAAGCTCAGGGTGTTGCATTATGGTCTGTTAAACCAGGGCCAGACTTGCACAATAATGGTAGAGCCTTGGAGGGTTTTGTACATAGGCCCTGAAAGTGGTGATGCGGTTAAAGAGGATGGTGAAAAAAAAGGATATCTGGCATGCTGGCCTTCGGGGATTGGGTACAGGAATTAGGACATCGTACATAAGCCATTGGTGAGGCTAAACCTGGAGTACTATGTACAGTTTTGGTCAGCCTGCTACAAGAAAGACACGGTTAACCTGGAAGGGAGGCAGAAGTGGTTTACGAGGATGCTGCCAGGACTCGAGGACATGAGTTATAGGGCGAGGTTGGCCAGGTAGGTCTTTATTCGCTGGAACGTAGGAGAATGAGGTGTTGACCTTACAGAAATGTTTAAAATTATGAGAAGGATTAATAAGGTGGTTGATAACAGTCTTTTCCCCAAGGTAGGGGAGTCTACAACCAGGAGGGCAAACATTTAGGGGGAGGGGAAAGATTTAAAGGGGCCTGAGGAGTAAATGTTTTCACGCAGAGGTGGGGAGTATGTGCATTGAGCTGCTAGTGGAGGGGGTTGAGGGAGGTACGATAATGTCATTAAAGAAGCAGTTAGATAGAAACATGCAGTGCCAAGGCTTAGAGGGATATGAAGCAAATACAGGAAATTGGGACCAGCTGCTGGGAATCTGGTCAGCACGGACTGATTGGGCTGAGGAACCTACGTCCACCCTGTATTGCTCTATGACTCCGTGACTGGGTTCCAGCACGCCTGTTTCACAGTTAACCGCTTTTCTCTGAGTCCGCAGGCAGCCATAGGCTGCATAAGGAGCACAGGCTTCCTGCCCCGAAGGTCCAGGTTTGTTTGCAATGGTGGTTTGGTAGCTTCATGGTATACTGAGTCTGGACCTTGTTCCAGACTTACATCATCACTTGAAGTGAAACTTCACAGCTGATGTGGTGGGATTTAAACCTCATGTTTACTATTTTTATTTACTTGGAGATACAGGCCGGTAACAGGCCTTTCCGGCCCAACGAGCCCAGTTACAATCATGTGACCAACCAACCGGTGCATCTTTCAACTGTGGGAGGAAACCCACTCGGTTCATGGGGCAGAACGTACAAGCTCCTTACTATAGCAACACTCATGTTTTTGTTTTGCAATTCCCTCTTCCTGCCTTTTATGATCATTTTTTTTCCTCTAATGATGAAGACATGCTTGATCTGTTTCTGCTAAACGGTCTCCATCACGCATTGCTCATCTCTGAAAAATTGTGGCTTTGAAGTAAGATTGGACAGGCCGGGGTAATTATCTTTTGAACACAGACAGCAGCGGGCACTGAACCTGAGTTACTGGCGCTGTAACAGCGTTAGGCGAAGTGCTGCATTCGCGAGCCACCCTTCAGATGCCGGTCTCAAACCCCTACCACCATTGCAGCCAGCATTCACGGAAGCTTGCTATGCACCAATAGCCTCCCACGCTTCCTGCACCGCACCACTGACCTAACAACATCACTGACCACAAAGTCCCTCTTGCTTGCTTGTTTGTTTGTTTATTTATTTAGCAACACAGCGCGGAACAGGCCTTCAAACCACACTGCCCAGCAACCTCAGAACTCCAGTTTACCTCTAATCTAATCACAAGACAACTTATAATGACTAATTAACCTACTGGTATGACTTTGGACCGGAGCACCCGAGGAAAATCCACGCACTCCCCATGTGGAGAATGTACAGGGGCTCCTCACAGAACGTATGGAAGTTACTATAGCAACACTCATGTTTTTGTTTTGCAATTCCCTCTTCCTGCCTTTTATGATCATTTTTTTTTCCTCTAATGATGAAGACATGCTTGATCTGTTTCTGCTAAACGGTCTCCATCATGCATTGCTCATCTCTGAAAAATTGTGGCTTTGAAGTAAGATTGGACAGGCCGGGGTAATTATCTTTTGAACTGTGGAAGCACAGGGAGATTTAAAGCATAAACAGAGAACAGTGCATCACATCCAAGGCCTGTGCCTGCTTAACTAATCCCATCTGTCTGCACCTTGTCCGTATACCCAATGGCCACTTACTAGGTACACCTGTTCACCTGCTGGTTAATGCAAATAACTAAACCACCAATCATGTGACTCAATGCATAAGAGCACGCAGGCAAGGTCATGAGGTTCAGTTGCTGTTCAGGCCAAACATCAGGATGAGGAAAAAATGTGACTTCATCCATGGAATGATTGTTGGGGCCAGACGGGGTGGTCTGAGTGTCTCAGAAACCGCTGATCTCCTGGGATTTTTACACACAGCAGTCTCGGGAGTTTATAGAGAACGGTGTGAAAGACTAAAAAAAAATCATCCAGTGAGCAGCTGTTCTGTGGGTGAAAATGCCTTGTTAATGAGAAAAGTCAGAGGAGAATGGCCAGACTGGTTCAAGCTGATGGGAAGGCAACAGTAACTCAAATAACCACAACTTACAAGAGTGGTGTGCTGAAGAGCATCTCTGAATGCACAAAGTGTCAATCCTTGATGTGGATGGAACACAGCAGCTGAAGACCATGAACATAAAGAAGCACACTCAGTCACCACTTTATTAGGATTCTCCTGTACTAACAAAGTAACCTCTGAGTGTATATCTCCACTCCCTGCCTGTTCATCTATCTGTCCTAAACATTATTATTCAATCAGCTTCTACCAACTTTTTAGGTCAAAATAAACTTTATTCATAATAAAAAAATTATTTACAAGAACAAACCGTGCAAAGACTTTTCATTCTTACATCCACAGTCCATGTTTCCCACAGTGTTCAATTACATTCCTGCACACCAGTAGCACTGCTGCCACACATGTGGACCCAAACACCTTATCTGGAAGCACTCTGTGCAAAATGAAACTTGCCCCACAAATCTTTAAATTTTGACCCTCTCACCTTAAAGCTATGCCCTCTAGTATGTGATGCTTTCATCCTGACAAAAAGACTCTGACTGCCTGCCCTGTCTATGCCACATTAACACAAAATAAATCCCACAGACTCTGTCTATTCTTCTTGCTGCCTCGGTAAAGCAGCCCGCATAGTCAAGCGCCCCACCCACCCCCAGACATTTCTCCCCTCTCCCCTCGGGCAGCAGATACAAAAGCCTGAAAGCACGTACACCAGGCTCGAGGACCGCTTCTGCCCCACTGTGGAATGGTTCCCTAGTATGATACAACGGATCTTGATCTCACCATCTACCTCGTCATGATTTCCACCATGTTGTCTGCCTGCACTGCACTGCCTCTGCAGCTGTAATGTATTATTCCACATTCTGTTATTGCTCAATTTTTACTCTCCTCCCATCCGATAGGCGCTACAGGAGCCTCTGCTCCCGCACCAGCAGGCACAGGAAGAGCTTCTTCCCTGAGGCTGTGACACTGCTGAACCTCACATCACAGCGCTAAGCAGTATTGTACCCATATTGTACTGTCTCAGTACTTTTATATTTGTGTGCTGTAGCACTTTTTTTTATTTGCAGTTATTTTGTAAATAACACTATTCTTTGCACTTCTGGTCAGATGCTAAATGCATTCCATTGGCTTTGTATCTGTACTCGGCACAATGACAATAAAGTTGAATCTAATCTAATCTAATCTAATCTAATGTACAAATAATTCACAAGGATGGAATGCAAAACAGTTTTTCACTGTAGCAAAGTGCCTGGGACAATAGTAAATCAATTACAGTTACCAATCTGGCTTCTTCCCCCTTCCTTTCCATACCCGATGAAAGGCCTTGACCCGAAATATCAATTCTTTATTATATTTCATAGATACATTTTTTGTCAGTCACCTCATCTACAGACACTCCTGTGCTTGACATCACTTTATGAATATACAATTAAGCTACCTTATTTATTTATATTTATTGTGTTTTTTTATTATTGTGTTCTTTACCTTATTATGTTTATTTTGTGCTACATCAGATTCAGAGTAACAATTATTTCATTCTCTTTTACACTGGAAACAACATCAGACAATCTTGAATCTTGATTGGTGCCTGACCTGCAGAGTTACTCCAGTATTTTGTGTGTGTTACCAGTTATCAAATTCCTGTGAGGGGGACAGGGGAAGATCAAGGCACTGGACGGTGCCGTCTCTTTCAAAGGGCTAGCACGTACACGATGGTTGAAATGGTGTGCGTAATATGACTGCATCAGCTGTGGAGAATGGGGATTACCTCAGACCGAATCCGAAAGGTCAAGTGCTAATTGTTCTTGCTTTGCAGAACATGACACCGGCACTGAACTGCTTCTGAGAGGACAACTCAGAGGTAGCTGGCTGTCAGAATCCCACTGACGTGACGCGGTTTGAGGCCCTCTCCGGGAACGTCACCCTGCAGTACTTGGCCAGGCTGATAACATTCCCAGGAATTGTTTCCATACTGACAAGTTTCCTGCTGCCAACATCTGTTGCTCAGACGTCCATGTGGACCGCTGCTGGCTTCACAAGCCAGCTTTGCATGGTCTGTTCTTGCTTAACTCCTTAACATCTCATAGAGCACAGAGAAAGGCCCTTCAGCCCACTATATATGTGCTGTACTGTCCCACCATGATGCCAAGTTGAACTAATCCCATCCAGCTGCGCGCATGAGGGGGAGGGGGCTGAGGAAGGGGCTTGTCTTACTGTTGTTGCCTTGTTTCATTCTGATATTGCTGTTGCTGCTTGTGCTGTTCTGCTGAACACTGTGGGCACGCTGTGTTGGTGCCGGAAAGTGTCGCGACACTTGCGGGCTGCCCCCAGCGCATCCTTGGGTGCGTTCGCTATTAAAGCAAGCGATGCATTTCTCTGTACATGTGATAAATAAATCTGAATTTGAATACCAATCTGAATGTGCACGTGGTCTACAGTATATCCCTCCATTCCCTGCCTGTTCATGTGGAGGAGGAGGAGAAGATGGCGACACAACGCAGCTTGCACGGCCACTCCGGTGGCGATATCTGTTACTTGTCAAGTAGGGTGCCGTGCACAATCCTGATTTGATGGAGACAGACGTGAGAAAACAGAGAAACATCTGGAGAAACTTCTGAAATGCCTTTTTCGCTGCCGCTGTTACTGTGTGATCCAGAATCTCCGGAGGGGAAAGCCCCGAATCCTCGGCTTTGCTCGTTGCTCGGAGGCTGGGACAGGGTTGGAGCTCTCAGCAGAGATGGTGCTCGGTGCTCGGTGTCAGAGGGCTGGTCGGAGGCTCGAAGTTTTCGGATGGACTCAGAGTCGGCTGTGATCGGGTGATTCCAATGCATCGACAGTTGTCGGTGCCTGGAGGTTTATGGCAGAGAGAGTTTCTCCCTTCTGCTGCCTGCCATCAGGACTATCGGGAGCCGATCGGAACTTTGACACTTTTTTTTTACTGTTCCCACGGTCTGCTCTTTATCAAATTCTGGTATTGCTTTGCACTGCTGTAACTATTTGTTATAATTATGTGGTCTTGTCAGTGTTAGTCTTTGGTTTGCCCTGTTTTTATTTTGTGATATCACTCTGGAGGAACATTGTATCATTTCTTAATGCATGCATTTCTAAATGACAATAAACGAGGACTCAGTGTCTTCATAATCTAATGTGTCTGTCTAAATGCCTGTTAAACACTGCTATCTGTCTAAATGCCTTTATTCTGACAGAATTCCTTTTAAGCCCCTTTGTTGTACAGTTTCTCGTAAACACAAAATAATCTGCAGATGCTGGGGTCAAAGTAACACTCACAACGTCCTGACGAAGGGTTCCGGCCCGAAACGTCGACCGATCTTTTCCACGGATGCTGCCCGATCTGCTGAGTTCCTCCAGCATGTTGTGAGTGTTGTACAGTTTCTGCTTCTAGCACTTTCCCTGGCAGCTCATTCCACGCAACTTGCCCCTCTCAGAGTGAAAAAGATTGCCTCACACCATTCCTTAAAACTTTACCCCTCTCACCTTAAACCTACAGCCTCCAGCTCCTGACGTTTCTAGCCTAGGTAAAGGAATCTAACTATCTGCCCTATCTCTGTCGCTGATAACTTCCCCTCAACCTCTGCCACCTCGGGGAAAAAAAAACAAACGAAGTCTGTCCTTGCAGCTAATATTCTCCAATCCAGGCAACCTCTTGGTGAACCTTTTCTGAACCCTCTCCAAAGCCACCACACCCTTCCTGTAGTGGGAAGACCAGAAGTGCACAAAATACTCTAAAAATTGGCCTAACTAAAGTGTCAAACAGCTGCAACATAGCTTCGTAACTTTTATACTCTGATGAAGGTGAACATGCCTTCATTATCATGCTATCTCTATTTTACAGCTTTCAGAGAGCTATGGACTTGTACTCCATATCTTACTAAACATCAATCTTCCTAAAGATCCTGCCATTTACTGTAGACTTTTCCTCTTGGATACGTTGCCTCAAGTTTCAACTCTCTAGAGGAATCTTATTCCATGAACTCCATTAGATATTCAAAGTCCAAGTTGAGTTTATGGCCATCTCCACCCCATGTGCACGTATCCACAGGAGCAATGAAATCCTGGCTTGCAGCACCACAGATGCGTAGCATCATAAAAGCTGCATTCACAAGAAGAACATAACTTAAACATAAAATATACTGAGTTTTTATAAGGAACAGCATGACTAAATTGCAAATTCAGTTTACTGTCACTCGTCTGTACACAGGTATACCGCTAAACGGAACAGTGTTCCTCTGGACCAAGGTGCACAGCAAGGTACATATAACTCACACATAACACATAGGGTAATGTTACCACTAGTAAATTAACAAATAATAGGGTGCATTTATGTCACAAACAGTATAACACTACTGCTGTTTCATGAGTGATGAGACCTGGGGTGATGGCAGGGAGTTCAGTAGTCTTACAGCCTAGGGAGAAGCTGCTGTTTCCCATCTGACAGTTCTCCTCCTGTGTGATGGTAGAGGGTCAAAAGGATTGTTGGACCAATGAGAGCAATCATCAACAATGCTAAGGGCACTCCATATGCACGCTCCTCATCTCTGATGGGTGGAAAAGAGACCCCGATGATCCTCTTCTCAGTCTTCTCAGTCCTTTGAAGGGACTTGTAGTCAGATGCCATGCAATTCCTGTACCAGACAGTGATCCGCTGAGCAAAGGGGTGCTGTTGAGGGACCAGATGAGATTATCTTTCACGTGCACGCCCAGAAACTTGGTGCTCTTAACTCTCTCCACAGAGGAGCTGTCTATGTGCAGTGAGGAGTGGTCAGCCTGCCAACTTTCTAAAGTGCACAGTTACCTCTTTGGACCTGCAACTTCCTAAAGTCCACAGTTACCTCTTTGGTCCTGTCCACGTTGAGCCTCAAGTTGCTGTTCCCAGAACAGTTTACTAGCTGCTCTACCTCCTTTCCGTATGCTGACTTGTTGTCGTTGTTAATGAGGCCATCCACTCTGGTTTTCAATTAACTGCTGTTCACAGCTTATTTTCCAGAGCTCCATTTTAAATTCATTATACAATCCATGTTCAGGTCTAAATATTGGTTGCTGAAATTAATCTTTTGCTATACACTCTAAATCCAGAATATGCCCCAACAATTCAATCAGTCAGGATAGCTTATCTAAGAAAAGATATGCTGACATTGGAGAGAGTCCAGGGGAGGTTCACAAGAAATTGCCCCTAGAATGAAAACATTAACATACATAAGCACAACACAACAGACGCATAAATGCAGTACACATGTGTGTATAACACACACAGTGTGGGGGGAACGGGTTAGCTGCTGAGGGCTGTGTCCAGAGAGCTGTGCCTTTTTGATGCCGGCTCACTGGGCACAGAGCTCGGAAAAAGCGACGCAACAGGCTTTTAAAATCATAAATCATCAAGTTATGTCTCCCCTCTCGCTGTGAAACGTGGACACCTCCTTCTCCCTTATTAGGGAGAGAGGGAGAGCCTGTGGTATCTCGAAAACCGGGTGAGTGAGTAGTCTTTGGGGTACTGCAAGTCTATGTCTTTGTTGATGCTTTGCTGCGTGCCTGAGTGCCCAGCGGTGGAGCGTGCAGATGCTTTTTTACTGGTGGGGCTGGGGGGGGGGTCGTTGCCTTGCTGCCACTTGTGCGTGGCGGGGTGAGTCGGGGGAGGAGGCTTTGGGGTTCTAAAGTTTAACTGTCATTCATTCTTTGGGGCACTCCTCCATTTTTGTGGATGTTTGCAAAGAAAAAGAATTTCAGGATGTATATTATATAGACTTCCCTGACGTTAAATATACCTATTGAAACTTATTGAACATGCATACACATGTCATGCACATCACCCACGTGCATATACATTCATCACATAAACACAACACACAAACAAATCATATTTATTGGTTTGTTAATTTAATTATTGAGATACAGTGTGGAATAGGCCGTTCTAGCCCTTCGAGCTGTGCTGCCCAGCGACCCACCGATTTAACCCTAGCCTAACCACAGGACAATTTACAACAACCAATTAACCTACCGACCAGTACGTCTTTGGACTGTGGGGGGAAACCACCTTCGGCTTGTAATTCGGAGCAGTGTCATGGCAACTCTACATGGAGAAATGAATCCTGGCTCCTGGAGAGAAAAGCAAAGGACGTTAGAGGGAAAATGTAACCAGCATTTGTTTGCGGTCAATTATTTAAGGTCAAATTATACTTGTATCTTTGTTTCTCAATGGGCCCATTATGGTGAAATTGAAGAGCTGGTATTTAGTTAACATGCCATCACGTCTTTCAGATAGACTCGAGACTGCGTCAATTAATTACGCAGAAAGTGCAGTCACTGTGGTTTTAGACAGTGACATATTGTCCATCAGTGAAACAGAGAGCAAATGATCCGAAACTCCGCTTCCTGCAGCTGTCTCTGACTTTGACCCTGACAACTCACATGACGTGGCACAGTAGTGTAGCGATTGGCACAATGCTTTACAGTGCCCATGATTTTTACCAGTCGGGGTTCAATTCCCAGGAAGGAGTTCGTGCACTCTCTGAGACCCATCATCGGGGCGGACATTCATGACGCATTGACTGTTTATTCCTTTCCAGGGGTGCTGCCTGACTTGATGGGTTTCCTCCAGCATTTGTGTGTGTGTGTGTGTGTTACTCTGGATTTCCAGTATCTGCAGGATCTCCTGTGTTGTACCTTCTCCTCCAAGTGCTCTGGTTTCCTCCCACGTTCCAAAGGTGTACAGTTAGGGTCAGTGAGTTGTGGGCATGCGATGTTGGCATTGGAAAAAATGGTGACACTTGTCAGCTACCCGGCACAATCCCAGTAGAGCCTTGAGGAAGGGTCTCGGCCTGAAAGATCAACTGTTTACTTTTTTCCATAGATGCTGCCTGACCTGCTGAGCTCCCCTAGCACTCTGTGTGTGTGTTACAATCCCAACTGGCTTGATTTGATGGAAATGACGCATTTCACTGCATGTTCTGCTGTAAATGTGACAAATAAAGTTTGATCTTTAAAAATCGTTAACACCAAGGCAGATAGAGTGTAACGGAGGTTCTCCAGGTCCCTGGGCTGGAGGTCCTGTCATGTGAGGTGTCTGCTGTGCGGCAATTCGAATGCACAAGAACTTAAAGAAACTGCAGCAAGTCATAGATTTAGTCGAGTACATTTACAGGTACATTCCTCCCCACCATCGGTGGCATCTACAGGAGGCACTGCATCAAGGAGGCAAAATCCATCATCACATCCAGGCCTACCCATCTTCTCACAGCTACCACTGGGCAGGAGGTACAGAAGTCTAGTCCAACACCACCAGGTTCATAAACAGCTGCTCCCCTTTCTCCATTCAGTTCTTGAACCATTCTGACTGCTTGCATTTCTCAGGACCACACCGCCCGGGACAGGCCCTCTTCTTATTAATACCGCTGGGGAGGTGGGACAGGAACCTGAGGACCGAACTCAGCTGTTCAGAACGGTTTCTTTCGCCCCACAAACAGATTAATGATGGTCCGTGGCTGACTGCGGAGAGGGTCCTTAGCGACAGATGCTGCCTTCCTGAAGCAACTTCTTTTCAAACTGTCCTCTATGGGACTAAGGGTTGTGCCCATGAGGGAGTTTGCTAAGCCTACAGCCCTCTGCAGCCTTTATTAATCCTGTGCATTGGCACCTCCATACCAAGTTCCGACAAGATTATGTAGAGTGAGCTTCACTCTGTATCTAACCCGTGCTGTCCCTGGCCCGGGAGTGTGTGATGGGACAGTGTAGAGGGAGATTCACTCTGTATCTAACCCATGCTGTCCCTGTCCCGGGAGTGTGTGATGAGACGGTGTAGAGGGAGCTTCACTCTGTATCTAACCCGTGCTGTCCCTGTCCTGGGAGTGTGTGATGGGATGGTGTAGAGGGAGCTTCACTCTCTATCTAACCCGTGCTGTCCCTGTCCTGGGAGTGTGTGATGGGACGGTGTAGAGGGAGCTTCACTCTGTATCTAACCCGTGCTGTCCCTGTCCTGGGAGTGTGTGATGGGACGGTGTAGAGGGAGCTTCACTCTGTATCTAACCCGTGCTGTCCCTGTCCTGGGAGTGTGTGATGGGACAGTGTAGAGGGAGCTTCACTCTGTATCTAACCCGTGCTGTCCCTGCCCTGGGAGTGTGTGATGGGACAGTGTAGAGGGAGCTTCACTCTGTATCTAACCCGTGCTGTCCCTGCCCTGGGAGTGTGTGATGGGACAGTGTAGAGGGAGCTTCACTCTGTATCTAACCCGTGCTGTCCCTGTCCTGGGAGTGTGTGATGGGACAGTGTAGAGGGAGCTTCACTCTGTATCTAACCCGTGCTGTCCCTGTCCTGGGAGTGTGTGATGGGACAGTGTAGAGGGAGATTCACTCTGTATCTAACCCGTGCTGTCCCTGTCCTGGGAGTGTGTGATGGGACAGTGTAGAGGGAGATTCACTCTGTATCTAACCCGTGCTGTCCCTGTCCTGGGAGTGTGTGATGAGACAGTGTAGAGGGAGCTTCACTCTGTATCTAACCCGTGCTGTCCCTGTCCTGGGAGTGTGTGATGGGACAGTGTAGTGGGAGCTTCACTCTGTATCTAACCCGTGCTCTCCCTGTCCTGGGAGTGTGTGATGGGACGGTGTAGAGGGAGCTTCACTCTGTATCTAACCCGTGCTGTCCCTGTCCTGGGAGTGTGTGATGGGACGGTGTAGAGGGAGCTTCACTCTGTATCTAACCCGTGCTGTCCCTGTCCTGGGAGTGTGTGATGGGACAGTGTAGAGGGAGCTTCACTCTGTATCTAACCCGTGCTGTCCCTGCCCTGGGAGTGTGTGATGGGACAGTGTAGAGGGAGATTCACTCTGTATCTAACCCATGGAAAGTCTCAATTTTGACTCTGTGTTTTACCTTACCTAAATGGTTTCAAAGTACAATGAAATACTCAGATTTTTTGGAAATCAGAACAATTTGTCTTTTTTTTTTGCTTGGTTGCTTGCCGCAGTGAGCAAGGCAGGGGCAGGATAGAATTCTTCTAAAATAAAGTAAGTGAATTATCAAAGTACATATATGTCACCATATGCCACCTTGAGATTAGTTTTTTTGCAGGCATTCGCCGGAAAATAAATGTGATAGAACTTACGAAAAACTAAAAATAGCAAAGTTGACAAACAACCAATGTGTAAAGTAAGACAAATCGTGCAAATAATAAAAAAGTAAATAAATAAACAATATTGAGTGTGGAGTCCTTGAAGTGAGTCTATAAGTTATAGGGTCAGTTTAGTGAAGTTGTCCACACTGGTTCAGGAGCCTGACAGTTCAGGAGCCTGTACTCTCTGGAGTTTAGATGATTGGGGAGGGGAATCTCATTGGATCCTATCAAATATTGAAAGGCCTAAATAGAGTGGATTTGGAAAGAACTTCCTATAGTGGAGGAGTCTAGGACCAGAGCGCTCAGCCTTAATACAGAGGGACGTCCCTTTAGAACAGAGATCAGGAGGGATTCCTTTAGCCATGGGGTGATGAGTCTGTGGAATTCATTATCACAGGTGGTTGTGAAGGTCAAGTCATTGAGTATATTTAAAGTGGAGGTTGTTAGGTTTTTGACTAGTAAGGGTGTCAAAGGTTACAAGAAGAAGGGGATTGAGTGAGATAATAAATCAGCCAAGATAGAATGACTCAATGTGCTGAATGGTCTCATTCTGCTCCTGTCTCTTATATGCCTGGGTGAAACCCTCATGTCACACCTGATAAACGTATACAAATTATTCAATTTCAACAATGCATTGTGGCAGTAGGAGGGAAAACAATAACAGAATGCAGAATAGTGCTACAGTCGCAGAGAAAGTGTAGTGCAGGCAGACAATAAGTTGCAAATGCCACAACGAGGTAAATTGTGAGGTCAAAGTCCTCCTTATCGTACTAGGAGACTGTTAGGTATCTAATAACAGCCGGGTCCGAACTGTCCTTAAGTCTGGTGCTACGTGCTTCCAGACTTTCATATCTTCTATCTGAAGAAAGACCATCCGGGATGGTAGATAGTCTCACAGAGCATTTTTCTCGGGGCAGGGAAGTCTAAAACTAAGGTGCAGGGGTTTAAGGTGAAAGGGAGGAGATTAAAGGAGAGCTGAGGGGTAGGTTTTTCACACAGAGAGTGGTAATTATCAAGAACTAGTGGTATAAGCAGCTGCAATTATAACATTTAAGAAGTGTTTGAAACAGGTACTTTGATAGGAAGGATGTGGAGGGATATGGGCTGCATATATGAAAATGGGGTTCATGCATATAGATATCATGGACAGTGGAGATGAGCTGGGTTGAAGGACCTGTTTCTCTTCCATACTGATCCATGATTCTGTCAGCTGACTGCTATAAATTACTTCTGATGTGTACGGAGAACGAGGAACAGTAGGGGACAGGCCTTTCAGCCCGTGATGTGCTGAACTTTTAACCAATCTAAGAGCAATCTAACCTTCCATTTTCCTTTCATGCACTTGCCTATCTAAGAGTCTCTTATATATGTAATCCCTCTGCCAGCACCAGCCCGGCAGTGAATTCTATGCACCCAGCACTTTCTATGTAAAAAAAAACTTACCTCTTGACATCTCCCTATAGTTTCCTCAAATCACCTTAAAACTTTATCTTCATGTATTGGCCATTTCCAACCTGGGGATAAAGTCCGGCTGTCCACTTGATATATGCCTCCAAAGCGAAGGGCACATCCCAGGAGTTGATGGGTCCAATGGTGCAGTTGAATATCAGAGAATGTATACAGTGTACAACCTGAAATTCTTGCTTTTCACAGACATTCACGAAACAAGAAACCCCAAAAAACAAATGGTGGCAATATCAGAACCCCTCTCCCCCTCCCATGCACAAGCAGCAGCTGAAGCCTCAACTCTCCCCCTCCCCTCTGACTTCACTTGCACCAGCAGAACCCCCACCCCCACCCCCCGGCATACAAGCAATGGCAAAAGCTCTAACAAGACCCTGACCTGGAGTCCATCAAAAACTAGAGTCCGTAACCCAGCACTTGAATATCTCAGAGAGGCTCCCTCTCACCAGCAAGGGAGAGAGCGAGATCGCAGCTGCAATAACGATAGTGGAGACCAGCAGCCCACTGCACCGATGTTACAATCTTCCACGTGACTTCTCCAAGCCCCCCGACTCAGGGACCGACACGCTGTCACCCTCCATCTAGAAAGTCAGGGAGAAAGGGAGATCCCGGGAGTAGCTAGGAACATGGGAGAGAGTAAAGTGGCAATGATTGGCTTTGATGGTCACCACGGACTCGATGGGTCAAAGGGCCTTTACTGTGCTTTGTCACTCTATGATTCTGAGAGAACAGGTACACTACTAGCTCCAGAAAACTTATAAAGTGCCAGCTCACTCCAAGACAGAATAACTAGCAGGCTGGAAGCATGCCTTCCTACTCTTCCACAGATTCATGCACACGCCTGGTGCACGTAAACCTGCACAACACACAAAATCACCAAACTAATCATTACCCATTCTTCCGTGTACTGACACTCTGACTGGATCCCAGTCTTTCACTCACACCTCAATATCTGTTATTCCATGCATCACACTCTCAAAAACCCTGAATTAGATCCCTGTCTGTAACCCACACAGAGGTCTGTTATTCCATATATAAACCCCTGAGCTCCTGAATTATATCCCAGCCTGTAACTTACTCACAAGAATCTGTTATTCTATATACATACAAACCCCCTGAACCCCTGGGTTAGATCTCAGCCTGTAACCTAGTACAGATTACTCTCTGTAATCTGTCATTCTTTATATAAATCTACTGACACCTGGATTAGATCCCAGCCTTTAATTTACTTCTGGGGTTCTGTTATCTGTATACAAACCCCCAAAACCCTTGAATTAGATTCTAGCCTTTAATTTAGTCCCAGGGATCCTTTATTCTGTATATAAACACCCTGAACCAGTGGATTAGATCCCAGCCTGTAACCCACTCCTGGGGATCTGTTCTTCTATATATAAACCCCTAAGCCCCTTCCTGAGATCACAGGCTGGAATTTACCCCCAGAGATCTGCTATTCTAAAAATAAGCCCACTGAGCCTTTACATTGCAGTCCAGCCTATAACCCATTCTTGGATCCATTATTCTCTATATCAAACCCTTCAATTAGATCCCAGCCCTGTAACACTGTGTCATGTATCTATTATTCCGAATGTAAACACTCCAAACCCTCTTTCAGATCCCAGTCATACCCTGGGGATCTGTTATTCAATATATAGTAGGTAGCCGTCGTTCCCAGGGGATCATGGGTTTATGCCTTTGGTGGACTATGTCCTCTCCGGGGGGCAAGCCTGGGCAGGAAGATTTGAAGAACTGGCTGTTGCCCATGCAGCGGGTTCCCCCTCTCCACGTCACTGATGTAGTCCAAGGGAAGGGCAAGTGCCAATACAGCTTGGCACCAGTGTCATCACAGAGGTTGCCAGGGTGAAGTTGTAAACAATATCAAACTGCCTTAGGGACCCCGGCTCTGGGTTTCTTCCTCTGGGTTTACTACCGAAGCCTTTCCCATGGGTTGATTAGGAACAGTCAACATGGATTTGTGCGTGGAAGGTCATGTCTGACAAATCTTATTGAATTTTTTGAAGAGATTACTAGGAAAGTTGACGAGGGTAAAGCGGTGAATGTTGTCTATATGGACTTCAGTAAGGTCTTTGACAAGGTTCCACATGGAAGGTTAATTAGGAAGTTTCAATCATTAGGTATTAATATTGAAGTACTAAAATGGATTCAGCAGTGGCTGGATGGGAGATGCCAGACAGCAGTGGTGGATAACTGTTTGTCAGATTGGAGGCCAGTGTCTAGTGGTGTGCCTACTGGGTCCAATGTTGTTTGACATATATATTAATGATCTGGATGATGGGGAGGTAAATTGGATTAGTAAGTATGCAGATGATACTAAGATAGGTGGAGTTGTGGATAATGAAGTAGGTTTTCAAAGCTTGCAGAGAGATTTAGGCCAGTTAGAAGAGTGGGCTGAAAGATGGCAGATGGAGTTTAATGCTGATAAATGTGAGGTGCTACATTTTGGTAGGACTAATCAAAATAGGACATACATGGTAAATGGTAGAGCATTGAAGAATGCAGTAGAACAGAGGGATCTAGGAATAATGGTGCATAGTTCCCTGAAGGTGGAATCTCATGTGGATAGGGTGGTGAAGAAAGCTTTTGGCATGCTGGCCTTTATAAATCAGAGCATTGAGTATAGGAGTCAGGATGTAATGTTGAAATTGTACAAGGCATTGGTAAGGCCAAATCTAGAGTATTGTGTACAGTTCTGGTCACCAAATTATAGGAAAGATGTCAACAAAATTGAGGGAGTACAGAGAAGATTTACTAGAATGTTACCTGGGTTTCATCTCCTAAGTTACAGAGAAAGGTGGAACAAGTTGGGTCTTTATTCTTTGGAACGTAGAAGGTTGAGAGGGGACTTGATAGAGGTATTTAAAATTATGAGAGGGATAGATAGAGTTGACGTGGATAGGCTTTTTCCATTGAGAGTAGGGGAGATTCAAACAAGAGGACATGAGTGGAGAGTTAAAGGGCAAAAGTTTAGGGGTAACATGAGGGGGAACTTCTTTACTCAGAGAGTGGTAGCTGTGTGGAACGAGCTTCCAGCAGAAGTGGTTGAGGCAGGTTCGATGTCATTTAAAGTTAAATTGGATAGCTATATGGACAGGAAAGGAATGGAGGGTTATGGGCTGAGTGCAGGTCGGTGGGACTAGGTGAGAGTAAGAGTTAGGCATGGACTAAAAGGGCCGAGATGGCCTGTTTCCATGCTGTAATTGTTATATGGTTATATGGGTGGATATGGCTGCAAGGCAGCAGAGGTTTAAAATCAGTTTTCCTTTTCTTAGGTGGGCTGCTGTCCAAGGCTGGCAGGTCCTGATGCCCCAAGCAACTGGTTTTGAGGCGCCAGTGGTCCGCCTTTGCCCCTTCTCCTGTCAGTAGAAGCAGTCCCACCGGGCCTAGTAGCTAAGCCACACATGAAAGCCAAGAGTTGGACTTGGTTGTCAGAGGCTGTTAGAGACGCACGCCACTTAGAGCACTTTATAGCTAGTGGGAGCTGATCCCCACTAGCACCCCTGGCTATGACAACCTTAGGAACCGGTTATTCAGCATGCAAACTTCCTGAATCACAACTTGTAACTCACTTACGCTGTACATGAAAACACTGTCTACAAACCACATTTTTTCTGTTTGGAATGGGGGTGGTGATGTAGCCAGGCAAGCCCCCAACACATGCTGGTGAAGGAATGAATCAGTTCAAACTTTGGGTGAATATTCTTTGGACTGAGCTCCAGGGGGCTGAGGAGGCAGGCAGCCCCTTGTATTGACCCAACACCAAGTCACCCCCTGAGGGGGCAAGCGGAGAACAGAATCACAACAGCAGAGAACAATAATCAGTCACATCACCGCACATTAGTGTGAAAGTCTCCTTTACTGTGTGAACATCGCTTGAGTCTACTTTACAAAATGTTATGTCAGAAGGCAAACATACATCCTAAATAGTCTCTGTAATGAGTGAGCAGCTTACTATTATTAATAAAAATATGACAACACCATTTGCAATATTCGCAGTAGTATGTGAGGCTATAACCTGACAGTACAACTAAAATCTACGCTACGAACATTGGGTCATGGAAGCAAAGCATGCAATATAATGTGGATGATACAGAGAAAATATTCCCCAAAATAATTCCGTGTCCTGGAGAGTCATCTGGGTGATGGGGCATCAAATTTCCAAGGACCCTGTCAATCAGGCGTAACTCTCCCGGACGAGGTTACCGCAAGCATGTGTTTGGCCCAGAGAAACTAGGTGATAAGCAGACTGGAATTATTTATCTTAACCGAACATTTTAATTAATTGTTTGTAAAACAGAGGAAAGATGTCTTCCTTTAACTCAGACAGAACTGAGAGGTAACTCGTTTTCCACAAGGGTAGTAAGTACCTGGAATGAACTGGCAGAGGAAGTGGTTGAGTCAGTCTAATGGCAATATATCAGAAGTATTTGGATACGGACATGGAGGGGAGGTCTCGGAAAGTTACGGACCAAACACAGCATGGGAGCAGTTGGGCCAGAAGGCTTGTTTCCATGCGGTGAACTCATTACAGATGGTCACTGTGAAGAGGGTGCTACCTTGGAAAGCGGATGGAAGCCGAGCAATGGGATGGCATTGGATGAGATCTTCTCCCCAGGACTGGTGGCATAGCAGGAAGGTACAAGGATGTACAGGGACTCAGAACTGGAGTTAAGGTAGGGGGAGGATAGGTTGGCCACGGTAGCATGGCAGTTAGCGTGGCACTTTACAGCGCTAGCAATCACCGATCAGAGTTCAATTCCCACCGCTGTCCGTATGGAATTTGTATATTCTCCCTTTGACCACGCGTGTTTCCTCCGGGTGCTCCAGTTTCCTCCCTCACTCTGAAGTGGTACAGTTAAGGTTAGTTGTAGGCATGCTATCTTGGCCCCGTAAGCATGGGTTTGGCTGCGGGCTACCCCCAACACATCTTCGGACTGGGTTGGCCACTGGCGCAAACTCTATGTTTTTGTGTTTTGATGGACATGTACCAAATAAAGTTAATCTAAATCTAATCTAATCTACTGCAGGGAGAGCCTGGCCCACTTACAGATTATACCTTGATGGATGTGGGGCAATTGTCGGGCTCCCACATCCTCCCCAGAGGCATTAATGATCAACCTCGTCTCACCACATGCCGAAGCTCCCCATCATCAAGGCAGTCCCCTCACACACCGGCACTAAAAGTTCTTGACATTCTAGACCCCACACATCATCTCTGTCCAACAATACTTAACTTGCAAACCAATATATATCCAATAACCACCACAACAAGGAAGTGTGGACAGATGGGACTAGCCTGGTTACATCATGGTCAGCATGAACAAGTAGGGCTGAAGGGTCTGCTTTCATGCTCCATAACTCTATAAGGACAAAGGAACACATGGGTTCAATGGGCTGAATGGCCTTCCATGCTGTACAAATCTTAACGCATTGATCACTTATTGAAACCCAATGACTGCACAGTAGTTACAGATCTCTGGTTTCCCATCAACACCCAGTGGTAAGTAGGGAAGGGTACCAATCTGGCCAAAGTGTGGCCCATCGACCTGAACGTCCTAAAGTTCAGGACATTCAGTCCGGCGAAGGAGAGGGCGCTTCCTCTAACAACCTACAAAGAGAGGGAATTAACTGAGGTTTCTGCCACATAGCCAGCCTTATAAAACTATTCTGCTGTGCTGTTGGCTGGTCTGCAACCAAACAGGTCAACCCCTTAAGGCTACACTTTAGGTCAACAACTTGAGGTACAGTCTTTCCAATTCTCCACCCCCAAAGACTTTAGGTGGCTGCTCAGGATAGACCTCTGGACTCTGGTAATTGCATCAATATATTAAAGTAATTGTGCTAACCACTATCCTACTATGCCACCACTTTCATGGCTTCCAAGAGGGTAAAGGGAGTAAGATGATGGCAGGTATCTCAGGTGGGAGGACTGCAGAAGGTGAGATGGTTCTCCTTGGGGCAGGCGTGTGAAGTAATGGTATGTGAAAGGAGCATTCTAATTGGTGGAAGGGTCAGGAACCAGGGGAGGGAGGATGGAACGGGAAGCATAAAGAGGACTTGAGGGGATGTAGGGAGCAAGTAAAAATTTAAAGATAGAATGATTTTATATAGCAGTTTTTAAGATACATAGCACTGATGAAAACCTTACAGAATGGTTATAGGAATGAAATGGACTGTTTGGCCCATCAAATCAGCACCAACTTGGAAGACCCAATTCCACAGCCTTTCTCAGGAGTCCTAACTTTCTTCTGTTCCTTCCAAGTACTTAACCAGTTCCCTTTAGAATGCCGAAATTGAATCACCCCACACTAAACACCCGACCCTGACCGTTCTCTGGGTAAAACTGTTCTTCCATGAGAGACTCTTGAGCATAAGTTATAGGAGCGGAATTGGGCCATTCAGCCCATTAAGTCTACTGGCTGATGTGTTATCCCCCTCAAGTCCACTTTTTGCTTCCTCTTCCATCCTCCCTCCCCTGGTTCCTGACCCTTCCACCAATTAGAATGCTCCTTTTACATACCATTACTTCACACCCCTGCCCCAAGGAGAACCATCTCACCTTCTGCAGTCCTCTCACCTGAGATATCTGCCATCATCTTACTCCCTTTACCCTCTCGGAAACCATGAAAGTGGTGGCACAGTAGGGTAGTGGTTAGCATAATCACTTTAATGTATTGATGCAATTACAAAGGAGGCACGGCAGCGGCTACATTTCGCTAGGAGTTTGAGGAGATATGGTATGTCATCAAAGACACACACCAATTTCTACAAATGCACCGTGGAGAGCATTCCAGCTGTCGGGTACGGAGGGGCCACTACACAGGATTGGAAAAAGCTACAGAAGGTTGTAAGTTCTTCCATCTCCATCTAGGGCACTAGCCGCCCCAGCACTTGAGGGCACCTTCAAAAGGTGATCTCAAAAAGGTGAAGGGGGTCCATCATTAAGGGCCCCTATCACCCGGGACATGTCTTCTTCTCATTGTTATCAACCTGAAGTCACACACCCAGTGTTTCAGGAACCTGCTTCTTCCCCTCCACCATCAGTTTTAAATGCACAATAAATCTACTTACTTAATATTTATATATATATTTAGCTAATCATAATTTATAGTTAACTATTATTATAGCAGTGAACCGCTGTCACAACAGATTTCATGACATATGCCAGTAATACTGAACCCGATTCTGATCTTACAGCACCAGTGATCACTAATTGGGATACAATTCGTGTCGCAGCTGTAAAGAGTTTGCACATTCTCCCCGTGACCACGTGGGTTTCCTCCGAGTGCCCCACCCTCATTCCAGAAACATACAGTACAGTTTGGGTTGGCAAGTTATGGGCATGCTATCGTAAACACAAAATACTCTGCAGTTGCTGGGGTCAAAGCAACACTCACAACACGCTGGAGGAACTCAACAGGTCGGGCAGCATCCGTGGAAACGATCAGTCAACGTTTTGGGGAGTCCTGACGAAGGGTTCCGGCCTGAAACGTTGACTGATCATTTCCACAGATGCTACCCAACCTGCTGAGTTCCTCCAGCATGTTGTGAGTGCTGCTTTGGGTATGCTATGTTGGCACTGGAAGCACGGTAAGTCTTATACAATGCTCCAGTACAATACTCGCTGATTTGATTTGACACAAAGGACATATTTACTGCATCTTTCAATTACAAATAAACCTAATCTCTCACATCCTTCCTAAATCTTTGTCTCCGAAACATGACATGCTACTGGATGAGCAGTGAGAAGGGTCTTGATCTAACCTGTGGTTTACACATGTACTCTTGGACTGAGGAAACTCCCCCACCCCATCATCAGAATGACATTCCCGTCACACACGGGCTGATCTGTATTAAATCAGAGGGGGGAAAAGCTGGTGCTTGCAGATGACACAGGGTGTGAGGATGGGAAAGGGAGCACTGTTTTAAGTGTGACTTCTCCTGTTCCTAATAGAAACCCAGGGCAATATTGGGTTACTGGGATACGTCATATCTGTATCAACAGCTGGATCTAGGAGGCTTCTTCATGAGATATTCATCCTTGCACTTCACATTCTGAGAACATTAGTTCATACCCGGCATGCTTTGTGGAACTGCAATTTCATCCTTAAAATGGAGGCCCGTTGGATACATTCCAATGTGTAACACACTTCCAAATGTCCACTGTTCTTACAACCTGGTCAATTTTATTCCATCACACCCCTGGGGGATCTTTTATTCCATATACAAACTCCCAATTCTTTTAATTATATTCCAGCCCATAACTTACCCCTGCGTATCAGTTATTCCACACATAACCATCCCCCTCCCAAACCCCTCCATTAGACTCCAACCTGTAACTCCTTCCTGTCTAGGAATCGTTCTTTGTATTTTTTTTAAAATTTAGATATAGCATAACAGGTTCTTCCAGCCCAATAAGCCTGCTGGAATTACACCTGATTACATCCAATTAACCCACTAACTCGTAGGTCTTTGGAGTGAGGAAGGGAATTGGAACGGTCACTGACAGAACATACAAGCTCCTTACAGACAGTGGTGGAATTAAACCAGGGTTGCTGGCTCTGTTAACAGCGTTATGTTAACCCTACGCTACCATGTCATCTAAATGCCTTGATAATATCTCCAGCTGTAACTGCACGCTGTATAAGGATGCCTGCAGTACCATCTTTGGGTTAATAAATGAAGTTTCTTTTACACCCAATTACCCACCCCTCACTCTCATAACTCCCATATGAGCCATATGCCTTTATGCCTCAGCTACCTACCTAACTTAAAGATAGCGGAGTCAAGGGATATGGGGAGAAGGCAGGAAAAGGGTACTGATTGTGAATGATCAGCCATGATCACAGTGAATGGTAGTGCTGACTCGAAGGGCTGAATGGCCTACTCCTGCACCTATTGTCTATTGTCCACTCACACCCTTCAAAGCCTATGACCGTGCCCTCCATTATGGAAGGGTTCCAGGCACACGGGAGCATCACTCCGCTCCAACTCACCCTCTATCCTCAACTCGGAAATCCATCGCCATTCCTTCACTGTCACTGGATCCGAATCTTGGAGCTCCCCAACAGCTCACTGTGGGAGCACCTTCACCAGTAGGACTGCAATGGTCAAGCCCACCTTCTCATGGGGAACTAGGGATCAGCAAGAAATGCTGGCACCTGCTGACGAAGGGTCTCAGCCCAAAACGTCAACGGTTTATTCCCCTCCATAGAGGCTGCCCGATTTGCTGAGTTTCTCCAACATTTTGTGTCTTTGGATTTCCAACATTTGCAGAATCCCTCATGTCCATAAGAGTCTCCAGATTCCCACACCTCCCAGTTCCCATCCACCTAGTTTATCACACAATCCATTCTCTGCCCAGAAACCCTTCTACTGTATCCAGAGCAGCACGCATGAAATGCTGCGGGAACTCAGCAAGTTGGGCAGCATCTATGTATAGATAGGAGTAAACAGTTGATATTTCTAGCTAGCACCTTCCATCAAGATCCAGGGCCCATTCCAATGACTCCCTCAAACACCACAATGTGAATCCCAAAATCAGGCAGCCCCCTCATCAGTGGAACTCCTCCTAACTTTGATCCTCTAAGGGCTATTACAATGACAGTAATCATTGACAGCGGTTCAATTCCTGCTGCTGCCTGTACATTCTTCCCATGGCCACGTATGTTTCCTCCAGGTGCTCCAGTTTCCTCCCACATTCCAGAAACATACTGGTCATGGTTAGTACGTGCTGGGCACGCTATGTTGGTGCTGGAAGCATGGCAACACTTGCGGACTGCCCCCCCCCCACCCCCAGCACATCCTCGGACGGAGTCGGTTGTTGAAGCAAACAAAACATTTCACTGGATGTTTCGGTGCTTCAATGTACGTGATAAATAAATCTGTGTGCCTCGGTATCCTACCAAACCACACCACCTTAACTGGATACGAAGATACACACTCAGTGGCTACTTTATTAACCTGCTCGTTAATGCAAATGTCTAATCAGCCAATCATGTAGCAGCAACTCAATGTATAAAGGCATACAGGCATGTTAAGACGCTCTGTTGATGTTTAGTCCAAACAGCAGAAGGGGGAAGAAAAGTGATCTGAGTGACTTTGACTGTGGAATGATTGTTGGTGCCAGACAGGGAGGTTTGAGTATCACAGAAACTGCTGATCTCATGGGATTGTCACACACAACAGAGTTTACAGAGAACAGTGTGAAAAATAGAAAACATCCATTGAGTGGCAGTTCAGTGGGTGAAAATGCCTTGTTAATGAGAGACATCAGAGAATGGCCAGTCTAGTTCAAGCCGACCGGAAGGTTGGTGAGCAGAAGCACGCATCTTTGAACGTACATGTTGAACCTTGAAATGGGTGGGCGACAGCAGCAGAAGACCACAATCAAACACTCAGTGGCCATGTTATTTGGTACAGGAGGTACTTAGTAAAGAGGCCAAGAGTGAATAATCCTTTAGCTTAAAACAAACATATCACCCTGCAATTTGCTACCACAAGTTCAGGCAAGCTCTATTACAAATCAGAGAGCAAATAATTACATTGGTAATAGGCCTAAACTTGGAAGAAACTTCCAGGGTCACTGGGGTTTCTGTACACCAACAATTATACACTTTGGGTAAAATTACAGTGCCTCCCAACTGCCTGAACAAAGGAAATTAAACACACGCAGTTCAAAACATGTACAGTAGAAATATTCTGCTTGCCAACTGGCCACATCGGTTGTGGGTCTGTCTGTCTCTCACTTGCTTTACAGTACAGTGCCTTAATTCAGCTTGTCAAAAGGAAGTTAGTTCAGCTCCCAAGATCCGTGCAGTGGAATGTTGCAAGGGATGAGAGGAGTCTGGGGAGAGGGTGGGAAGTGAACTTCAATCTCCAGCCAAAACGTCATGCAGGAATGCCAGTCTCCAGTGAGAGGTGAAGGTGGAGCAGAGGGTGGGGGCGGGTGGGGGAGATTGATAATTCTGGGATCTATCTATTTCACACACACACGCAGCTCTGGAGGCCTAAATAGAGTGGACATGGAGAGGAAGTTTCCTACAGTGGGGTAGTCTAGGGTCAAAGGGCACAGCCTCAGAACACAAGGATGTCCCTTTAGAACAGAGATGAGGAGGAATTTCTTCAGCCAGAGGGTGGTGAATCT
This sequence comes from Mobula hypostoma, assembly GCF_963921235.1. Lineage (NCBI taxonomy): Eukaryota > Metazoa > Chordata > Chondrichthyes > Myliobatiformes > Myliobatidae > Mobula > Mobula hypostoma. Next base: position 13,381,750 of record NC_086115.1, on the reverse strand, counting down.
GTGGAATTCATTGCTACAGACAGCTGTGGAAGCCAAGTCATTAGGTATATTTAAAGCGGAGGTGGCTAGGTTCTTGATTAGTATGGGCATGAAAGGTTATGGGGAGAAGGCAAGAGAATGTGGTTGAGAGGAACAAGTCACCCCGATGGAATTGCACAGCAGACAATAATTCTGCTTCTATGTCATAGGGCCTTATCTTTCAGGAAATAATCCATACAGAATCTTCTCTTCTTCAGATGAAGAAAACAAAATCCTAATATCCCATTTCCATTTTGGTGGCCTTCCTCGCTAAATCTCCCTCTCCTCTTTCACCGGGAATCGCTCCTGTTGCCTCCGTGCCCAACAACTGGCGGAATCTCGAGGTCCAGCAAAAAGAAACGGAAGACGAAACAGCCATATCATGCGTGTTCTGTGCGGGTCGCGCGGGACGGGCATGCCACTCGGAATCCAAGGTCCCCCGGGAGAGCCAAGTGCTAGACGACCAACTGCTCGCCGCGGCACTTTCTGCAGGCACAGTAGATGGCGGAGATGAAGTACAGGAAGGTGCAGAGGCAGACGAAGACGGTGGCACTCAGGTAGACTTTGTACGGGCAGTGGTAGCTGTAGCCGGGCAGGTCGCAGAAGCTCTTCTCTCGGGTCTTGTTACCGATCAGGCAGGAAGCCACCAGGTAGAGGACAGCAGCCAGTCCATCGTGCACAGCGTTGGTCAGGGGCCAGCGTTCGCCTCCCAGCAGCGGCACCAGCTCGCTCTTGCCCAACAGGGTGAGGAAGAAGAGGGCGAGGGTGGTGAGCCAGAAGAGTACAGCCACGAAAACCACGTAGTGCAAAGTTCCGTCGTACTTGCTCACCGCGATGGTTACCCAGACCACGGTGCCCAGGACGAGCTGAAGGATCCGCAGAACTCCCAGCACACTCCGCAGAAACTCCCTCCGGACGGACACTTTGCTGGACTCTACGGGCATGATCTTTGCCAGGGAAGATTGCAAACAAGCTCCAACCAAAGCTGCAGCGAGCGCCCAGACACTCAGCGAGTTTCGTGATTCCGCTTCCTGTGACTACCCCTCCCTCTAATCCAAACCACAGCCCCTTTCAAACCATCCTTATCTTCCCTCCTCCAAAAAAACTTTCACTCGAAACTCTTACATACCCCGTGGCACAGTCACTAAACTTTTAATTTTACTAAACTGTTTTTTTTTCTGAGTTATTTTAACAACTTCCTGTAAAATCTGATTTATTCTGCAAATGTAAACTTCCAGACGTGTTTTTTTACGGTTTTAATTTGCCACAACGTTGTTTGAGTCTGAACTTCCTTTTTATTGGATAGTCACTTCCTTTCTGTTACTATCTTTTCAAAACTTTCCTTTTGGATCTGTAAATGTTTCCTAAACCTAAGTATTTTTTCTTTATTTTAACTTTATTTTTTGAATTTCCGGTTCTAAAATGTATAATTTTACCATTCTAAACTAATTTAGATTTTTTTCTTTTTTAATCATCTAATTCCTGAATCTTTTTCAAAATTTAATACGTATACTTTTTTCCTCCCCACATTGTGTAACTCGTTGTCTTTCCCTTACTCTGCTTGCTTCCATTCGGATTCGGATTCATCTGTTTGTCACTGTCACATACCTGGTGACGGGTTAAAGAACCAGCAGAAATGGGAAACACTTTGGAGTCTGGTATTGCTATTAACTAATGGCATTTATTAGTAACTACGCAATACAGTAATATAAATGCAGATATATCAAACAGCTTAGCAATGATTATGTATAAGTAAGTGTGGAAATATATGAAAACCAAGCTTCTTCAAGTCTAGGGGTAAATAGATAGTCTTACGAAGATGAGTAAAGTTCAGCTCATTTCGTGGTATTGAGTTGAGTAATGAGGGAGAGAGAGGGAGAGATTTGAGTCTTCAGGTGAGCTGACGCTGTCGATCTTCCTGTTGTCCTCCGAAATCCTTTTGAAGTCACCGACCGTGACCACCACAAAGGGGACCGTTCTTCTGTGGTGGAATTATCAACCCAGGCAAGGGTTGGACACACGAAGAACTCCCCACCGGTCACACCCTTTTCACACTGCGAGAGCCACTTATCCATCCTCCAAAACCCACCTTTTCTGTGGGCACAACAAAGCTCATTCAGTGTCCAGAACCATGTGTCTGCAGGTCTAACAGTTGACCTTCTATTTATCTTATCGTGCTGAACACCAACTGTCCATCAAGTAGCTCCTCCCTTCTCTCTCTGTAAGAACTTGGAAGCTGCCAGTCTCCTTGTAGAAAGTATAAACGAACTGTGAGCAGTCTTCGCCTCTCTCTCTTTCTTTCTCTCTCTTTTTAACAAGGTGTCTGGTGTTGAACAACTCTCTCTCTCTCTTTTCAAAAGCACAGTTCATAGGGGTAATTCAGGACCCCATCACAGTCACATACACCTGAAAACAGTCCAACGCGTTGTTTGTGTTAACAACCAACACAACCCAAAGGTGTGCTGAGAGCTGCCCCAAAGTGTCAAAGTTCAAAGTAAGTTTATCATCGGAGTACATTAGTGTCACCATTGAGATTTATTTTCTTGTGGGCGTTCACAGTAAATACAAAGAAACTAAATAGAATCATTGCAAGATACACACACAACAAGCAGGACCAACATCCAGTTTTCAAAAGACAACACATGCTGGAGCCAACATACCATATCCACAATGCTTATCAGAACACAAGAAGCAACAAAACAACAACAGGAAATCCAAACATGAGGAAATCTGCAGATGCTGGAATTTCAAGCAACACACATAAAAAATGCTGGTGAACGCAGGAGGCCAGGCAGCATCTATAGGAAGAGGTACAGTTGACGTTTCGGGCCGAGACCTTTCGTCGGGACTAACTGAAAGAAGAGATAGTTAGAGATTTGAAAGTGGGAGGGGGAGGGGGAGGGGGAGATCCAAAATGATAGGAGAAGACAGGAGGGGGAGGGATGGAGCTGGAAGGTTGATTGGCAAAAGGGATACGAGGCTGGAGAAGGGAGAGGATCATGGGACAGGAGGCCGAGGGAGAAAGAAAGGGGGAGGAGAGCCCAGAGGATGGGCAAGGAGTTATAGTGAGAGGGACAGAGGGAGAAAAAAGAGAAAGAATAAATAAATAAATAATGGATGGGGTACAAAGGGGAGGTGGGGCATTAACGGAAGTTAGAGAAACCAATGTTCCTAGTTCACATAGAACAGTCCTCCAATCCCTGGGTGGTAGGATTTAAAGGATTTTGTTTTACACTTGGTGGCTACCGCATTCATGAAGTAAAATCTACCTCCCCCCACACCCCCGTGTGAGAGATTAGTAGATTGCTTAAGGTCACAGAATAAACACATTCCCCAGTTTGGGACAGCACCTCATTAGGTGAGGACATCAAGGTAGGGAGTTGGTTGGTGAACAGTAGATAGTCAGTCTGTGGGGATGCAGTGGGTGGGGAAGGACTGGGGAGACAGTCAGTAGGCCGACAGTCAGTAGGTATTCAGTTTGTGGGGAGACACTTAGTAGGGAAATGGTTAATGAACAACAGACAAAAAGTGCTGGAGAAACTCAACAGGCCAGGCAGAATCTGTGGAAAAGAGTACAGTGGACATTTGGGGCCGAGACCCTTCAGCGTGATTGGGGAAAGAAAGATGAGTCAGAGTGAGAAGGTGGGCAAGGGGAGGGAGAAACACAAGGTGATAGATGAAATGGGGGGGAGATGAAATAAAGAGCTGGGAAGTTGATTGATGAAAGAGATACAGGGCTGGAGAAGGGGGAATCTAATTGGAGAGGACAGAAGGCCATGGAAGAAAGCCAAGGGGGAAGAAGCACCAGATGGAGATGATGGGCAGGCAAGGAGGTAAGGTGAGAGAGGGGTAATGCGATGGAGAATGATGAAAGGGGGGACATTACCAGAAGTTCGAGAAATCGACGTTCATGCCATCAGGTTGGAGGCTACTCAGATGGAATATAAGGTGATGTTCCTTAAACCTGAGTGTGGCCTCATCAGTTAATGAATAGATATTCAGTCTACAGGGACACATTGGGTGGGGTCGGGCTGGGGAGACAGTGGGTAGGGCAATGGTCGGTGAACAGTAGGTGTTCAGTTTGTGAGGACACAGTGGGTGGGGTCAGAGTGGGGAGACAGTGGGTAAGGCAATGGTTGGTGTACAGTAGGTATTCAGTCTACAGGGACACATTGGATGGGGTTGGACTGGGGAGACAGTGGGTGAGCGGCAAGTCAGGACAGAGAGGAACACCATGAACCACCACTTGTACTACCATACAATTAGTTCATTATTGTCACATGTACCGAGGTACAGTGAAAATGAAAACCTTCTTTTGCACATTGCTCATAGAACAGTGCAAACCCTTCGGCCCTAGCTCAGTCAACCTATCCCCAGGCTCTCTAATCCAGGCAGTGTTATGTACCCTGAGGGTTCCTTTTTGCTGTGGACTGTCACTTTAAGGCACAAGACAGAACTGAGACTAACTGTTGGGTTTCTGCTGAGAGAGAGAGGGGCGGAGTCTGACGTTCAGCTCGTGTTTACACTTTTACAAGGACACTGACTACTGCTGTCAGCTTCTGGGTTGCCATGGAAAGAGAGAGAGAGAGAGAGAGAGCAACGAGCAGCTCGTGGGTCGCCATGGTGACTGAGGTGGCGTTATCTGATGGACAATCGATGTTATGGTTTCTCTGCAGCGTGTTTACTTTTTACAAGGGCAGTTACAGACACAGGGAAACACAGAGTTAGAGTCAAGATGGATTCGATCAATGAAAGACACCAGTGAGTGAGGTCCTGGTTTAAACTTTCAATAGCCCAGAAAGGGGTGAGTTGAGATCGATCCAGAGTATTGATGAACAACTCTCACAAGTTTTCTGCAACTAGAACAAGTTTGCTAGAAGAGAAGAGGAGAGAGGAAGGTTTGAAACGGAAGAAACCTAATGACAAAGAGGTCACTGTTTGGACTCTCTCCTAAGCAGCCGTGAGGGTGAGTGTGAGTTCCATTTGAATACGAAGGTGTGACTGCCACGTAGTTAATCCACAGGAGTGAGTTCTCTGGTGAGGGGATTACCTCTGTGAATACCACTTGTGTGTTACCCTTGTTTGGGTGTGGTAGTTCACTGAAGAAAGACACCCCTGTGGCAAATCACCGTTGGAATTATTTTGTGTGTCGTGAAACTGGATAAGTGGCTGTCACAGTTGTGTGTTTGAGGTAACCTTGTGTGGAAACTACCTGTGTGTGATAATCCTTGCTTGAGTTGGTAGTTTTAGGCACTTGAAGACGGTACCTCATGCTACATTGGAGTATCCTGTGGCCACCACTTTGGGATGACCCATAGCTGAACTTGGGTGTGATACCACTTGTGTTGAAAGGATATCCGTTGAAGATCACTGTCAGTGATACTTCATGTGTGGAGTGAGACACACACGGATTCAGACACTGGGTGAGCTTTGCATGCCCACAGAAGGGTGGGTTTTGAAGGATCGATCGGGAGAATCGATCGGTGGCTCTCGCAGTGTGGAAAAGGGGGGTGACCGGTGGGAAGTTATCAGGGTGTCCAACCCTTGCCTGGGTCGATAGCTTTACCACAGAAGACAGTCTCCTTCTTGTGGTCACATTCAGTGACTTTATGGATTTCGGAGGCAACTGAGGATCGACGGTATCGGCTTACCTGGAGAACTAAACACCTCTCTCTCTCTTCCCTCAATTCTGCTCAACCAAAAATCACAAACTGAACTGACTTCGCTTACCTACTATTGTAGGACTGTATCCAATTACCCCCTAAGGTTGAAGAAGATTGGGTTATATACTTACACACCTGTATATGCATAAGTTCTGCTAACCTGTTTGATTTATCTGGTTTTATATTACTGTATTGCGTAGTTACTAATAAAAATAGCATTAGTTAAAAGCAATACCAGACTAAAGGTGTTTTCCATTTCTGCTGGTTCTTTCACCCGTAACAGGGTACGTAACAGCAGCATCCTGTTAAATCTCCTCTGAACCCTCTCTAAAGCTTCAATATCCTTCCCATCATGAGACAAATGGATCAAATCATTACGTAGTGTATTGAGACTGCTAAAGGGCCTCGGCCTGAAACGTCAACTGTTTCCTCTCTTCCATAGATGCTGCCTGGCCTGCTAATTTCCTCCAACATTTTGTGTGTATTACCTATATTTCATTTGTATGTGAGTGATGATAAACCTGATTCTGGCCACTCTACGCTGAACATCGACGACTCCTCTGTAGAGATCATTAAGAGCACCAAATTTCTTGGTGTTCACCTGGCAGAGAATCTCGCCTGGTCCCTCAACACCAGCTCCATAGCAAAGAAAGCCCAGCAGCGTCTCTACTTTCTGCGAAGGCTGAGAAAAGTCCATCTCCCACGCCCCCCCATCCTCACCACATTCTACACAGGTTGTATTGAGAGCATCCTGAGCAGCTGCATCACAGCCTGGTTTGGAAATTGTACCATCTCGGATCGCAAGACCCTGCAGCAGGTAGTGAGGTCAGCTGAGAAGTTCATCGGGGTCTCCCTTCCCGCCATTACAGACACTTACACCACACGCTGCATCCGTAAAGCAAACAGCATTATGAAGGACCCCACGCACCCCTCATATAAACTCTTCTCCCTCCTGCCATCTGGCAAAAGGCACCGAAGCATTCGGGCTCTCACAACCAGACTATGTAACGGTTTCTTCCCCCAAGCCATCAGACTCCTCAATACCCAGAGCCTGGACTGACGCCAACCTACTGCCCTCTACTGTGCCTATTGTCTTGTTTATTATTTATTATTATTTGTTGTAATGCCTGCACTGTTTTGTGCACTTTATGCAGTCCTGGATAGGTCTGTAGTCTAGTGTAGTTTTTGTATTGTTTCATGTAGCACCATGGTCCTGGAAAACGTTGTCTCATTTTTACTATGTTCTGTACCAGCAGTTATGGTTGAAATGACAATAAAAAGTGACTTGACTTGTCTCTGTTGTGGACTGAGAGCGGGAAGGGGGCAGGGAGAAGGGAATTGTGGTTTGGAAAAGGGGAAGGTAGAGGGGAGAGAGTGGGAAGCACCAGAGAGACATTCTGTAATGGCTGATAAACCAATTGTTTGAAATCAAATGACCCTGCCTGGCGTCTCAGGACTGGGTGTGTCTGCACCCACACCACCCCCCTCCCCACGTCCCTGGCACTCCTTCTCTGCCACCTGTCCTACGCCCCTCCCGTGGTGTTCCACCTTTGCCATTCCCAACATCCTTCGCTCCTGCCAGATTTATAAACTTGCTGTGCACTCCACCTTGTCAATACAGTACTGTGCAAAGGTCTTAGACACCCTGTCTGTATATATGTACCTAAGACTTTTGCACATTGCTGCAAAATGCAGGTAAACAATAAGATGCAAGATCATAATAAGGCAGATGTGAAGTCAAGAGACTTGCTTATTGGCACAGCTTGGGATGGTAACGGCTCAGCCCATGACCACAAGAAACTGCAGAGAGTTGTGGACACAGCTCAGCACATCATGAAAGTCAGCCTCCCCTTCAAAGACTCTGTCTACCTTTCTTACTGCCTCAGTAGAGCAGCCAGCGTAATCACTTCTTTTTGGCGTGTGCTTGCGTGCATGCGAGTCTGTGCATGTGTGTCTGCATGTGCATGTGTGCACGTCCGTGCATGCGTCCGTGCATGCGTCCATGCGTGCGTCCATGATGATGTCTTTTTCATGGCTTTTTACAAGGCGCGGAGCGAGAGAGAGAAAGAGAGAGAGACTGTGTGGCGCGCCACTCCTCACATTTTCGCAGTATTTCTCCCTTTATTTTACGAGGTCGAGTTGTGATCTCAACACTCAGCCCGGCACGGATGGAAAGCGTACTCGGGAGCGGACCCGACTGGTTTGGAACCCGGGAACCTCCGCTCCCGGGTCCGGCACCGATGTCATTGCACCACCAGCCGGCCCCAGCCAGCGTAATCAAAAACCCCAGCCACCCCAGGCATTCTTTCTTCTCCCCCACCCCCTTGCAGAAGATACAAAGCGTGAAAGTACATACCAGCAGATTGAAGGGCAGCTTCTAACTCACTGTTATAAGATTATTGAACAGTTCCCTAGTATGCTAAGAGGGACCCTTGACGGTAAAATCTACCTCATTACGGTCTTCTTGCACCTTATTGTCTGCCTGCACTGCACATTCTCTGTAACCGTAATACTTTATTCTGCATTCTGTTATTGTGATCTGCAGAAACAATATGCAAGAAAATTTTCCACTGTACCTCAATACATGAGAGAGTAATAAACCAATCCACCAAAGCCTCCACATCCTCTCTGTAACAATTCGACCGTTCGTGAGTGCAGTACTCTAGGTAAGGTCTAACCAGAGTTTGAGAATGCTGCAGTCTAACTTCCTGATTCTTGAACTCAATGGCTCGAATCATCAAGGCAGGCCAGTCAAATGCTTTCTTCACCTTTCTATTAACTTCTGCAGCCACTTCCAGGAACCGAAGAAAACTCGCTGGAGTAACAGCAGCCCAGTTTACATCCATCGTGTTTCCACTTACACCACCTCCCGTGGACAGAAACCAAAGTGCCTGTCAATGTGATTTGGAACCCATTTGCCTCTGGAATGGATTCAAGAGTTTGGAAGGAAATGAAGAAGGAGAGAGAGATATCAGCTACTGACCAGTTACTCAAACACCCGGTCAAGTCAAGTGAAGTTTACTGTCGCCTGCATAAGTACTGTGATATGATGAAAAGCCTCCTTACAGCAGCATCACAGACACATATAATCATACCACACAGTAAAATAGAGACTGTGCCAAAGAGGCAAAGTGCAAAAGATAAATATTTGAAACTAAGTCCGCGGTGGTATCAGGTCATCTAGAAAGTGGTCACTTCATGTGGGCAGAATCCATATAGCTTTAAAAAGAGGAATATTTGACAAATCTAACCAATTTTTTGAGGATGTAACCAGTGGGGGATGTGTACCCCAGGCTACTGTGAGAGGCGAGGGAGGAGATTGCTGAGCCTCTGACAATAATCTTTGCATCATCAATGGGGACGGGAGAGGTTCTGGACGATTGGAGGCAATGTTCCCTCTAATTTTTGGTAGTCAGTGTGAGCAAAAATCTTATGTTGTGCAAATTTTTTTCCTGTGACAAAAGTATGTGCTCACTAAATGCACACATGGCACAGTTTTTGGAGGTTTACAAAATATTTGACATAAAACTGCACAGAATAACAACAAAATAACATACATATTTAAGACACTCTGTTATTTTTTCTCCCTCCTGTCTTTGGCATTTACCCATTCTTTGTAAACTCGATCTAGACTAATAGATCTTCCATCCAATTGATAGCTTTTGATTCTCATTAATATATCCAAATGACATTCACCTAAACGGTTTCTCAACTTGTTTTTGAGGTGATTCATTAGGCTAAAACCTCACTCACAGTCCGCACTAGACGCAAGACAGGTTCCCCCAATGTCCATCAACTGTGCAAGGTCACGAAACTGCTCATTTTGAAATACAAATGCCACCATTTAAGCAAAGTTTGAAATCAGTTTGGATTTAAGTTTTTTTTGCACAGAAAATTTGAAATCATTAAACTGTCTAACTATTACACTATTTTCAGCTAGAAAATCATGATATTTTAGACATAAGGCATTAATTTGTTCATCGCCAAATGTGAAGTCACAATCTGCAATTGTGGAGAAATCAAAAGCTGACCATTCTTGTACCTCATCTTCAGGAAACCTTTCTTCTAAATGAACACAAAGACTATTTATAAAAGTCAACAGTGAACTTGTACCTACTGTGACGTTTTCTTCACGTTGTTGACTTAGCAAAATTTTAACTTTGTCACTCCATGAAATATTGTCTCCCAGATACTGCTTTCTTATCTCGTTAATTTTGCCTCGCGCAAAATGAAGTGAATCCATCGGTGTCAGGCCACTCTTTTGCAGAATCTTGCACAGGCAGCCAGTTCATCAAAGACATCACTTAAAGCCTGTAAAGCTACTTTGAATGTGATGTTTATCAATTTCTTGTGACAGTATTTAGCCACAGGCTCATTTGACTGATCTTTTTCAATAAAAACTTAGTAAGCTATCTACAGGATTTGAAACAGATCTTTGTAAACTTTACGATATGAACACTCTCCGCCAAAGATGGCTGCCGCCGGGATGCAGCTGTACAAACCGGAACAGGAAAGGTGAGGTGACGTAAATTAGTGATGTGCATTGTGATATTTGAAAAACCGACTAACTAGTTAACAGAAACATTTACCTAAAAGATTATTTTCAATAAGTATAATTATTATTTACTACATTATTTTAGGTAATTAACCTTTAGTGCACACATTAATTTCCTTTGTGCGCTGGTTGAAAAACGTGTGTGCGCACGCACATGCACACAGCTTAGAGGGAACATAGATTGGAGGGTTGCAGATGTTGTTCCATTATTCAAAAAAGAGAGTAGAGATAGCCCAGGAAATTATAGACTAGTGTGTCTTCAGTGGTCGGTAAGTTGATGGGAAAGATCCTGAGAGGCAGGATTTATGAACATTTGGAGAGGCATAATATGATTAGGAATAGTTAGCAAGGCTTTGTCAGGGCAGGTCATGCCTTACGAGCCTGATTGAATTTTTTGAGGATGTGACTAAACACATTGATGAAGGTAGAGCAGTAGATGTAGTGTATATGGATTTCAGCAAGGCATTTGATAAGGTACCCCATGCAAGGCTTACTGAGAAAGTAAGGAGGCATGGGATCCAAGGGGACATTGTTTTGTGGATCCAGAACTGGCTTGCCCACAGAAGGCAAAGAGTGGTTGTAGATGGGTCATATTCTGCATGGATGCTGGTGACCAGTGGTGTGCCTCAGGGATCTGTTCTGAGACCCCTACTCTTTGTGATTTTTTTATAAATGACCTGGTTGAGGAAATGGAGGGATGGGCTAGTAAATTTGCTGATGACACAAAGGTTGGAGGTGTTGTCCATAGTGTGGAGGGCTGTCAAAGGTTACAGCAGGACGTTGATAGGATGCAAAACTGGGAAGTGGCAGATGGAGTTCAACCCAGATAAATGTGAAGTGGTTCATTTTGGTAGGTCAAATATGATGGCAGAATATAGTATTAATGGTAAGACTCTTGGCAGTGTGGAGGATCAGAGGGATCTTGGGGTCCGAGTCCATAGAACACTCAAAGCCGCTGCACAGGTTGATTCTGTGGTTAAGAAAGCATACAGTGCATTGGCCTTCATCAATCGTAGGATTGAGTTTAGGAGCCGAGATGTAATGTTGCAGCAATATAGGATCCTGGTCAGACCCCACTTGGAGTACAGTGCTCATTTCTGGTCACCTCGCTATAGGAAGGATGTAGAATCCATAGAAAGGGTGCAGAGGAGACTTACAAGGATGTGGCCTGGAATGGGGAGCATGTCTTATGAGAATAGGTTGAGTGAACGGCCTTTTTTCCTTGGAGCAACGGAGGATGAGAGGTGACCTGATAGAGATGTATAAGATGATGAGAGGCATTGATCATGTGGATAGTCAGAGGCTTTTTCTCAGGGCTGAAAAGGCTAGCACAAGAGGGCACAGTTTTAAAGTGCTTGGAAGTAGGTACAAAGGAGATGTCAGGGGTAAGTTTTCTTACGCAGAGAGTGGTGAGTGCGTGGAATGGGCTGCCAGCGACAGTGGTGGAGGCGGATACTATAGGGTCTTTTAAGAGACTCCTGGATAGGTACATGGAGCTCAGAAAAATAGAGGGCGACGGGTAACCCTAGGTAATTTCTAAGGTAAGGACATGTTCGGCACAGTTTTGTGTGCCGAAGGGCCTGTATTGTGCTGTAGGATTTCTATGTTTCTCTGTTTCTAAATGTCTCTAATGTATTTGCCTCTACCATAACACTTCGTGCAAAATGATTTACCTCTGACATCCTCCCTATACTTTCCTCCAATCACCTTAAAATTATCCGCCCTCTCTTTAGCCATTTCCATCCTGAGTAAAGGTGCTGGCTCTCCAGTTGATCTATGCCTTTTATCAGCTTATGCACCTCTATCAAGTCACTTCTCACCCTCCTTCACTCCAATGGGAAAAGCCCTAGCTCGTTCAACCTATCTTCATAAGGTATGCTCTCGAATCCAGGTAGCATCCTGATAAATCTCCTCTGCACCCTCTCTAAAGCTTTCACATCTTTCCTATATATGAGGTGACCAGAACTGAGCACATACATCAGTGTTGTCTAAGTGGGGTTTTATTGAAGTGCAAAGTTACCTCATGCCTCTTGAACTCAATCCCCCGACTAATGAGGGCAATGATGCTTAGTCATAACATGTTGGACTGAATGAGATTCAGGCCAGAGTCAGTGACAGTAACTCCACACATCCACCCCATCTGTAATTTACCCTCACAGAGTGCTATAGCAGGGCACGATTATCCTAGGGAGGGTACAGAGGACTTTCACTGTGACGAGAATACACATAGAGTAAGATGTTAGCTGGCCTGTGCTGGCACCAGTGGGATCAGCAGTTGGTCTGCCACCTGTCTTCAGGAGAAAGAGAGATAAGGAAAACAATGGAGCAGCATTTGGAGGTGTTAATGAAGGGACGGGAGAGTTTAATGGAAGGAGAGCTGTCAAGATCGGCTCCCCCTTTGAACCCTAAACTGTTTGAAGTGATGGACAGGTGATACCCCAGCAGGGGAATAAAAAGGGACAGGTTCGCTAAGGCAGGACACACACAACACCCCGAGGTAACGAGACCCTGGAAGCAGTGCGTCTCCCTCAAGTCGGTGGGAAGTTTTGGACAGCTGGTCGTGGGATCAAGCCATAGACGCACAGGGTGGAAAGGCACGATCGGCGGGAACCTGGTGTGTGTCCACCCTTGCCTGGGTGCCAGGTTCACCGCAGAGAAACGATCGTATCTGGAAACGGAGGGGTCACGGTCGGTGACCTCAGATGACATCACAAAGGGCTCGCACGAAAACTGACTGTGAAGAATATCGAAGGTCTGTGTGGAAGCCGTTTGAATATTCATTTGTTTTGCTCTCTCTCTCTCCTTCCCCCACACTGTCCATCTCCCACGGCAGCGATTACTGCGAACTGAACTGAACTAAATTGAACTGAACTTTGCGTCACTTTGAAACTTGTCATTTACCCCTAGACAACGATAGAGCTTGATTGATCCTGTTATCCTAATTCTGTGTACATGTGTGTTTATCATTGCTGAACTGTTGCATTTATTACCCGTTTGATTAGAGTACTGTGTTGCTTGTTTCTTTAATAAAACTTTCTTAGTTCTAGTAAGCCAGCCTCCAACTGAGTGATCCATTTCTGCTGGTTTGGCAATTCAGTTACGGGGTACGTAACATACTGACTCTCAGACACCTCCTCTTACTTACCGCTTGAACAGGACCCCACGAAGGAGCATCAGGCTATTATTACCCATACCATCACTGACATTAATCTTGGGGATCTCCCATCCACTGTCACCAACCTCATAGTTCCCTTACCCCGCACCTTCTGTTTCCACCTCCTACCCAAAATCCACAAAAAACCTGCCTGTCCAGGTAGATGCATTGTTTCTGCTTGCTCCTGCCCCACTAAACCTATATCTGCATACCTCAACTCTGCTTTACCACTGCTCCCCCACCCCACCCCCCCCCCCCGAGTTCGGTCCCTTCCTACCTACATCCATGACACTTCACACACTCTGGATCTTTTCAATGACTTCAAGTTCTCTTCGTCTCATTTTCACCATGGACGTTCATGGGCAACTCTCTACTCTTTTCCATAGGTGCTGCTTGACCTGCTGAGATCCCCCAGGATCTTGTGTGTGTTGCTTGGATTTCCAGATCTACAGGTTTTCTCATGTTCATTGGGATGTTGACTGGGATGGAACCATTCGTTTGTAAGGAGAGTCTGGGAAAGCTGGGTTTGTTTCCCTTGGAGAAGAGGAGGCTGGGGGGGAATCTGAGGGTGACATACAACATCGTGAGGGGTGTAGACAATGAGAGCTGGATGCTTCTCCCCATAGCACATGTAACGCGCTGTATTGTTTCACTGCTAATGTAATCGTTTCTCTGTAGCAGCAATGTTTGGGTTATGACTAGAGATAGCGGGGACTTTGGAATGTGTGCCATCCAACGAGAGGCATGTAGTTCTTTCTTGTGGGTCTGAGAGAAGGGATTTTGCAGTTGACGAGAGATGAAGAGAGAAGACGCGAGAGGAGAGAGTTGGTAGACGGCCGGACAGAGCGAGGGTCCGTGACGCCCGGAAGAGGTTGACGGGAAATGAGTGGATGGAACCATGAGCTCCAACGTGCGCATTAGACTGTTTCATTGAAATGGGGCCTTTTTTTTGTTTCTTTACTAACCTGTAGTCAAATTAAGAATTATAAAGCTCAGTTGTTTAATTTCATATTGTGTACTGTTTGTTATTTCGTGTTACTGATTTGTAACGGGGGAACACATCATGCAGCATCCACCCAAACAAGATTTCGCAAGTTAGGCCAGGCCGGAGGCTGTCTCCTCCCCCGCTAAGCCGCCACCGAGCCTGAGTGTTACACCTAAATAAGTTGAGGCAAAGCGGTCTGGAAAAAGGAAGTGAGGAGGAACTTTCTGCCCCAGAGTTTGGAATCTGGTCGCACTGCCTGAAGGGGTGATCGTTGTGAATTCTCTCCCTGTTTCTATATGGGAAGTGAATTCAGAAATCCGAGGCACAAAGACACCTGGGAGTCCTAGCACAGGGTTCCCTCACAATCAGAATCAGGTTTATGATCACCGGCATGTGATGTGAAATTTGTTAACTTAGCAGCAGCAGTTCAATGCAACACATAATCTAGCACAGGGGTCCCCAACCTTTTTCGCACTGAGGACCGGTTTCATATTGACAATATTCTTGCGGACCGGCTGACCGGGGGCAAGGCGGGGGTGGTGGTAGGGTTGCCAATGGACAAGAATAGCAGTCAAATATGCTGGGTTTACCCCAAGATAGACTACAATGAACATGAAGCCTTGCACAGGCACCAGCGCGCATGAGTGTACAATTTTTTTCCACAAATCGTTTTTGGCGATTCTGTTCGGGGGGGCGGGGTGGGGGGTTAATCACAACCGGAATATCGGTGATAAGTGGCTAATACACTCAATTTCTTTTCTAAAAGGGTTTATCTAACGAATTTACTGTTAAACACACAGCGCATATTTTCCTCACATGAATATAGTGATAAGTCAATTATCAAGGGAGCTTGAAGTAAGTGTTGAACGAGCTTCCAGTAGAAGTGGTAGAGGCAGGTTCGATATTATCATTTAAAGAAAAATTGGATAGGAATATGGACGGGAAAGGAATGGAGGGTTATGGGCTGAGTGCAGGTCGGCGGGACTAGGTGAGAGTAGCGTTCGGTACGGACTAGAAGGGGAGAGATGGCCTGTTTCCGTGCTGTAATTGTTATATGGTTATATAAGTCAATAACATTTTAAGTAACATTTGGATATTAAACGCACAGCGCATATTTTCCCCGTATGAACATATAAAATCATTGCAACACACCAATATCGCTGAATCAGTGAGAACCCTAGGCTTGTTTCCCTGCAACAAGACGGTCCCATCGAGGGGTGACAGGAGACAGCGATACTCAAAGGGGGTTCCTTATGTCCAGTCTATTCCGCAATTTAGTTTTCGTTGCATTCATTGCAGAGATATGTTGAAAATGGAAGCAACGTTTTCAGTGCTTTCATGGCTATCTCAGGATATTTAGCCTCGACTTTGATCCGGAATGCCAGCAGAGATGTTATGTCAAACATACATTTCAGCCTGTCGTCATTTGCAAGCTCGAGGAGTTGATCTCCTTCTCGCGCTGACATGGATGACGCGCTGGTAATGACCTCGCATGTGTAATGGCTCAACAGTGGCCGTGACAGGGAATGAGGAAAGGTGCAGCTGACTCATATCGTTAAATCATATCGCTTCCTTACGGCCCGGTTGGGGACCGCTGATCTAGCAGAGAGCAAAAAAAATAAAATAAAATAAAAACACAATAATGAATAAACAAGTAAATCAATTATAAATATTGTATAGATTATTTTAAAATGCGCAAAAACAGAAATACTGTATATTAAAAAAAGAGAGGTAGTGTCCAAGGCTTTGATGTCCATTTAGGAATCAGATGGCAGAGGGGAAGAAGCTGTTTTTGAATCGCTGAGTGTGCCTTCAGACTTCTGTATCTCCTTCCTGATGGTAACAGTGAGAAAAGGGCATGTCCTGGCTGCTCCCTAAAGATGTTCTGGGTACTTCATAGGCTAGTACCCAAGATGGGGCTGACTAGACTTACAAGTTTCTGCAGCTTCTTTCGCTCCTGTGCAGTAGCCCCTCCATACCAGACAGTGATGCAGCCTGTCAGAATGCTCTCCAAAGTACAACTATAGAAGTTTTTGAGTGTATTTGTTGACATGCCAAATCGCTTCAAACTCCTAATGAAGTATAGCCGCTGGCTTGCCTTCTTTATAACTACATCGATATGTTGGGACCAGTTTAGATCCTCAGAGATCTTGACACCAAGGAACTTGAAGCTGCTCACTCTCTCCACTTCTGATCCCTCTATGAGGATTGGTATGTGTTCCTTCGTCTTACCCTTCCTGAAATCCACAATCAGCTCTTTCGTCTTACTGACGTTGTGCCAGGTTGTTGCTGCGGCAACATTCCACTAGTTGGCATATCTCACTCCTGTACTCTAAAGGTTAACTTGCAGATTGAGTTGGTGGTAAGGAAGGGAAATGTAATGTTAGCATTCATTTCAAGAGGACTAGAATATAAAAGCAAGGATGGAACGCTGAGACTTTACAAGGCACTGGTCAGGCCATATTTAGAGTATCTTGAGCAGTTTTGGGCTCTATATCCAAGAAAAGATGTATTGGCTTTGGAGAGTCCAGGGGAGGCTTATCTGAATGATCCCGGAAATAAAAGAGCTGATAGAACATAGAACAGTACAGCAATGTTGTGCCAAACCAGCAAAACAACCCAAAAACCAATCCCTCCTAACTACACAATGTCCATATCCCTTCATCTTCCTCTTATTCCTGTACCTATCTAAACGTCTCTTAACAGCCTCTGATGTACCTGCCTCTACCACCATACCAGGCAGCGCATTCCAGGCATCCACCCCTCTCTGAGTAAAAAAACTCACCCCTCACATCGCCTTTGAACCCACCCCCTATTATCTTCATGCCCTCTGGTATTAGACATTTCAACTCTGGAAAAGAGATACTCTCTGTCTGCTCTACCTTGCCTCCGTAATCTCCATCAGATCTCCCCTCATCCTCTGCCCTCCAGAGAAAACAACCCAAGTTTATCCAGCCTCTTGTGATAACACGAGGCCTCTAAACCAGGCAGCATCCTGGCAAACCTCCTCTGCACCCTCTCCAAAGCCTCAAGGTCCTTCCTATTGTAGGGCGACCAGAACTCTATGCAATACTCCTGATGCGGCCGAACCAGAGTTCTATGAAGTTGCAACATAGCCTCTTGACTTTTAAACTCAGTGACTCAACTACTAAAAGCAAGCATTCCATAAGCCTTCTTAACCACCTTATCGACCTGTGTAGCCACTTTCAATGAGCTATGAACTTGGACTGAATGAAGGCTCTGGGCCTGTACTCGCTGGAGTTTTTAAGGATGAGGGGAGATCTCATTGAAACCTACTGGATACTGAAGGCCTGGATAGAGTAGGCGTGGAGAGAATGTTTCCAGTAGAGGGAGAGTCTAGTACCTGAAGGCACAACCTCAGAATAGAAAGACATCCTTCAAACAGAGAGACATCCCTACAGTTCTGATCAAAAAGCTCCATAACCTGGGCCTCTGTACCTCCCTCGATAACTGGATTCTCAACTTCCCCAAAGGGAGACCACAATCTATTCGGATTGGAAGTAGCATCTCCACCTCACTGACAATCAACACTGGCACACCTCAGGGGTGTGTGTTTAGCCCACTGCTCTACTCTCTCTGTACCCATGACTGTGTGGCTAGGCACAGCTCAAATGCCATCTACAAATTTGCTGATGATACAACCATTGTTGGCAGAATTTCAGATGGTGACGAGAGGCCGTACACGACTGAGATAGATCAGCTGGATGAGTGGTGTCGCAGCAACAACCTTACACTCAACGTCAGCAAGACCAAAGGACTGATTGTGGACCTCAGTAAAGGTAATATGAGGGAACACATACCAATCCTCATAAAGGGATTAGAAGTAGAGAGAGTGAGCAATTTCAAGTTCCTGGGTGTCAATATCGCTGAGGATCTATCCTAGGCCCAACATATCGATGAAGCTATAAAGAAGGCAAGACAGGGGCTAGATGTCCATAGGAGTTTGAAGAGATTTGGTCTGTTACCAAAAACACTCACAAAGTTCCACAGATGTACCATGGAGAGCATTCTAACTGGCTGCATCACCATCTGGTATGGGGGTGAGGTAGGAGGGCTACTGCATAGGATTGAAGTAAGTTGCAGAGACTTGTAAACTTAGTCAGCTCCATCATGGGTACTAGCTTCTGTAGTATCCTAGACATCTTCAAGGAGCAACGCCTCAAAAAGGTGGCTCCCACCGTTAAGGATGATTCCAGAGCACCAGGAGGTCCTCCGCCTGCAACAAACTTCCTCAGCTCTGGTGAAAGACGTTGACACCCAAGTCATGCCCTCTTCTCATTGCTACCATCAGGGAGGAGGTACAGGAGACTGAAGGCACACACTCAGTGATTCAGGACCAGCTTCTTTCCCCCTACCATCTGATTTCTGAATGGACATTGAACCCATGAACACTACCTCACTACTTTATTTTAGCTCTACTTTTTAAATATAACTTCTATATATTTTTTTTTGGGGCCAGCTGGTGGTGTAGAGGACTTCAAGGCAGACGGTCCTGAGTTCAAACCCAGCCGGGTCCCAACCCGGGCAGCAGCAGTATCTGTGCGGAAGAAAGGCCTGGCAATCTACTTGCCATGAAAACCCTATGGACCCTATGGCCCATGAGGTCATAAAGAGCCGGACTTGACTAACCGACCGAACAACAAACAACATATATATATACTTACTGTAATTCACGTTTTTTTCCTCTCTATTATTTTATATTGCATTGTACTGCTGTTGCAAAGATAACAAATTTCACAGCATAAGCCGGTGATACTAAACCTGATTCTGATTCTGATTCTGAAGAGTTTTATAAAGTTTAGAGAGGTAAAGATAATGGATGGCTGGTATCGTTCCCAGGGTCAAAATGTCTAATAGAAGCCAAGCATTTATGGTGGGGTTGAGGGGAAAGTTCAAAGGAGATGTGCAGGACAAGTTTTTGCACGGAGAGTGGTGGGTGCCTGGAACGCATTGCCTGGGGGAGGGGGACGGAAATAAATACAATGAGTTGTTCAGGAGGCTCTTAGAAAATGCAGAGAATGGAGGGTAAATTAAATTTGGTAAATTGGTTTATTATTGGCATGTACAGTGAGACACTTTGTTAATCCATACAGGTTGTTCCATTACAACACTGTAAGGGAAATCAATAACAGAGTGCAGAATTAAGTTCAGTGGACTTTGGTTAATTGGGACACATTAGGACCCATACATTTTGGCCCAATTAAGCAGCTGCTCCAAATAGCTGACCATAAACACAAAATACTCTGCAGATGCTGGGGTCAAAGCAACGCGCACTACACGCTGGAGGAACTCAGCAGGCTGGGCAGCATCCGTGGAAACAATCAGTCAACGTTTCGGGCCAAGACCCTTTGTCAGGACTGTAGAGGGAAGGGGCAGAGGCCCTATAAAGAAGGTGGGGGGAGGGTAAGAAGGAGAAGGCTGGTAGGTTCCAGGTGAAAAACCGGTAAGGGGAAAGATAAAGGGGTGGGGGAGGGGAAGCAGGGAGGTGATAGGCAGGAAAGGTGAAGAAGGAATAGGGGAAAATACAATGGGTAGTAGAAAGAGACAGAACCATGAGGGAGGTGATGGCAGCTGAGGGAGGGGGCAGAGTGAAACTAGGATGGGGGAAGGGAGGGGGAGGGAATTACCGGAAGTTGGAGAATTCAATGTTCATGCCAAGGAGCTGGAGATTACCCAGACGGTATGTGAGGTGTTGCTCCTCCAACCTGAGTTTAGCCTCATCATGGCAGTAGAGGAGGCCATGTATGGACATATCTGAATGGGAATGTGAAGCAGAGTTGAAGTGGGTGGCTACCGGGAGATCCTGTCTATTGTGGCGGACAGAGTGGAGGTGCTCAACGAAGCGGTCCCCCAATCTGCGTCGGGTTTCATCGATGTAGAGGAGGCCGCACCGGGAGCACCGGATGCAATAGATGACCCCAACAGACTCACAAGTGAAGTGTTGCCTCACCTGGAAGGACTGTTGGGGCTCTGAATGGTGGCAAGAGAGGAGGCGTAGGGACAGGTGTAGCACTTACGCTTACAGGGATAAGTGCCGGGTGGGAGATCCGTGGGGAGAGACGTGTGGATCAGGGAGTCACAGAGGGACAAATCCCTGCGGAAAGCGGAGAGGGGTGGAGAGGGAAAGGTGTGCTTAGTGGTGTCCTGTTGAAGGTGGCGGAAGTTGCGGAGGATAATGTGCTGGATCCGGAGGCTGGTGGGGTGGTAGGTGAGGACAAGGGGAACTCTGTCCCTGTTGTGGTGACAGGAGGATGGGGTGAGGGCCAAAGTGCGGGAAATGGAGGAGATGCGGGTGAGGGCATCATTGATGACGGCAGAAGGGAAACCACGATCCTTAAAGAAAGAGGACATTTGAGATGTCCTGGAATGGAAAGCCTCATCCTGGGAGCAGATGCAGCAGAGACGGAGGAACTGGGAATAGGGAATGGCATTTTTGCATGTGGCGGGGTGGGAAGAGGTATAGTCGAGGTAGTCATGAGAGTCAGTGGGCTTGTAGAAGATGCCAGTGGACAGTCTGTCTCTAGAGATGGAGACCAAGAGATCAAGAAAGGGGAGAGAAGTGTCCGAGATAGACCAAGTAAATTTGAGGGTTGGGTGGAAGTTAGAAGCAAAGTCGATGAAATTGACGAGCTCAGCATGGGTGCAGGAAGCAGCACCAATGTAGTCATCAATGTAGCAAAGGAAAAGTTGGGGAGCAGTACCAGTGTAGGATTGGAGCACAGACTGTTCCACGTAACCAACGAAGAGGCAGGCATAGCTGGGTCCCATGCGAGTGCCCATAGCTATACCCTTGGTCTGAAGAAAGTGGGAAGAGCCAAAAGAGAAATTATTAAGTGTGAGTACCAGTTCCGCCAACTGGAGGAGAGTAGTGGTGGTGGGGAACTGGTGAGGTCTATTGTCCAGAAAGCAGTGGAAGGCTTTGAGGCCTTCTTGGTGGGGAATGGAGGTATATAAGGATTGGACATCCATAGTGAAAATGAAGCGGTCGAGACCAGGGAACTGGAAGTTATTGAAGTGGAGGGCATGGGATGTGTCCCGGATGTAGGTGGGGAGGGACTGAACTATAGGTGACAAAATGGAGTCCATGTCCCTTGATCTTTCCCCTTACTGGTTTTTCACCTGGCACCTACCAGCCTTCTCCTTCCCACCCTCCCCCAACTTTCTTATAGGGCCCCTGGCCCCTCCCTCTTCAGTTCTGTTGAAGGATCTCGGCCCGAAACGTTGACTGTTCGTTTCCACGGATGCTGCCCAACCTCCTGAGTTCCTCCAGCGTGTTGTGCGTGTTCCAATTAGCTGACATTTCCTGGAAATAGTTAAAAGGCATATAAAAAACAAACTACTACTCAACTGAATAACAATTTATGTATTTAAATGAAATACAGAAGAAATTAAAACACTACCAACACCTCTACAGTACTATAAAACTGTGTATTAGTTCCTCTTAGCTGTCGACAGAGGAATTCATCTGCCGTGTTCTCTAGATTGATTGTAAATAAATAAAATCACCTAGCGCAGACATTGGACTGCCTTCAATCAATGCTTTAGAAATTTGCATCCTCCAAATCATCATTTTCATTATAACATTGAAGATGATTGTCAATACCTTTGTAATTCCTAACTTGCTGAAGTAGTGAAATCATTTCATTTTCATTCCCCGCCATTTCTGGCATCTCCAAGCCTGAATGCTTGAGCAAAAGAGTTCTGAATTTTCTGACTGCTTATTTCTTGCCAACTATCAGTGACAAAAATCACTACTTTTTGAGTACAAACACAGGCAACTGATGCTATTTAGGAACTCGTTTTTGCATACCTCGACACTGTTTTATCACCCCTTGTTCAATCCCTTCAGACCTATGTTCGTGACACTTCTCACGCTCTTAAACTTTTCGATGATTTTAAGTTCCCTGGCCCCCACCGCTTTATTTTCACCATGGATGTCCAGTCCTTATATACTTCCATCCCCCATCAGGAAGGTCTCAAAGCTCTACGCTTCTTTTTGGATTCCAGACCTAATCAGTTCCCCTCTACCACCACTCTGCTCCATCTAGTGGAATTAGTCCTTACTCTTAATAATGTGACGAGAATACACATAAAATTAAGATGTTTGCTGGCCTGGGTTAGCATCAGTGACATCAGCAAGTGGTCTGCCACCTGCCCTCAGGGGAAGGAGAGATAAGGAACAATGGAGCAGCGTCTGGAGATGTGTAATGCAGGGACGTGGGAGAGAGAGCTGTCTGGAGCGGCTCCCCCCTTTGAACCCTGAACTGTTTGAAGTGATGGACAGGCGATACCCCAGCAGGGAGATAAAAAGGGACAGGTTCGCTAAGACAGAACACACACGACACCCGAGGTAACGAGACCCTGGAAGCGGTGCGCCTCTCACGAGTCGGTGGGAAGTATCAGACAACGACCAGGGTGGAAAGGTACGATCAGCGGGAACCCGGTGTGTGACCGCCCTTGCCTGGGTGCCGGGTTCACTGCAGAGGATCGACCGCATCTGGAGGAGGGGTCACAGTCGGTGACCTCAGGTGACATCACCAAGGACCCGCCCAAAAGTTGCTTGTGAGCCATCTCGCCGGTCTGTGAGTGAAGCAGTGTTCTGAATGATCAGTTGTTCCTGTTCTATCTCTCTCTACCCCAACCTTGTCCATCGCCATGGCAACGATTACTGCGAACTGAACTACTAACTGGACTGAACTTTGAGTCATTTTGAAATTTGGTCATTTACCCCTAGACAACGATAGAGCTTGATTGATGCTGTTATCTTAATTCTGGGCACATGTGTGTTTATCATCGCTGAACTGTTGCATTTATTATCCTTTCGATTACTGTGTTGCTTGTTTCTTTAATAAAACTTTCTTAGTTCTAGTACTCCAGACTCCAACTGAGTGATCCATTTCTGCT
The DNA here is from genome assembly GCF_963921235.1 of Mobula hypostoma. Taxonomy (NCBI): domain Eukaryota; kingdom Metazoa; phylum Chordata; class Chondrichthyes; order Myliobatiformes; family Myliobatidae; genus Mobula; species Mobula hypostoma. The sequence goes on along the minus strand of NC_086115.1, from coordinate 13,358,450 downwards.
GGTTTGGCAACCCAGTTACGGGGTACGTAACAATAATTTCTCCTTTTGCTCCTCCCATTTCCTCCAAACTAAAGGTGTAGCTATGGGCACCCGTATGGGTCCTAGCTATGCCTGCCTTTTTGTTGGGTTTGTGGAACAATCTATGTTCCGTGCCTATTCTGGTATCTGTCCCCCACTTTTCCTTCGCTACATCGACGACTGCATTGGCGCTGCTTCCTGCACGCATGCAGAACTCATTGACTTTATTAACTTTGCCTCCAACTTTCACCCTGCCCTCAAGTTTACCTGGTCCATTTCCGACACCTCCCTCCCCTTTCTAGATCTTTCTGTCTCTGTCTCTGGAGACAGCTTATCCACTGATGTCTACTATAAGCCTACTGACTCTCACAGCTATCTGGACTATTCCTCTTCTCACCCTGTCTCTTGCAAAAACGCCATCCCCTTCTCGCAATTCCTCCGTCTCCACCGCATCTGCTCTCAGGATGAGGCTTTTCATTCTAGGACGAGGGAGATGTCTTCATGCTTTAAAGAAAGGGGCTTCCCTTCCTCCACTATCAACTCTGCTCTTAAACGCATCTCCCCCATTTCACGTACATCTGCTCTCACTCCATCCTCCCACCACCCCACTAGGAATAGGGTTCCCCTGGTCCTCACCTACCACCCCACCAGCCTCCGGGTCCAACATATTATTCTCCGTAACTTCTGCCACCTCCAACGGGATCCCACCACTAAGCACATCTTTCCCTCCCCCCCTCTCTCTGCATTCCGCAGGGATCGCTCCCTACACAACTCCCTTGTCCATTCGTCCCCCCCATCCCTCCCCACTGATCTCCCTCCTGGCACTTATCTGTGTAAGCGGAACAAGTGCTACACATGCCCTTACACTTCCTCCCTTACCACCACTCAGGGCCCCAAACAGTCCTTCCAGGTGAGGCATCACTTCACCTGTGAGTCGACTGGGGTGATATACTGCGTCCGGTGCTCCCGATGTGGCCTTTTATATATTGGTGAGACCCGACGCAGACTGGGAGACCGCTTTGCTGAACATCTACGCTCTGTCCGCCAGAGAAAGCAGGATCTCCCAGTGGCCACACATTTTAATTCCACATCCCATTCCCATTCTGACATGTCTATCCACGGCCTCCTCTACTGTAAAGATGAAGCCACACTCAGGTTGGAGGAACAACACCTTATATTCCGTCTGGGTAGCCTCCAACCTGATGGCATGAACATTGACTTCTCTAACTTCCGCTAGGCCCCACCTCCCCCTCGTACCCCAGCTGTTACTCATTTTTATGCACACATTCTTTCTCTCACTCTCCTTTTTCTCCCTCTGTCCCTCTGAATATACCTCTTGCCCATCCTCTGGGTCACCCCCCCCCGTCTTTCTTCCCGGACCTCCTGTCCCATGATCCTCTCGTATCCCCTTTTGCCTATCACCTGTCCAGCTCTCGGCTCTATCCCTCCCCCTCCTGTCTTCTCCTATCATTTTGCATCTCCCCCTCCAGCTTTCAAATCCCTTACTCACTCTTCCTTCAGTTAGTCCTGACGAAGGGTCTCGGCCTGAAACGTCGACTGCGCCTCTTCCTATAGATGCTGCTTGGCCTGCTGCGTTCACCAGCAACTTTGATGTATGCTGCTTGAATTTCCAGCATCTGCAGAATTCCTGTTGTTTGCTATTTAGAAACTGACTGCTCTGAGCATGGTTTCGTGTTTAACAGCCATGCAAGTGCACATGACTGATGTTAGTTAGAAACTGTTCAGCAACAGTCTCCCACTCCATTAAGCATCATAGTGTCCCAAATAAATGAAGGGAATCCTCTATTTTCTCAATTTAGTTTTTGTTCTTTAAAAGTTGTCCCAAATAAACAGCTACGCTGATTAACCGGTGGTTCAATTAACGTGAATCTACTATATAAGTGGATATACTACTATATCACACCCTCTCCGTGAACTGTTTGTTCTTCTGCTATCAGGCAAACGTTACAGGAGCATCAAAACTAAAACCACAAGGCTACTAAACAGCTTCCTCCCACAGGCAGTCAGACTGCTAAATAGCTGCTCCACCTGACTCTGCTTTGGACACTTTTAACTTGCACTGGACACTTATAACTGATTTTAACTGACATGTGGCTGTTGTGTTTTACTATTTATTGTTATGTTTATTATTTAGTGTTGTGTTTGTTATGTTATGATTGCACTGCCCCTGAGAAACGCTGTCTCAGAGAAACGCTGTCTCATTCTGCCCTGCAGAGCTGATGTACGGTTAGAATGACAATAAAGTTTTTTGAATCTTTGAGTCTTGAATCTTTTTTGAATCTACAACGGGCAGAGAAAGTGAAGTGCAGGCAGATAATAAGATGCAGGGGCATGATGAGGTAAATTGTGAGATCAAAAGTCCATCCTATTGTATTAGAGATCATTCAATAGTGGAATAGAAGCTTTGGATATGAACATTGTGCAAGCAGAAGGGATTAGTTTAGTTAATCATTTATTTAGGCAGAATGGAATGCAAAAAAACGTTTTCACTCTACCCCGGTACCTGTGACAATAATAAACCAACTTACCAATTTAATTGCACGTTTAATTAATTAATTAACTAATTAACTGTTCCAGGATGCCTGGCTAGATTTTGGGTGGAATTTCGATTACATCCCTCTATTTCTCCATCTCTCTTTTTTTAACTTCTCGCTGTCTCTCTCTCTCTCCTCTCTCTCAGTCTGTCGCTCTTTCTCTATTGTACTCACATACACATAGTCACTCTCTCCTTTCCTGCCTCTCTCTCCCCCTCTGTCTCTCTTTCTTTCTCTGCCCCTTTCTCTCTATCGCTCTCACACATAGTGTCTCTCTCTTTCTTTTGTGCTCTCTCTCCTTTCCCGCCTCTCTCCCCTCTCTCTCTGAGCCTCACACATACATAGCATCTCACTCTCTTTCTTTCTCATTCTCATTCTCTCTCTCTCTCTCTCTCTATTGTACTCACTCACAGAACTTCATTCTGTCCTTTCCTGCCTCTCTCCCCCTCTGTCTCTTTTTCTCTCTCTGCCTCTCTCACTCTCTCTATCGCTCTCACACACAGTGTCTCTCTTTCTTCTGCTCTCTCTCTCTCTGAGCCTCACAGACACAAGCATCTCACTCTCTCTCTGTCACTCTTTCACACACAGCGTCTCTCTCTCTCCCTCTCGTACTTCCTCTCTTACATCACTTCTTCAACCACCACTTACCAACTTCATCAGTGACACATCAGGGAGATGAACAAACAGGATTTCCTTCTGGCGTGTGGGGTGGGGGCGCTGGGGAGGAAAAGGCAGACGTCTGCAGTCGATCTGTCAACACTTCCCAGTTGTGATGTGGTGTACAGATAGCCCAAGGCAAGTTCGGGCTGAGCTCTCATGCGTCACTTAAGCCTGCCACGCTCTTTCTAATGTGTGTGGGTGTGTTTGTATTTTAAATTGGATCTCTGACATGAGTTCCAGTTCTGCACCTCCTTCTGGGTCCAGCTGCGGGACTGTGGTTAGGCTGCTGGGGATGGTCTAAAAATAAAAGTGCAAAAAACGTTTGAGATAGGCTTTTGGGGTAGTAGTTTGAGAGATTCCAGGAAGCCCTCTTGACAAATCGGATATAAGCTCACTTGATAACCACGTCATGGCTCTTGTACTAATTCTCTACCTGCACTGCACTTGCTCTGTAATGGTAACACTATGTCAGAGGTTCCCAACCTCTTTTTGTGCCATGAAGCTCTACCATTAACCGAGGGGTCCGTGGATCCCAGCTTGGAAACCCCTGCACTACATTCTGACTGTACTTCATTTTGCTACCTCGCTGTGTTGTGACTGTGAACAACTTCACCAGAGAGACACTGAAGCTGGTGGATATATAAGTCTTCATTCAGAAAAACAAGCAGGTATCATTGGTGACACTCTTAGAACAAGAGACCTCCTAAACTCATAGTACATTACATTTTTGTACCCTTATTATCAATGATAACTCAATACAGTTTTAATAGTTACAATGACATTGTTTACCTCAATACCTTGAGTTGACATAAGTTGCATATAATTTTCAAACACCTAAATCTTCACGCTAACCCTCCAGTCACTCTAGATTGGACATTAATCACCATTGTCTCTCCAGCTGCCTTCATGCATATGCAGACATCTCAGGTGAATGAGTGTTTTCTGGTTTGCCATCAACCCCAGTCTGCAACTCCAGGAAGATCATGGTTCAGAGCTGCACTTTAAATTCAATCTGCAGTCCATATTCTGGTCTGAAGACCGGTTATTGTTGAAATTAATATTTGCTATATACCATAACTTCAGTACTAACAGATGCACTTACATTATGAAATTATCTGTCTGGACTTGTGTGCCACAAGTAAAGGCTTTTCACTGATACTGGGTACATGTGACAACTCCTGTCAGATTCCTTCTTCCTCAGCACTATACCTCTTCCATCTATCATCCCCCATCTTCTCACTCATTCCCCTCCCTAACCCACCCACCTTTCCCCTCACCTTCCAGCTTGTACTCCTTCTCCCCTTCCTCCAACTTCTTATTCTGGCGTCCCTCCTCCTTACCAGTCCTGATGAAGGGTCTCAGCCCAAAACGCCGACTGTTCATCCCTCTCCATAGATGCTTCCTGACCTGCTGAGTTCCTCCAGCATCTTGTATGTGTTCCTCCGGACTTCCAGCATCTGCAGGATCTCTTCTGTTAATGATACACCAGTTACTAATTAGATTAATTTTTTCATATAGCACAGAAACAGGATATTCGGCCTGACGTCCCCATGCTAACCCTCAGGTACCCGTCCATGCCATTCCCATGTTCCAACATCATCTGCCTGCGCTGCACGTTCTCTGTAACTGTTACACTTCATTCTGCACTGTGTTATTGTTTTACCTTGTACTACTCAATGTCCTATTCTAAAGAATTAATCTGTGTGGACGGTATGCAAGACAGGTTTTTCCCTCTGCCTCGATATATGTAACAATAATAAACCAAGATACTTGTGCAGGAGGGATACATTTGCATTGGAGCCTGTTCAAAGAGGATTTATTGGATCATTAGGATGTGGAAGCTTTAGAGGGGGTCCAGAGGAGATTTACTAAGATGGTGTCTCTTCAAAGAGCATGGCACACTCTCAGTGATTCAGGAACAGCTTCTTCCCCTCTGCCATCTGATTTCTGAATGGATATTGAATCCATGAACACTTCCTCACTACTTTTTTATTTCTATTTCTTAGATTATGAGAACACTCAGTCGTCGTTTATTGTCATTTAGAAATGCATGCATGCATTAAGAAATGATACAATGTTCCTTCAGAGTGATATCACAGAAAAACAGGACAAACCAAAGATTAACACTGACAGAACCACATAATTATAACATATAGTTACAGCAGTGCAAAGCAATACCATAATTTGATAAAGAACAGACCATGGGCACGGTAAAAAAAGTCTCAAAGTCCCAAGCCGATCGACTCCCAAGTCCCCACCATAAACCTCCAGGCACCAACAACTGCTGATGCATTGGAAGCAGCCGACCACAGCCGACACTGAGTCCATCCGTCCAAAAACTTCGAGCCTCCGACCTGCCCCTCCGATACAGCCTCCCAAGCGCCATCCTCTGCCGAGCGCCTTCGACCTCGTCCCGACCGCCGAAACAAGCAAAGCCAAGGATTCAAGGCTTTCTCCTCTGGAGATTCCGGACCATACAGTAATAGCAGCAGCGAAGTGGGCAATTCAGAAGTTTCACCAGATGTTCCTCCATACTCTCAAGTCTGTCTCCATCAAATCAGAATTGTGCACCGTCCCCTACTTGACAAATAACAGATATCATTCACCGGAGAGGCCGCGCGCGCTGCATCGCCCAGCCATCTTCTCCTCCTCCTGTTCCCCTTTCACTACCTTATTTAATTTAACTATTATATACGTAATGTGATTCAGTTTTTTTCCTGTTATTATGTATTGCTGCAGCAAAGTCAAGTTTCATGACACATGCCGGCGATATTAAACCTGATTCTGTCAGGCTGAGCAAGCTACAGCGTTTCTCCTTGGAGTGAGGGAGGATGAGTGACGACTATAGAGGTACAGTGTACAAGTTGATAGGAGGAATAGCCAGAGTCTGTTTTCCCCAAGGCACAAATGACAAATGACAAGAGGGCATGATTTGAAGGTGATTGGAGGAAGGTATGGGGAGATGTCAGAGGTAGCTTTTTTACACAGAGAGGGGCAGGTGCATGGAATGCACTGTTAGTAGTGGTGGTAGTTGCACTGATGGACGGAGAAGATCTCAGACCTTTCATCAGAGTTTTCTAAAAAAATCTTCCTATATTTATTAGTGCCTGAGGGCTATCTGATTTGTCCCAGCAACGGTTGGTGGTGCTGTGGAAGTTCCAATGTTAGTTAGTGGGGAGCCAGCAGAGGGAGGCAGTGAATAAGAGGCACAAAGCCATTTCATCAGCACTAGTGCTAATTATACGCTCTGTGTGTGTGTGTGTGTGTGTGTGTGTGTGTGTGTGTGTGTGTGTAATTTTGTATCAATAACCACCTACAATTTGCTTGCCAGGATTAAGAAGAATGGTTGTCAGGTTTGTAAGATTTAATAGAGCTTGACAGAGGATATTTTCTCTTGGGAAAAATTCAGAATCAGGTTTAATATTACCGGCATATGTCAAGAAATTTGTTAACTTTGCAGTAGCAGTACAATGAAATATGTGATAACAGAGAGAGAAAAAACACGAATTACAGTAAGTATTTGATGTGTGTGTATGTATATATATACACGCACACACATTTTTATATATATATATATATATATACGTTTGTGTGTGTGTGTGTGTGTATGTATATATATATATATATATATAGTTGAATTAAATAAGCAGGTACTGAGGTGGTGGTCATGGGTTCAAAGTCCATTCAGAAATTAGATGCCAGAGGAGAAGAAGCTATTCCTGAATTTTTGAGTGTGTGCCTTCTGGCTTCTGTATTTCATTCCTAATGATAGTAATGAGAGGAGGGCCTGTCTTGGGTGGTGGCGGTCCTTAATGATGGATGCCATCTTTCTGAGGCATCGCCCTTTGAAGTTGTCCTGGTTACTGCGGAGGCTGGTACCCAAGATGGAGATGACTAATTAATCTAGGGCCATTTGTGAAATAAGGGGAGTCACCCAATTAAAACAGAGATGAGGTCATTTTTTTTCTTAAGAGTCAACATTTTTGCAACTCTCTTCATCAAAGAGTTTTGATTTTTTTAAGGCAGAAGTAAGCAGATTCTTTATGAGAAAGGCGTGGGTTGGGGTAGGGAGGGGGTGAGATGTTATTGGGGTCAACATGATTTTTCTGATTGTTAGGGCAGGTTTGATTCCTTCCTCTGGCAGCTTGTTTTATACATGCATCATCCTAATCTAATCGAATCTAATTTGATCCTCGGCGTAAAAAAGTTGCCCCTCAGGTTTCTGTAAAATCTTCCTCTCAAATTAAACCCCTGCCCTCTAGTATTGTCCTGAATTTGTACATTTGATCAGATAAAAGAGTAAGTAAGAAAGATTTTCATGGGGAGACTATTGGCAAGTGGACAGGGATCATGGATGAATGAGGATCGTGGGTACAGGTCATTTGTATGGTTGGGTTGTTGCCACCGATTTCTAGTCCTGCACCACTGACAATTTATTCCCCAACCCCGTCCAGATTCTACCACTCACCTGCACACTGGGGGCAATTTAAAGTGAATCTCAGGGTTGTGTATATATACTTGTTAATAAAATTTACTCTGATAAAAATCACCCACCCAGACTCTTAGAGCCTCTTAGAACTGCTTGTGGACTTCAGAAAGGGAAACACATGCCTCCTTGCAGAGGGATCAGAACTGGAGAGAGGGAGCAACTTCAAGTTCCTGGGTGTCAATATCTCCAAGGAACTGACCAGGACCCAACATATTGACGCAGCTATAAGGCAGGCAAGACAGTGGCTATGTTTCATTAGGAGTTTGAGGAGATTTGGATTTCACCTGTCATGTGTGAAGCCAAGCACAGCTGTAGAACGGATGCTGTTAATGAGAGAGATAACGAGAGACAACGGAGAGCCATTCAAAATGCTAATAAGAGAGAAGAGAGAGATAACGAGAGAGAGAGAGAGAGAGAGAGAGACACACATAATTCAGTATGTTGGCGTCTGCCACAGACAGTTTGCTTTGAACCTGAACTGTTCATTAACAATCCTGCTGAGACAATAGGAAGTGTGAAGTTTGATGAACAGGTGATATCCCATCAGGGGGATGAAAATAGCAGGTTTGCTAAGACACAAGACACACACGCCACGAGACCCTGGAAAGAGTATTGTGCCCCACAAGTTGGTGGGAGTTTGGAGGACCGATTCGCGGAAATCAGCCAGAGGCTCACAGGGTGTAAAGGTACGACCAGTGGGGACCTGTTGTGTGTCTGCCCTTGCCTGGGTGCCGGGTTCACCACAGAAGAACGGTCGCATCCGGAACGGAGGGGTCACAGTCGGTGACCACAGCAGGATCAGAAGGCATCGAAAGGTTTGCCTGAAACCTCAGCTGTACCTCTCACTCTCTCTCTCTCCAATGGTACAACAACAGCGATTACTTCGAACTACACTAGACTGAACTGAACTCTGCTTTACCCTAAGACTGATCATTTTACCCCTAGACTGCGATAGAGCTTGGTTGATTCCTATTACCCTATTTCTGTGTATATGTGTATACTATCATTGCTAACCTGTTACATTTATATCCTTGTGGTTAGTGTACTGTATTACTTATTTTTGTTAATAAAACTTTATTAGTTTCTAGTAATCCAGACTCCAACGAATGTTCTATTTCTGCTGGTTTGACAACCCAGTTACGGGGTACGTAACACACCAAAAACACCTACAACTTTCTACAGATGTACTGTGAGAGCATTCTAATTCAGACATCCCACTTCTCCTGGGAGTTCCGGGAGTCTCCCGCAAATCGATAGTGGCTCCCTATGCCCGCAAGTTATATACAATATCCCAGAAATCGATTTTTTAGAGAGAGAGAGAGAGAGGGAGAGGGAAAAGAAAGAAAGAAAGAAAATAAATTAATCCTGCTTAACAGTCGACCTCTCTCTCTCTTTCATTGTCCATCAGTTCAGTTACTGCAGTCTGTAATGACGCTGAAATTATCCGGAAAACAATCGGTGTTGAAGTACAAAAGCCTGGCGAAGAAATTCCCAAGGCTGGCGGTGACAACCTGACTACACAAGGCTGTCCTATGCGGGCGGGGCGCGTTGGCGTCTTAAAGGGGATTAGAGCGGGGTTTAAATTGGAGCAAAATTCCGAAATCGTCCGCTAAGACACCCTCAAAAACGCTCACAGCAAGCAAATTCTTCCGGGGGGGGGGGGTTTCCTGAAACACTTCCACTTACAGGTACATCGAAGCTTGCGATGGGCTGGGTTTAAGTGCAGCCATTTTCAGAAGAAAAAACGATTTTAATAAACACCCAGCACCCACTGAGGTCTTGTCATTAGGACAGTGAACTGTTTAGCTGTGCTGCACACTTTATATGTATTTTGAATTACACTTTATTAAATAATATGGTAATATATTGTTTTATGTGGTGTGCGTGATATCTGTATTGTGGCTACACCGTGGTCCGGACAGAGGTTGTTTCATTTGTGGACAATCAGCCAGATGACAATAAACTTGAATTTGAAGATATAGAACTTCTAAATCACTCATTTAAAATCCCCCATTTCAATTTAAAAAAGTAAGTTCTGATCCCAACTATTGCAGGCAATATGTGTGTGTGACTATGGACGTATATGCAATTGAATGTTGTCTGAATGGACGTTAAGCGACGCACACCTGTGATAAGGATACACCTTATGCTTTTATTTCTTTTAGGGACCACAACATATTAGGGAGGCTAAGCGCAGGGAAGGCTGCTCAAGTATTTCACAGTTCTTTTCAGCAGAAAACCAAAGTCTGACAGAGAAGGTCACTAGAGCTGAGGTGTACTTTGCATCTTTCATTGTTGAGCATAACCTGCCATTCCAGGTGTGTAAGCACACAGGAAAATGTTTCCTGATTCAGAAATAGCAAAAAACTATGCCTGCTCATCAACCAAGACAGCAGCTATTGTGAACATAGCACATTAAGACAGAATTCAGAAGTCAGCTGTCTCACAAAACACTTGTGAATCTGATGTCTTGCAAAATTAACAAATTCATTGACACAGACTGCTATGAGGTTGAGACTTCCGGTTGAGACCTCCCTAAAATGAGGTTGAGACCTCCCTGAAATGAGTTTTTGCAGGGGGGGATGTCTGCTAATTGGCTGCATCACCATCTTGTTTGGGGTCAGGTGCTACTGCACAGGATCAAAATAAGCTGCAGAATATTGTAAACTAGCCTCCGTAGCTAGGAGCAGAGCCTCAAAAAGGTGGCATCCATCATTAAGGACTCCTACCACTCTGAACATGCCCTTTTCTCACTGTTACCATCAGGAATGAGGTACAGAAGCCTGAAGGCACACACTCAACAATTCAGCAACAGCTTCTTCCCCTCTGCTGTCTTATTTCTGAATGGATATTGAACCCATGAACACTACCTCACTGCTTTTTTATTTCCTGTTTTTTGTTCTACTTATTTAATTTAGCTATTATATACAGATATACGCTCACTGTAGTTCACAGTTTTTTCTCTCTATTATCATGTTTTGCATTTTAAAAAACTTCACGATATACGCTGGTGCTAATAAATCTGATTCTGGTTCCCCTCACTCTGACCTGCGCTGTGCCCCTGATACTGTGTTACTGTGTTGTCTATTCAGACCATTAACCTCCACCGTGCTCCCCTGCCCCCACCTCCGTTTCGAGCTCACCCTATGTGCCCTCTGCTCACTGCAACTCTACAACATATAACCCCATTCACTCCTCCAGCTCAGCCAGGGTCAGTGTCCCAAGCACTGGAATCCTGGCCAGAACCACCCTGCCTTTCACAGCTCACGCCTCTTCTGTGGTTCATTAACCCCTGCCCCCTTTCCTCCTCTAACAGCAGCAAAGCTTGCTCTTAAGCAGTTGTTCTACTACGTAAATCCAAGTTGTTGCTGTTGGAGTCCTGTGACGAATCTTTCCAGGCGAACTGCCAAGGCTCGTGAACTTTAACCTTCTTGGATGTGCATGGGTTAAATGCCAAATGTTTTCCTGACAGTTTTGTTTCCCTACCTTGGTTTGCAAATGGACTTGATCAGTCTTCGTATCAGTGCTCAGCGTCATACAGCATAGAAACAGGCCTTTCAGCCCATTGAATCTGTGCCAACCATCAACCACCCATTCAGAATCAGGTTTATTATCACTAAGGAATGTCACAAAATTTATTGTTTTGTGGCAGCAGTACAGTGCAAGACATTAAAATTATGCACTCTTCTTGCTATTTTCTTCGGACAGGAGGTATAGAAGGTTTAGATCCCACACCACCTAGTTTAGGAACTGTTGTTACCCTACAACCATCAGGCTCTTGAACCAGTGTGGATAACTTTTCTCACAACAGCTCTGAACTGGTTCCATAACTTACATTTTCATAACTTAACATTTTCAAGAACAATTTACAATTCATAGTCTCAGCATTTTATTTGCACAGTTTGTCGACTTTCACACATTAGTTGTTTGTCAGTCTTTGTATGTATAGTTTTTTTTAATAAATTATATTCTATTTCTTTATTGTCTTTTAACTGCCTGCAAGAAAACAAATCTCAAGGTAGTATGGTAACATATACATACTTTGATAATAATTTTTTACTTTCACTTCAACATTAGGACCTGACCTTTGTGCAAGAGAGTGGATAAAGTCCTCCAATATTAACACCTGTGATCACTTCACCTTAAGGACATAGAACTCTGTGAACACTGCAGTCTCTTCAGTTTCCAGCCATACACTCTTATATTGGTGGAGTAGAAAGCACAAAATGTCGCGTTTAGTTTGTCAGCGTTGCTCCACGACCAACCAAGATTCAAAACTGTTTTTGCAGTCTGCCTTATCTCCCTCTCTCACACTAAGGCATTTCTTCTGACCTTCATCCCAGTGCTGAAATGTTAAACAGCTCCAGAGTAAACAATGCAATAAATTCTACACAGATGTTGCTGGGACTTGAGGACATGAGCTATAGGGAAAGTCTAGATAGATGAGGACTTTGTTCCATGGAGGGTGGGAGAACGAGGTGAGATTTGACAAGAGGTATACAACACTCTCGGGTGTATAGACAGCATAAATGGAAGTAGGCTTTTCTTACTGAGGTTAGGTGAGACTAGAACTAGAGGTCATGGGTTAAAGGTGAAGTGAAATATTTAAGTGGAACCTGAGGGAGAACTTCTTCACTCAGAGGGTGTTGAGAGAGTGAAAAGAGATGCCAGCCCTAGTGGTGGATGCAAAGTTGATTGCAAATTTTCAGAGAGCTTTGGATGGGAGGGCTATTGCCCCGGTGTAATTTAATGTGACTGGGCAGAAGATTGGGTTGGCATGGACTGGAAGGGCTGAGTGGTCTCTTTCTACGTGATTAGGCAGTGGAATACTGATATGAAATGTGTGTGTGGGGGGCAGGGGTTGAGGGTGGGTTAATCAGACACAGGCCAGCGTCATACACCAACATCACTCTCCCTCCTTTGAGACAGTAGGGGCTGTACCTGGCCCTGACTGTGGGAGGAGATAGCTTGCTGGTTTTCCTGTCCTCGTCCCAGCCTACACACGTCTAATAACAGCACCCACGTGCTAGGAAGTGAGCACACGGATGCTCTAACCAGTGTTAGAGTTGTTGAGAGGGACGGGGACAACTCTGTTCCTGAACAATCAATCTTGAGGCCAAATTCCGGCCTACTTTAAACCCACCTCTCTCTGGCCAGGTTATGGATCATTCAACAACAAAACTGGCCACTCAGCCCATCACATGCATGCCATCCATTGTACATAACTACACTAGTCCCTTTCAACAGCAGTTAGATCAGAGACGTCTATGCCTTGCCAACTCAAGTGCTCATCCAGATGTTTCGTAAGTGTTGTGAGCATCCCTCCCTCCGAAACCTCCTCAGGCAGCACATTCCAGATGTTACCCCGGAGCTGGAGGACTGTCTGCATGTGTGAGTGGGAAAGAGGTAATAGGGGCGTGTTGGGCTGTTGTTCTTTTGTTTTTGTTGCTCTACTGAACACAAGGGGCATGCCGTGCTGCGTTGGAATGTGTGGCGACACTTGCGGGCTGACCCATCACACCTTTGGGTTGCGTTGGTTGCTAACACGAATGGCACATTTCACTGCGTGTTTTGGGGTACACGTGATCAATAAGTTACTCTGAACCTGAACCCGAATCACACGTCTCAAGGGGAAGACATGTCACCTCAGATCTTTATACCAATTGGCTCCTGTTTCAGACGTGAAAAAGGATTCTTACCATCTACCCTATCCCTCCCCCTCTATCACATCACTTCTCTATCTCGTCAAGAAACAGACCAAGTCAAGTAGGGTTTTATTGCCACCTGCACAAGTACAGTGAGGTACAGATACAGTGAAAATCTTGCTTGAAGGCACGAAGATTCAGACAATGTACCGAACAGGTTGAAATAAATTGCACAAAGCAGTGAAAAGGCAGTGCAAGACAAGACATTGTGGTATAGATAGGGCAAATACAAGCAGGTTTTCACCACTGAGGTTGGGTGAGACTAGAACAAGAGGTCACGGGTTAAGGGTGAAAGGTGAAATGTTTAAGGGGCTCCTGAGGGGGAACTTCTTTGCTCAGAGAGAGGACCGAACTGCCAGCGGAAGTGATAGATACCAGCTTGACAGTAAAGTTTCGGAGAAATTTAGTTAAGCATGTGGACGGGAGGGGCAAAGAGGGATATGGCCCTGGTGCAGGCTGATGGGACCAGGCAGAATAATAGTTTGGCATGGACTAGGTGGGCCAAATGGACTGCTTCTGTGCTGTACTGTTCTATGACTCTATTCGCGCAAGAAATACTGCAATTCCGCCAGAGTGCAAGGGACGGTCTTTAGCGGTCTGTCGCCGAGCTAGGGTCTGCAATTCAGATCACAAAATACTCTAAGCAAACCTCTCCAAATCTGCCTTGGAGCGGGTGAGACCAGCACAGACTGGTTTGATGCTGGGGCGTCAGCAACTGTGCAGTTTCCTGATTTAGTCTCACTATAAAACACATCAACCACCACTTCACTACAATGAGGTCATTTCTTCTCAATCACACAGGGCTCCCTCTTAATCTCTCTGTCATGTAACGTAAACTGTTAAATCTGACAAAAGACCTCACGCACTTCATTTTGAAAGAAGCACAGTTTATTTCGTCTGGCAACGTAAACACAGCAAAACACAAAACATACCTATGTGTACCACTCATCTTCAGGTCATGTGTATTGGTTTATTGTTGGCTCCTGTACCAAGTTACAGTGAAAAACTTTGTTTTGCATGCCAGCCATACAGATCATTTCTTTACAGCAGTGCATTAAGGTGGTATAAGGGAAAACAACAGCCAGATACAGAATAAAGTGTTAAAAGTTTCAAAGAAAGTGCAAGTAAACATTGTGCAAGATCACAACAAGATAGATTGTGAGGTTGAGCCCATCCCAGTGAACGTTCAATGTTTTTTTAAACAGCAGGATAGAGCGTGTCATTTAGCCTGCATGCTTTCTGTCTTTTGCCTGATGGGAGGGGGGAGGAGAGAGGATGTTCCGAGTGGGTGGGGTCTCTGATTCGGCCGGCTGAGGCAACGAGAAGTGTAGACAGAGTCCATGGAGGGGAGGCAGGTTTCCATAATGTGCTGAGCTGTGTCCACAACCCCCTGCAGTTTCTTTGCGGTCACAGGCAGAGCAGTTGCTGTCCCAAGCTGCGATGTATCTGCATAGGTTACTTTCTATGGTGTATTAATACAAACTGCTGAGGACCCAAGGTGCCTCCCTAAGTTACTTAACCTACTTAGCTAGCAGAGGGTTAATGAAGCTTCTTGACCATGGTGTCTATGTGCTTGCACCAGGGCAGGTTCTTCATAATTTGAAGGTCTCAATCCTCTATATGAAAACATATAATGAAATGAATCGTTTGCGCCAATGACCAACACAGTCCAAAAGTATGCTGGGCTGAGCCCGCGAGTGTTGCCACGCTTCCAGGGCCAACATAGTGTTCCCAAACTTATCAATCCTAACCCTTGCACCTTTGTAAAGTGAGAGGACACCTATGCGGCCACAGGGAGAACTTACAAAGTCTTTATAGCCATCGGGGGAACTGAACCCCGATCACTGATGCTGTAAAGCGTTATGCTGCAGGTAATTAGCACCGCTGAAACACAAACACCCTTACAATTTGACGTAACGTATACCGTGGGGCACCGTGGTAGCTTAGCGGTTCGCGCAACGCTGTTACGGTTCAGGATGTTGGAGTTCAGAGTTCAACTCCAGCGCCATCTATCAGGAGTTTTGTATGTTCTCCCCATGACTGTGTGGATTTCTTCCAGGTGCTCCAATTTCCTCCCATAGTTCAAAGACATACCAGTTCGGAGGGTAATTTGTCCTTACAAATTGTCCTGTGAGAGGCTGGTATTAAAACAGGTGGATTGCTTGGCAGTGCATCTCATCGGAAGGGCCTGTTCCGTGCTGTATCTCTAAATAAAAATAAATAAGTAAGTAAATGGAAGGCTACCTGGCCACCAAATTTCACTGGTAATGGTCTTAGTCACATATGATGGGCTAGCAATTACCTATCACTCTGGGACATCCAAAAGGGATGTGCTATGGAAATGCAAGCCTCACAACCTTGCCCAATCATCACCCTTCCAAAAAAGGGATCTCATTCGTTGACAAATTGAGGGAGACATTTGAGTCAAAGAGTCAGAGAATAATACATCAAAGTCCCTTTGGCCCGTCTATTCTGTACCAACCTTAGATGATGCCCATCTAAACCAGTCCAATTTGCCCCACATTTGGCCCATATCCCTCTCAACCTTTCCTATCCCTGTCTCTGTGCAACTATCAATAAATGTTGTCATTGTACCACCCACAACCACTTCTTGGCAGCTCAACCTGCTGTGTCAGGTTGCCCGTCAGGTCCCCTTTAAGTTGTTCCCCTCTCACCTTAAACCTGTCCTCAAGGTTTTGATTCCCTTACTCTGGGAAACAGATGGAATACATTCACCCAGTCTATGACCCTTATGATTTTATGCGCCCCTATAAGACCACCCTTCAGTCTCTTACATGCCAAGGAATAAAGTCCCAGCCTTCCCAACCTCTCCCAATAACTCATGCCCTTGAGGCCCATTTCTCTCCTGAACTCCCTGACAAATCAGGGCAAGGTGAAGGATCAGAGGTGGGGTGGCTGGGTATCACAGCAGGTTTTTTTTTAAATCTATCTTTATATCTGTCTATGTATGTAAACTAATCTCGTGCATTTATATTTAGTGTGTTTTATTGTGTTCTTTATGCCTACTGTGCATTTTTTGTATAAAAATCACTTCGTTCTTCTTCGTGCTTGTGTACTGCCGAATGACAATAAATAATCTTGAGTCTTGAAAAAAGTATTAGTTCACTGCGGTGTTTCCAAACTTCTTTGGATTGAAAGACTGCCCTACTTACATTCAATAAAGGGTGTGCTCTCTCTATTTGGAAAGGTATGCAACGTCCCACAGTATCAACAAAAAGAATGTCAGTGAAGAGTGCTGTCCTTTCAAGCAATTCCTTTCTTGTACAGAATACAATGTTCTTTTGGAGCAAGAAGATGTTTTTTAACATCCTTGTAAAGATTACAAATTAACGGAGTTAACATTTTGTCGGTCCAGGAACCAGTTCTGGTTAAGGTCTTACCTAAGACTGCTGGGACTGTTGTAGAGACAGGGGCTTCTGGCGTGTTGGTGTAGCTGTTCAGTTTTGGTGAATGAGGAATGGATTGGGGATGAGGGGAGTCGGAGAGGATGGGATGACTAATACTCCCATCTTTTATTGGATGATGACCTTATGAGTGATAACTTGATCATGGGATCAGCAGTGGAAAGGATGAACAGCTTCAAGTTGCTGGGTGTCAACATCTCTGAAGATCTATCCTGAGCTCAAGATATTAATAAAATTATGAATAATTGTATTATTTATGGCTGTATTTCATTAAGAGTTTAAAGGAATTTGGTATGTCACCAAAGACGATGTGCTGTGGAGAGCATTCTGATCAGTTGCATAAGAGCCCAGTTTGGAGGTGTCAATGAACAGGATGGGAAAAGACTGTGGAGGGTTGCAGACCTAGCCAGCTCCGTCAGGGGCACAACCCTTCCCACCACTAAGACGTCGTAGAAAGGCGATGCATCAAGAATGCGGCATCCGTTATAAAGGACGCTCAACACCTGGGGCATGCCCAATCCTCACTACTACCATCAAGGAGGACGTGCAGGTGCCTGAAGACATATACTCAGCATTTTAGCAACAGCTTCTTCTCCTCCACCATCAGATTTCTGGACGGCCCATGAACCCATGACTGCTACCTCACCAGTGTGCTCTTTTACCGCGACATTTCTTGTAGTATCTTTTTATGCATCACATTCTATTGCTGTGCCTCAAAACAACAAATTTCATGACATATAACAAAATTTATATCAGTGATAATAAATCTAATCTTGATTCCGAGGAACCTTACAGCTAGTTATGAACACAGCCATGAACGTGTCTTGTGCATGTACTAAGCTGGAATGGTGAGAGGACGCCGGAGACCAGGAGCCCTGAGACGAGCGGATGAGTGGAGATCAAAGACCCCGGGAGATGGAACGTTCCAGGATCTCGGACACCTCCCGACCAAGAGCTGCTTCAACCATCAGTGTAGCAGAGGTCTAAGGGCATCGAATCCACAATTTCGGCAATGTCTCCATTTGGTATTTGCTTCCCGAATCCTAGCCCAGTTCAGGTGAAGGATTACCCACTGTTCCACTGGAACGTCAAATGGTCACTAGACAGGGATATGTCTGAATTTGTAGACAGTGAATTCTGAACTGCCCTGGCCTTTACTGGTGACGTGGACCCTGGTGAGTGAGTGAGTCTCAACCGGATACTAGGAAGAACCTTAAGGTCCTCAAGAGCTTTCTGAAAGAAAATGGGCTTGGGGTTAAGCTCAGTCAGACCCCTGAGTTCTATATCACTTTTAAAAATTAAAAACTCCGTCAATCAGTGGCTTTTTTATTAAGGTAAGATTAATTAGCGTAGTGAGCACTACTCTTTGCAATACTAGCGACCCAGGTTCAATTCCGCCTGTCATGATGGCGTTCCCCCGATGAAGTGCCCAACTCAACCACTATTTTTGTCAGCTCTCTCCCAATAGGCATAAGGAAGTTCTCCTTTACATCTTTCAGCTCTGAACCTTAAAGCAGATCCCCCTTTGCATTTATCACTCCTCCCAATGAAATAGACTATGTGCTTGAGAGAGTGTAGAGGAGATTTACAAGGATGTGGCCTGGATTGGAGGGCATAGCTTATGAGAATAGGTTGAGTGAACTCGGCCTTTTCTCCTTGGAGTGATGGAGGATGAGAGGTAACCTGATAGAGGTGTATAAGATGATGAGGGGCATTGATCGTGTGGATAGTTGGAGGCTTTTTCCCAGGGCTGAAGTGGCTAACATGTGGGGCCAGAGTTTTAAGGTGCTTGCAAATAGGTACCAAGGAGATGTCAGGGGTAAGTTTTTCACACAGAGAGTGGTGGGTGCGTGGAATGCATTGCTGGCAACGGTGGTGGAAGCGGATACAATAGGGTCCTTTAAGACCCTTTTAGTTAGGTACATGGAACTTAGAAAAATAGAGGGCTGTGTGCTAGGGAAATTTTAGGCAGCTTCTAGAGTGTGTTACTTGGTCGGCACAACATTGTGGGCCGAAGGGCCTGTAATGTGCTGTAGATTTCTATGTTTTATGTTATACCTTGTCTGTGTCCCTCATGACCTTATATAGGTCTATCAGCTGAACTCATACATCCCGAGGGCTTTCATACAGAAAGAAATAAGTTTGTGAAACAGTTAATAAGAATTACAAGTAATTAGATAGATAGATAGATACTTTATTGATCCCAAAGGAAATTAGTCTCATTTTAGCATTACAAGTGAACAGATATACAAATATTTGAAGATAAGTAAGAAAAAAATAAAAAATAAGTTACCACAAACAGTCTAACAGGAGGGAGTTATCACTTCCCCAGCTATAGTTTGACTCATTATGGAGCCTAATGGCCGAGGGTAAGAATGACCTCAAACAGCACTCTTTGGAGCAGTGCAGTTGTCTTAATCTCTTACTAAAAGTGCTCCTCTGTTCAGCCAAGAGGGTGAGAAACATTGTCCAGAATCTCCAGGATTTTTGGTCAGGTTCTTTAATACATATAATAAAGGCTATTTAGCTGGGAAATTCCAGAAAATTAACCATCAGTTGCTTCTATTTAGTGAAAATAGTTCTGATTAAGCATGAGTGTGCTGTATCTGGGAAATGAGGAAATAGTTTAAGTGGCTGAGCTCTGAGTCCATGGAAAAGCACCTCGTGATTCAAATGCTGAGTCTATCTCTGCCTGCGGTTAACTGTAGCTCTCTGTAGCTGGTCTAAACCAGTTCTAGGCTGCTGTTCTCGAGAACAAACAAAAGAGATGTGAAACTTAATCATCGCTCGCAAACGTGGATGAAAGAGTGACGAGAATGAGCAAACCAGCCCCTCATTAACTGCAACCTCGCAGAAAACTATCAATCCAAAATAGGAAGTGCTGGAAGCTATACTTGCTGGGTGCAAAAAATAGATGTTTTGTTTTCATCGCGTGCCAACTTGTACTCCTTCGCCTCCCCCAGTCTTCTTATTCTGGCTTCTTGCTCATTCCTTTCCAGTCCTGGTGCAGGGTCGCGGTGGAAAGCACATTCCTCTCCATAGATGCTGCCTGACCTGCTGAGTTGCGCCAGTATTTTCTGTGCATCTCTTTGCATTTCCAGCATCTGTAGTAACTCTTGTGTTTTAAATTACGTTGTCACTGTCCGTTTTTTTTTGCTGGAAAGTCTGCTCGTTGTTTCCTGGTAATTGCCTAGGATGTTTGGTACATATCCATGGCTCGTCAGGCTAGTCGAGGATTACAGACTCTCCTGGCTGATGTGCTTCCTCCCGCACTTTGTATTGCTCTTCATTCCTAGCACCTGCTGAATCTCAATCTGGCTATGACTTAATTTTGTTTTTCAGAATAAAATTTATACAAGGCTTTTAGCACCCACAGGTCATCTGCTCAACAAGCAGTGTTTGACATTATGGCACATTAGGAGTTTTGGGACAGGTTATTTTGACCTTTGCTAACTCTAAGGCCGTATTATTGACCTGTTGCTAGAGAATTTTCAGGGTCAGGTCCCTCTTCCTGCAGTGTGCTTGTCTGACTCCATTCGGAGCTATCGGTGCAGTTTTAGCTTGTCGACGGGGTGGGCGGGTGGTGGGTTGCTACAGAGGATTATTAATTCTGGGCGATACCGGAGAGGAGGGAAAGGGTTAGCCCATGAAGAGACAGCCAGTCGTCTGAAATCATACTCGCTGGAATTCAGAAGAATGAAAGGGGATCTTATAGAAACATAAAATTATGGAAGGGATAGATAAGACAGAGACGGAAAAGTTGTTTCCATTGGTAAGAATCTAAATCCATTCCCCCAAATCCCCTAGTGAGATTAAAACTAGGAAGCATAGCCTCAATTCTGGATACTAGATCTAGGACAGAGAAGAGGGGAAACTACTTTTCCCGGAGAGCGGTGAATCTGTGGAATTCCCTGCCCAGGCAAGCAGGAGTGGCTACCTCATTAAATATACAGTGGATTCTGGTTAATCAGGGCAGGCACTTATTTGGGACAACTTTTCAAAAAATATTTCTAAACTCCAAGGAATATGGACCCAATCTGTGGAGCCTCTCTTGATAAGGCAATTCTCTCATCGCAGGGATTAGCCTCGTGAATCTCCTCCGGGCTGCCTTCAATATTGTGTTTTAAATAAGGAATTTAGGAATTTGGGGGCTGTGACTAACCCCCCATACAACTGGAACAAGGTCTCCCTATTCTTAAACTCCAACCCCTTCGCAATAAAGGAAATTATTTGTCCTTTGTAATTACTCATTGGACCTGCATGCTAAGTTCTTGTGATTCACATTTAGATCACTCTCAGCACTCATCCACAGAGCTGGGTTTCAAGTTGCAGTTTGCAATAAGTACAGAGAAATGCCTGAAGAAAGATAATTCACGGTTCCATGCTGAAGTAGTGAGGGACTGGACTGGAGAACTAATCTGATACATCCCCGGAGACCGGCAAATTTCCATGGATGTACAGAGGAGAGCTTTCCGACTGGCTTCATCGCAGCCTGGTACGGAGCTCCCAGTGTGCAGGACTGCAAGAAAGCTGAAGAGGGGGGCTGTAGACTCAGCCATCACAAGCACAAGCCTCTCAAACATCTAGGACATCTTCAGAAGGCAGCATCCATCAATAAAGACCCACGCCATCTGGGACATGCCCTCTCCTTGTTACCACCACCACAGAGGAGGCCTGAGGGCCCACACTCTTCTCAGAAAATGCAGAGGAGGCTTGACTCAGAAGCAGGGCGGCAGCTTAGCGATGAGTGATCCTTTCAATAAGAAGCTGCAAAATAACAAGCCACCAGGGGCCACAAAACAGGAGAGAACAGATACTTAACACAACAGGGCAACGGGGTAATTAAAGGCTAGGAGCAACTGGTTAAGGCTGGCTGGTTTGGTGGGTGAAGAAAAGATGTGGACGAGATTATGCTCCCTCAAATTCAGAAGAATGAAAGGGGATCTTACAGAAACATAAAAATTATGAAAGGGATAGATAAGATAGAGACAGAAAAGTTGTTTCCATTGGTAAGAAGTCAAGTCACTTTTTACTGTCATTTCGACCATAACTGCTGGTACAGTACACAGTAAAAACGAGACAACATTTTTCAGGATAATGGTGCTACATGAAACAATACAAAAACTACACTGAACTACGTAAAACAACACAAAAACTACACTAGACTACAGACCTACCCAGGACTGCATTAAGTACACAGAACAGTGCAGGCATTACAGTAAATAATGAACAAGACGATAGGCACAGCGGAGGGCAGTAGGTTGATAGTCCGATGGGGGAAAAACCGTTGCATAAATAAACAGCTGAATGGCAGTGTCTGGGATCACATCCATTTCTGTACTCCCGCCAAGTATTTCATTGGAGTCGGATGTCGTCCAATTTAATGTCCATTGGAGAGCAGAGTGGACGGGAGAGACGGCCGGCTAGGGCTTGCTTTTTTCCCGGCACAGACTCCTGCCCGCTCGCCTCGCTTCCGCTTCCTCGCACACCGCTTACGATGTCCCCACCTGCGGCCCTGGCATCAGGCGACTCCGGGGACTACGGGCCTGATTTCCCCCAGGATCAATAAAGTATGACTATGACTACTATTCTCTCGGCAAGCGGAGGTCACGCAATTTAACCAGCAGATCTTCATGAAGGTTTGTTTTCGGGCGATCTCTGTATTGTAGCAGTATCTGGCGACGGTAGATAGTCGCTCTGTTATCCATTGCCCTAAACCCTAATTGTGCCTTAAAATTAAATTTAAAAACAAATTAAAGTAGCACCAGATCCAAAAGGCCGTTGCTACCGTGCCGCGCTGCCTGCTGGACCTGCTGAATCTAAATCTATTCCCCCGAATCTTCAGGCTGTGTCTCCTAATGAAACTAAAACTAGGAGGCATACCCTCAATTGGGGATAATAAATTTAGGACAGAGAAGAGGAGAAACTACTTTTCCCAGAGAGAAGTGAATCTGTGGCATTCCCTGCCTAATGCTCTATATATAGTCAATGTTTAATCCCTCAAACAACATTCAAACTGGAACAGCATTGTAATAACAATATTTAAAAGGCAATACAAGCCAGTACCAATTCCAATAATAATTCCACACCTCCCTTCCCTCCTTCCTTTCCAGTGCTGATGAGGGGTGTCGGCCCAAAACCCCTCGAACGTATATTTCCCTCCACCGATACTTCCCGACTTGCTGAGTTCCTTCAGTATCTTGTGGGAGCCACTTGAGATTTCTGGCCTGTGCAGAATCTCTTGTGGGCACCATGGCTTGCGTGGACGAGTCAGGCTGAGGCCAGGGACCTGTTTCGTGCTGTATGGCTCTGTGGCCCTGAACTCCTCTGTTTCTGGGATCTTGCTATGCATAAGAAAGCTGTTCCAATCCACAACATTCAAATTTAAACCAGAAGTTAGCTGTTTCACCGGCTGTACAGTTCCTTGGCCAGTCTTTTATTGTGAGAGCCTACTCCTCCCCACGCCCCCCCCCCACCACCCTCCAGTTCCGACAACATCAAAGCTCAGTTGCCGTGGTTATTAGTTGCAAAGTGATCGCGTGTCTCCTTGCAGGAAGAGAGTAGCGGTTCAGGTTTCACAAGGGACTGAAAGTGGAAGAGCTCTATGTCCTCGGGAACGGCTGGTCTGAACGCGGGGAGGCACCTAATCTGGGTCGCCGAGGAGCGATCGCGTTTGAAAGTTGCGCTCTGAGTCACAGGGTCGGGGAAACCATCCTCCTCGTTGACACGCCAGTGACTGGCTGACAAACCTGCCTGAGCTGGTCCCAGCCGGCTGGGAGTTGATTACAGGGCGTTTATTCCACTCCTCTGACTGCATGTGCTTGGTGAAAGATCAGACAAGAGATGTTTTCTTCCTCCCCTCTCTCTCTCGTGCACGCTCTTTCTTTCCTTACTCTTCCTCTTTCTCACTATCTTTCATTCTTTTTTACCCTCTCCCTTTCTTGCTGTCTCTCTCTTTTCTTACTTTTATCACTCTCTGCTTTCCCCCCCTGCTCGTTCTTGCTGTCTCTCCCTTTTTTTACTTTAACCACTCTCTTTTGACTTTCTCCCTCTATCTCTTGTTGTTTCCCTCACTCTCTCCTTTCTGTCTCTCTCTTGCTTCCTCTCTCTCTCTCCCCCTTCCACCCTTACTTGTGACCATTCAAGAGCAAAGGCTGCCCTCGACACTTTAAGTGGGTGGTCAGTGTGGGCAGGGGTGCTTCACACCATTCACGAGACAACCCTTTATATAGCAGTGACCGAATAAATTGTGGAGGCTCAAAGCCAAGCTTTGGAAGACAAACTTTTGAATGCAGGTCTAAATACTGGATTTAAACCTACTTGGTCGCAGAATGAGCGTAAAATGGCGGAAGACAAAATTCCAAATTGTGCTGCAGAATAATGAAAAAATTTTAAAAAGCATATCAACAATATTATATATTCTATAACAATTATATATGGTATATATTTAAGGCTTTATCAACTAGACTGGAAAGTAAGGATGTATCAGACCCCAGCTATCTGGTCAGTGGGTTTTAATAAAGATCAAGTGGGTGCACAGAAGGTTCACAAGCAGTAGGAAGGGTACGTAATAGGATAGGGTGAGCAGACTGGGTCTCTATCCTCTTGCGAAACGAAAGCTGATGGGAAATCTAATGGGGAGTCTGTAAAATGCCGAAGGAGCGGGTGCAGTTTCTGCTTGTCGGGAAGAGGGTTACCACAGGTCATCCACATCAGAGAGTCAACAAGAAGTCCAAAGGGGAAGGTCAGAGAAACTCCCCCCCACCCCCGAGAACGGCGAGAATGTGGAGCTCACTCCCACGGGGAAGGGCGGCGGTGGAGAGGGTTGATGGGGGAGGCTAGACGATCAGAGGACAGAATAGAGGGTCACCCTGAGAGATGAAGATGTGGGGGAGAGTAATGGTTGGATTAATTGGCAGTATTTCCCATATAATTTCACATAAAGAGATCACAATACTGCCTTTAAAATCCACTTATTCATTGATGGTTCAAAGTTTTCCCAGTCTCACCTGCTCTGGGCTTGTGTATAACTTCATTGGCCGCATCAGTCAGGAGGGTCTGTAATTCCCAACGTAGTCTAACAAGCCATCGATACGTATCAAACCTCCGAGGCCCAAAGATAACGAGCAGGCAAAAAAAAACACACAGTGACAATGAAGTTTTAGTCACAAGAGATTCTGCAGATGCTGGAAATCCTGAGCGGTGACACACACACACACACAGGGTCAGGCAGCATCTATGGAGAGAAATAAACAGTTGATATTTCAGGCTGAGACCCTTCATCAGGACACTGTTTTTTTATAATTTTAATTTTACAAGCTGGTTGTTTAAGTATAGATAAATGTGTTCATTTTATAAAGTAAATGCCGCTTTAAAATGAAATTATCATATCCAGTGGCTTTAAAAATGCCAGAAGCTTATTGGCGAAGGATGAAAATTCCTTTATTTTGTTTAATTCCTGGTGAACAGGTCAATTAAAACATCATAAAAGTATTGTCCGAGTTATTATGTGGATTCTTAGACTCATACAGCATGAAAATAGGCCATTCAGCCCACCAAGTCTATGCCAGCCGCCTATTTAAAAAAGCAACCATTTAAGAAAGCAGCATCCATCATCAAGGACCCCACCATCTGGGCCATGCCCTCTTGTTACTGCTATCGGGCAGGATGTACAGAAATTTTAGGTCCCTCACTACCAGGTTCAGGAACAGTTATCACTCTACAACCAGCAATTCCTGAACCAGTGTAGATAACTTCACTCACCCCAGCACTAAACTGATTCCAGACTCATTTTCAAAGACATTCTCAGTCTCAGTACTTTTCATTTATTTGCACCATTTGTCTTCTGGTCCACACTGGGTGTTTATCAGCCTTTGATATTGTATGGATACCTTTGTAAATTCTACTGTGTTTTAAAAAAATTTTTATTGTGAATGCCTGTAAGAAAATGAACCTCCGGGTAGTATAAGGTAACATCAACGTATTTCGATGATAAATTTACTCTAAACTTTAATCAACAACCCCCGTCTTCCCCCTCACCCACACACCAGTAGTAATTTATAGCAGCCAATTAACCCAGCGAACTGCTTGTCTTTGGAAACGTGCAAAGAAACCAGAACACCCAGAGGAAAGCCTTGTACCACTCTGTTTAACATGAAATCCTCTCCGTGTTCAAGACTGCATCTGCTGCCGTGATTCCATCTTTTCATTGTTCCATCATTGACAGTTGTATCCCCTCTCAGAACTTTGCCCCCTCTCCACCCCGCCATTAAAACTCTCTCTTTATAATGGGACCTCTCTGACTCAGCTTTGTGCCTTATCACCCCAACCCAAACCTAACAGAGACACCAGCAGATATTCTTTGTGAAATGTGTTGGGATGTTTGACTGTGTTCTATAAATAGATTATGAGATACAAGAGACTGCAGGTGCTGAAATCTGGAGCAACAAATAATCTGTGCAGAGGAAGGGATTATCCTGAACCTGAACCATTAACAATTCCTCCCTCACCCCACACATGCTGCTCAGCCCACTGAGTTCTTCCTGTGGTTTGATAAATCAGCCCACCTTCATTTACTCAGCTTCACTGAGATGAGGGAGGCTTTTGTGGCTAAATATCTTGTAGTTATCACAGCACGTGTGTTTCTCTTGTTCTTATGTCACAAGATCACAAGGCAAAGGAGCAGAAGTAGGCCACTCAGCCCATCGAGTCTGCTCCGCCACTCCACCATGAGCTAAACTATTCTCCCACCTAGTTCCAGTTTCCGGCTTTTTCCCCATATCCCTTGATACCCTGACTAGTTAGATACCTATCAATCTCCTCCTTAAACACCCTCAATGATCGGGCCTCCACAGATGTATGTGGCAATGAATTCCATAAATCCACCACCCTCTGGCTAAAAAAATTTCTCCTCATCTCTGCTTTAAATGGGTACCCTCTTATTCTAAGACTGTGGCCTCTTGTCCTGGACTCACCCATCAAGGGAAACAGCCTTTCCACATCTATTCTGTCCAACCCTTTCAACATTCAAAATGTTTCTATGAGATCACCTGTGTTCCTCTTGTAGTTATGTCGGCACGCGTGTTTCTCTTCTGCTTTACTTTTGCTTATGCAATGATAATGTACAATCCATGGCCACATTGTTAACTTGAGATTTTTTTTGGGTGGGGGAGGAGGGTTAACGGGGATTGAAGTTGAAACTCCTCTGATGAATGCTGTGTGCATAAGTGAAAGGTATTGCTGTGGAGCCAGGGTAACACACACACACACACAATGCTGAAGGAGCTCAGCAGCTCAGGCAGCATCTATGGAGAGGGATAAACAGTCGACGTTTCAGGCTGAGACCCTTCATCGGGATTTTGTGTGTGTTTACTCTGCATTTCCAGCATCCGTGAATTTCGTGTTCATGATTTACTGCACAGCCAGAGATGGTTAGGACTGGTCGTTTAAAAACACCCATTCACAACAGTGATCACTTTGGACTAAAAGCTACCGTTAATTCTATGTTTTTCTTGTGAATGCTGCTTATATGATGTTAAGCACCGGCGAAGTTTTTCATTGCACCTGTGCATACATGTATTGTACACATGAGAATAAACTCGACGTTAACAATTCGAGCATCCAGTTTTGACATGGATAGTTGTAACACTCTAATGCATTTATCAGCTGTATTAATCAGACATTAGCATTAACGCATTGCTTATAAGTGAGTTACATTTGGTAGTTTATTAAGTAACTACAATACGTAGACTAAAAAAAAATCTTATTCTGATGCAATTGCTGTTGGTCATTGCAAATCCTGTCAACCATAGCCACCCCTAAAGTCAACATTGTTTACAACGCCTTGGGAGCTATTTTTTTTCACAATCCCGAGCGAACAACTACACACCGACTGTAACCAGCTCAAACCAGAACGGCTTCCCCAACCTGTGTGCGCCAGAATTACCAGGTTACATCATGCACTTCCCCCGCAGCAGGTTGATTGACGGGCTTCTCGAGACTCCGATTGGCTTCCTGCTGCTGTCAATCATAAAGGCGTGACCTAAGTTCCCGGCACGGGATTGGCGAGCTGTTTCTTCGCTCCCCGCAGCCCGCACGGGAAAGGGTGCTCTGGCATGTCAATCATTCTGAGCGACGGCAGCCCGCCTCCGGGATCCAAATAAAAGCTGCAACCGGTTGCGAGCGGTTTGGAACGGAGCAGAGCATCGAGATCCGGAGGCCGTTGGCTAGCGCTGGACGCTTGCAGAATGGAGCCCTACCCTGCTCCGTGCCCCGTCTGCCCGGCATGGTTTGGAAGCAGGTGGGAGCGCAAAACCAGGAAGAAGGCATCGGCCAACATCTTCCAAGGCGTGAATCTGGGACAGATGCAAGCGCTGTTCAGGAAAAGCGGCGACGAGAACGCCGAGGAGAGAGCCAGGATCATCTGGGAGAGAGAAAAGCACGGGGACCAGGACTTTACCCAGGCTCTGATGGAGCTGAAATCGAAGAAGACCCAGCTCTTTTTCCAGCACAATAAAACTGGCGCAGAGTTCTTGGGACTGATTTGGGTGAAAGCCTTTAACAAACTGCGGTAATTATTTGCACTTTTACCAAGCAAAAAAACTGGAAAACCTTTGCTTTTGTATAATTTTAAGAAAACCTCTACCTCAAATTTTCCCCAACGCATATGCATCGCTTTGAAGCTCTTACTTGCTTTACGCAGTTTCTCACTTGCAGTTTTTAATGTGTGCGTGTGTATAAAATTCTCGTCATGTTCCCCAGCATCAGGGATGGAGATTGGGGTTGTGAATACGAACCCAACGGCGTCGTGGAGCGGTCGCAGAGAAGCAAGATTAAGCGAAAGCGATTAATCACAAAGAGGTCGCTCAGGAACCTGCTGTAAAATCGGGGACTGTCACTGCGAACTGCTGCATCAACTCTACGAAAACCACGTTGCAATAATTGCGAACTATTGGGGGAAAATGAACTTACTGTATTAATATTTCGTTTCCGCTGGGAAACTGTTGTCCATATTGCTTTAATTTTTATTTAAAATTCCGAACACTAAAACTGTCTTTTTGAATCATTCCGTTTTATAGAGAAAAATGTCCTGCGTTTCAATAAATTTGTGTCATTATTAAAAACCATTGTGCATTTCTTTTTGGGTAAGCCAGGGTGAAATCTATATTCATCATTTTCATTGAACGTGCACCTGTTTATTTTGTAATACGGCCTTTAATATTCACCACACTTTAGTCTTCCAAGCTTGGGTCTTGGGGGTAGATTATAAATAAACTTTAAATTTAACTCTGATGCTTATTTACTTAAGTATCCGGTTTGAAGAGAAAAGTTCCAGCATCATTGCTCATCCACTGGGGGCTTGGTCTATCTGTCCAAAAACTAGAAACACGGGAATGGAGACTCAGGGCAATGTGCAGAGCAGTGGCGAGCCAGTGAAGTAACTCTACTAGGGGGCTAGCATGCACATGATGGACTGAATGGTATATAGCAGCATAGGAACAGACCCCTCAAGTTCAACAGGCAACAGAGGAATCCTGCAAATGCTGGAAACGTGAAGTGCACAAAATGCTGGAGGAACTCAGCAGGCCAGGTAGCATCTATGGAAAAGAGTTAACAGGTGACATCTGATAAGGGTGTCAGCCCTAAACGTCAACTGTTTACTCTTTTCTGTAGATGCTGCCTGGCCTGCTGAGTTCCCCCTGCATTTCGTGTTTGTTGCCTTCAAGTTCAAGTTTATTATTTGACCCTATATAATGGCCAATGAAACACTTGTCAGGACCAAGGTGCACAACACAGTACATAAAACTCGCACACAACTCAATATTACCACAAATAAATATATATACCAGAAGATTGGCACTTAGCATAAAGTACATTTAAAAGTAATGCTGCGGACACTTCATAGTTGATGAGGTGGGTGATGGCATGGAGTTCAAACTAACTGGTCCAGACCAACCAAGATTCCCATATCAGCTAGTCCTGTTTACCCTGTGTCCCATGGATGGCTTGTTGTATTGGTCCACAGCATAAAAACAGTTAGAAACCCCTGCTCTAAATCTTTTCTATCCATGCACCCGTCCAATTCTGGGTGGGGGTGGGGGGAGCGGTCACAAATCACTGTGGCACTAACTGCCTTAGATGCTTCCTTAACGAGCCTGTTCCACTAGTTACTGTACTTAGAGTTGTACAGTAAAGAAACAGCCCCTTCGTCCCAACTAATACACAGCAACCAACTATCTAAACTAATCCTATTAAGGACCCCTATCACCCACAACATGCCCTCTTCTCATAATTACCATCTGGAAGGAAGTACAGTAATCTAAAGACCCACACTCAACAGCTTGAGGACAGCACCTTCCCATCTGAATGGTCCATGAACACTACCTCGCTGCTTTGCTCTTTTTACACTGCTCATTTTTATCCATTTCTTACTGTAATGTTTTTTACTGTCCTGCACTGTACTGCTGCAAAACAAATTTCACAATGTACAGTATGTCATGATAATTCTCTTTTGCCCATATCCCTCAAAATCTTTCCTATCTGTGTACCTGCCTGAGTACCTTTTAAATGTTAAGAGATGTGCTTCAAACACCTCCTACATACATTCTGCATACATATCACACTCGTGTAAAAGTTGCCCAAGTTCTTACTAAATCTCCTCTTTCACTTTAATCCTATGCCTTCTAGTTCTGTATTCCCCAACCCTGAGAAAAAGGCAAAACTTATTCACCCCTCTGTATATCCCTCATGACTCTTATTTGCTGTCTAGAGATACTGGAAAACCATTTCACTGAGTATCACTCAGGGATGGGCTCTGGGCTGATAATAAACTTTTATTCATTTACTGACACATATGATTGTTATCATATCAGAATATCAGTCCTGGAACTAGCTTGACAGCCACAGCTCCCCTACTTTCTGAGAAGTTTGTGTAGATTCCGCATGTCATCTGAAACTTTGACAAATGTCTGTAGAGGCCCAAGAACGGAAAAACCTACAAAAAGTAGTGGATACAGCCCAGTCCATCACGGGGAAAGCCCTCCCCGCCATTGAACACATCGATAGGGAGCACTGCCAAAAGAAACCAGCATCTATCATCAAGGACCCCCGCCATCCAGGCAGTGCTCTATTCTTCTTGTTGCCATTGGGAAAGAGGTACAAGTCCTGCACCACCGGTTCAGAGATAGTTATTACCTTTCAACCATCGGGTTCCTGAACCATGAGTAACTACACTCACCTGAACTCTGAAATGATTCCACAACCAAAGGACTCACTTTCAAGGACAGTACAACCCATGTTCTCAGTATTATTTATTTACTTTTTAAATGTACCTTTTCATTGACTAGTCCATAAGACGCAGGAGCAGAATTAGGCCATTTGGCCCATCGAGTCTGCTCTGCTATTTCATCATCTGATCCATTTTCCTCTCAACTTGATTCTCCTGCCTTCTTTCCATAAACTTTCACGCCCTGACTAATGAAGAACTTATCAACCTCTGCTTTAAATCCACCCAATGACCCAACCTCCACAGCCACCTGTGGCAACGAAATATCATGCCATACCTATGTATGCATTGTGATAATAAATTTACTTCGAACTTTGAAAGGGTTGAGAGACCTATCATGTTGCTTTGAGCCACGGAATCATGCAGCACAGTAAGAAGCCCTTTGGCCCATCATATGTATGCTAGCAATCATGTATTGCCCCCTATACTAATCCTGTTTACCAGAACTTGCCCCATTGCCTTCTATTTCAAGTGCTTGTCTGGATATTCTTTAATCTCTGCCTCACCACCCCTTGAGGGAGCACTACACTCAAACACAACGTCAACTAGTTGTATCTTCCGGAAGGTCTCACTCTCTTCAGGTTCATGAATGTCTAAATGAATGAACAGCCTGTCGATTATCCAGTTCAGCTTATGTCATTGCATGATCCCCATGAAATGCCCAGGTGGTTTGAACTCAGCACCAGATAATTAGTCCAGAGCTCTGACATAGCAGTTAGTGAAGTGCTGTTACAATGCCAGTGACCTGGGTTCGATTCCCACCACTGTTTATAAGGAGTTTGAACATTGGGTTTCTTCCAGGTGCTCTAGTTACCTCCCACAGTCCAAAGACGTATATGTTAGTAGGTTAATTGGCCACATGGGTGTAATTGGGTAGCGTGGGATCATTGGGCCGGAAGGATTAGTTACTGTGCTGTCTCCCCAAATAAATAACTAAATATCTGAGTTATCATATCAACACCCATCAATCACTAACTACTATTTCTACATATCTCATTATACTCTTAACTAAAAGGAATCTCCCAGTAATATTACCTTAGAGTCATAGACTAATACAACATGGACACAAGCCCTTTGACCCAACCAATCCCTGCCAACCATGTTGTCTGCTCAGTTAGTCCTAATTAGACCATAAGACATGGGAGCAGAAGTAGGCTATTCAGCCCAATTGTGAATTCAACTTATTCAACCTAATCTCTTCAAACTGGATTGAGGAATAAATTGAGGCATATTTATTGAGAGAACCTTCATCCTTTAGAATGGGGGGAGCTATGAGACCATAAGACATAGGAGCAGAATTAGGTCATTCAGCCCATCGAGTCTGCTCTGTCATTCAGTCATGGCTGATTTACTATCTCTCTCAGCTCCATTCTCTTGACTTCTCCCCGTTACCTTTGATGCCCTTAGAACCTATCAACCTCCCCTTTAAATATACTCCATGACTTGGCTCCACAGCCATCTGTAGCAATGAATTCCACAGATCCACCACCCTCTGGCTGAAGAAATTCCTCCTCATTTTTGTTCTTAAGATATGTCCTTCTATTCTGAGGTTGTGTGCTCTGGTCCTAGAATCCCTCACTTTAGGAAACATCCTCTCCACATTCACTTTATCTTGGCTTTTCAACAGTCAATTGGTTTCAATGAGATTCCCCCCTCATCCTTCTGAATTCCAGTGAGTACGAGCCCAGAGCCATCAAACACTCCTCATATGTTAACACTTGCATTCCTGGGATCATACTTGTGAATGCCAGCATATTCTTTCTAAATAAAGATCTATCCTTGTCAACCTCCCCCTATAACTTAAACCCTCTTGAATGGTACTTTAATTTTCATTACACTTGCCCTATATCTACAACCAACACAGTGGGTAGCGGTCTCATGGGTAATGGTCTTTCCTCGCTGCCCAATTATTCAGGTGCAACTCTAACTACTGGTGTTGTCTATGCATCCTCCTTATGACCTTGCGAGCTTTCCCTGGCCACTCTGGTTTCCTCTCACATCCCAAGGAGGCACCAGTAGACTATTTTGCCACTGCACCCCTCGTGTGTGTTAATGGCGAAACAATCAAAGGAGAGACACAAGAAACTGCCGATGGTAGACTGAAGCAAAATTCAAAAACCTGGAAGAACTCAGTAGATAAGGCAGCATCTGTGGAAGGAAATGGATAGCTGATGTTTTGGGTCAAGATCCTTCATCTAGACTGAAAGAATCAAAATCAAGTTTATTATCATATGTCATGAAATTTGAAGTAGAGTGTAATCCATTAAAAATCACAATAAATTACAATAAGAAATACTTAAAATATATACTAAGTAGTGCAAGAAGGGAACAAGATTGGTCAAGTTCAAGTTTATTGTCATCTACTTGTACATATATACAAACAAATAAAACAACCTTCCTTCGGACCACAGTGCACCCACACAACGTATAACACACAGCACATAAACCAAAATATTATGCTATAAATAACTTAATAGAATATAATTCAAAATATATGTAATAAAGCACGGCACAAGTGTACAGTTAACAGCTCACTGTCCTCAGTGGTCCTAAAATGTTGAGTATGGATCTTCAAACTCCTGTACCTCCTGGCTGATGGGAGCAAAGAGAAGAGGGCATGGTCAGGAAGGTGAGGGTCCTTACTGATGGATGCTGCCTTCCTGAAGAGCAGAAGCTGAGGTGCAAGGGTGAGCAAGAGCTGGCAGGTGATAGGAGAGGAGGAGCAATGGGCAGATGGAGGAAGGGAGTGTAGTGTGGTGACAGAGGCTGGGAGGTGATGTGTGGAGGTGGCAAAAGGCTGCCGATGGTGGAATCCGATGGGAGTGGAATGTGGAGCATGGAATTAAGTGAGGGAGATGGGAACAGTAGGGAGAGGGGACTCCATGGGAGGAGCATGTGCGTGAAGGGGAGATGGAGTGGGTGGTGGAGGTGATAGAAGTACAATATCTGGGAGCTGGGACGGGTGTGTGGGAAGAACTGCATCATTCAGGAGGAAAGAGATATATATGTGATAATCAATGGAGAGTTGACAAGTCAGAGAGAATAAGCTGCAAAGATACAGGGCAATAGGAGGGGGAATGGGTCCAAAGGGATTGTTCTACTAGGAAACAATATGAACCCAGTGAGACTGAATGGCTTTTTTCTTGTACGCAAGCAATAACCACAAATTAATTAAAACAGTCCAGATTTACCCGGTGAAAGGAACTTCTTTACTTCCCATTGAAATTAATAAAGCAGAAAGATAAGATTGAAGTTATCAACTGGTTTGAACTAAAATAACAAGTTTAGGATTAGCAGACACAGATAAAACACTCACACACCTTCAAGAGAAATAAAACCACATACGGCAGGAGTTAACTCAGGGGACACAGGCAAAATGGAGTGGGTAGGGACTGGGAAAATGAGGACTGCACGGTGGTCTGCATAGAGCACTGCATAATGCTTTGAGAGGCTGGTCAAGGATTACATCTGCAGCATGCTACCACACAAACTGGAGCCTACCGACACAACCAATCGACAGATGACGCAATAGCCACTGCTCTACGTACCGTCCTTACACATCTGGAGAATGTGAGAATGCTGTGCTTGGACTGCAGTTCAGCATTCAACACCATAGTTCCATCCAGGCTCGACAAGAAGCTTAGCAACCTCGGCCTTGACCCTTCCTTGTGCAGCTGGATCCTGGACTTCCTGTCAGGATGCCAGCAGGTTGCAAGAGTGGGCTCCCTCACCTCCCACCCTCTGACTCTCAATACAGGAGCCCCTCAGGGCTGCGTACTGAGTCCCCTCCTTTACTCCCTGTAAGCCCATGACTGTCTCGCCACCCACAGCTCCAATCTGCTAATTAAATTTGTCGATGACACTGCATTGATTGGCCCTATCTCAAACAATAACGAGGTGGACTACAGGGAAGAAGTCACCTCTCTGACACAGTGGTGTCAAGAAAACAACCTCTCCCTCAATGTCGCAAAAACAAAGGAGCTGATTGTGGATTACAGGAGGAATGGAGATGGGCTAACCCCTATTGACATCAGTGGATCTGGGCTTGAGAGGGTGAACAGCTTCAGGTTCCTCAGCACCTACATCATCAAGGACCTCACGTGGTCTGTACACGCCAACTGTATGGTGAAAAAGGAACAACAGCGCCTCTTTCACCTCAGATGGTTGAAGAAGCTTGGTATGGGCTCCTAAATCCTAAAAACTTTCTACAGGGGCACAATTGAGAGCATCCTGACTGGCTGCATCACTGCCTGGTATGGGAACTGTACCTCCTTAATCACAGGACTCTGCAGAAAGTGGTGCGGACAGCCCAGCACATCTGTAGTTGTGAACTTCCCACTATTCAGGACATTTACAAGGACAGGTATGTAAAAAGGGCCCGTAGGATCAATGGGGACCCAAGTCACCCCAACCACAACTTATTCCAGCTGCTACCATCTGGGAAACGGTACCGCAGCAGAAAAGTCAGGACCAACGGGCTCCAGGACAGCTTCTTCCACCAGGCCATCAGACTGATGAACTCATGCTGATTTGAGTATACTCTATATTACATTGACTGTTCTATTTATTATAAATTACCATGATTGCACATGGCACATTTTGATGGAGACGTAACATAAAGATTTTTACTCCTCATGTACGTGAAGGATGTAAGAAATAAAGTCAATTCAATTTATTGTAATG
This sequence comes from Mobula hypostoma, assembly GCF_963921235.1. Taxonomy (NCBI): domain Eukaryota; kingdom Metazoa; phylum Chordata; class Chondrichthyes; order Myliobatiformes; family Myliobatidae; genus Mobula; species Mobula hypostoma. The sequence goes on along the minus strand of NC_086115.1, from coordinate 13,322,631 downwards.
CTTTTCCAGCACCAGCAGCGCAGGTTCAATTCTGCGGCTATCTGTAAGGAGTTTGTATGTTCTTCCTATGAACCTGGGGCAACACAGTAGGGGACAGTATAACACTATTACAGCATCAGCGATCTGGGTGCAATTCTACTGCTGTCTGCAAGGAGTCTGTACATTCCCACTGTCATCACTCCACTCCCAGGGTCAGAAGGTGTTGAATCGTTGTGGGTAGAGCTAAGGAATGCCTACATATAATAGTGTGGGCACGTGGCCAAGTGGTTAAGGCATTGGACTAGCAACCTGAAGATCATGAGTTCGAGCCCCAGCCGAAGCAGCGTGTTGTGTCCTTGAGCAAGGCACTTAACCACACATTGCTCTGCAGTGATACTGGTGCCAAGCTGTATGGGTCCTAATGCCCTTCCCTTGGACAACATCGGTGTCGTGGAGAGGGGAGACTTGCAGCATGGACAACTGCCGGTCTTCCATACAACCTTGCCCAGGCCTGCGCCCTGGAGAGTGAAGACTTTCCAGGCGCAGATCCATGGTCTTGCAAGATTAACGGATGCTGTTTTTTTAGAGCTAAGGAACTGCAAGGGTAAAAGTACTCTGATGGGAGTTATATAAGACCCCTAAACAGTAATAAGCATGCAGTCTACAAATTACGGTGGGAGGTAGAAAATATATGCCAAAAGGGCAATATTACAATAGTCATTGGGGGATTTCAAAATGCAGGTAGATTGGGAAAATTAGATTGCAGCGGGATCCCAAGAGGGAGAATTTCTAGAATACCTACATATAATAGAGCAAAAATTAGTGGTAAGTTAGAGCATTTGGAAGCCTTTAAAAACCAACAGAAGGCAACTAAGAAAGTCATTAAGAAGGAAAAGATGGAATACAAAAGTAGGCTGGCCAATAATATTAAAGAAGTGTGGTAAACCATGTATATAGGTTGTAACTGGGTTACCTGTCTAGACACGCCCCTCTGCTGACTGCTCCTCCCACAGTCCAGGACAGACATATGTGGGTCCATTTTACTGTTAATAAAAGCCTTTCAGTATTTACTCTACTTCCAGTCTTTTGGAGTAATTGATAGTGCATCAAGATTCTTTAGATTCTTTAAATTCTTTAGATACGTAAACTGTAAAGGAGAGGTGAGAGTGAAAAATGATGCTGGAGAGGTAGTAATGGGGGAGAAGGAAATGGTGGACAAACTGAATAAGTATTTTGCATCAGTCTTCACTGTGGAAGGCAATAGCAACATGCCGGTAGTTTGGGGGCATCATGAGGCAGAAGTGTGTGAACTTGCAAATACTAGGGAGAAGGTTCTTGGGAAACTGAAAGGTCTGAAGGTAGGTAAGACACCTGGACCAGATGGTGTAAACCCCGGGGTTCTGAAAGAGGTGACTGAAGATATTATGGAGGCATTAGTAATGATTTTTCAAGAATAAATTGATTCTGGCATAGTTCTGCAGGAATGGAAAATTGCAAATGTCATTCCATTTGTTGAGAAGGGAGAAAGGTACAAGAAAGGAAAGTATAGGCTAGTTAGTCTGACCTCAGTGGCTGGGAAGATGCTGGAGTCAATTGTTAAGGATGTGATTTCAGGGTACTTGGAGGCACATGTAAAATAGGACACAGTCCGCATGGTTTCCTTAAGGGAAAATCTTGCCTGACAAATCAGTTGGAATTCTTTGAAGAAATAACAGACAGGAAAGGCAAAGGAGAATTGGTGAATATTGTGTACTTGAATTTTCCAAAGGCCTTTAACAAGTTAAGAGCCCGTGATATTACAGGGAAGATACTAGCATGGATAAAACAGTAGCTGATTGGCAGGAGGCAAGAACTGGGAATAAAGGGGGCTTTTTCTGGTTAGCTTCTAGTGACTAGTGCTGTTCCAGAGGGGTCTTTGTTGAGACCGCTTCTTCTTACGTTCTATATGTTAATGACTTGGATGATTGAATTGATGGTTTTGCGGCAAAGTTTGCAGATGCTATGAAGATAGATGGAGGATTAGGCAGTTTTGAGGAAGTAGAGAGGATACAGAAGGACTTAAACAGATTTGGAGAATTGGCAAAGTAATGACAAATAGAATACAGAGTCAGAAAGTGTATGGTCACACACTGGTAGAAGAAATAAAAGGGTAGACTATTTTCTAAATGGAGAGAAAATTCAAAAGATCTGAGATGCAAAGGCACTTTGGAGTCCTTGTACAGAGTTCTCTGAAGGTTAACTTTCAGGTTGAGTCTGTGGTGAGGAAGACAAATGCAATGTTAGCATTCATTTAAGATGGACTAGAATATAAAAGCAAGGATGTAATGTTGAGGCTTTATAAAGCATTGGTGAGGCCTCACTTGGAGTATTATGAGCAGTTTTGGGCCTCTTATCTAAGAAAAGATATGATGACATAGAAGCGGGTTCAAAGGAGGTTCATGAAAATTATTCTGGGATTGAAAGGCTTGTCGTATGAAGAGCATTTGATGACTCTGGGCATGTACTCACTGGAATTCAGAAGAATAAGGGGTGAATGTGGATTAGCCTCAACAGAGTGAATGTTTCCTGATCTGGGGGAGTCTAAGACTAGAGGACGCAGCTTAGACTAGAGGGGCTTCTTTTCAGAATGGAGATAAGGAGAAATTTCTTTAGCCAGAGAGTGGTGAATCAGTTGAATTTGTTGCCACAATTGGCTGTGGAAGACAGTCATTGGGTATGCTTAAGGCAGAGGTCGTCTGAGCATGAAGGGATATGGGGAGCAGGTAGGAGATTGGGGCTGAGAGGGAAAATGGATCAGCCATGATGAAGTGGCCTAATTCTGCTCCTACATCTTATGGTCTTATTCCAAAGCTGTACAGGTTGGTACATTTATTGGTCTCAAGGGTGTAATGGGTGGTGCAGGCTCTTTGGGTTAGAAGGGACTGTTACAAAGCTGTACATCTAAATAAGTAAATAGAAACACTGGTAATAGTCTCTTTGTGTCAACTCAACAAAGTCACGCACACTTCCACTGGCAGGCACCATGGTGAATGATGAAATGTCAGTCAGAGAGGCTCTGTGTGTCACGACATGAACACTGTTGGTGTGTACCAAAATGGAAACTGGCATGGCAATGGAGAACGTTGGGGACACCCAGGACAGTGAAGAAAGAGATAGTGTTATTGACTGATGACCTTGCTGAATTACTACTATACTGTTTAGTCAGAGGGCTCCAGAGTTAGAGTAATGTAGGGGCAGAGGGAACGAGGTCCAGTGACCCTGTCGTCAATAACTACCTTTCGCCCTTGCGGTTCCGTACCTCTGCAGGACTGTGTCACGCCTGGCACCTGCACTCCCCCATCATCAGGAGCGCGCAGAGCCGAGGCCTTGCCAAAATGTTATTCTGCCTAGTCCCATCAACCCACAGCTGGACCATATCTCTCCATTGCCCAAACTTCTCTTAAATTGATTGGTTGTTGGACTTACTGAGTACGCTCGCAAGAAAATGAATCCCAGGGTTGTATAAGGTGACATATATGTACTTTAATCATGGATTTACCTTTGAACCTTGAACTAGTAGGTTAAATTGGTCACATGGGTGTAATTGGACTTGTTGGGCTGGAAGGGCCTGTTACCAATGCTGTATATCTAAATAGTGTGTGTGTGTGTGCGCGCGCCTGCCCTTAACTCCTGGTGGAGTCACAGGGGTGTCATCATGACAAGCTTCTTGCACCGATCTTTTTGGTATACTCATCGTATGGCGCGTCTTGGGCATCTGAAACCCGGCGGAGCCCATCCCTCTCTAGGTTTTATTTTTACGACGTCTAGTTGTTAGCTCGACACTCAACCCAGGCACGGATGGAGAGCGTGCAAGGGAGCCGGCCAGATTCGAACTCGGCACCTCTCGCCCCGAAGTCCAGCGCTGATGCCACTACGCCTCCAGCCGGTAGATAGATAGATAAAAAACGGGACATGAAATGGTTACTGTGTCGTGGAGAGATACAGCACGAAAAGGCTCTTTGGCCCACCAAATCCACATTCACTTACATGAGTCCAACACTGTAATTTTATTCCCCCTCCACCCCAGCTGCCACATTCCCATCCGCTCCCCACAATCCTACAGCTCGCCTACACATGAGGCACAACTTACAGTGGCTATGTAACCTGCATACTTTAAGACGTTGGAGGAAACCAGAGCACAGAGGAAACCCGCATGGTAGTGGGGAGACCATGCAAACTCCACACAGACGGTACCGGTGGTCAGGGTTGAACCCAGGCCTCTGGTGCTGTGAGGCGGCGGATCTACCCACATCCGACAGCATTGAGGGGGACGATCAGCTGTGATCCTGTTGAAAAACAGAAAAAAACTTCTTTTAAAATGATTACAGGCCTGATTTGCTGCTTTAAGCTCCCCGTCAAATGTCATGTTAGGGAAGGGAGAGATGATTAACTATATTAAAACAAACTGTACTAAAGGCCATCATTACGAACAAAACCACATCTGCTTTAGATATCGCTCATTCTTCTTTAGACAATTGCACTTTCTGCAGCCCTTGACGCAGAAAGAGGGCTCACGGTTACTCAGTCCTTCCCAGAGTCAATATTTCCATAGGTTTTTCCCGTTCCTGAATCTCAGGTCTCAGATGAAGGGAAATGAAGACAGTGACTCATCGCAGCAGTCCAAAGATTGCTGCGTATCCACAAACAAATGGGCGAAGTCACATAAACATAGATGAGTTAACAAACGAAGATGTGGGAAAGCCCGGGGAGGAAGTTATGAACCCAGCAAGCAATTCCTGCTTCAAACCCTGATCAGCATCAAACAAAACTCTGTTAGAGTTATGGGAACAACACGTAGCAGCCAATGTCCTGAAGGAACTCAGTGGCTGATCGGCATCGGTGGTGGGGTAAAGAAATTGTCAACATTTCCAGTCAAAATCTGGCAGCAGGTCATTATCAGGGGTTCAGCTGGTCAAATCTCTCACTACCTCTTCTTTCAGTTAGTCCTGACAAAGGGTCTCGGCCCGAAACATCGACTGTACCTCTTCCTGCAGATACTGCCTGGCCTGCTGCGTTCACCAGCATTTTTTTGTGTGTGTTGCTTGCATTCCCAGCATCTGCAGATTTCCTCATGTTCGCGAAAATATTGACTGTCCATTTTCCACCACAGATGCTGCTTGACCTACTGAGTTCCTCCAGCAGGTTGGTTGTTGCTCCAGATTCCAGCATCCTCCATCTCTTTTGTCTCCATGGTAATAACATTCTTGTTTTAGCGTCTGATCTGTATGTATTCTGCCAGGAACATTTCGGTACATCTGTAAGAGCCACCATTTCACAGCACAATTGACAGGTGTTCAATCCGCCCATGCGAAATTTGCACATATTCTCTGGGGTTTGCACACTCCCTCTGTCATCGCATGGTTTTAGTCTGCCTGCGTGGAGTTTGCACGCGCTCTCTGTGACTGCAAGGTTTTCCCCTGAGGGCTCCAGTTTCCACCCCGATCCCAAAAACGTGCAGGTTGGCAAGTTTTTCTTTCCGCAGGTCTGCTGAAGATTTTCAACATCTTCTGTTTTAAATTTACATTTCCAACATCTGCAGTTTCAAAGATGAGAGATTAGCTTTTTTTTTAAAGATTAGCTTTATCGGTCACATCAAGACATCAAAACGTATAGTGAAGCACATCGTTTGCATCAATGACCAACACAGTTTGAATATGTCACAAATGTCACCATGCCTTCAGCATCAACATAGCATGTCTACAGTTAACCCTAAACTTTTGGAATGTGGGAGGAACCCTCTAAGATCTTGGGGAGAACATACAAGCTCCTTACAGACAGCAGTGGAATTGAGCCCTGATTACTGGTGCTGTAAAGCATCATACCAGCTCCTACGCTGCCATGTCATTGAACAGATATGATTAGTAGGTATCTAACCAAGGGATAAGGGTGGTTTAAATATACTGTAGAATAACAGATACTCTGGAATTTAATCTAGATAACCATATAACAATTACAGCACGGAAACAGGCCATCTCGGCCCTTCTAGTCCATGCCCAACTCTTACTCTCACCGAGTCCCACTGATCTGCACTCAGCCTATAACCCTCCATTCCTTTCCTGTCCATATAGCTGTCCAATTTAACTTTAAACGACAACATCGAACCTGCCTCAACCACTTCTGCTGGAAGCTTGTTCCACACAGCTACCACTCTCTGAGTAAAGAAGTTCCCCCTCATGTTACCCCTAAACTTTTGCCCTTTAACTCTCAACTCATGTCCTCTTGTTTGAATCTCCCCCACTCTCAATGGAAAAAGCCTATCCACGTCAACTCTATCTATCCCCCTCATAATTTTAAACACCTCTATCAAGTCCCCCCTCAACCTTCTACGTTCCAAAGAATAAAGACCCAACTTGTTCAACCTTTCACTGTAGCTTAGGTGATGAAACTTAGATGTTCCAGGGGTTTACGTTTAGAAGTACACCCAGGACTGACCCACAGTGGGTGGGGGGGGAAGAATGTGAAATCTAATCCAGAGGTTATATATCCAAATGAGAATTAAAGAATGTAACCCTAATCAAGGGTTTGGGGCACTTATATGTAGAATAATAGATATTTGGGAGTGATTCAGGCTGGGATATGATACAGAGTGTTTATATATTACTGTAGAACAACAGATATCTGGAAGTGAGTTACAAACTCGGAATCATAGTTCATAGAGCAGTACACCACAGTACAGGCCCTTTGATCCATAATGTGGTGCAAACCTTTTAATCTACTCCAAGATCAATTTAACCTTTCCCTCCCACATAACCCTCTATTTTTCTGTCAATCATATGCTCATCTAAAAGTCTCTTGGGTGTCCCTAAAGTATCTGCCTGTACCAATACCCCTGGCTGAGTTGGTCTAGTTAAGTCTTGGGCCATAAAGATTCCCAGCATGGAAACAAGACCTTTGGTCCAATTTATCCATACCGACCACATTTCCTGCCTGAGCTAGTTCCATTTGCCTGTATTTAGTCTATATCCCTCCAAATCTTCCCTATTCACATACCCGTCCAAATGTCCTTGAAAGTATTTTGAGAATAGTGTTGAGGATTGTTGTAGGTTGCAGCAGGGCATTGCCAGGACATAGGGCAGGGCTGAGAAGTGGCAGTGGCACCCGGTGTGGATATGGACCAAGTCTGGAGTGAAAGACTCTGAAGTAGGTCAATAGTCCACAGACTTCAATGCAAAGAGTGTTAAAGGGAAAAGAAAACAGTAAACACTTGGACAAACAGGGCCATTAACTAAAACTCTCAAATGGAAAACAAAGTCTACACTGCAGATGAAAAAAAAAACTAAGAATAAAAACGAATACTGCTGGTCAGTTGACTCAACAGTCTAATTTCTCAGGCAAGGTGGAATGCAAGCAGGCTGTGAAGCGTTGCTGTGTCCAAGTCTTGACAAGCACTACAACGACAAGTATGGAGTTAAATATTATCACAATGACATAATAATTAGCTGACACATGCATATTCACAAGCACAATTGCCTTATCTACTGCGATGCCAAATCTGTGGTTGTGACAGGCAGATGGAGTTCAATCTAGAAAGGTGTGAAGTGATTCAGTTTGGAAGGTCAAATTTGAAGGCAGAATACAGGTTAATGGTAGGATTCTCAACAGTGTGGAGGAACGGAGGGATCTTGAGGTCCATGTGCATAGATCCCTCACAGTTGCTACACAAACTAATAGAATTGTTAAGAAGGTGTATGGTGTGTTGACCTTCATTATTCAGGGGATTGCATTCAAAAGCCATGAGGCTAAACTCTGGTTAGACCATACTTGAAGTATTGTGTTCAGCTCTGGTCGCCTCGTTATAGGAAGGATGTGGAAGTTTTAGAGAGGGTGCAGAGGAGATGTACCAGGAAGCTGCCAGATCTGCTGAGTTCCTCCGGCACTTTATGTGTTTTACCCTGGATGTCCAGCATCTACACTATCTCTTGTGTTCAAGTTTATTGCCATATCCATGCAGACATGCATGCACAGGTGCAATGAAAACTTGTAACAGCACCGCTGACACATGCTGTCATATAAGTAGTATTCACACAAAAAAAAACATAAATTGAGTACAATTTGTACAAGTATGAACCTAATTGTAACTGAATGAAAAAAAATCCATTTTAGTCCAATTGATCAAAGTGGTCATAATGTTGCTAAACTGTCGTGTTTAGGGTTTTGCCTGGTGGTTGAAGAGCCAAATGGTTGAAGGGAAGTAGCTGTTCTTGAACCTACTAGTGTGGGTCTTCGGGCTTCTATACCTCCTACCCAATGGTGGTTGTGAGAAGATGGCATGGCCCAGATGGTGGAGGTTTGTGACCAGTTAACGCCTTCGTGAGGCATCCCCTGTAGCAGATACTACTGATGGTGGGGACTAATGTGCCCGTGATGTATGAGGCTGAGACCTCTACTCTCCATAACTTCATACATTCTTGTGTATTTGAATTGTCATACCAGACCACAATATAATCAAAAAGGTAGTTAAAACTCTCTAAACAATAAATAATACACAGCTTTTCATGCCATAATATGTTAAATCAATTTATTGGTTGAATTCACTCAGCCAGTGAACTTTCTGCTTATTTCATAAAACGTTTCAAAGTCCTAGGTTGTTTTTGCTTCACAAAGGGCGGCTTTGTCAATGTCATTGCATTGTACAATCCAGGTGAATGACGCACAGGGAAACTGGCAATAAACTGATTGCAGTATCTTTAATCGTAAAAGAATAGCATATCTGGCAGTCAGTTACCCGGGGGTGAATGGGGCAAGAAAAAGATTACCAAGAAGTTGCTTTGCATGTGCAAGTGTTCGGAGAGGTTTAGCTGCATTGAAAATTGAGCATTGAACACCGCAGCACAGTACAGGCTCTTCGACCCATAATGTAGTATCAACCTTATAACCTACTCTGAGATCAATCTAACCCTTCCCTCCTGCATAGCCTTCCGTTTTCTATCATCCACCTGTCTACATAAGAGTCCTTAATGTCCTTAATTTGTCTGCCTCTACCACCACCACTGGCAGCGCGTTCCACGCACTCACCTTTCCAAAGGTCACTAAAGGTGACAAGTAACATCAGAGTTGCCAGCAAGGTCATAGAGTCATGGACAACCACAGCACATCTAGTTTATTGAACTGTTATTCTGCCTAATTGCATCGACCTGCACCTGGACTATAGCCCTCCATACCCACCCCCCTCCCATCCATGTCCTCATACAAACTTCTCCTAAATATTGCAATCGAACTTGCGACACCTTCTGAGTGAAGAAGTTTCCTCTCAAGTTCCCCTTAAATATTTCACCTTTCACCCTTAACCTATGATCTCTAGTTCTAGTCTAACCTAACATTAGTGGAAAAAGCCTGTTTGCACTTACCCTATCTATACTTCTCCTAATTTTGTATACCTCTATTGAATCTCCCCTCCTCCTCCTGCGCTCCAGGGAATGATGTCCAAACCTGTTCAACCTCTCCTTATAACTCAGGCCAAGTCCTGGCAACATCCTTGTAAATCTTCTCTCCCATCATTCAATGTACACAACCTGCAAAGAAATAATAAAAAACCTCTGAGATTTGTATGCTAGCAGTCACGGCATGCACTGTTGGATTGTCTAATATCAGTGCCTGAAATGTTTGCCTGCAGTTTTGGCAAACACCTTTGCTGAGTTCTATCAGTAAACCAGCTGACTGATGCAAAGTCACTGATGATAAGGCAAGCTGGCAAAGTATTGCTGGCTATGTACAGCCACACAATAAATTTATGGGAGTTTTATGAGCATAACAGTGCAAATCTAGTACTAACTGGAATCTTGTGAGAGCTGTATTCCTTATCATTTAATATTTTGTTCTTGAGGGTTTTGTTCCAGCTTGCAGATAATCTGTTCAGTAAGGGTTAGGAAGTACTTGTATAGCAGAGTAGATTAAGGAGAGATTTAATAGAGGCGCTTGAAAATCACAAGGGATTTCAATAGAATGGCAAGGCCAGACACTTAAAGGTCAAAAGAGGGAGGGGAAGAGTTTAAGATCAGAATCAGAAACAGGCTTATTATCACTGACATATGTTGTGAAATTTGTTGTTTTGCAGAAGCAGTGCAGTACAATACATAAAAAGTTACAATAAGTTACAATAAAAATATATTAAAAATAAATAAACAAACAGTGCGAAAAGGGAGCAAAGTGGATTCATGGACTGTTCAGAAATCTGATGGTGGAGGGGAAGAAACTCTTCCTGAAATGTTGAGTGTGTGTCTTCAGGCTCTGGTACCTCCTCGCTGACGGTAGTATTGAGAAGAGGGCATGCCTCGGATAGTGAGGGTCATTGGTGATGGATGCAACCTTCTTGAGGCACTGTCTTGTGAAGATGTCCTCAATAGTAGGGAGGGCTATGCCCGTGATGGAGCTGGCTGTCTACAACTCTCTGCAGCCTCTTGTCATCCTGTGCATCGGACCCTCTGCACCAGCTCTTGTTGCAGTCAATCAAGATAGATAGATATTACTTTATTAATCCCAAGGGAAATTTGGTTTCGTTACAGCCGCACCAACCAAGAATAGAGCGTAAATATAGCGATACAAAAAACCCCAACAATCAAACACCAAATGCAAACTATGCCGGATGGAAAATAAGTCCAGGACCAGTCTATTGGCTCAGGGTGTCTGACCCTCCACGGGAGGAGCTGCACGTTCGATGGCCACAGACAGGAACGACCTCCCGTGCCGCCAAGTGTTGTATCACGGTGGAATGTGGCCGAAGTCCAACAGTAAAAAGTTCATTATCCAGTCTGCAAACACGTTCCTCGATCGTAATATACCCCGGATTGCACCATCTGTTGTTAGCCAGAACAGTAAGCACCCAACTCCTTTACGCTTACCCGTTCTCAGTGCACTTCCGGTCAGGCGGAACGGTATTACCCACCGAACTCCTCTTCTCGACCCGGTCCTCTTTCCTCGGCTTTGTGATCCCCCTCTGTGTGCTTTCCTCCAGATTTCAGCAGGGGTGTCCACCGCTCTGTTCGCTAAGCCGGCCGGTCTTTGCTGGTCGGTGAAATACACAATGCGACCTTGCTTCTGTCCCGCCTGTCGGGACGTAACCATTTCCAGCGCTAAAGAAAACCCAAATAAAACTCTCTCTACCAGCATGTTAGAGAGGGTGCAGCTTCGACGTGTTACTGTGAGAAAAAAAAATACAAAAAATAACGTAAATTAAAAAGTAAGAAGAAGAAAGTAAGAATAGATCGGAACGGCTGTACCAGGCTGCATGCACGACCGGTGCATGCGCACTTGTGAGAAATTGTGAGAAGGATACACTTGTAGAAATTTGCTAGTGTCTTTGGTGACATACAAATTCCTCAAATTCCTAGTGAAGTATGGCCACTGGTGTGTCTTACTCATGACTGTTTCGATGTTTTGAACTCAGAATAGATCTTCTGAGATTTTGGCACCCAGGAACTTGAAGGTACCCACCCTTTCCACTGCTGACTCCTCGATGAGGACTGCTGGTGATCTGCGACTCACTGTTTGTGGAGTGACAGGAGTAGTTAAATGGAGCTTTCGAAGGGGAAGTGGAAAGACACAGGGGAATGTAATTCATAGGACCATGGGAAGAGGTGGGTCATAGACAACAGAATGAATTATTTCTCCTTCTGTGAAGAGCAGAGGCTGGAAATTGGGGCAAAGAATACACTTCTGGAGGAACTCAGTAAGCATCTTTAGAGACAGAGGGGTTAGTGACATTTTGGATTGAGATCCTACATGAGGACTGGGAGTGCAGAGGAGGCGATAATCGGTATTAAGTGGTGAGTCAGGGACTGGCAGTGATAGGTGGAACCAGGTGAGGTGGGTTGATAGGTAAGATGGATTCAGGCAGGAAGTGGGAAGGGTGGAGATGATAACGAAGCCTGAGTGATGATAGGTAGAGCAACAAAGGGCTGAAGATAATGGAATTGATTATAAATTCTTAAGCGTAATAAACCAAGGAAAGTATGGGTTGAACATTAGCAGCGATTTTGATCTTAAGCATACACTGGAAATGTAAAGAAATCAAGTGGATTGTAAATAATAAGAAATGTATGTAGATTTAAATAACACAGGGAACAAAGAACAGATTTTTCTCCTTGATCACTGTTTACAACTTGTTTTGGAGATAAAGGTGCATGTGAGGACTTTAATCTACACTTTATTGGTTCAGTAGGTGTGACAGATAGACAATTATCATTCAGGTTCGTGATTGGTTGTCACCAGTACGAAGGGAGGTGTGCAATATAATTTGCTCACAATTGGGACTGGGAAGATACCATCAATACTGACTCTGAAATATCGTCTAAATCTATAGGTAGGAGCTATGACCCAACTCCTACCCCCTGGGACTCAATACCTCGCTTGCAGTTGGATCCTTGACTTCCTGACCAACAGACCACAATCACTAAGGATAGGCCGCAGCCTCTCTGCTATGATTTTTGTTACCACTGGTACCACACAAGGCTGTGTCTTCAGCCCCTATTCCACTCTCTGTATACTCATGACTGTGTGGCCAGGTTCTGCTCCAACTCCCTCTACTAGTTTGCAGATAATACCACCATAGAGGGTTGTGTCTCAAACAACGATGCTGGGTACAGGAAGGAGATAGGCAGCCCAGTGACATGGTGTCACGATAACAACCTTTTCCTTAACGTCAGCTAAGCAGAACAGCTGGTCATTGACCAAAGGAAGGGAGGTGGTGCACATGCTTTATATCAATAGTGTCAAGGCCAAAAGGGTGAGAGTTTCAAGTTCAAGTTCCATTAACTCTGTCGCAGCCTCAGTAAAGCAGTCAATGTAATCAAAGACTCCTCCAACCCCAGACATTCTCTTTTCTCCTCACACCCATCGGACACAAGGTACAAAACCCTGAAAGACAGCTCCTATGCCATTGTGATAAGACTTTTGAATGCTTCCCTGGTAATGATAAGATGGACTCCTAACCTCACAATCGAACTCATTGTGACCTTGCAGCTTACTATTTACCTGCGCCTTTCTTTCACTGTAACTGTGACACCCTACTCTGCATTTTCTTATCGTTTCACCTTGCATTCCCTCAATTTACTTTGTAATGCATTGACCTGCATCGACAGTATACAAGTCAAGTTTTTCACTGTATGCTGGTATCTGAGAATCTGTTTATTAATTTACCAATTTACCAGGCTCCTTTCCCAAGCCAATAACCCCAGGACTGAACTTCTATTTTAGACAGCTCACCTTGCGGCAATCCTGAAACTGATACACTTTCCCAAGCTTTGTCATGGGAGGAGATCACCAGACAGACAAAAGAACATATTAAACTTCTTTGAGAAACGCAGCAACCTCATGAACCATGGGAATTTCCGGCGTTTGACCAAACCGAGGGGGGATTCCCTATAGCCCTGAGGATTTTGAGTTCATTCTTTGAGAGCTGGCAGTGGAAGGAATGCACTATCTTCCCAACTACCCACCAGGCCTGTCCTGTCAATCAACTCCTGCCCTCACTGCAGAAGCGTCTGAGATTCTCACTTTGGGCTTATTAGTTAGCTCAGGACCCTAATAACCCAAATGGAAGCAAGATAGTCGATCTGAGAAACTGCCTAAGAAGAAGGCACACGCAGCCCTTTGTATCCAGCTTGTCCGCTTTCAAGTTTTCCTATCATGTGACATGAAGTGTCTCCGATTCTGAGACTTAGTCTAAGATGTCTCATTCTTAGATTCCTTCCAAACCCACAGCCTCTAGAAGGACAGGGCAGAAAGTGCAGAGGAACACCAGTGCCTGCTACAAACAGGAGAAAATCTGCAGATGCTGGAAATCTGAGCAACACACAGAAAATGCTGGAGGAACTCAGCAGGCCAGGCAGCATCAATGGAAAAAAAGTGCAGTTGACCTTTCAAGCCGAAACCGAAAGGGTCCTGCGAAGGCCTGAAACGTCAACTGCACTTTTTTACCATTGATGCCGCCTGGCCTGCTGAGTTCCTCCAGCATTTTGTGTGTGTTGCCCTGCTGGAAGTTGCTCTCCAAGCCACACTTGGAAGTGTGTCGCTGTTCCTTCACTGTCGCTGAGTCAAAATCCTGGAAGGCCTTCCCTAACAAGACTTTGGCTGTACCCACGCCTTAGAAACCGTAACAGTTCAAGAAGGCAGATCACTACCATCTTCTCAAGCCCACGTCCCTCGAATAGAATCAAAATTCTGATGTACAATCTGTCAGTCAACTCAATGTCTCCTATTGATATCAAGCGGAGGAACATTATATCTATTGGCTGAGACTTCATTTTGAGTAGCCAGAAGAAACCATAGAAACCACAGGACAGAAGTAGGCCTTTTGGACCTTCTTGGCTGTGCCGAACCATTTTCTGCCTAGTCCCACTGACCTGCACAGGGACCATATCCCTCCACACAACTCCCATCCATGTATCTGTCCAATTCTTAAATGTTAAAAAAGAACCCACATTTACCACCTCGTCTGGCAGCTCATTCCACACTCCCACCACTCTCTGTGTGAAGAAGCCCCACCTAATGTTTCCTTTAAACTTTTCCCCCCTCACCCTTAACCCATGTCCTCTGGTTTTTTTCTCCCCTTGCCTCAGTGGAAGAAGCCTGCTTGCATTCACTCTATCTATACCCATCATAATTTTATATACCTCTATCAAATCTCCCCTCATTCTTCTACACTCCAGGGAATAAAGAAGTACTGTGGCTCACTTGAATTAAATGGTAAATTGAGATCATGCCAGTATTTTCCTCTTGGGTTCATGTAAAAACTACATAATAATTATTTTGAAGAGCAAGTGAGCTCTACCAATAGTTTAAGCCATAATTTAATACCAACATGATGTAGTCATTATCATTTTGATGTTTATGGAAGATGTTTTGTGTACCAGTTGGCTTTAAAATGATTTGGGGACATCACAGGTCTGTGAAAGACAATGGAAATACAAACATCTTGTGCTTTTAAAATTTATTTTATTAGTACATTTTGCAACAAATTACAAGAGAAAAAGTGTAAATCTTGTAGACTGAGACTCCAATGTAGACAATTTTTTTACATTTTAACCAATAAAGATTATTGAGCTGATTTTGATGAATTTATACACTTCCACATAATCACATCAAAGTTTCTTTAAAGAAATTATTTATTATTAAGTAGTTACCAATATGCTTAAATTTGCCAAGCTCCACCCCCACTCCCACTCTCAGGAGCTGTGTGTGGGGACGGGGGAACCGGACTGATTGGGCTGAGGATAGGGCAGTTGGTATACAACCAGATGCATTGTGTAGTGAGACTGTTAGGCAGGACAGGCAGATGTTACGGCAAAATTGCAGTCAGTGGGATGAGTTAAAGTGCAAAAGGGGGCCAAAATCAAAAAGGCTGATGAATGCAGGACTGAAGGTGTTATACGGAGTAAGGTATATGATCTTCTAGTGCAGTTAGAGATCGGCACGTATGATGTTATGGGCATCTCTGAGCCGAGGCTGAAAAAAAAATCATAGTTCGGAGTTTAACATCTAAAGATACACATTGTGTTGAAAGCATAGGCGTGTAAGGGGGGAGGGGTGCTGGGGCAGCCTTAGAAAAAGGTGACATAGGATTGGATGATGTAGAGTCCTTGTGGGCAGAGCTAAGAAACTACAAGGGTAAAAAGACGCTGATGGGAGATATTTACAGGCCTCTGAACAGTAGTTTGGATGTGGTCTGCAAATTAGAATGGGAGATAGAAAAGGCATGTCAAAAGGACAGTGTTACGACAGTCATGGGAGATTTCAATATGTGGGTAGATTGGGAAAATCAGGTTGGCGCTAATCCCAAGAGAGGGAGTTTGTAGTATGACTATGAGATGGCTTTCTAGAGCATCTCGTGGTTGAGCCTACAAGGGGAACAACAGTTCTGAAGGGGGTGCAACGTAATGATCCATATTTGATTAGGGAGCTTAAGGTAAAGGAACCCTTAAGAAACAGTGATCGTAATATGAAAGAATTCACCGTGTAAGCGAAGGCAAGACTGATTCGAGGCTCAAGGTGTGCAGTTGCAATGCAAAGTCAGAGCGTGTATTGCTTGAGGAAAAGTGGCTGGTTGAAGCGAGGTCGGGGCATGTTCGGTTCGGAGTCGGAGATGGAGTTGGAGTGAGCGAATTGGAGGGGAGTCGGAGAGGAATAGTTTCGGGGCCCGTCCACCTAAACTGGGAGCAAGGCTGGATCCATCTGAGTGCCGGGCTGAATTGGAAGGGTCGGCTACGGGCAGGCCCAGAGTGGATCACCGGGGTGGGCTCCAGGTCCTGGTGCTGGGCACAACCCATGTTTGGACGATCTGAACACTGGCCCAGATAGGCCGAAGATGCAGGGTGTCGGAACCAGAGGCGAGGATCGGGCCGATTCTGTTTGCTCTTCCCTCTCCATGGCACGGAGGCTGTGAAACTGCGCCAACCGCTCAGCACTCGTGCTTGTGAGCTTTGTGGTGATTTACCCTGCTGTGTGATGAACTGAGGCTGAGGCTATGGGCCTACACCTGCTCCAGGCTTCTAGTCTACAGGCTCACTCTTGTTCTGAACGCTGTTGCTTCCTTTTACTGTTTGCACAATTTGTGTCTTTTTTCCCTCTCTCTGCACATTGGGTGTTGGTCTTTTTTAAAAATTGGGTTCTTTTGGGTTTCTTGCTTTGTGGCAGATGAATCTCAAAGTTCTCTAATTTATACATACTTTGAACCATTGAGCTTTTGAAGGAGAAGCTAAAGTCAGATGTATCAGTATTACAGTGGAGTAAAGGGATTACAGATGCATGAGAGAGGAGCTGGCCAGAGGAGACTGGAACGGGACTCTAGCAGGGATGATGGGAGAACAGCACCGGCTGGAGTTTCCGGAGGGAATTCGGAAGGCGCAATATAGATACTTCCCAAAGAAGAAGTATCAAAAAGTGGGTTGATGCAACCGGGGCTGACAAGAAAAGTCAAAGCCAAGAGAAAAGCCAAAGAGAGGGCATATAATAGAGAAAAGTTAGTAAGTAGGCAGAGGATTAGGAATCTTTTCAAAATCAACAGAAGGCAACCAAAATGCCATAAAGAGATAAAAAAAAAACAGAATGAGAATCAGGTTTATTATCACGGGCATGTGCCGTGAAATTTGTTAACTTAGCAGCAGCGGTTCAATGTAATACATAATATAGAAGAAAAATAAATAAATAAAACTTTAAAAAATAACAATAATAAATAAGTAAATCAATTATAGTATACGTATACTGATTAGATTAAAAAACATCCAAAAAACAGGAATACTGTATACAAGTTATATTTAAAAAGCAGTGCCAAAATAAAATAAATAAATAAATAAATTAGTGAGGTAGTGTTCACGGGTTCAATGTCCAATTAGGAATCAGATGGCAGAGGGGAAGAAGCTGTTCTTGAATCACTGAGTGTCTGCCTTCAGACTTCTGTACCTCCCACCTGATGGTAACAGTGAGAAAAGGGCATGTCCTGGGTGCTGGGGTCCTTAATAATGGATGCTGCCTTTCTGAGACACTGCTCCCTAAGTATGTCCTGGGTACTTTGTAGGCTAGTACCCAAGATGGAGCTGACTAGATTTACAAGTCTCTGCAGCTTCTTTCGGTCCTGTGCAGTAGCCCCCCCATACCAGACAGTGATGCAGCCTGTCAGAATGCTCTCCACGGTACAACTATAGAAGTTTTTGAGTGTATTTGTTGATGTGCCAAATCTCTTCAAACTCCTAATAAAGTATAGCTGCTGTCTTTGCCTTCTTTATAACTACATCGATATGTTGGGACCAGGTTAGATCCTCAGAGATCTTGACACCCAGGAACTTGAAACTGCTCACTCTCTCCACTCCTTATCCCTCCATGAGGATTGGTATGTGTTCCTTCGTCTTACCCTTCCTGAAATCCACAATCAGCTCTTTCGTCTTACTGACGTTGAGTGCCAGGTTGTTGCTGCGACACCACTCCACTAGTTGGCATATCTCACTCCTGTACGCCCTCTTGTCACCACCTGAGATTCTACCAACAATGGTTGTATCATCAGCAAATTTATAGATGGTACTTGAGCTATGCCTAGCCACACAGTCATATGTATATAGAGAGTAGAGCAGTGGGCTAAGCACACACCCCTGAGGTGCGCCAGTGTTGATTGTCTGCGAGGCGGAGATGTTATCACCAATCCGCACAGATTGTGGTCTTCCGGTTAGGAAGTCGAGGATCCAATTGCAGAGGGAGGTACAGAGGCCCAGGCTCTGCAACTTCTCAATCAGGATTGTGGGAATGATGGCATTAAATGCTGAGCTATAGTTGATGAACAGCATCCTGACGTAGGTGTTTGTGTTGTCCAGGTGGTCTAAAGCCGTGTGGAGAGCCATTCAGATTGCACCTGCCGTTGACCTATTTTAGCAATAGGCAAATTGCAATGGGTCCAGGTCCTTGCTGAGGCAGGAGTTCAGTCTAGTCATGACCAACCTCTCAAAGCATTTCATCACAGTAGATGTGAGTGCTACTGGGCGATAGTCATTAAGGCAGTTCATATTATTATTCTTAAGCTCTGGTATAATTGTTGCCTTTTTGAAGCAAATGGGAACTTCCACTCTTAGCAGTGAGAGGTAGAAAATGTCCTTGAATACTCCTACTAGTTAGCTGGCATAGGTTTTCAGAGCCTTCCCAGGTACTGCATCGGGACCTCCCGCCTTGCAAAGGCTCCCCCTCTTTAAAGACAGCCTAACATCAGCCTCTGAGACAGAGATCACAGGGTCATCAGGTGCAGCAGGGATCTTCACAGCTGTAGTTGTGTTCTCTCTTTCAAAGCGGGCATAGAAGGCATTGAGTTCATCTGGTAGTGAAGCATCACTGCCACTCATGTTATTAGGTTTTGCTTTGTAGGAAGTAATGTCTTGCAAACCCTGCCAAAGTTGCCATCCAACCTCATTCGAAATTGTCTCTTTGTCCTTGAAATAGCCCTCTGCAAATCATACCTGGTTTTCTGGAAAGGCCCGGGTCACCAGACTTGAATGCCGCGGCAGACGACGTACCTCCTGGTTCATCCACGGCTTTTGGTTTGGGAATGTACAGTAAGTCTTTGTAGGCACACACTCATCCACACAGGTTTTAATGAAGTCAGTAACAACTGCAGCACACTCATCCAGGTTCAAAGATGAATCACTGAATACAGTCCAGACCATCAATTCAAAGCAGTCCCGTCAGTGCCCCTGTGCTTCTCTTGTCCATATCTTCTTGGTCCTCACTACTGGTGCTGCAGTCTTCAGTCTCTGCCTATACTCAGGGAGTAGAAGTACAGCCAGGTGGTCAGACTTCCCAAAGTAATGGCGTGGAATAGCATGGTAGATGAAAATATAAAAGAGGATACAAAATGTTTTTGCAGATATATAAAGATATATAAAAAGTAAAAGAGACAGATGAGAGTTGATATTGGACCACTGGAAACTTATGCTGGGGAAGTAGTAATGGGGGACAAAGAAATGGCAGATGAACTTAATAAGCATTTTGTGTCAACCTTCATTGTGGAAGACACTAGCAGAAGGCCTGAAATGCACGAGTGTCGGGGTCATAAGTGAGTGTCAAAGTAGATAAGTCACCTGGAACAGAGGGACTAAACCCAGGGTTCTGAGACAGGTAACTGAAGAGATTGTAGAGACAATAGTAATGATCTTTCAAGAATCACCAGATTCCAGAATGGTTCCAGAGGACTGGAAAATTGCAAATGTCACTCTGCTCTTTAAGAAGGAAATTTACAGGCCAGTTGGCCTGACTTCAGTGGTTGGAAAGATGTTGGAGTCTATTATTAAGGACAGGGTTTCGGGGTATCTGGAAGCACATGATGAAATAGGCCAAACCAACATGATTTTCTCAAGGGGAAATCTTACCTGATAATACTGTTGGAATTCTTTGAGGAAATAGTAGGCAGGATAGACAAAGGAGAGCCAGTGGATGTTGTTTATTTGGATTTTCAAAAGGCCTTTAACAAGGTGCTGCACATGAGGCTGCTTAACAAGATAAGAGCCCATGATATTACAGGATAGGGACTAGCACGGATAGAAGATTGGCTAACTGGCATGAGGCAAAGACTGGGAATAAAAGGAGCCTTTTCTGGTTGGCTGTAAGTGATTAGTGGTGGGCCGGTGTTGGGACAGCTTCTTTTCACGATTTATGTCAATGATTTGGATAAAGGAATTGATGGTTTTGTGCCCAGTGTTGCGGAGATATGAAGATAGGTGAAGGGACAATTAGTGTTGTGGAAGCAGTGTGTCTGCAGAAGGACTTAGACAGCTTGGAGTATGGGCAAAGAGGTAGCAGACGGAACATAATGTAGGTATGTACATGGTCATGCACCTTGGCCGAAGGAATAAAGCACTGAACTATTTTCTAAATGGGGAGAAATTAAAAAATCAGAGGCGTAAAGCAACTTGGGAGTACTCATGCAGGATTCCCCAAAGGTTAACTTGCAGGTGAATTGGTAGTAAGGAAGGCAAGTGCAATGTTAGCATTCATTTTGAGAGGACTAGAATACAAAAACAAGACTTTATAAGGCATTGGTCAAACTGCACGGAGTATTGTGAGCAGTTTTTGGCCCTTTATCTAAGAAAAAAAAATGTGCTGGCATTGGAGAGGGTCCAGCGGGGTTTCACAAGAATGATCCTGGGAATGAAAGGGTTAACATATGAGAAGCATTTGATGGCTCTAGGCCTGTACTTGCTGGAGTTTAGAAGAATGAAAAGGATCTTAATGAGAAATATTGATTATTGAAAGCCACTATCAACATCATCCTCAACTGCATCGTTTCCATTTCGTGCATGTCTGCCCTCACCCCCATCCTCCTGCCACCCCAAAAGGGATAGGGTTTCTCTTGTACTCACCACCACCCCTCCAGCCTTCACGTCCAGCACATAATTCTCCATAACTTCTGCTATCTCCAACGGGATCCCACCAACAAGCACCGCTTTCCGCAGGGATCGCTCCCTACACAACTCTCTTGTCCATTCTTCCCTCCCCACTGATCTCCCTCTTGGCACTTATGTGGAATTGCATTGCCTTACATAAAGAACATCTGGAAAATGACAGCAAGACTGCTTCAGCAACACGGCATCACAGTTGCTCACAAACCGGCTGCAACTTTGAGGAAGAACCTATCAAAACTCAAAGCACAAAATATGACTGATAAAACAAATATTATCTACAAAATCCAGTGATGTGACTGCAACACGCACTACATTGGTCAAACAGGAAGAAAACTATTGACCAGACTGCTTGAGCATTAGCGAGTGAGCAGAGGGCACGGCCAACTCTCGCTAGAATCGGCTGACGAAGACAAAGAAGGATACCATTTCAAACGGACGACAGCCGGAGTCTTGACTCGAACAAGAACAAGAAAAGAATGAGAATTTCTCGGTGTAGTTCTTTACAGAAGGATCCATCAACAAACACATCAACATAGATCCGGTTTATGAACCTTTACAGAGAGAAGAGAAACAACAAAGTCAACAATCAACGAATCACTAGGAATCTCAGGATCTGGACAGCAAAGCAAACACTTCCAATGGACCTCCTTTAAAGCTGCCAATCAGAATCTTCTACTGCTAAACTGTTTCTAATACTTTGCACCAGTCAACCTGATCACGACGTCTTATCAATCTCCACCCTAGAGGAGTATATAAACTGGCATTCCGAGGAGACAACACCCTCAACTCCACCCTGATAATGGTTTCTCAACTGGAGCTGAACAACTGCAAACACTTTGCCAAGCTCAGCGATCAATTAAACTTCCAGAGTTTCATAGGCTCTTGATTAGTATGGGACCCAGCGGTTATTGGTTATTGGGAGAATGGGTTGAGGGGGATAATAAGCTATGATGGAATGGCAGAGCAGACTCGATGGGCCGAATGGCTTAATTCTTCTCCTATGTCTTTTGGTCTCATAACTCCCCCCTTCTAAAGGACGAAGGCTCTCTCAATAAATATACCTCAAATTAGACATCAGTCTAGTTTGAAGAGATTAGGGTGGAGAATGTGTATAAAGTCCAGGAAAATCACCCTAATAACCTTCCTTTAGCAAAACAAAGTCAAAAAATTGATAACAAATGATATCTGGCTTCATATGCCACACAGAAGCATGGCATCTGCGGGGCATTAAAAGAAAGCCATGAACTACGATCTTTCCAGGAAATTAATATTTTAATAGAACAAATTTACCTCTTAAGGTGCAATTTTTCATATTTTATTTCTATATTGTAATGTCTTCTTTTTATTTTTAAAATAATTTATTTTTCCTTGCCCCTCATAAAGATGGCAGACTGCGGCATCACCCTTGGTATCCAAGGTGGTTGCCACGGGTAACAGAGCTAAGGAGCGAACCAATGAAGGTGTGGCTTGTTGGGGGTTGCGCTGCCTGTGAAGGGGACATGTCTGACTCAGGCAGGGTCTGGGAGCTTAATAGTCATCAATTTAAGGCTGAATCCCTGCAATATTCAGAGGCTACTCGGTGCATCGACGTAAGTATGCACCTTGGAATAAAACTGATACTCTTAGTTTGTGCGTTGTAATCTTGTATTGTCTAAATGTAAAATGTCATTGGGGGGATGGGGAACCATTGAAGATGTGCTCGTCTTGTCAGTTCTAACCGCAAAAGACTAATGTGTTTATTAATCTTATGCATGCGCCTTCTTTATAAAGAATCGTAGTACTCGGCCATTCTTGGGAATGAAGTGTTACCAGGGTGGCGATAAATGATGTTAGCTATCGTCAGTCTAGGATAGCTTGAAAGAGCAGGTTGCAGTGACCCTGACAGCACCTGTGACCTGCACTGCCCAAAAAATCCAGGATAGCAGGCGAATAGCGGTTAGACAGGCGGCACAAGAGAGTGCGGACGCTGGAAAACAAGATGTGACGGTCCATTTCCACCACAATTTTATCGTTTCTTGTCAGTCACCTATGTACTGCTATGCCTAGCATCACTTAATCGACATACAGTCAATCTATGTATATAAGCTATCTTACATATTGTGTTTACTGTTATTGTGTCTTTTATTGCATGCTGCACCAGATCCGGAGTGACAATTATTTCGTTCTCCTTTGCACTTGTGTACTGGAAATGACATTAAACAATCTTGAATTTTCTGATCTGCTAAACTCTTCCAGCATCTTGAAGATACAGGAGATTTTGTGAATGCTGGGTATCTGGATTAACACACAAGATACTGGAGGAACTCCAGGTCAAAGTTCAAAGTAAATTTATTATCATAGTACATATATGTTACCATCTGCTACTTAGAGATTAATTTTCAACAGTCAGGCAGCATCTCTGGAGGAAATTGGACGAAGAGCACTTTGGGACAATACCCTTCATCAGGAGTGTTTCATGTTCTCCAGCACCTTGTTTTTTTCTCTCTTCAATAGGGAAGGTATAGAAGGATACTCTCCTAATGTAGGCAAATGGAATGAGTATAGATGGACCAAAATGTCAGCATGGATGTTGTGAGCTGAAGGGCCTTTTTCAGTGTTGTATGACCCTTTGGATTGCACCTCTGCCTGGTTGAAGTGGGGACTTTCTCACAGCTGCTGAAACACTGTGGTGGACTTTAAACAATATCTGCTTTGCTTGCCATGGAGTTCTTTGGCTTTGATGGAAGGAACTAATGTTAGTACTAGATCTGGCCTTAAATGCATGCCCTCTAATACTAACTTAAAGTGAGATCTAATACTTGAAGGCTAGCATTTAAGTTGGGGGGGGCAGTATTTCAAAGGAGATGCGCAGGGCAGATTGTTTTACACTGACAGTGGTGGGTGTCTGGAATTCATTAGAGGAAAGTTGCCATTTTTGCCAGGATGTGACTCTAAACCTCCAGCAATATAGTTGGGTCTTTTAAAATGTCCTCTGAAAGCTACTCTGTTGTATAATCTATGTCTCAAGGGGGAGAAGTACACCTCCTCGATCTTGAAAATGAATGTGTTTAATCACCAACTTTGAGGATAAATGCCTTTTAATGTGAAAATTGTTGCAGAACTAGTAAATTGGGAATTGGCATCAGAAATAAAGACCTTCATTAGCTGCAGCCCCCTTCTTGAACCACGGTGGAAGGCACAATGACAGTGCTCTTGGGTAGATAGTTTTGGATTTTTGACCCACTAATGGTGATAAATCACCAAGTCAGGGTGATACTTGCTACATTGAGAACATACAAGTGATAGTCCCATGTTCCTTGTATCCTTCACCTTCAGGACACGAGGTCATAGGCAATAGACTGTCAACGAAAGCTTTAGCAAGGTGCTTTAGTGCATTCTCTGCTTTGGAGATCTTCTAATCCACACTTATGCATCATATAATGTGGAACAGGATCTTATTTACAAACAGACAGGATTAGCAGAGTATCCTCTCTCTCTCCATCTCAGTACAGATCAGATTATTTCTCTGTTGTTCAAAGTTGTGGTTTGGTGAATATTGTTTGAGTAAGTTGGGCTGGTATGTTAGCTGAGACCTTGCTAGTCCAGTCTGTTATCCAATAGGCAAACAGATCTGGATAACCTTTCCACGCCTTGAGGAGAGTTGCTTTCTACAGGAGGGCCCCGAGATGATTCTTGAAGAAGATCAGATCATTGTATACACAGCCCTGTGACACAATAATGCAAAGCATGAAGCATAGATGGCCTGTTCAGCACAGTGGTTGTTTTCTGTGATGTGCATGTCAGAATGACCCTCAGTGGTCTGCTGTGGTGCATCGATGAGATGGTCAGCGAGCACTCTGGAGGCTGCTCAGTGGTCATTAATGACAATGCTTTGCTCAGTAAGCAAGGTGATAAAGCTATTGCTCGACCTTGTACTCCTAATCCTGAACATGAACTTAAATCTTGTGTTCCAACCTCACTTTATCCACACCAACAACAGATCATGTGGGAGGGTAATTGACCTGAAACAATTAACACTGTTTCTCCACAGATGCTGCCTGCCTTGCTATCTCTTGCATTTCTTGTTTTTCTACCAGATTACGAACTTCCTTAGGGAAAATGAAATGATATATTCTGATTGTTTTCTTTGAGATTGTTGGCCACATCTCATAGTGACTACATGGCATTTGGAATGTTTCAAGGATATGAGGGTGCTTCATGAGCCATTGTTTCAGAGTCTTTTACTGAGTGTTAGAGATAAAAGCTCCCTCAAGTGACACTTAGTGGAACTGCGCTATTTAATTTCACTGTCATTTGTGTAATATTCTATCATGTGTGGTGAGTCCTGATGACGACTCTTGGTCTGAAATGTTTATTTCTTCCCATGGATGTCTCCTGACCTACTGAATTCCTCCAGCATTTTGTGTTTGTCACTCAGGATTTTCAGCGTCCGCAGAATCTCTCGTGTTGTGATTGTCTAAGTTCTTAGGATATCAAAGGATATGGACATTGTGTAGGCAGAAGGGATTAGCTTAGTTGGCCATTTGATTGGTTTGGTAGAAATTGTGGGCTGAAGAGCCTTTTCCTGTGCTCTGCTGTACTGTTCTATGTTTTTTTTATTTAGAATCAGGTTTACTATCACTGGCATATGTTGTGAAATTTGTTGTTTTGTGGCACCAGTACATTGTAACATGTATTAATAAAAACTATAAATTACAATAAGAAGTGTGTGAGTATATTTTTTAAGTTCAGTAAGTAGTGCAAAAAGGGAACAAAAGAAGTAGTGAGGTAGTGTTCAAGGGTTCAGTGTCCATTCAGAATCTGACGACAGAAGGAAAGAAACTATTTCTGAATCGTTGAGTGTGTGCCTTCAGGGAGGAGGTATAGAAGTCTGACGGTAGCAATGAGAAGAACCTCAACCTCCTATTGAAATGTAGCTGCTGTGGTGCCTTGTGTGCCTTCTTTATAACTGCATCATTATGTTGGGCCCAGAATAGATCCTCAGAGATGTTGACACAAAGGAACTTGAAATAGCTCACCCTTTCCATTTCTGATCCCATCCTTTGTCCCATTTTCCAATCTGTAGATCCCTCCACTTCCCCACTGTGAGATCATTGGATGACTTTGGCCTTGAATGTTGTGTTTTTTTTTGTTCTTTCTCTGTTGTACAAAACTGATTATACTGCTGATTGTTTTTGTATGTAACCAGCACTAATTATATTACTCGGCTATTAATCCAGAGGTTTATTAAATTCCCATAGCGATACTCTAGAAAGCTTGGTGTGGTTTGAAAAGAAACTGGAACTTCACCAACCTAGTGTGGTGAAGTTGATGAGGTCACAATCATAGTGAAATACAGCACAGATACAAGCCCTTGGGTCTTTGCTAAAATCTGAAAGGTTTTTAAAGTTAAAGATTAGATTTATTTGTCCTGTATGCATTGAATCATCGAAACATACAGTGAAATGCATTGTTTGCGTCAAAAACCAATACAGTACGATGATGTGTGAGGGAAGCCCACAAGTTTCCCCATGCTTCCAGCACCAATGTTAGATGCCCACGCTTATTAACCCTAACCTGTACATCTATATAATGTGGGAGGTAACTGGAGCACCAGTTACCCCAGTCACTGGCTCTGTAAAGTGTTATGCTAATTACTATGCCAGCATGCCGTAAATCAGAGGATTAGAATATAAACATCATGTCAAAGGAAACAATGGATCAGGTACAATAATTTTGTCAAGGAGATGGCAAAGTTGTCAGGTTTTAAGCCCAGGAAGCGAAAGGTGAAGGTAATGTAGAATCCTTGGGGTGAAGTTGGAGAAATGTAGAGATCGAAACTGTATGTATGGAGGAGGATGCAAAGCTGTGAAGCTAACCTTGTCCCTCTACACTCTGGAATGTTCTGTATGTCACACACATAGTGCCCAGGGCAAATAATAAATGGTAGTGAACTTTGGTCTTGCCAGTGAATTAATTACAAAGAAATAACAAGACGGTTTGCTGATTAGGAGTCTGAGAAATTTCACCAAAGACTCTAGCAAATTTCTATACATGTCTACTGTTGAGAGCATTCAGCCTGGTTGCATTATTGTCTGGTACCAATACACAGGATTGGAAAAAGCTGCAAAGGCTTATAAAGTCAGCTAGCACTGTCATGGGCACTAGCCTCCTCCTCATCAAGGAGCTTCAAAAAGTGATACCTCAGGAAGGTCTAAATCCAAATCCAAATCCATCATGAAGGATCCTTGCCATCCAGGGCATGTCCTCTTCTCGTTACTACCGTCAAGAAGGAGGTACAGGAGCTTGAAGAGTCACACTCAATATTTGTCCCCTGTGCCATCAGAGTTCTGAACAGTTCACGGACACTATATTTCTCTTTTTTTGCACTACTTATTTATTTTGTTTATATATTCTTACTTAGTGGGCACGTGGCCAAGTGGTTAAGGCATTGGACTAGTGACCTGAAGGTCATGAGTTTGAGCCCCAGCTGAGGGAACGTGTTGTGTCCTTGAGCAAGGCACTTAATCACACATTGCTCTGTGACGACACTGGTGCCAAGCTGTATGGGTCCTAATGCCCTTCCCTTGGACAACATTGGTGTCATGGAGAGGGGAGATGTGCAGCGTGGACAACTGCCGGTCTTCCATACAACCTTGCCCAGGCCTGCGCCCTGGAGAGTGAAGACTTTCCAGGCGCAGGTCCATGGTCTCGCAAGACTAACGGATGCCTTTACTATATTCTTACTGTATTTTGTAGTAATTTCTATGTATTGCACAATACTTCTGCCACAAAACAGCAAATTTTCACAAGATAGGTTTCCGATTCTGATCTGGAGTGTTTTTTATTTTAAATGTTCCATCCAATTCTCAAGCCAGGTGAAGCACCATTACTACTATCCAGCTCGCATCTTTCTACGGCAGGATTAGTATCTTCTTCCTGAGTGGTAAATTTTCTCCGTTGTATGGGAGTAAAAATAACTGCACATCTGTTGCCATTTACTCACTGGAATAACTGTTGTGTTTTGAGCAGATCAGAGCATGACGCTGATCAAAGGAAGCTTCACATATTCCAGTGGTGAGGAGTATCATGGCGAGTGGAAGGAAGGTAACTCATTCTCTCTGTGGTTGATTACACTGTGGCTTGCAAATCAGACTGGGTGTCTCATAACTTACTGTTGTCTGCACTGGACTCCCATCAACGAGGACACCTCCTTACTGCACCTACATCAGACCAGTGAGGATCTTCACAGGTGAAAGGGACATTGAGCAATAGTGAAGGATAGGGAGGTAATAAGCTATAATGATTCCAAATCATTTATTTATCACCTGTATATCAAAACATATAGTGAAATGTGTCATTTGTGTCAACAACCAATCAACCTAAAGACAGCCACGCATTCAGGTGACAACACAGCATGCTGTCAATGCTCAGCAGAACAACCCAGAACACAACAAGCAACTGAACAACAACGGCAAAACAAGTTCAGTTCCTCCCTCCCACACACTCACACAATTACAAAGCAGCACACTTTTTTTTTAAAAGTGTAATTATAAGATGCACAGAGAAGCGATCCAGGAACAGAAAATGGTATAGTTTAGACATCCAAGATTTCTTCACTGACTTTTCCAAATTAGATCACATCAAAAGCGAAGTTGGAGGTGGAAAAACAATGCCTCGAATAAGTTAATCCACTCATAAACACAAGAGATTTTGCAGATGCTAGAAATCCAAAGTAACACACAGAAAATGCTGGAAGAACTCAGCAAGTCAGGCAACATCTATGGAGGGTGGTAAACAGCTAGTGTATGAAGAATCTCCTGATGAAGAATGTTTTCCTGAAATGTTAACTGTTTATTCCTCACCATAGAAAATGACGGCGATGACGTTTATCGATATAATACCTTTTCGTATGTCTCAAAGGCAGTTGTTGTATCATGGGAATCATAAGAACCAAACTGTACACACCGAGCACTGTAAGCAGTAATGCAGTAATTCCCAGGTGAATTTGTTTGTATTGAGATACAGCATGGAGTAGTTCTTCCGGCCCTTCGAGCCTTGCTGCCCAGCAACCCCTGATTTAACCCCAGCCTAATCACGAGTCAACTTACAATAACCAATTAACCTGCCAATTGGTAAGTCTTTGGACTGTGGGAGGAAACTGGACCACTGCGGAGGAAACCCGCACAGTCACGGGGAGAACGTACTAACTCCTTATAGACACGGCAGGAAATGAACTTGGATCGCTGGTACTGTAAAGCGTTGTGCTAACCAGAATGCTACCGATCTGTAAGGTAAGGTATAAATATTGAGGGTATCTGGGACAACTCCCTTTTTTTTTGGAATAACAGAATCAGAATTTCCATTCATCTGAGGATTGATTGAGGCTTTTGCTGAGCGTATCTGCCACGTAGCACCAGGTTCAATTCTGACCTCACAAGCTACCTCAGTGGAGTTTGCACATTTTCCCTATGATCAAGTGGACGACTTCTGATCTCCTCCCAAGCCTCAAAGGTCTGCAGGTGGGTTAACTGGCCACTGTGAATGGCCCCTATGTGTAGATTAATGGTAGAATCTGTTGAGAGTTGATGAGCATGTGGAGGAGTTAAAAAGGAATTAATGTGGGATTGGTGTTTGATGCTGTGCCTGGACACTGTGGAGCGATGGTCCATTTTTGTGCTGTAACTAGATTAGTGATCATGTGTCATGAAGATAGGTGAGTGACCTAGAGCTTTCCTCTTTGGAGCGAAGGAGGAGGAGAGTTGACTTGATGGATGTGTACAAGGTAATACAAGACATAGATTGCGTGAACAGCCAATGCTGTAATGTTCTGTGTTTGATGTATCTCTCTATAACCATCTCCCCTGTTAAGGTAATGTTCTTGTGGGTGGGTGCTACAATAGGAGAGTCAGCCTAGAGCTTGTGCTCAGCAATCTGGAAAGAGGTTTCAACTGCCAGAGTTCTGACTCAGCAGTGAGTGCAACTGCTGAGTTATCAGTGGAATGCTATAGGTAGGTGTGGCAACTCGGTGTGTAAAGTACAGTAGATGTTATGTAACAGTTGACGAAATAACTGGCTTTCCTGAGTATACGTGGCTTTCTAAAGGAGGCATCTGGAGATGAAGTGTTGCTGGGCTGTGTGGTTTCTAGTGGGACCTGTCCAAACCGGTGAATTTAGGTTTTGCTTGTGGCCATCCAAAAGTACTCAATAGGAGTGTTTTGATATAAATTTGACACCAAATGAGGTACTAGTTTGCGTGATTGAAAGCTTGGAAAAATTATTTTATCTTTATTTGTTACATGTACATTGGAACGTACAGTGATATACATTGTTTGTGTCAATGCAGTTCAAGGTTGTGCTGGGGCAGCCTGTTAGTATCGCTATACTTCCAGCACCAACGTAACATGCCCACAACTTACTATCCCTAACCAGTATGTCTTTGGAACGTTGGGGAAACGGGAGCACCTGGAGGAAACCCACGTGGTCATGGTGAGAGTGTACGAACTCCCTATAGACAATGGTGGAAATTAAAACTGGATCACTGGCATTATAAGACATTGTGCTAACTGTAGTTACCATGCCTCAGTGCTGCAGCGGGCAGTAAAATGTGTGGGATCCCAATCAAGTGACTGATTTTGCCTAGACAGTGTTGAGCTTTGAGTTGCTAGAACTCCAACCATTACTCTCTCCTAACCTGAAGTTGGCCATAGAGACCTTGGGAAGTCTCTGGGAGAGCCACCTATGTCAGCCCTTCAAGGTTCAAAGGCTGATTGATAGACCCCAGGACTGAGAACTGAAGGTAGGAACTCCCTGGGCTGTGTGGTGATTCACCTGCATGGTGTACTTTCTGAACTGTGACCTTTTTCCTCTGTTGTGCCAGGTCGAAGACAGGGGATCGGGCAGCTGAGGTTCGCAGATGGCAGCAATTACACTGGTCAGTTTGAAAATGGCCTGTTCAGTGGCCGCGGAACACTGGTCTTCGCAGACGGCTCAAGGTAAGACACGAGTCCAAGATGCCTGTGTTTGAGACCCTCATGCTTGGCCACTGTTATGAATCAATCAAATGGAAGCTAACACAAGTTCCCTCAAATAGTGATCAGGGATCAACTTTATTCGCCATATACACCTACAAGAGTTAGCAATTTGCTGCGGTGCGTTAGTCAGAGCACGACATGCAACAAAACACAACATTCAACAGTGCTGAGGCCTTCCATTGCTTGGGTAGACCATAGCTGTAGCTACTTACAATATGCAAGTCAGGGCGGTACGATATCGAGAGCAAGTTGTTGCCCATCCAGTAGGCTCCACCCTCCTCGCAGATGATAAATCCAAAGGAACGGCAGAGACCGATATAGTTTGGCACTAGCAGTGTCGCAGGAGTTGCCCATCAGCGTTGAACTCAATAACTTAGGGACTCCAGCTCTGGATTTTTCTTTGGGATTTGCTCCCGAAGCCTTCCCCATGCTGCAAGGCAGCGGAGGTTTGAGATCAGAGTGAGCAGCCAATCATAGCTGATTAGACTCATCTGCCCAAAACATAAAAAAAATTACAGTTAGAGGTTAAAGTGCAGATATGGAATAAAAATGTGCATAAATACATAAATGTCAGTATGAATATTGAAACCGGAATCAAAATCATGTATATTATCACTGACGTATGACATGAAATTTGGTGTTTTGTGGCAGCAGTACAGTGCAAGATGTAAAGAAATTACTATAAATTAAAATTTTAAAAAGTGCGAAAGAGGAATAGTGAGGTAGTACTCATGGATTCATGGACCATTCAGAAATCTGATGGCAGAGGGGAAGAAGCTGTTCCTAAAATGTTGAGTGTGGGTCTTCAGGTCCTGTACCTCCTCTCTGATGGGAGTAATAAGAAGTGGGCATATCCTGGGTGGTGCCAGTATTGCTTGAGGGGATAAATATTGGCTGAAACAGTGAAAAATCCCCTGCTGCCTTTTCTCAGTAGCAGCCATAGCTTTAATATTCTTTCAGAAAAGTGTCTTTAAAAACTAATGTACATTTCTATATTTATCCTCCTCATGTTCCTCAGTTACTTGTTGAATTAGAGATGCAGATCACTGCAATGTTGATGGAATAATTTTGGCTTGTGTGGGGCATAATTAATCAAATGCATTTGTTTAAAATGCAATATTGGACATGCAGATGCTCTTAGGAAATAGTTATTAAACCAAGTCTGACAATAAACCAAAGAGATATTAGCACTGGTGAAAGAGGTAGATTTTTAACAAGTATCTTGAGACGTCTACAAAAGATCACGGTCTGGACATCAAATGATTTGTGTATAAGCAACAGTGTGGTTTTGTTGGGTTAAATGGCCTCCTCCTCCTGCGCAGTAATTTCCGCGGGCTGAATGAAGGTTGGTGGGGAGAGGCAAGTGTGTATGTGGGCTGAGCGAGAGGAAAGGGGAATGAGGTACCTAAAGTGACTGGCTGTAGCTGACAGTGAAGGGGTACTGAGGAAATGTGCTCTCCACCCCCCTGCACACTAAAACTGTTGTTGCTTCTGTCTGTCCTCAGATATGAGGGGGAGTTTGTCCAAGGAAAATTTCAAGGAGTTGGAGTCTTCACTCGATGTGATGGGATGAAGTTTGAAGGAGAGTTCAAAAATGGACGTGTGGAAGGATATGGTAAAGAGTGACATGCACATCAAAAATGCCTTGTTTGCATCACAAGTGTGTTGGGGGCAGGCTGTAAATGTTGCCCATGCTTCTGGTGTCAAGGTAGCTTGCAGACAACTTACTAACCCTAACTCGTGCGTCTTTGGAATGTGGGAGGAAACCCATGTGATCATGGGGAGAATGTACAAACTCCTTACAGATAGTGCAGGAATTGAACCCTGATTGCTATCACTGTAAAGTATCACATTTACCACTACACCACCATGTCACAATGATAACAGTATTTTCCTCCCTTCGAAGGTGAGCCCTAAACAAGGGGATGTAAATTTAAGGTGAGAGAGGAAAGATTTTAAAGAGATATGAAGGGCAACTTTTTTTTTTACACAGAAAGCCTTCAGTATGTGGAACGAGCTGCCAGAGGAAGTGGTTGAGGCAGGCACAATAACATTTGAATAAGTACAGGATAGGAAATGTTTTAAGAGATATGGGCCCAACATGGGCAAATGGGACTAGCTTAGGTGGGCATTTTGCTCAATGTAGGTGAGTTGGGCCATAGGGCCTGTTTCTGTGCTGTGGCTCTTAAGGATGGAGAGGAGGGAGAGCAGATGGATTTTGAAATAAGGAGGCAAGTACTTGAGGTCAACAGCCAGCCGGTGGTGTAGTGGCATCAGTACCGGACTTTGAGGTGAGTGGTCCTGGGTTTGAATCCAGTCAGCTCCTTGCATGCTTTCCATCTGTGCTGGGTTGAGCATTAAGCTAGTAACACGGTGCCATTTTTAAAAAAACAGACAAAATGCTAAAGAAACAGCAAGGTTGCCACAAGGCATGGAGAGGAATAACAACTTGAGATCAAGCTAACGTCAGTTGGGATATTGTAAAGTGATGGACGATGGAATTCTCTCACACAAAGCTCAAAGTGAGGGGAACAGCATTGAGGAATTAGTGTTGACTGGCTAACAGGATACAAAGCAGGTGTGAATAGGTCCCTTTCTATTTGACAAGAGGTGCCACAGAAATAGGCGGGTAGGAAGGGATTGGCAGTGATCTTGTTGGGTAGTAACACAGGCTGAGTGTGCCACTGCTGATAATTTGTATATTTGTAAAAAAATGATAAATGTTTGTTCATTTTAAGTTTGAGATCAATAGCTTTTTATTAGCTATTTTAATTGTATTTGGAGCTACAGCATGGTAACAGGTTTTACAGGCCTAACAAGAAACTGCCACCCAATTACACCCATGCAACCAATTAACCCTGCGCCTTTGAGAAGAACCGGAGTACCCAGAGGAAACCCAGGCAGTCACGGAGAGAGTGTTCAAACTCCTTACAGACACCTGTGAAGTTGAACCCAGTTCACTAGTCCGGTAACAGCATTACACTAACTGCTACATTACTGTGCTCCCCCGCGTTAGGGTTGCACTGTTGGGGATGGATCCCAGTCACAGAATGACGGGGCAGATTTATTGAGCTGAATGCCCTTGTAAAACAGCAGTGTCTTACCCAAACCTTCCACCTGTATTTCTAATCTTAAGTTGGATGTTTATCTTTCTCTCCTAGGGCTGCTAATGTTCCCTGACGGGTCTCACGGTCACCCAAGAAATGAGGGCATTTTTGAGAACAACAAGCTGTCCAAACGGGAGAAGTGCCAAGCCGTGATTCAGAGAGCGCAGGCAAGCGCAAAAAGTGCACGGGGTCTCTCCCTTTGACTGCTTCTCCATGCGTTACATCCGTCTTGTGCTTGCCCTGCGATATGGGAGAAAGCTGCAAGACTGGGTTTGAGTTGAGTTGTGGCAATGCTGTGCTCTTCTTTTACCAACCCCCACCCCCACCCCCCCGGTCCACTGATCATCCCACCAACTTTGATTAGAGTTCAGCGGGCAGCACAGCTGGCAATGAGCATCGCAGTGATTGCATGTGATGGCCTCAATAACTCTGAGCTGCTATTCTAGGGAAGGTGCCAGATGAAAACCACCCCTCCCTCCCAACCTATCGGAGGTCTGTGTTTTTTTATTTAATGCTTTCGGGACACTGTTGAGGGTGTCTTGTGCTCCATCTCCCATCTCCCTCACCTGGATCTGAGCATGGTAATAATTACAGCCCAGAGCTGGTATGGAGGATGAGGTCTGGAGTGAGAAATAGTGATTTGATAAGTTTCTTCAAATCTGTTCTGTGCCCATGCTGTATCCAGTACCTGGACCAATTCACACAAGCTTCCGTCAGCTCGACGACATTGAATGTTATGCCTGCATCAGAACATTTCTCAATGCACGACACATCAAACATTGAAGTGGGTGGGCTGCAGGGGAAAAGACTATGAACATAAATTCAGTGGCCACTTTATTAGGTCCAGGAAGTACTTAATAAAGTGGCCACTGGAAATATGTATACAGTGGAACCTTGGGGAAACAGAGTAAAGGAATAATGGAAATTTCCAGTAGATCATTGATCATTATGGGTTATAGCAAATTATATGTTAATCTAAGTGTGTTTTAAGTTTAATAAGGGATCCTATCTCTTATCAGCCTTTCATGCTGTGACTTTTCCCCCAACACCACACGAAGTGGAAGAATTCCCATCAATTTCCATAACACTTTGCTTCTGTCATTGACCTCCCCACTCTGTCAAGGTCTCACAGAATTTTGCACACCTCAGCTTAAAATGAACCTTTATCATCACTGTTCAAGTGAAAAATTGGTGTTTATGGCTCTGTGTTTTATTTAAGATTTAAACATTTAGACAGCAGCCCTATAAAGCAGATCTTTTCAGCATCTGGCTTCACAGGTACCAAACCAAATAACCTAGGCAAAAAGGACTGTTGATCTGACTTCAGGGCTTGGTAGGAGGTGTGTTCCAGTGTTAGTCACCCCTTCAGGCCAGCTATTAGCTGTTGTACTGGCTTTCTCCACCCCCTCATCAATGTCCTTTGTATGCAAAGCCATATTCAATCCTGATAAAGAGTCTCAGCCTGAAACATTGACTGTATATTCCCCTCTATGGATGTTGCCTGACCTGCTGAGCTCCTCCAATGTTCTGTGTGTCTTGCTCAGATTTCCAGCATTTGCAGAATCACTTGTGTTTATCAGCCTGGTCCTGCATGCTTGTGAACTTGCCTTTCATAACCCCAGTTTTCTTCCTGGTGTCTCTAGATATATTTTGCCTATATCTCATTCAATAACCCTTCCTTTGAGGCTTTAGGGAGGGGGGGGTGTGTGTGTGTCTCTTCACTTTCATCCAACCTCCCACCCCACTTCTCCATAACTTGATACATACATAGCCCTTTACACCAAATCCAGTTACTACTTTCTAATCCGCCCCACTCCAATCTCTGCTGGGAAGTGGGCAAAGGTTCCAAGCATAGCACTTCTGGCTTAGAAACTGTCTGATCAGTTTCCCCTCACAGCATCACTACCTGCATTCCAGCAGAACTTGCCCCCATACACCCCTCTCCATTGTAAGAATTTTGATTTTATTTAGAGAGACAGCACAGTAACTAGTCCTTCCGGCCCAGTGAGCCCACGCTGCCCAATTACACCTGTGTGACCAATTAACCTACTAACCCATCCGTCTTTGGAATGTGGGAGGAAACTGGAGCATCCAGACAAAACCCACATGGTCATGGGGAGAATGTACAAACTCCTTACAGACAATGACAGAATTGAACCCTGCCGTTGCGCTAAAGTGTCAGGTTACATTGTCCTTGCGGTTAATTGTTTTACTGTCATATATTACCTCAGCATTGGAACGATAGCCAAGATTCAAGTATCTTTGGCGCAGCTTGCTGGAACCGACTGAAATTTGGACCCAGCCTGGTGTAAAATCAAAGGTTAGTCTTGCAGTGTTCAAGTGTTGTCGTGGGCATACACTTTCAATTTATTGCAGTATTTGAGCAGTGCTGTAAAGCTCCAGCTTTTGTGTGATGCTAAATATTTTCCTTAAAATATGCAGTATTGATAAAGGAGAATCACACTGACCATTTACCCAGGTCTCTAGCCACAGAAAATCACAATGGCCTTTTATCCAGAGGTCTCCTGCCACAGAGAATCACTCTGGCCATTTACCCAGAGAGCTGTAGCCACAGAAAATCACAACGGCCACTTGCCCAAAGGTCTCCAGCCACAGAGAATCACTCTGCCTATTTACCCAGTGATCTCCCACCATAGTGAATGACAAGAACTATTTACTCAGAGGTCTCTAGCCACAGTGATTCACAATGGCTATTTACCCAGGTCTCTAGTCAGAGATTCATCATTTGCTATTTACCCAGAGGTATCAAGCTATAGGCAATCGTACTGGCAATTCATGCCTACCCTGATGGAGTCACAGGCCACTCCTGGGTAATGAACATCTGCTTTTTCAGACATCTTGTAAATCCACTTCCTCCATCTTGGAAAATGCACAGAGATCACCTAATATGGTAACTATACCTCCACGGTATTGTAATGAATGGCATCAAAAACTGCAAGATTGATAACAATTAACAGAAGTGCAGAGAGAGGGGAAACTATTCTGCCATTCATAGGAAAGATGTATATCTTTATCTATGTATGTATGTAAGACATTTTTGCATTTAATATTATGGGAGCTCATTAATATGTATGGATCTCCACAAGATGGGTGTTTGTAACCTGGAGACACCCTGTGTTAAAAATGGAGTTGCAGTTTACCTCCAAGGGACCCGTTGAGAATTCACCCACTCCAGGGCCACAGAAGATATCCACTGGAAAAGACTCAAACCAGACCAAGTTGAATGGGAAGCCTTCAGTATTGTGTTCTGACAACACTCCAGCCTGAAACACTAATGATTGTTTTGCCTTCAGAGGCAGGTTGACTGTATTTTCTGTGTCTGTAAGTAATGATGTAACTGGCTTTATCAATAATTTTTGTAAGGAAAAAATTCACTTTAATTAGCAGTGGACCATCAGTTGGGCTGCTATTCCATACCTGTGATGTGGACTGAGCTGCATAAAGTTAGGCTTTGTAGATTGAACCATTTCCCTTGCCATGGGATATTTCTGTAAAGGACTGGGGGGAGAAAGAGATGTGAGTCCATTGCTGTGATTGCACTGTCTTGGATATGTTATTGACTAGAGTCTGATTGCTCATTTTTATCATAATATCCTGTACTGCACTCCCCCCCCCCTTGTCTATTTACTGTCCCATATTCCAAGTGAAGAAAGAATTTGAAATACAGTCTGCATTTGCTGTGTTTTAGATCCAGGGAGACAAGATAAGATTGACCATGTTTGATGGGTCTGGATTGACCTTCAGATGGACCTGGTAAAGGATCATTCCCTGTTGCAGCCAATAAATCAGATTGATTTTTACAAAACCAGTGGTTTTGCGGCTGCCATTACAGAGACCAAACTTTGTTTCCAGATTTATTTAATCAATTTAAACTCAGCAGCTACTGTGATGGGATTCAAACTATTGCCTCCTTATCAATGGATCAGGCCTCTGGAAGCCAGTCTACCCGATAACTCATCTATCCTGTTGCAGAGAAACACTTGCATTGGAGGGTGGAGCCAGCCTGATCATCAGTCTGGAAGGGGCTGTGATCTGAAGGAGGGGCTGGTATTGGCGCCAATTTAAGTTTTAAAGGGAGTCAGTTGCCTTAACTATGAGAATGCCAATTAGTACGTTATTCTACTGGGCAGGGATATGTGCAAGTGAGAGGTAATATTAAAAGAGCACCTTCTCTCGAATGTAAATCAGCTAGCGGCAGCTTTATGAAGCAGGCTTCTTTTAAATGTGAATTTGATAAACGTTGAACAAAGCGCTAATTTCAATTAACTTTTTTTTTGCTGCTGCTGCTTCCTGTGCCTTTTTTGTTTCGCCTTTCGATGCAGTGAAGTGTAAAATCTGGGACTGAATGTTTTAGATTAGGTAAATTTCTCCCAGAGCATTATTTGAAGATGTTATGCGAGTGGTTTTAAAGTATAATTTGTGGTGAATGCAGTGTAGATGGAATGATCTGGGTAATAATGGGTTCCAAAAGGTCTACACTGGGATTTCTTCACCTCTTGTCTGGGTCTGTTGTTAACTCATTAGTGATTGGTGTGTTTGGTCTAAAGCTCCACTCTTATTGTATCATGGGCTCTCAAAATGGTAGAAGGTACCTTTGTGGTAGCCCTATGAGTGACTTATTAATGTAATGGAAAATGGAGCCAATATAAAACACTGTTCAGATCATTAGCTAAACCTTACTGGTAGAATGTGACTCAAACTTGAGTGATAACGTTTGCTGTATATGTATTCTTTATCTCTGTTGGCAGATCTTTTGGTCTTGATCCATGCTGTCCTCTTGAATTGGATGACCCCAGTTGTTTTAGTCTTGGGGTTCTGCAATTGCTCTCAGTACCTTCCTGAATTAGGTAGTTTTTAACTCTGTCATTTCCAGTAA
This sequence comes from Mobula hypostoma, assembly GCF_963921235.1. Classification (NCBI taxonomy): domain Eukaryota; kingdom Metazoa; phylum Chordata; class Chondrichthyes; order Myliobatiformes; family Myliobatidae; genus Mobula; species Mobula hypostoma. The sequence goes on along the minus strand of NC_086115.1, from coordinate 13,283,726 downwards.
TCTTTCTACCAGATTTAACTGTGACTCTCTCACCAAATTCCGATCACCTTTTCTTTCTATCTTCATGTGCTCAGTATCTTGCACTGTCATCAATCAGTCTTTCAAATTATTTGTCTGTCTCTGATTGTGCCTATAACTTGTAACCCCCAAACAGCTAAGCATCTTTCCTTTTTACTATCTCATTCTGTCTTCACCTTTATAACTTAACCAGAATTGCAAAATTCCCCTAACAATTATGTTGCTGCCATAAGCTGTAGCAACCTGCTTGATTTTTTAATATATTGTTCTAAAAGGGCTGGATTCCTTTTAATGTTTGCAATTGCTGCTTTAATCCTGGTGTTCCAATGTGATGTAAAACAAGCAGGGAGACTTATTAACCATGACTGTCAAATTAAATCAAAACTTAGAAAACTGTCGGTCATGGTGAAACATGGTGCTTTCTTATTACTTGACTATTCATTTATACACCTTCAGTATCTGTGAAGAGATTGGGATTTTATTGCACATTTAACTATTGAGAGACAATTAAATCATGGAAATGTATTAATGTCACATTCTTTCATGGGCTGCCTTTTTTTATAGGTCTTATTTTTCAAGTGCGATTAAATATTTGTTGTGATTACAAACTGGTGTGTTCAAATAATGCAATAAATATGGGCTCTGTTAATTACTTTTTTGCCAATCTTTTGTGCATGTGAACTTTATTCTTCAATAGATGAGAGATGCTAATGTAATTTGTTTAGATTTTACAATTGGATGAAATGAAACCACCAGAAGTATTGTTGCTATTTCCCCCTGAGAGAGAATTTATTCTAGATTGGGTCGTGTAATGAACCAGATTTGATTAGGGAGCTTAAGGTAAAGGAATCCTCAGGAGCCAGTGATGGAATTCACCCTATAATTTGAGAGGGAGAAGCTAAAGTCAGATGTGTCAGTATTACAGTGGAATTAAGGGAATTACAGAGGCATGAGAGAGTAGCTGACCAAGTTGATTGGAAGGGGACATTAGCAGGATGACAGCAGAGCAGTAATGGCTGGAGTTTCTGGGAGCAATTTGGAAGGTGCAGGATGGATACATCCCAAAGAAGATGTAAAGGCAGGATGAAGTGACCGTGCTGACAGGGAAGTCAAAGCCAACATAAAAGCAAAAGAAATGGCACATAATAGAACAAAACTTATTGACAAGTTAGAGGATTGTGAAACTTAAAAACCCAAAAGCAGACAATTTTAAAAGAAAGCCATAAGGGGGGAAATAGATGAAATATAAAGGTATGCTTGCCAACAATACCAAAGAGGATACTTCTTTTGCAGATATAAAGTGTAAAAGAGAAGCGAGAGTAGATATTGGACTGCTGAAAAATGATGCTGGTAGTATTGGGGGACAAGGAAATGGCATACAAACTGAATAAATATTTACATCAGTGCATACGTGGAAGACTAGCAGTATACTGGAGGTTCAAGAGTGTCAGGGGGCAGAAGTTGCTATTACTAGGGAGCAGGTGCTTGGGATACGCCATAAAATTTGTTGACTTTGTGGCTACGGTACAATGCAATAAATAATAATAGAAAAAAAATGAACTATGGTGGATATATTTATATATGTGTGTAAATTAAATAAGTAGTGCAAAAATAAAAAGTAGGTAGTGTTCATGGTTTCAATGTCTATTCAGAAATCGAATGGCAGAGGGGAAGAAGCTGTTCCTCGATCATTGATTGTGCGCCTTCAGGCTTCTGTACCTCCTTCCTGATGATAGCAATGAGAACAAAGCATGACCTGGGTGATGGGGATCCTTAAGGATGAACACTGCATTTTGCAGCTTTGCTCCTTGAATATGTCCTTGATATTACAGAAGCTAGTGCCCATGATGGAGCTGACTAAGTTTACAACTTTCCTGCAGCTTACTTTGAGCCTATGCAGTAGCGCCCTCTCCCCAATACAGATGGTAATGCAGCTGGTTAGAATGCTCTCCATGGTACATCAAATCTCCTCAAACTCCTAATGAAGCATAGCTGTTGTTGTGCCATCTTTGTAGCTGTCTCAAAACTTTGGGTCCAGGTTAGATCCTCATTGATCTGACACCCAGGAACTTGAAGCTCACTCTTTCCACTTCTGATCCCTCTATGAGGACTGGTGTGTGTTCCCTTGGCTTACTCTTTCTGAAGTCCACAGTCAATTCTTTAGTCTTACTGACATTGCAAGATTATTGCTGTGATTCCACTCAACCGGCTGATATATCTTGCTCCTGTATGCCCTTCCATCACCATTTGAAATTCTACCAACAATAGTTGTATTGTCAGCAAATTTATAGATGGTGTTTGAGCTATGTCTAACCAACAGTCATGGTTGTAGCGAGAGTAGAGCAGTGGGCAATGCACACGGCCCTGAGGTGTGCCAGTGTTGATTGTCAGCGAGGTGCAGATGTTATTTTCAATTGGCACAGATTGTGGTCTTCCTGTTAGAAAGTTGAGGATCCAGTTGCAGAGGGAGGTACAAAGGCCCAGGTTCTGGAGCTTTTCAATGTTATCCGGAGGAATGATTGTGTTAACTGCTGAGCTGTAATCAATAAACAGCACCATGACTTGGGTATTTGTATTGTGCATGTGATCCGAGGCCATGTGGAGAGCTAATGAGATTGTGTCCGCTGTAGACCGACTGTGACAATAGGCAAATTTCTGAGACGAGTTAATTCTAGCAGGACCAACCTCTCAATACACTTCATCACCGTAGATGTGAGTGCTATTGGACAATAGTCATTAAAGCAGCTCTTCCTGGGCACTGGTATGATTTTTGCCCTTTTGAAGCATAGAAACATAGAAATCTACAGCACATTACAGGCCCTTCGGCCCACAATGTTGTGCCGACCATGTAACGCACTCTAGAAACTGCCTAGAATTTCCCTACCGCATAGCCCTCTATTTTTCTACGCTCCACGTACCTAACTAAGAAACTCTTAAAAGACTATTGTATCTGCAGGTGGGAACTAATGACTGTGGCAATGAGAGATTGAAAATGTCTTTGAATACCCCCGCCAGCTGATTGACTCAGGTTTTCAGAGTTCTACCAGGTACACCATCGGGGCCTACCACCTTGTGAGGGTTCACCCTCTTGAAAGACACTTGTCTCCGTCCTCCAAGACAGAGCTCACAGGGTCACACGGTCCTCATAGCTATAGTTTTATTCTCCCTTTAGGTTGTGTTTTGTAGGAAGTAATGGCCTGCAGACCCTGCCCGAGTTGTTGTGCATCTGATTCTGCCTCCAGCCTCGTTCAGTATTGTTCCTTTCCTCTTGAGATCGCCCTCCACGAGTCGTACCCAGTTTTCTTCTACAGTCCTGGGTCACCAGATTTGAATGCCACAGACTTAGCCCTCAGCAGAGTAGAAACCTGGTTCATCCACGGCTTTTGATTTGGGTATGTACAGTATATTCTTGTAGGGACACACTTATCCACATAGATTTTAATGAAGTCAGTGACAGCTGTAGCGTACTGGGTCAGACTCAGAGATGAATCCGCCACAGTGATGGGGAAGGCATCAGGATGTGCTGTTTCATACATGTTGATTCCATCGCTCATTTCGTCTAGAGCCTGTTATACACTGACCTGAGGTGGGACTCATACTGCTACCAAGATGATCACTGAATCTCTCACCGCAAATAAAATGGATGACACTTGATCAGAAGCTGTTCCAGCTCAGGTGAGCAGGATTGAAAAGCACAGCAACATTTTTTTTTTACACACCATAGGGAGTTGGTCATAAAGCATACCCCACCTCCTCTGCCTTTGAAGGAAGCCTATCAACTGTCAAAAGGCCTAGAGAGAATGGATACAGAGCATGGAAAGAGCCTATCCACGTCAACTCCATCTATCCCCCTCATAATTTTAAATACCTCTATCAAGTTCCCCCCTCAACCTTCTATGTTCCAAAGAATAAAGACCCAACTTGTTCAACCTTTCACTGTAACTTAGGTGATGAAACCCAGGTAACATTCTAGTAACCCTAGGTACTCTCTCTATTTTGTTGACCTCTTTCCTATAATTCAGTGACCAAAACTGTACACAATACTCCAAATTTGGCCTCACCAATGCCTTGTACAATTTCAACATTACATCCCAACTCCTATACTCAATGCTCTGATTTATAAAGGCCAGCATACCAAAAGCTTTCTTCACCACCCTATCCACATGAGATTCCACCTTCAGGGAACTAAGCACCATTATTCCTAGATCCCTCTGTTCTCTGTTGGAACAGAATTGATGGGCTGAATGACCTAATTCTGCTCCCATGTCTTGTGGTCTTATTTTTTCCCCCTCTTCACTCTGCCTTCAACCAATTTATGACTATGGACAATGTGGGTTAGTTAAAAGCGTTCATCTAAGCTGCTTGAGCTGTCAAGTATGCTTGTGATTATAAGTGCCACTTCCCAAATCCTTAACTGAAGTTGCTGAAAACATATTGTATTGTTAACAGTATTGGTTTACAACTGGATTGAGATGCTTGCTGGCAATGATACATCAGATGATTCAGTGAGATTTCCTCCGCAGGCCTTCCACTGTAAATACCAGTTTCTGTTCACTCAGTCCCAGGGCACATACAACACCAAATTATACATCAAAGACAAAAGATAATGATTAACTTTATTTGTCACATGTGCATTGAAACTTACAGAGAAATGCGTTGTTTTGCATTAAATCAGCAAGGACTGTGCTAGTCAGCCTCCAAGTATCGCCACGCTTTCAGCACCAACATAACACGCCTACAACCCACTGACCCTAACCTGCAGACTTTGGAATGTAGAGGGAAACTAGAGCACTCAGTGGAAACCCATGTGGTCACAGAAAGAACGTACAGACAGATGGTCCTTACAGACAGCGGCAGTAAGGCAATGCAATAACCGCTATGCTACCATGTGTCTATTTAAGACAGAAGTTGATCATTTCCTGATTGGTCAGGGCATCAAAGGACATGGCGAGAAGGCAGGTGTATGGTGTTGAGTGGGATCCAGGATCAGCCATGATGGAATGGTGGAGCAGACTTGATGGGCTGAATGGCCTAATTCTGCTCCTATGTCTCATGGTGCCTTGCAAAGAAAACAACCTTACTGCCACACTCAAGGACACAAAATGCAACTTTAATCTGAATTCTGCTTCAGTAACTCTTGACAAAATTAAAAAAGATCTTGAGGAGGAGCAAACTGAGATTGTGTTGGCAGAGTCCCATTGCAAAAGGGTAACTGCAATTTTGAACCTTATTTCTCCCAGCACAGATAGAAGTACAACAAATTTCACCAGTGGGCTAAAATAACCAGAACAGCATTGTTAAGTCTTTATTTGATTTCAGCAATGAAACTTGTAAATTTTCTTCAGGATTAAAAAAACATTCCCCTCACTCACTCAATGGGGAATAATTTTAAGGCAATTGGAGGAAAGTACAGAGGGGATATCAGCGGTGTGTTTTTTTTTTACACAGAGAGTGGAGGGTACATGGAACACCCTGCCAGGGGTGGTGTTCAGAGGCAGATAAATTCGGGACATTAAAGAAGCACATGGATTATAGAAAAATGAAAGGCTCTGTGAGGGAAGAATTAGATTGATCTTAGTAGTTTAGGAGGTCAGCACAACAGTGTGGGCCAAAAGGCCTGTACTGTGTTGTAATGTCTACATAATAAGGAATTGGAAACGAATTTGCTTCACAATCCTGACTAACTTCTTAACCTGAATAAGACCACTATCAATAAGCAGCCAACTGTTAACAAAATGTCCTTTAATGGAGCACAGGAGACTGAAGACAGAACTTAAACTATTCTTTCCCTTTAACGTTTTTTCCAGTTGCCTTATTTCAACATGTTGCAGTAGATAGGAAAAAATATTTTCATTGTGAATGTAAGTTTAGTGTCTAGGACCAGATGGCATGGCCTTAGATCAGAAGGCCATCCCTTTAGAACAGAGATAAGGGTTAATTTCTTTAGCCAAAGGGTGGTGAATTTGTGGAATTCATTGCCACAGATGACTGTGAAGCCCGTTACTCTTCTCAATGTCAGCAAGGCCAAGGAGTTGATTATTGACTTCATAAGGAAGTCAAAGCCAGTCCTCATTGGAGGATAGAAGGTGGAGAAGGTCAGCAATGTTAAATTCCTTGGTGTTATCATTTTGGACGACCTGTCAGCTTGCAAGTGTCGTCTGACTTTCCAGCGCCAACAAAGCATGCCCACAATGTTCAACAGAACAGCAGCAATAAAAAAAAAACAAAACAAGCCCATTTCTTAAGCAGTTTCTAGAAGATTAATTAGTTCTAAATCCGTAATTGTCAGTGTGGCTAAGTTTACAGCCATCCGTTGGACATGAAGTCACCACGCAACTCCTTCCTCTCTGCTTCCGTCAAGGGCAGTAACGGAGCGCGGCAGGGTCCTCCGTGATACCCAAACCATTCCATTGCTTCCTTGAGGCCTGCAATCCCAAACTTCCGTGTAATCTACAAGACATAAGAATATCTAATAAGTGTCTATTGATCTTACTCTCAATGTATTCCATGTTCATTTTCAGGAGGGGAAGGCCAGAGGTTATTGTGCTCCCAGAGTACTACAGAACAGAAGTAGGCCCTTTGGCTCAACTCCTACAATATACCCCATTCAAGTTAGTTCCATTTGCCTGCATTTGGTCCACATCCCTTCTAAACTTTTCCTATCCATGTAAAGTACCTGTTCAACTATCTTTTAAAAGCTGTTACTGCACCCACGTCTTCTGGCAGCTCATTTCACACAAGTATGTCTCCCTCCCTCCCTCCCCTCCTTTCCCTTCAAACCCTGAACCTCTGCCTTTTTGATAACCCAACCCTGGGGGAGAAAGACCCAGTGCCCGCTCAGATCTTTATACACCTCTCAGTCTCCTACTGGGGGCGTGGGGGTGGTTTCGGCTGATACGATAAGGAAACAAAGAGACTCTCAGATCAGCACAGGGATGATAGTAAAATGGAGAGTTACATGCTGTGTAGGAGGGAAAGGTTGGATTGATCATAAAGTACATTTATTATTTTATCTTTAGAAATACAGCAGGGTACCAGGCCCTTCTGGTTAATGGAAGGACGAGAGGAGATAAAGTGACCTTGATTTAAAATAAGGGTGGATTCAGATTCATATATTTATCACATGTGTTGAAACATACAGTGAAATGCGCTGTTTGTGTTAAAAACCTAAAGATGTGCCACCCAGTTACACCACATGGCCAATTAGCCTGCTAACCAGAGCGTTAAGTTCAAGTTTATTCTCATTCAGCCATGTACATGTACACTTCCAAATGAAACAACATTCCTCTGGACCACAGTGAACAACACACAGCCCACACACAAAGTAATATTACCACAAATACCGTAACAAGCAATAAGATGATTTACGTCTCTCGAATGTGGGAAGAAACTGAAGCACCCAGAGAAAACCCACATGGTCACAGGGAGAATGTATAAACTCTTCACAGCCATATACAATAGATTGGCATAACACTGTGGGCCAAAGGGCCCGTTCTGTGCTGTACTATTCTGTGTTCCAGAGACAACTCAGTCCCTCATACCCTGGAAACATCCTCGTTTTCAGAATGGCAGGCAGTGACTAGTGGGGTACCACAAGGCTCAGTGCTGGGACCCCAGTTGTTTACAATAGATATTAATGACTTAGATGAGGGAATTAAATGCAGCATCTCCAAGTTTGCGGATGACACAATGCTGGGCGGCAGTGTTAGCTGTGAGGAGGATGCTAAGAGGATGCAGGGTGACTTGGATTGGTTAGGTGAGTGGGCAAATTCATGGCAGATGCAATTTAATGTGGATAAATGTGAGGTTATCCACTTTGGTGGCAAAAACAGGAAAACAGATTATTATCTGAGTGGTGGCCGATTAGGAAAAGGGGAGGTGCAACGAGACCTGGGTGTCATTATACACCAGTCATTGAAAGTGGGCATGCAGGTACAGCAGGCAGTGAAAAAGGTGAATGGTATGCTGGCATTTATAGCAAGAGGATTCAAGTACAGGAGCAGGGAGGTACAACTGCAGTTGTACAAGGCCTTGGTGAGACCACACCTGGAGTACTGTGTGCAGTTTTGGTCCCCTAATCTGAGGAAAGACATCCTTGCCATAGAGGGAGTACAAAGAAGGTTCACCAGGTTGATTCCTGGGATGGCAGGACTTTCATATGATGAAAGGCTGGATTGACTAGGCTTATAATCGTTGGAATTTAGAAGATTGAGGATTATTGAAACGTATAAAATCCTAAAGGGATTGGACAGGCTAGAGGCAGGAAGATTGTTCCCGATGTTGGGGAAGTCCAGAATGAGGGGTCACAGTTTGAAGATAAACAGGAAGCCTTTTAGGACCAAGATTAGGAAAAACTTCTTCACACAGAGAGTGGTGAATCTGTGGAATTCACTGCCACAGGAAACAGCTGAGGCCAGTTCATTGGCTATATTTAAGAGGGAGTTAGATATGGCCCTTGTGGCTAAAGGGATCAGCGGGTATGGAGGGAAGGCTGGTACAGGGTTCTGAGTTGGATGATCAGCCATGATCATACTGAATGGCGGTGCAGGCTCGAAGGGCCGAATGGCCTACTCCTGCACCTATTTTCTATGTTTCTATGTAAATGTTCAGCAGTCTATCAGCAAGAGAGTTCAAAAAGCATACAACAGGAATTCTGCAGATGCTGGAAATTCAAGCAACATACATCAAAGTTGCTGGTGAACGCAGCAGGCCAAGCAGCATCTATAGGAAGAGGCGCAGTTGACGTTTCAGGCCGAGACCCTTCATCAGGACTAACTGAAGGAAGAGTGAGTAAGGGATTTGAAAGCTGGAGGGGGAGGGGGAGATGCAAAATGATAGGAGAAGACAGGAGGGGGAGGGATAGAGCCGAGAGCTGGACAGGTGATAGGCAAAAGGGGATACGAGAGGATCATGGGACAGGAGGCCTAGGGAGAAAGACGGGGGGGGGTTGACCCAGAGGATGGGCAAGAGGTATATTCAGAGGGACAGAGGGAGAAAAAGGAGAGTGAGAGAAAGAATGTGTGCATAAAAATGAGTAACAGCTGGGGTACGAGGGGGAGGTGGGGCCTAGCGGAAGTTAGAGAAGTCAATGTAGCCTCCAACCTGATGGCATGAACATTGACTTCTCTAACTTCCGCTAGGCCCCACCTCCCCCTCGTACCCCAGCTGTTACTCCTTTTTATGCACACATTCTTTCTCTCACTCTCCTTTTTCTCCCTCTGTCCCTCTGAATATACCTCTTGCCCATCCTCTGGGTCCCCCCCCCCCCGTCTTTCTCCCTAGGCCTCCTGTCCCATGATCCTCTCGTATCCCCTTTTGCCTATCACCTGTCCAGCTCTCGGCTCTATCCCTCCCCCTCCTGTCTTCTCCTATCATTTTGCATCTCCCCCTCCCCCTCCAGCTTTCAAATCCCTTACTCACTCTTCCTTCAGTTAGTCCTGACGAAGGGTCTCGGCCTGAAACGTCGACTGCGCCTCTTCCTATAGATGCTGCTTGGCCTGCTGCGTTCACCAGCAACTTTGATGTATGTTGCTCAAAAAGCATACAGCTGTCTGAGAGAAAAGAAAGTCACACCATCACATTTCTACATGATGAACCCTTTATTTTTAAGCACTGACCGTCCCGTTTTCTAGAATTCCCCACAAGAAGAATCTTCCTCTCCTCATCCCTGTCAAGATCACCCCCGGACCCTTAAAAGCAGCAACTACAAACCTTGCCTGTCCATCCTTAAGACAACCTGTACATTCCCATAAATAACAGCAGCGTAGTGGCCAGCGAAACACTTTACAGAACCCGCAACCCGGGCTTCACACCTGCCACTGTCTGTAAAGAGTCTGTACGTTCTCCCGATGACCGTGTAGCTTTCCCCCGGGTGCTCCGGTTTCCTCCCACATTCCAAAGGAGTACAGGTCAGGCTCAGTGAGTTGTGGGTGTGCTGTGTTGGTCCCAGAAGCATGGCGACACTTGCCGGCTGTCCAGAGCCGATATGATTTGATGTAAATGACATTTCACCGTATGTTTTAATGTTTCACTATACACGTGACAAAACAGACTAGTTTTCATTTTTCTTTCTATCTACCACACATTCGAGCCCCAGGGGAGCGCACTATCCACAAAAATCCTCCACTGTGTCCACAGATCCCTTGGTGCGGTCTTTCCTTGATTCTATCAGGGTTATTACTCGGTTATGGATTTATTGAGTATGCCCGCAAGAAAATGAATCTCAGGGTTGTATTTTGTGAGACATATGTACTTTGATAATGAATCTACTTTGGACTTTGAAGAGCCAAGCCGAGCAGGGGATTCCGGGTGTGGCCCTTTCCCCTCTGCCCCAGGCTGCCATAGGTCAGGAGCATTGGGCTGAAGAGTAACCAGAACTCGAGGAGAAGCCCCTTCAGATATGTGGTCAGGCTCCTGCAGTGAGACCAGAGCCCAGCACCTTCTGACACACAACAGGTTACTGCAAAGTGCACCATCAGTGATGCCTAATTTGAAAACACAGGGTCGAAGAATGAAGCTACACTTACTGCTGCGTTCGGCTCAACCAGCCTGTACTGAAGTTCACGAGCTTCTACCCACTGTCCGGCCAGGCAGAGCTCTTCCAGCTTGCACAGGGGCTCCCCAAGTACGTTCGCCAACACACACACGCCTCCGACAGCACCTGCGCAGATGACATGGAGTTGGAGGCAGCAGAGCAATGAGAGAATAAAACTCCTTTTGTACACGTCTGTACCCTGCTCCTTAATCCAAATATCTACTTGATTAAATATGATTGCGAAGAAAGCACGACAGTGCCTCTACTTCCTCAGGAGTCTGCGGAGATTCAGCATGTCATGTCATGATAGAAGTTGGCAAACTTCTATCGACGTGTGGTGGAAAGTGTGCTGACTGGCTGCATTATGACCTGGTATGGGAATACCAACGACTTTGAGCAAAAAACCCTACAAAAGAACATAGAACATTACAGGCCCTTCAGCCCACAATATTGTGCCGACCCTTAAACCCTGCCTCCCATATAACTCCCCATCTTAAATTCTTCCATATACCTGTCTAGTAGTTAGGTATTGGATTCGGCACAGTACAAAGCGGGTACAACCCTCCCATCTGTTGAGCACATCTACATGAAACATTGTCGTAGAAAAGCAGCATCCATCACCAAAGATCCTCACCGCCCAGGCCATGCTCTTTTCTCGCTGCTGCCATCAGGTAGAAAGTACAGATGCCTCAGGACTCACACCACCAGGTTCAAGAACAGTTACTACCCCTCAACCATCAGGCTCTTGAACAAAAAGCGACAACTACACCAATGTATGGGCTCCCTTAACTTCTTCAAACTTCTTCACACAGAGAGTGGTGAATCTGTGGAATTCTCTGCCACAGCAAACTGTTGAGGCCAGTTCATTAGCTATGTTTAAAAGGAAGTTAGATATGGCCCTTGTGGCTACAGGGGTCAGGGGGTATGGAGGGAAGGCTGGGTTCTGAGTTGGATGATCAGCCATGATCATAATAAATGGCGGTGCAGGCTCGAAGGGCCGAATGGCCTACTCCTGCACCTATTTTCTATGTTTCTATGTTTCTATGTTATTTCACGCTCATTATTTATTATTTATTATCTGCATGTGGACAGTTTATTTACAGTTCCTGATGTGTACAAATCCTGTTTACAGTTACTATTCTATAGATTTGCTAAGAATGCCTGCAGAAAAAGAATTTCAGGTGACACGTATTTAATATAATAAATTTTACTTTGAACTTTAATCAGCTAATCACAGAGCAGCAACTTAACGCATTAAAGAACGCAGACCATGTCTGCACATTTTGAATCACATACATTTCAATGCAAAGGGTATCGTAGGAAAGGTGGATGAGCTCAGGGCATGGATCAACAACTGGAACTATGATGACGTAGCCATGGGTGAGACTTGGTTGCAGGGGGCAGGACTGGCAGCTCAGGGTTCATTCTTTTAGACATAATAGAGTGGGAGGGATTAAAGGGGAAGGAATGGTGTCACTAGTCAGGGAAAATATCACAGCAGTGCTCAGTCAGGACATGCAGGAGAACTTGTCTAGTGAGGCGTTATGGGTGGAACTGAGATATAAGAAAAGTATGACCACATTAATGGGAATACATTACAGACCACCCAGCAGTCTATGGGATTTAGAGGAACAAAATTGTAGAGAGATTATAGATTGTTGCAAGGAACATGAGGTTGCGAGAGTAGGTGATGCTAACTTTCCACATATTTACTGGGACACCCATACTGTTAAAGGGTGAGATTGGAATAGAGATTGTCAAATGTGTTCAGGAAAAATCCCAATGAGGGAGTGTGCAATACTTGATCTGCCATTAGGGAATGAGACAGGGCAGGTGACAGAAGCTTGAGTAGGGGAACACTTTGTATCCAGTGACCACAAACCCATTAAATTCAAGGTAATTACGGAAAAGGATAGATCTAGTCTGCAGAATGAGATTCAAACTTGCAGAAAGGCCAATTTTGATGGCATCAGAAAGGATCCAGCAAGTATGGATTGAGACAGGCTGGCTTCTGGCAAAGGTGCTCTTGGTAAGTGGCTTTCAAAAGTGAAATTTTGAGAGTACAGAGCTTGCATGTATAAAAGGCAAGAATAGCAGGTTTAGGGAACCTTGGTTATTGGGAGATATTGAGGCCCTGCTTAACAAAAGGGGGTGCGAATGAGGTACTTGGAGTATAAGAAATGCCAAGAGAACACTTTAAGAAAGAAATCAGGAGAGCTGAAAGAAGGCACGAGGTTGCTCTAGCAGACAAGGTGAAGAAGAATCCCAAGGATTTTCTACAGATATCTTAAAACAAAAGGATTGCAAGGCATGACTGCTCCTCTGGAAAAATGGTAATTTATGCATGGAGCTAATAGAGACCTTAAATGGATTTTTTGTATCTGTATTTACTCGGAAGGTGGACACCAAGTCTACAGAAGGAAGGCAAAGCATCAGCATCAGATTTGAGGGGGTGTTTGCTGCTTGAGGTAAATCAGGGTGGATAAATCCCCGGGGCCAGACAATGCGTTCCCTCAGATCCTGTTGGAGGAAAGTGCAGAAATAGCAGAGACATTTAAGTCATCCTTATTGACAGGTCAGGTACCGGAGGATTGGAGGATAGCCTCCATTGTTCTGCTGTTTAAGAAAGGGTCTATGAATAAAGCAGGTGACCCTCACATTAGTAGTGGGAAAGTAGTTGGAAAGTATTTTAAGGGACCTGTGATATGCGTATTTGGATAAACAGGAGCTGATTACAGATAGTTAGCGTGGCTTTGTGCGAGGTAGGGCGTGTCTAAGCAATTGTACAGATTTTTTTTTGAAGAAGTTTCCAGAAAAGTTGATGAAGGCAAAGCAGTGGATATTGCCTACATGGACCTCAGTAAGGCATTTGACAAGGTACCGCATGAGAGGTTGGTCAAGAAGGTTCAACTGCTCAGCATGGAAGAGGAGATAGTAACTGGATTAGACATTGGCTTTGCAGGAGAAGCCCCAGAGTGGTAGTAGATGGTTGCCTCGCTGACGGGAGGCCTCTGACTTGTGGGGTGTTGCAGGGATTGGTGCTGGTCAAGATGGTATCAGCATACAACGTTCACTCGGTTGACATCGTCCAGATAGCCCACAAAAATGTCTATTTTACTTATTTTACAACCGTTTTTCATCTTGTGTGTTTCTGGAACTATTAGAGCCTGTGATTTTCAGTTTGGAAATCAATTAAGCGATCCAATGCTTTGTTGTCTCCGAGAAGATTCCAGAAAGCGAGCACATACTCGGACAGCAAAGAAACTTTGTGACAGGACGCAAGCTGATGTTAGACTCCATTTCACGGATTAAAGCATCGAGGAGGATTGAGACATCAAGGCAAATGTGGATGGCGAACTGCTTGCCTTTTGATCACTGCCAGAGAAGGATTCTGTGGGAGGCCTATCACTGTGTGGCTCCCTGTGGCAGACGGGTAAGCCTCTCTGTGTTTGTGTGGCATCCGTCTTTCGACAATGAAGCAGGATGTTACTATAGTTCTACGTTATGGATTGGACTATTGCATTTATGAAGTGTGGACTTTCTCAGACTCGTGGTTTTTATATCTTGTGTTTTTTGCCTGTTCCTTTCTGTTTTGTTGTGCAAGGGGAGGGTTTTTGTTACATTCTGTTAGTTTTTTTATGCGGAGTGAGGGGGGTTTGGGAGTTGATTATCAGGATGCCATTGTTTTTTGTACAAAGGGTGGGGTTGATGTTTCTCTCTGAATTACTTTCATGTTCTTTCTTTGTTTCGTGGCTATCTGGAGAAGAAGAATTTCAGAGTTGTGTTGGGATACATACTTTGATAATAAACCTTTGAACCTTTTGGGTCCATTGATTTTTGTCATCCACGTCAACAATCTGGATGATAATGCGATTAACTAGATTAGCAAATTTGCAGATGACACCAAGATTGGGGATGCAGTGGACAGCAAGGAAGACTATAGCTAGAAAATTGGGCTGAAAATGGTAGATTGAATAAAGTGCAAACAAGTGTGAGGTGTTGCACTTTGGGATGACCAACCAGAGTAGGTCTTTCACAGTGAACAGAAGGGCACTGAGGAGTGCATAGAACAAAATGATCTGGGAACACAGGTCCATAATTCACTGAAAGTGGCGTCAACAGGAGATGGGATGTTATGTTGAAGTTGTAAGACATTAGTGAGGCCCAATTTGAAGTATTGTGTTCAGTTTTGGTCATCTACCTACAGGAAAGATGTAAGTAAGATTGAATGAGTGCAGAAGAAATTTACAAGGATGTTGTGGGGACTGGAGGACCTGAGATATAAGGAAAGATAGACCAGGTTAGAACTTTATTCCCTAGAATGTAGACGATTGGGGGGGGGGGGCGATTTGATAGAGGTATACAGGATTATGAGGGGTATAGATAGGGTAAATACAAGCAGATGTTTTTCATTGAGGTTAGGTGGGATTACAACAGGAGGTCATGGGTTAAGGGTGAAAGGTGAAAAGTTTAAGGGGATCGTGGGGGGAAACTTCTTCACTCAGAGGGTCATGAGCGTGTGGAATGGGCTCTCAGCGCAAGTCATGGATGCGGTTTTGATTTCAATGTTTAAGAGAAGTTTGGATAGGTACGTAGATGGGAGGGGTTTGGAGGGCTATGGTCCTGGTGCAGGTCGATGGGACTAGGCAGTTTAAATGCTTCAGCATGGACTAGATGGGTTGAAGAGCCTGTTTCTGTGCTGTACTTTTCTACGACTCTATGGTCAAGAGGTTCAGTTGCTTTTCGGACTTTCATCAGAATGGGAAAGGAACGTGATCTAAGTGACTCTGACCGTGGAATGATTATTGGTGCCAGATAGGGTAGCTTGAGTATCGCAGGAACTGCTGACCTCCTGGGATTTTCACTCACAACAATCTAGAGTTTACATAGAATGGTGTGAAAAGCAAAAACATACAATGAGTGTCAGTTCTGTGGGCAAAAACACCTTGTTAATATGAGAGGTCAGAGGAGAATGGCCAGACTGGTTCAAGCTGACAGGAAGGTGATAGTAACTCAGGTAACCACATATTACAACAGTGGTGTGCAGAAGAGCTTCTCTGAACATACAGCACATTGAACCTTGAAGTGGATGGACTACAGAAGAATACCACGACATACACTCAGTAAGCACTTTATTAGTTACAGGAGGTGCTTAATACGACCACTGAGTGTCTACTGACTTTCACAACCTCAGTTCGAGTTCAGTTTATTGTCATTCAACCATACACATTTATACCGCCAAACGAAACAACGTTCCTCCAGATCTAGATGCACACAGTACATACAACTCACACAAAGTAATATTACCACAAATAAATTAACGAATAATAAGGTGCATTAATGACACATGTTAAAAAGTAAACGGTATAACAGTAGATACTAGTACTTCATCTTCACCTGGGAGTTCAGCAGTCTCACGGCCTGGGGGGGGATGAGAGAGAGGAAGGAAGCTGATCCTCAGAACACATAATGGAGTCAAGAATTTGTCTATCCACTAGTAACATATAGGTCCATCCATGTTATGATCACCCAACTTACGTACGGCCCTTACCTCGATATAAGCATTCTGTTACCTGGTGCATGGGCCTGACAGATGTTGCAGGGTTATAGGCATCTTCTGCTGCGTGGGCATTGATTTGTGTTACAAAAAGACAACAGGAACAGAAATGGACAGTTGACATTTCAGGTCGAGACCCTTCACGTAGACTGAGAGATAGTGGGGAGATGACCAGTACAGAGGTGAAGAATAGGGCTTCACTTTTTAATATGCAATCACTCCTCTCACTCCAGATGAAGCGGCTTGACCTGAAACACTGACTGTCCATCCCTCCCCACAGATGCTGCCTGAATACTAAGTTCCTGCAGCCTCTTGTTCATGCTCCAGATTCCAGCATCTGCAGTTGCTTGTGTCCAGAACAGAACCCTGCTGTAATCTGTAATGTCCATGCTAAGTCATGCTCTGTCACACATAACACTGAATCCCTTTCATAGAACACTACCGCACAGTACAGGCCCTTCAGCCCACGATGTTGTGTCGACCTTTTAACCCACTCCAAGATCAATCTAACCCTTCCCTCCTACGCAGCCCTCCATTTCTCATTCATCCTTGTGCCCAAGAGTCTCTTCAATCTCCCCAACGCGTCTACCTCTACCACCATACCTTGCAGTGTGTTCCATGTACCCACCATTTTCTGTGTAAATAAAAAAAACCCTCTCTTACAACTTCTCCTATACTCTTCTACAGCACTGTAAAAAGTTATGTCCTCTCATTATCTATTCTGTCCTGGGGGGAAGGCTTGCTGTCCTCTCTATCTGTGCCCCTAATTATCTTGTACATCTCCATCAAGTAATACTCTCATCCTTCTTCACACCAAGGAGGATAACCCCAGCTTGCTCAGCCTCTCCTCATAAGACATGCTCTCTGATCCAGGCAGCATCCTGGTAAATCTCCTCTGCACCCTCTCTAAAGCTTCCACATCCTTCTTACAATGAGGCAACCAGAACTGAACA
This sequence comes from Mobula hypostoma, assembly GCF_963921235.1. Lineage (NCBI taxonomy): Eukaryota > Metazoa > Chordata > Chondrichthyes > Myliobatiformes > Myliobatidae > Mobula > Mobula hypostoma. Next base: position 13,266,664 of record NC_086115.1, on the reverse strand, counting down.
CTGCAACATTATTTCACAACTCTTGCACTCAATCCCCTGGATACTGAAGGCCAACACACCATACGCCTTCTTAAAAACCCTATCACGGTGAACAGCAACTTTGAGGGATCTATAGATGTGGACCCCAAGTTGCCACCCTTCCTCCACACTGCGGAGAATCCTGCCATTACCCTGTATTGTGCCTTCAAGTTCCTCCCAAAGTGAATCACTTCACACTTCTCCAGATGGAACCTCATCTGCCAAGTGAATATACAATGGAGCAGCTGAGTTTACACAGTCTCCCAGCCAATGTTTGCTCAACAATTCTACACAATTAAACATAAACAATGCTTCTTCACCGCCCCCATTTATTACACAGGTTGAATCTCTCCAGTCTGGGACCTGAACTGGTGGGCTGAACCACAAAATTGTCCCCTGATCATTTACCCGAGCCACATTGTTCCTTGTAAGAACAGGCACTCCCTGGGTCACGTAGCTTTTCCCGAGACCCAGAGTCATGATGTGAAACAGGCCCTTCAGCCCAACTAGTCCATGCTAAACTGTGATTCTCCTCAGTCCCATCGACCTGCACCTGGATCATACCCCTCCCATCCAGTTCCTTATCCAGACTTCTCTTAAATACTGCAATTAAACTGGCACCTGGCACTGGCAGCTCGTTCCACACTCACACCATCCTCTAAGTGAAAAAGTTTCCTCCCCTCAGGTTCCCCTTTCACCCTTAACCTACGGATTCTAGTTCCAGTCTTACCCAACCCCCGTGGAAAAAGCTTGTTTGCATTTTACCTTATCGATACGCCTCAACTTTCTATACTTCCTCAGCTCTGTGGGTAAAAACACTTCGTGAATGCGAGAGGTCAGATCTGTTCAGGCTGACAGGAAGGTGACAGTAACTGGGAAAACCATCCATCACAACAGTGGTGTGCGGAAGAGCGTCTCTGAACGCACAACATGTCCGACCTTGAAGTGGGTGGGCCACAGCAGGAGAAGTCCACACCGGATTCCACTCCTGGAGCTACTCCAGTGGCCACTGAGTGTGTACCTATATTGACAATAAACTTACATGAACTGTGAAAAATTATTTTATATTGTTACATGTTCTGAGGTACAGTGAGAATCTTACTTTACACGCCATTTATACAGATCCTTTCATCACATCAGTGCATTGTGGCTGTACACGGTAAAATAACAGATTGCCAAATTAAAGAGTTACAGTTAAAATCCTTACACAGAGCACCGAGATAGAACAGGGTAAAACAGTAACAATGCAGAATAAAGTGCAACAGCTACAGAGGAAGTCCAGCACAGAGAGAGAGACAATAAGGTGCAGGATAGACAACAAGGTCGTTTGTGACGGTCAGGAGCCAACCTTACCGTTCATTAGTCTGATAACAGTGGGATAGAAGCCGTTCTTGAGCCTGCTCGTACACGCTTTCGGGCATTTTCCATCTTCCGCCCGGTGGGACCGGGGAGAACAAAGAACACCCGGTGTGGGTGGGGTATCTGATCATGTTGGCTGCTACCCAGAGGCAGCGAGAAGTATAGGCAGAGCCTACGGAGAATTGGTATCTGTACAAATGGTCTGCCGGAGGAACTCAGCAGATCGAGCAGGAGGGGAAGAGGAAATGGTGACGTTTTGAGTCAAAACTGTGCATTGGGACAGAGAGTGAGGAGGGGTGATGGCCAGTAAAGAGTAGAGGGGAGGGACGAGAAAGAGGCCCGAGGTGATCGATGGACTGAGGTGGGGAGTGGGGAAAGAGGACATCGATCGATGACAGGAGGTGAGTGGTGGAGATGGGAGATTCAGAGTTCACAATCTGTTTGGTTTATTTTCTATTATTATGTACTGCATTGTACTGCTGCTGTTAAATTAACTAATTTCCTGACATATGCCGGTGATATTAAACCTGATCGGGTTCTGACGATAGACACATCTGATCGTATTTGCAGCAGGCACAACAGGCATTACCTCGAGCTTCACCTGTGATTGTCCGGCCCCCTTCCCCACTCACCCACTGAGTACAACGGCAGGAGATATCCCGCAGATCCGGCCAGCACCTGGAAACCCTGCTTCCTGGTTCTGTGAACGATCAGGGTGACCCTTGTAACCTGAAGCAAGGACAGAGTTTACAGATGACCAGTCACTCGACGAGTTTCAGTGCACCGGTGAATAAACGCATGAGTGGCAGCAAAACGTTTTCCCCGCTGTACACGTGACAGTAGTACACCAGTTTGGAGCTGGGCGTGGACATTCTGTAATGAGATTGGCCTTATTTATCACACGTAGATCCAGACATACGATGAAATGCATCACCTGCATCAATGGCCAACACAGTCCGCAGCTCACTAACCCATTACCCATACGTCTTTGCAACACACATCAAAGTTGCTGGTGAACGCAGCAGGCCAGGCAGCATCTCTAGGAAGAGGTACAGTCGACGTTTTGAGCCGAGACCCTTCGTCAGGACTAACTGAAAGAGCTAGTAAGAGATTTGAAAGTGGGAGGGGGAGGGGGAGATCCAAAATGATAGAAGACAGGAGCGGGAGGGATGGAGACAAGAGCTGGACAGGTGATTGGCAAAAGGGACATGAGAGGATCATGGGACAGGAGGTCCAGGGAGAAAGAAAAGTGGGGGGGGGGTGAACCAGAGGATGGGCAAGGGGTATAGTGAGAGGGACAGGGGAGAAAAAGGAGAGAGAGAAAAAGAATGTGTGGATATAGATAACGGATGGGGTACAAGGGGGAGGTGGGGCATTAGCAGAAGTTGGAGAAGTCAATGTTCACGCCATCAGATTGGAGGCTACCCAGACAGAATATAAGGTGTTGTTCCTCCAACCTGAGTGCGGCTCCATCTTTACAGTAGAGGAGGCCGTGGATAGACATATCAGAATGGGAATGGGACGTGGAATTAAAATGTGTGGCCACTGGGAGATCCTGCTTTCTCTGGTGGACAGAGCGTAGGTGTTCAGCGAAACGATCTCCCAGTCTGCGTCGGGTCTCACCAATATATAGAAGGCCACATCGGGAGCACCGGACGCAGTATACCCCATATGTCTTTGGAGTGTGGGAGGAAACCAGAGCACCCGGAGGAAACCTACGTGGTCACGAGGAGAGCATGCAAACTCCTTACAGATAGCAACAGGAACAGAACCCTCACCAGTAATTGCTGGCACCGTAAAGTGTTGCATTAACCGTTACACCATCAGGACATCCTTCGTCCCCTCTCCCTTCCCCTCCCCAAAGGATCGATGCCAGCAATGCCCCCCCACCCAGGGATCCTTAGACAACAGCCCTCCCTTCGACCAACGAGGGTCACCTCTGGTTGGCAGGCAGTCGGATGAGTCTGGTCTGTAGGTGACGGGATCTGGGGGGGCGGTGTCAGAGCAGCAACCGTGAAGTGGGCGGGCAGTCACCAAAGGGTACAGAGGGAAGGTTAAAAAGCAGTGAAACCAGGCAGGACAGGGCTTAAAGCAGGACACAGTGCAGACGAGAGCTTGAAGATGATTTCCTCTCTTCAACGGGAGTTTATTTATTTTTTGAGGTACAGCACAGAACAGGCTCTTCCACTTCTTGGAGCTGTGCGGCCCAGCGATCCCCCGATTTTAATCCTAGGCTAATCACGGGACAATTTACAATGACCAAATAACCTCGGAACTGGTACGTCTTCGGAACGTGGGAGGAAACCGGAGCACCCGGAGCAAACCCACGCAGTCACGGGGAGAACGTATAAACTCCTTACAGACAGCGGCGGGAATTGAACCTGGGCCGCTGGTACTGTAAAGTGTTGTGCTGACCACTACACTACCCACGCTGCCCACGTTGTGTGAGACTCTCTCACGGCTCGCCCTCTGCAATCTCTGCTACTCTCCAACTTTGCAATCCTTCTCTCCACCCTCTTTACACCCACCGTCTCCCCTCTAAATTTGGGCTCCTTATTTAAGAAAGGATGTGCTGACGTTGGAGAGGGTTCAGAGGAGATTCACTAGAATAATTCTGGGAATGAGAGGGTTAACGTATGAGGAACGTTATCCGCTCTTGGACTGTATTCCTTGGAGTTTAGAAGAATGAGGGGGGACCTCATAGAAACATTTCGAATGTTGAAAGGCATGGACAGAGTGGATGTGGCAAAGTTGTTTCCCATGATGGGGGAGTCTAGTACAAGAGGGCATGACTTAAGGATTGAAGGGCGCCCATTCAGAACAGAGGTGTGAAGAAATTTTTTTAGCCAGAGGGTGGTGAATCTACGTAATTTGTTGCCATGGGCAGCAGTGGAGGCCAAGTCATTGGGTGTACTTAAGGCAGAGATTGATAGGTATCTGAGTAGCCAGGGCATCAAAGGTTATGGTGAGAAAGCGGGGGAGTGGGACTAAATGGGAGAATGGATCAGCTCATGATAAGATGGCAGAGCAGACTCAATGGGCCGAATGGCCGACTTCTGCTCCTTTGTCTTATGGTCTAAATTGGTCTATTATAATTATTGTCACATGAACCGAGATACACTGAAAAACCTTGCTTTGCATGCCATCCACACAGATCATTTCCTGCGTTGAGGTAGTACAAAGTAAACATCACAGAATATAGGATAGAGCGTTACAGTGCAAGCATCAGGTGGTCACAGGGAGAACGTACAAAGTCCTTACTGGTAATGACGGAAATTGAACCTGGGTCACCAGCTCTGTAATAGTTTTACACTAAATGTTAGGCCACTGCGCTGCCCAGACATTTTATACTGTTGAACCCTTGTTGCATGATTGGATCCCTGGGTTTGGAGAGTTTGCTCCTCAAACAGGTTGGTAACGGAGAAATGGCAACGGAGCACAGGGAACAACATTCAAACCAGAGCCAGCCTACTCCAGGCCAATCCCAGGAACTATCTTCCAAACACACTGTTGTGGGGATCTATATTCCTCGGCTCCAAACAGACACGGAGACTGGTGGCCCGCAGGTGTGAAGAGTCCAGTTAAAAGTGTGAGGTTGAGGTTTTTAACTCCCACCAAAAGTCAAGTTTATTGTCGTATACACAGGTGCAGTGAAAAACTGACTTGTAGCATCACAGGCACAGAGCATCACCTTCACGAGAGAAGCACAAACTGAACGTAAACTACGCACAATTATAAAAGTACAAAATCATTCACTTGTAGTGGAAAACGGCAGAGATTAGGGTTCAGATTCATTTATCATGTATACGTCAAAAGATACAGTGAAATGTGTAATTTGCCTTACCAAGCAAGACAGCCCAAGATGTGCTGGGAGTGTCGCCCCACATTCCGGTGCCAACTGGCCGGTTGGTTCAAGGCCCTAGTGCTTGAAGGGAAGGTGCTGTTCTTGAACCTAGTGACGTGGGACTCTCAGACTTGTACACCTTCTACCCGATGGCATCTGTGAGAAGACAGCATGGGCAGATGGTGGGGGTCTTTGATGGTGGATTCTTAATTACTTCCTAAGGCAGCACCTCCTGTTGATCTCACCGATGGTGGGGAGGGATGTGTCAGTGATAGAAGCCACTGCTTCTTGCATTCCTGCACATTCGAATTGCTGTACCAGACCACGAAGCAACCAGTTAGGGTACATACAGCAGTTCATCTGTAACCGTACGGTATACTCTGCATGCAGAGCAGCGTACTGTGAGATTAGGGCAAGTGGAAGGGAAAAGGACCTGGAAGAGGTATAGTGGGTCAGGCTCAAGCAGTTCTTTTGACTTGTAGAGAAAAAGGCCCTTCAGCCTACCAAGTTTGTGCTAGCATTCAACAACTTTTTTATAGTCAACTACCTTTCCTCCCAAATATCAAAGCAGCAGACGGAGCAAAAGAGACCCCAGCTACTTACATCGGTCCCGCTGTCCTTTAGCCCAATGATGTTGGGATGGTGGGAGAGCGTCACGATGGCATCCACTGGCAGCTCCAAGGCTGTGTTGCCTGGGACACTGTACAGCACGACGGGTACAGGCGAGGAATCCGCCACCTGCAGCTCAAAGAGTACAATCAGAAGTGACCGAACTGAGACCCCCCACCCCGTTCCATAACCAACACCCACGTCAGCACCGAGCTGTCCTGTGCTCACCATGCTCCCACACCAGCAACCGTAGGGGCAACACGCACTGGTCACACCCTGACCCTGACACCCCTTTCTTCTGTTACCAGTGCATTCTATCCAGAAGCACAGATTAGTACGGCAATTGCCCTCCGGGCGACTGCACAAAATCTACAGAGGGTTTTCTCCCCTACTTTCTTACATTTTTATTTTGTTTGTTTTTTTTTTAATGTACATTTTGTAAATTTATCTATTTATTGAACGGCCTAGACAGAGCAGATACGGAGAGGATGTTTCCTATAGTTGCAGAGTCTAGGACCAGAGGGACCAGCCTCAGAGTAGAAGGACGCCCACTGAGAACAGAGATGAGGAGGAATTGCTTTAGAGAGGGTATTAAACCCGTGGTATTTATTGCACAATGACAGCTGCAGACTCAATGACCTCTGTGCCACGTGAGTTACTGAGTACATTTCAAGCAGAGGTTAATAGATTAGTCAGGGCATTAAAAGTTACAGGGACAAGACAGGAAATTGGGGTTGAGCGGGACAGTAAATGAGCTATGGTGAAGCAGATTTGATGGGTTTTCCACTGTCCCTCGGTTTCTGTGACAGTAATAAACTAAAGTACCAATTTAGCAGAGGCAGCTCTCCACCCCCTCCATCCACCAGCTCCAGGAGAGCTGATGCCCCCCCAACCCACAACTCCAGCTGTCCTCTGCTCCGACCCGCGGTCCATGAACGAGACTAAGCCCCAAGCCCGGCAACGAGCAGAGATCCCGCCCCCGGGCCTCCAGGGACAATCGTTACCCGTGTGTAATGGTGAACGAAGGCAGAGCTGTTCATCCGGCCCCTGTAGTAATACGGAGTGATGACTATCACGGCGCTCGCCCCCGCGTCTGCCATGCTCTGCGTCATCGTCACAGTGGCTTCCGTGGCTGGGGCGCGGTGGAGGAAGAAAGCAAAATGGACCTTAGTTAGAACCATTGGCTGTGTTTATCGGCCTCTCACTGAGGCCACAATCCCTTCGTCAAAGTTCAAAGCAAGCTTATTATCAAAGTGCCTATATGTCACTCCGAAATTCATTTACTTACATGCATACTCAATAAATTCATAATAGATTAATTACCATAACAGAATCAACAAAAGACCCCACCAACCTTGGCATTGGGAAATGTGTTAGAATCTAAGTTAGATTGATCTTGGCAGCAGGTTACTGGATTGGCCCTACTCACATTCGCATCCAGAGCCAGCCACCAGAAGCATCTCCTGAGGGAGGACTTGCCTCACCCTGCGGACAATCTCAACGCGCTCCTCACTGCTCAGGTAGACAAACTCCCCATTGGAGCCTTGCACAACCAACCCTACAAACAAAAAGAGCATGCACTTACTTAATGCCACAAGTACTTATAGAAACCAGAATGGAAGCAGGTCTCAGGACCCTCCAAATCGCAACAGTTAAAAGGAGAATAATTTTCCAGGGAATGTGTGGAGAAATGGGATTGGTGAGATCGTTCCACACTTTAACGATCTGGTGGCGTTGTGGCCAAGTTATCAGACATCTCCAAGATAGATAGAGGAACAGGGTGTGTCACAGAGGCACGAGTTCTGCAGAAGGACTTGGACAGGTTGGGAGAGTGGGCAAAGAGGTGGCAGAGGGAATACAGTGGAGGGAATTGAATGGTCATGCACTGTGGTAGAAGGGGGGGAGGGAGAGGGGGAGGGGGGAGAGAGGGGAAGGGGGAGAGAAGGGGAGGGGGAGAGAGGGGGAGGGGGAGGGAGGGGGAGGGAGAGAGAGGGGGAGGGGGAGAGGGGGAGAGGGAGAGGGAAAAACAAATTGTGCAAACAATAAAGCAAGCAATCAGCATTCAGAACTGAAGTTCACAATGCCAGGCAACACTGCAGCCATTTCAGAAGTCCGCTAGTTTCAGGCCAAACACTCAGTCCAGCACAGTTGAGCAAATCCCGCCGAGCAGTGAGCCAAACCAGCCTGTCTCTTGCCTCTGCCCTTGACACCCCAACCATTTGCTGGGCGGCAGTGTTAACTGTGAGGAGGATGCTAAGAGGATGCAGGGTGACTTGGATAGGTTAGGTGAGTGGGCAAATTCATGGCAGATGCAATTTAATGTGGATAAATGTGAGGTTATCCACTTTGGTGGCAAGAACAGGAAAACAGATTATTATCTGAATGGTGGCCGATTAGGAAAAGGGGAGGTGCAATGAGACCTGGGTGTCATTATACACCAGTCATTGAAAGTGGGCATGCAGGTACAGCAGGCGGTGAAAAAGGCGAATGGTATGCTGGCATTTATAGCGAGAGGATTCGAGTACAGGAGCAGGGAGGTACTACTGCAGTTGTGCAAGGCCTTGGTGAGACCACACCTGGAGTATTGTGTGCAGTTTTGGTCCCCTAATCTGAGGAAAGACATCCTTGCCATAGAGGGAATACAAAGAAGGTTCACCAGATTGATTCCTGGGATGGCAGGACTTTCATGTGGTGAAAGACTGGATCAACTAGGCTTATACTCATTGGAATTTAGAAGATTGAGGGGGGATCTTATTGAAACGTATAAAATCCTAAAGGTATTGGACAGGCTAGATGTAGGAAGATTGTTCCCGATGTTGGGGAAGTCCAGAACGAGGGGTCACAGTTTGAGGATAAAGGGGAAGCATTTTAGGACCGAGATTAGGAAAAACTTCTTCACACAGAGAGTGGTGAATCTGTGGAATTCTCTGCCACTGGAAGCAGTTGAGGCCAGTTCATTGGCTATATTTAAGAGGGAGTTAGATATGGCCCTTGTGGCTACGGGGATCAGGGGGTATGGAGGGAAGGCAGGTACAGGGTTCTGAGTTGGATGATCAGCCATGATCGTACTGAATGGCGGTGCAGGCTCGAAGGGCCGAATGGCCTACTCCTGCACCTATTTTCTATGTTTCTACCCGATCTTCCCAATTTGGCTCGGCTGTTAAGTCGGTCAAACCTTGGATTTTTCCACACCTGTCCCCACCTCAGCTCCATCGCATTGAATTGCCTCCAAGTCTGCTCCAGGCCAGACACGGTGCAACTATCCTGCCCAGAGAGACTCCGGCTGCACCACAAAGATGCCAGATCGCAATGGCGATCCAGTTCGACTCCGACAGGGGAGCCACCGGCCGCTCTATGCAGCGATCGTTTAACCAGAAAAAGTGTGTGAATAATTAAGGATTTAGTTGCTTTTTCTGTTTCTTTGGCCACCAGCAAGTTGTCAATCAAACCAGTAGGTGGCGCCATCTTAAGCCGTAGGTCAATTGGTGTTCCAGCAATGTTGGCGAACGCTGGGACATTTCTGCTACTCTTTCTGAAATAACGTCACGAGGTGCATTCCACCCTCCTGGCATCTGGAGAAGGATGGTGCCTTGGCATTGACGGTTCCCTCAGTATTGCACTGGAGCATGGGTCTGGACCTTTGGTGCTGAAGACCCTGGAGTAGGGTACGAATGCATAACCTCTGTCTCAACTGCCCTCGACTTAATCCGAGCCTAGTTACAGTGACCGATTCACCTACCGACCGGTACGTCTTTGGACTGCGGGAGGAAGCCCACGCAGTCACAGGGAATCGAGCCCAGGTCGCCTGTACTGTAAAGGGTCGTGCTCGCCGCTGAGGTGAAGTACCGCCCCACCTGTGTTGGTACAGAGGCTCCAACAAGCAGTCTCGCAAGAGGCTGCCGAGCGTTGTTCATTCAGCCAGCTCCAACCCTCCCACCCTCCCCACCACCACGGACACCGTCACCAAGCAGTGCCTCGTGAGAACAAGAATCATCACCACCATCGAGGACATGCCCTCTTCTCCTTCATACCATTGGGGAGGAGATACAGGAACCTAAAGACCCACACTCAATGATTCAGGAAGAACTTCTTCATCCCTGCCATCAGCTTTCTGAACGGTCCATTAACACATGAACACCATCTCATTAATCCTTTTCTTTGCATTATTTATTAAAGATGTTTTGCAATTCATAGTAATTTTATATCATTGACACCTATGTCCTAATGATAAACCCAATTCTGAGATGAGGCAACTGGGACAACTTCAGTGGTAATTTAAAATGTTGCCAGAAATTCTATCCCTCCAGCCCCAAGGACTCTGTGTGTTGCTCTGTTTAAACAGGTCCACTGTCGGGAAAATTATTCTCACAGATGGTTTAAAATTGGCTTCAAACGTCAGAGGACTTAGTGACAAATTAGCCAACAGGAGGTTGATCAAAGAGGAAAGTTTAGCTTTCCCTCGGGATGAATAAAGTACATCTATCTATCTATCTATCTAGTCCAAGGTACAGGGGATGTGTGTATAAACACTCACTGAGAAAGGGCAAAGCCCAGGCACTGTAAGGCCAGTGACTGAACAATCCGTTAATGTATAACAGGAAAGATGCGGGGCACAGCAGTACATGGAGACAGTCACACTCCAATCTCTAGAGGGACGCATTCATTGTAGCCCAGGGCAACACAGTCAAGTCGCAGTGTTCGTGGGACCTGCGGAAAAAAGCCCATGGTCTTCCCATGGCCCCGGACCTCAACTGGACAGGGTGTTCATTGGTGCTCACAGGATGGTTATAGCACAGAGGCCATTTGGCCCGTTGAGTCTGGGCTAGCTGTGCGCAAGAGCAATCCAGCTCTTCCCTGTCAATTCTTTGCTTCCTGACACTAATGCTGCTCCAATTTGAATGTGGCAACCAGAGCACAGAGCAGAACTGTGAAGGAACAAGCTCTCCGGCCCACGGTTACACCCAACTCATTAAAGCGTATAAAGAGCTTGCACGCTCGCCTCGTGACTGCTTGGGTTTCCTCCAAGTGCTCTGGTTTCCTCCCACATTCCAAAGACATACAGGTTAGCAAGCTGTGGACATGCTATATTGACACGGGATGTATGGCGACACTTAAAATATGGCCGCCAGCACATCTCAGACTGTGCTGGTCGTTGACACAAACGGCACATTTCACTGTATGTTTTGACGTACTTGTGACAAATACAGCTACTCTCTTTATAACAGCAGGACACAAGCCGTCCTTCAGCCTGGCGGCACGCGCTTTCGGACTTTTGTATCTTCTGCCTGACGGGAATGCGGAGAAGAGGGGTTGCCCGGGGTAGGTGGGATCTCGGACTATGCTGGCTGGGCCATCGCAGCTGTTAGTAGAAGGGGCATGGCGGTAGGTGGAGCGGCTGTAAAGAGAACAACTTCTGGTTTCCATCTTCATCTCCACTCCTCTCCTCTGCCATTCTCCCAGCAGCTCCATGGGAGTTACCATTTCTCCCACCTCACCTCTACAGTGCTTGTTAGCTTCCCATTAAGGCTGATTTATACTTCTGCGTCAAATCGACGCCGTAACCTATGCAAGTGGCCTACGCATTTGTACTCGTGCATTGGTGTGTCTGCATCGCTCTGCAATTCACGCACGTCACTCATGCACACACACCTGCCCACGCAAGGCTTCATGGTCATAGTAGTCTTTCTCGGAGTAAACAAGTTTAAAGCGACCAACTTTTTTCTTAAAAGTGAAATATGTCCTCCATAATTTCGGAGGTCTGTAAAGCTTTATGGAAAGCATTGCAGCCAGAGTTCCTTCCCTGCCCTTCAGTCGCCCAATAGGAAGCTATTGCAGTGTAGGAGGAAATGCGATGCTACCAAGCAGACCGTCACAGTTGTTGCGGTCTGCGTTGCCGCGACGCGTAGTTACATTTTGGGAGAGGTGCGCGTCAGGCTACAGCGTAGGGATCTGCGTAGGGTTCACGGCCACAGAAGTGTAAATCAGCCTTTAGGTGATGGAGGCAAATACATTAAGGACATTTCAGAAGCTGTTAAATAGGCACATGGTTGAAAGAGAAGGCCATATGACCATAAGACATAGGAGCAAATGAGGCCATTCGGCCCATTGAGCCTGCTCCACCATTTCATCATGGTTGATTCATTATCCTTCTCAAACCCATTCTCCTACCTTTTCCCCATGACCTTCGACCCCGACCAACAGAGGGTCACACGTAGATAAGGTGGATGGTAACAGTTATTTCCCCAGGGTGGTGGGCGAAGGGTCCAAACCTTGGGGGAAGAGGTTTAGGGCGAAATAAGAAAGATTTAAAGGGAAGCTGAGGGTAGATTTTGCACACAGAGGGACTTGGGTAAATGGAAGAACTACCAAGGGAAATGGTGGCAGTAGCTACAACAACAATATTGTTTAGACATTAGACAGGTACGTGGATGGTAAAGCTTTAGATAGGGGTGAGATGTGGACAAATGGGACCCAGATACTAACTTTACGACCAGGTTATGATTCAGTAGGAGCACTCAGACTGCCAGACTGGGTAACAGCTTCTTCCCTCTGGATGCGAGACTAATGAATACCCTGACACCACCAAAGTCTCATCACTGGGACACTGAGCTGTTTACCTGTGCTGCACACAATATGCACTATAACTTAAGAGTCATAGGAAAGTACAGCACAGAAACAGGCCCTTCAGCCCATCTAGTCCATGCAGAAACATTTAAGCTGCCTACCCCCATCAATCTGCACCCAGACCATAGCCCTCCAAACCCCTGCCATCCATGTACCTATCCAAACTCATCTTAAATGTTGAAATCGAGCTCACACGCATCACTCGTGCTGGCAGCTCGTTCCGCACTCTCACAACCCTCTGAGTGAAGAGGCTTCCCCTTGTGTTCCCTTAAACTTTTCACCTTTCACCCTTAACCCATGACCTCTAGTTGTAGTACCACCCAACTTCAGTGGAAAAAGCTTGCTTGCATTTACCCTTTCTATGCCTCTCATCATTTTGTATATCTCTATCCAATATCCTCTCCATCTTCTATAATCCAAGGAATAAAGTCCTAACCTATTCAATCTTTCCTTATAACTCAGGTCCTCCAGACCCAGCAATTTTCTCTGTACTCTTTCAACCTTATTTCCTGTAGGTAGATGACCAAAACTGCGCACAATACTCCAAATTAGATCTCACCAATGTTTTATACAACTTCAACATAACATCCCATCTCCTGTACTCAATACTCTTGATTTATGAAAACTAATGTGCCAAAAGCTTTCTTAATGACCCTCTGTACCTGTGACACCATACTCAATGAATTATAGACCCGTATTCCCAGATACTTTGTTCTGAGGCCATCCCACAAGCCTCCACATCCAGCAGATAATTCTCCATAACTTCCACCATCTCCAACGGGATCCCACCACCAAGCACAACTTTCTCCCCCCCCCCCGCCTCCACTTTACACAGGGATCACTCCCCACACAACTTCCTTGTCCACTCGTCCCTCCTGGCACTTATCCTTGCAGGTGAAACAAGTGTCACACCTGCCCCTACACCTCCTCCCTCACTACCATTCAAGGTTTCAAGCACTCCTTCCAGGTGAGGTGACACGTCACCTGTGAGTCTGTCGGGGTCATCTACTGTATCCGGTGCTCCCGGCGTGGCCTCCTGTATATCAGTGAGACCCGACGTAGATTGGGAGACCGCTTCGCCGAGTACCTACGCTCCGTTCACCAGAAAAAGCAGGTCTGCCCAGCAGTTACCCATTGCAATTCTACGTCCCATTCCCATTCTGACATGTCAGTCCATGGCTTCCACTACTGCCGCAACGAGGCCACACTCGGGTTGGAGGAGCAACATCATATACCGTCCTCCAACCTGATGACATGCACATTGATATCTCTAACTTCCCCCTTCTCCTTCACCAATTGCCCCCCCTTCCCCATTCCTGTTTCCTTCTCTCATAAGAGCATAGGAAATAGGAGCAGGAGTCGGCTATCTGGCCCGTCGAGCCTGCTCCACCATTCAATAAGATCATGGCTGATCTGACCATGGACTCATCTCCACCTACCTGCCTTTCCCTCATAACCCTTAATTCCCCTACGACACAAAAATCTATCCAACCTTGTCTTAAATATATTTACTGAGGTAGTCTCCCCTGCTTCATTGGGCAGAGAAATCCACAGATTCACCACCCTCTGGCAAAAGCAGTTCCTCCTCATCTCCATCCTAAATCTACTCCCCCATTTCTTAAGACTATGTCCCCTAGTTCTAGTCTCACCTACCAGTGGAAACAACTTTCCTACCTCTATCTTATCTAACCCTTTCATAAATTTATATGTTTCTATCAGATTCCCTCTCATTCTTCTGAATTCCAGTGAGTACAGTCCCAGGCGACTCAATCTCTCCTCATAGTCTGACCCCCTCATCAACCTGGTGAACCCCCTTTGCACTGCCTCCAAACCCAGTATATCCTTCCTCAAGGAGATCAGAACTGCACACAGTACTCCAGGTGCGTCCTCACCAGTACCCTGTACAGTTGCAGCATAACCTCCCTGCTCTTAAATTCAATCCCTCTAGCAATGAACGCCAACATCACATTTGCCTTCTTGGTAGCCTGCTGCACCTGCAAACCAACCTTTTGTGATTCATGCAAAAGCACTCCCAGGTCACACCTCACAGCAGCATAATGCAATATTTTTACCACTTAAATAATAATCTACTCTTCCATTTTCCTTCCAAAGTGGATGACCTTGCATTTACCAACATTGTATTCCATCTGCCAGATCCTTGCCCACTCACTTAAACTTTCTATATCTCTCTGCAGACTCTCTGTATCCTCTGCAAAATTTGCTTTTCCACTCAATTTAGTATCATCCGCAAACTTAGATACACTACACTTGGTCCCCTCTTCCAGATCATTAACATATATCGTGAACAGTTGTGGGTCCAGCACCGGCCCCTGTGACACACCGTTCACCACTGATTGCCAACCAGATAATACCCACGTATACAACAGGAATTCTGCAGATGCTGGGTGTTCAAGCAACACACATCAAAGTTGCTGGTGAACGCAGCAGGCCAGGCAGCATCTCGAGGAAGAGGTACAGTCGACGTTTCGGGCCAAGACCCTTCGTCAGGACTAACTGAAAGAAGAGCTAGTAAGAGATTTGAAAGCTGGAGGGGGAGGGGGAAATGCAAAATGATAGGAGAAGACAGGAGGGGGAGGGATGGAGCCAAGAGCTGGACAGGTGATTGGCAAAAGGGATACGAGAGGATCATGGGACAGGAGGTCCGGGAAGAAAGACAAGGGCGGGGGGAACCCAGAGGATGGGCAAGGGGTATATTCAGAGGGACAGAGGGAGAAAAAGGAGAGTGAGAGAAAGAATGTGTGTATAAAAATGAATAACAGATGGGGTACGAGGGGGAGGTGGGGCATTAGCGGAAGTTAGAGAAGTCGATGTTCATGCCATCAGGTTGGAGGCTACCCAGACGGAATATAAGGTGTTGTTCCTCCAACCTGAGTGTGGCTTCATCTTTACAGTAGAGGAGGCCGTGGATAGACATGTCAGAATGGGAATGGGATGTGGAATTAAAATGTGTGGCCACTGGGAGATCCTGCTTTCTCTGGCGGACAGAGCGTAGGTGTTCAGCAAAGCGGTCTCCCAGTCTGCGTTGGGTCTCGCCAATATATAAAAGGCCACATCGGGAGCACCGGACGCAGTATATCACCCCAGCCGACTCACAGGTGAAGTGTCGCCTCACCTGGAAGGACTGTCTGGGGCCCTTAATGGTGGTAAGGGAGGAAGTGTAAGGGCATGTGTAGCACTTGTTCCGCTTACACGGATAAGTGCCAGGAGGGAGATCAGTGGGGAGGGATGGGGGGGACAAGTGGACAAGGGAGTCGCATAGGGAGCGATCCCTGCGGAAAGCAGAGGGGGGGGGGAGGGAAAGATGTGCTTAGTGGTGGGATCCCGTTGGAGGTGGCGGAAGTTACGGAGAATAATATGTTGGACCCGGAGGCTGGTGGGGTGGTAGGTGAGGACCAGGGGAACCCTATTCCTAGTGGGGTGGCGGGAGGATGGAGTGAGAGCAGATGTACGTGAAATGGGGGAGATGCATTTAAGAGCAGAGTTGATAGTGACTCTCACAGCTATCTGGACTATTCCTCTTCTCACCCTGTCTCTTGCAAAAACGCCATCCCCTTCTCGCAATTCCTCCGTCTCCGCCGCATCTGCTCTCAGGATGAGGCTTTTCATTCTAGGACGAGGGAGATGTCCTTTTTTAAAGAAAGGGGCTTCCCTTCATCCACTATCAACTCTGCTCTCAAACGCATCTCCCCCATTTCATGCACATCTGCTCTCACTCCATCCTCCCGCCACCCCACTAGGAATAGGGTTCTCCTGGTCCTCATCTACCACCCCACCAGCCTCCGGGTCCAACATATTATTCTCCGTAACTTCCGCCACCTCCAACGGAATCCCACCACTAAGCACATCTTTCCCTCCCCCCCCGCTTTCCGCAGGGACTGCTCCCTACGTGACTCCCGTGTCCATTCGTCCCCCCATCCCTCCCCACTGATCTCCCTCCTGGCACTTATCCGTGTAAGCGGAACAAGTGCTACACATGCCCCTACACTTCCTCCCTTACCACCATTTAGGGCCCCAAACAGTCCTTCCAGGTGAGGCGACACTTCACCTGTGAGTCGGCTGGGGTGATATACTGTGTCCGGTGCTCCCGATGTGGCCTTTTATATATTGGCGAGACCCAACGCAGACTGGGAGACCGCTTTGCTGAACATCTACGCTCTGTCCGCCAGAGAAAGCAGGATCTCCCAGTGGCCACACATCTTAATTCCACATCCCATTCCCATTCTGACATGTCTATCCACGGCCTCCTCTACTGTAAAGATGAAGCCACACTCAGGTTGGAGGAACAACACCTTATATTCCATCTGGGTAGCCTCCAACCTGATGGCATGAACATCGACTTCTCTAACTTCTGCTAATGCCCCACCTCCCCCTCGTACCCCATCTGTTATTTATTTATATACACACATTCTTTCTCTCTCTCTCCTTTTTCTCCTTCTGTCCCTCTGACTATACCCCTTGCCCATCCTCTGGGCTTCACCCCTCCCTCTTTCTCTCTCCCTGGGCCTCCCTTCCCATGATCCTCTCATATCCCCTTTGCCAATCAACTGTCCAGCTCTTGGCTCCATCCCTCCCCCTCCTGTCTTCTCCTATCATTTTGGATCTCCCCCTCCCACTTTCAAATCTCTTACTAGCTCTTCTTTCAGTTAGTCCTGATGAAGGGTCTCGGCCTGAAACGTCGACTGTACCTCTTCCTAGAGATGTTGCCTGGCCTGCTGCGTTCACCAGCAACTTTGATGTGTGTTGTTTGAACACCCACGTATCCCAACTCTCTGTTTTCTATTAGTTAACCAATCCTCTATCAGTGCTAATACATCACCCCCAACTCTGTGCATCCTTATCTTATGGATGTCTTTTATGTGGCACCTTGTCAAACACTTTCTGGAAATCCAAGCAAATGTCCACCGTGCTCCCACTTTATCTCCTTACCTGCCCATCATCTCCCTCTAGTGCTCCTCCTCCCCTTTGTTCCGGGGTCTTCTGTCCTCTCTCGTAAGATTCTCCCATTTTCAGCCCTTTATTCCTTTTACCAATCTACATCCTAGCTCTTTACTTCATCCCCTCCCCTGACTCCCTATCACCTACCACCTTGTACTTCTTCATCCCCTCACCCCACCTTCTCACACTTGTCCTCTTCCTTTCCGGCCCTGAAGGGTCTCGGCCCGAAACATCGGCTGTTTACTCTTTTGCACGGACACTACCTGGGCTGCCTAGTTCCTCCAGCATCTTGTGTGTGTTGCTTTGGATTTCCAGCATCTGCAGATTTTCTTCTGTTTGAATATTGACAAGCCTAGATAGAGTGGATGTCTCCTACAGTGAGGGAGTCTAGGGCCAGAGGGCACAGCCTCAGAATAGAAGGATGTCCCTTTAGAACAGGGATGAGGAAGAATTTCTTTACCCAGAGAGGGGGGAGAATCTGCAAATTCATTGCCACAGACGGCTGTAGAGACTAAGTTATTGAGTATATCTAAAGCAGGGGTTGATAGTTTCTTGATTAGTCAGGGAGTCATATGGGGGGTGGGGGGGAAGGCCAGAGAATGGGATTGAGAAGGAAAATAAATCATCCCTGATGGAATGGCAGAGCCAACTCTTTGGGCCAAATGGTTGACTTTTGCTCCTCTGGTTTATGGGTTTCTTCATTTAAGGAAGACAATCAGAGGGTTTTTTCCAGACTAATATCTGAAGCAGGTGGGTTGCCTCATGGCGAAAAGTTGGACACAGCATATGAGGCAAAAAAAAGTTGACTTGATGGATTTAAAAACTTAAGGAGCGAATTTTCACCAGGAGGGCGGCGAGTATATGAAACAGACTACTGGATGAAGTGGTTGAGACAGCTATAATAGTATCATTTAAGAAGCACTTGGATAGGCACGCGGAGCGGAGGGACTCGGGGGATACCGGTAGAACGCAGGGACTTGGAGCTAGCCGTGTGGACAATGCGGCCCGCAAGGTTTGGTTGGGCCGAAAGGTTTGTATCCGTGTTATACTGTACTGCTCCGTGATTTGACAAGGAAGTACAAACGTTGTCCAAACACAAGTTACCTCTGAAGGGGATCTTGCTCCACTTGTGGACGTTCTCCTCCAGCTGCTGGTAGTTCACCTCTCCCCTCTGGTTGAAGGGGGTGGTGATAGGGGCGTAAATGCCGGCCAGGTCCAACCTACTGCCGGAGCCCCCACTCAGGCTCCTGGCAAACACCCACCGCCCCAAACATTTCCAGAGAAAAGGTTTCCTCACAAACATGTCCCTAACTCCTCTCCCTCCGCCACCCGCGTCTCTCTCTGGTCCCTCCCCCTCGCCAAGTAGTTTCGCGAGTTGAACTTTTGAAAAAAATGTTTTGGAAGTTTGGCGAACGATTGGGACGAACTTTGTGCGTGCAGATGCGCCCCCCGGTGGGCTACAAGAGAAATGCGACTCCCAAACTGGATGTCTTCAGATTTGTGTTGGTACCGTATTGGTTTATCACGGTCAGTGGAAAACTTGTCTTGCATACTGTTCGTACAGACCAAATCATTACACAGTGCGTCGGGGTAGAATACGGTAAAACAATAACAATGCAGAATAAAGCGCAAAAGCTACCGAAAAGGTAAACAATAAGGTGTAAGATCGTAACGAGGTGGCTAAGAGTTCACCTTATTGTAGAAAAGGTCTGTTCTGGTATCTAGTAAAGCAGATAGAAGCTGCTCTCCAGCCTGGTGGTATGTGCTTTCATGCTTTTGTATTTTCTGCCTGACTGAAGAGGGGAGAAGAGAGGATGCCCAGGTGGGTGGGGACTTTATTGCGCTGGTTGTTTTCCTGAGGCAGTGAGATGAACAGGCTGAATCCATGGAGGGGAGGCTGGCTCCTATTATGTGCTGAGCTGTGTCTGCAACTCCCCGCAGTTTCTTGCCATTATGCGCAGGTCAGTTGCCAGATACATTCAGACAGAATGCTTTTCGTGGTCCATCGATTAAAAATCGGTCAGGGCCGACAGGGACATGCAGATTTCTTTAGCCTCTTTGGGGAAGAAGAAGAGTTCATGAGCTTTCTTGGTTGTGAAATCAATGTGGTTGGACCAGGATGGGCTATTGTGATGTTCACCCCTAGAAACCCAACCTTCTCAACCCCAACACCATTGACGTGCAGGATCATGTGCACCATTTCCCCACCCCCCAAAGTCAGTGACCAGCTCCATTGTTTTGTCAACACTGAGGGAAAGGTTGTTGCCATGACACTGTTACTAAGCTCTTTATCTCCTTCCTGTACTCAGCCCATCATTACTTGAGATATGGCCCAGTATGGTGGTAACATCTTCAAACTTATAGATGGAGTTGGCCACAGTTATGAGTGTACAGGGAGTAGAGTAGGGTGCTGAGGAGTAACTTTGAGTGGTGCCAGTGTTGAGTATAATCATGTGGAGATGTTTCTCCCTATCCTTACTGATTTGGGGCAGGAAGTCAAGGATCCAATTGCAGAGGGAGGCGTTGACTCCCAGGGTCCAGAGTTTGGTGGTGAGTTTGTGTAGAATAACAGTATTGAAGGCAGATCTGTAGTCCATAACCAATAAACTGTGTGGCTAGGCACAGCTCAAATGTTTTCCATAAATTTGCTGATGATACAACCATTGTTGGCAGAAATTCAGGAGCGAGATATACCAGCAGCAGCAATCTTGCACTCAACGTCAGTAAGACCAAAGAGCTGACTGTGGACTTTAGAAAGGGTAGGATGAGAGATCACTCACCGGTCCTCAGAGAGGGATCAGGAGTGCAGAGAGTGAACAATTTCAGGTTCTTGTGTGTCAATATCTTTGAGGACCTGTGACGAAAGTACACATAGACTAAGATGTTAACTGTCTTGTGCTGGCACCAGTGGGATCAGCAGTTGGTCTGCCACCTGTCTTCAGGAGAAAGAGGGATAAGGAAAACAATGGAGCAGCATTTGGAGATGTTAATGAAAGGACGGGAGAGTTTAACGGAAGGAGACACGGTCTGAGAGCTGTCAAGATCGGATCCTCTTTGAACCCTGAACTGTTTGAAGTGATGGACAGGCGATACCCCAGCAGGGGGATAAAAAGGGACAGGTTCGCTAAGGCAAGACACACACGACACCACGAGGCAATGAGACCCTGGAAGTGGTGCGCCCCCCCCCCCACAAGTCGGTGGGAGTTTTGGAGGGCTGGTCGCGGGACCAAGCCATAGACGCACAGGGTGGGAAGGTATGATCGGCGGGAACCTGGTGTGTGTCCGCCCTTGCCTGGGTGCCAGGTTCACCGCAGAGAAACGATCGTATCTGGAAATGGAGGGGTCACAGTCGGTGACCTCAGAAGACATTACAAAGGGCTCGCCCGAAAGCTGACTGCGAAGAATATCGAAGGTCTGTGTGGAAGCCGTTTTTGAATTTTCATTCGCTTTCTCTCTCTCTCTCCCACGGCAGTGATTACTGTGAACTGAACTGAACTTTGCATCACTTTGAAACTGGTCATTTACCCCCAGACGACGATAGAGCTTGATTAATCCTATTATCCTAGTTTCTGTGTACATGTGTGTTTATCATTGCTGAACTGTTGTATTCATTATCCTTTTGATTAGCGTACTGTGTTGCTTATTTCTTTAATAAAACTTTCTTAGTTCCAGTAATCCAGACTCCAACTGAGTGATCCATTTCTGCTGGTTTGGCAACCCAGTTACGGGGTACATAACAGGACCCAACATAACAATGCAGCTATAAAGAAGGCAAACAGCGGCTATATTTCATTAGGAGTTTGAAGAGATTTTGTTTGTCACCAAAAACACTCCAAAATTTCTATCGATGTACCATGGAGAGCATTCTAACTGGCCGCATCACCATCTGGTATGGAGGGGGGAGGGGGGGCTACTGCACAGGATCAAAATGAGCTGCAGAGAGCTGTAAACCTGTTCTGCTCCATCATGGGCCTCCTCAGTATCCAGGACATCTTCAAGGAGTGATGCCTCAAAAAGGTGGCATCCATCATTAAGGACCCCCATCACCCAGGTCATGCCCTCTTCTCATTGCTACCGTCGGGAAGGAGGTACAGAAGCCTGAAGGCACACATCAATGATTCAGGAACAGCTTCTGCCCCTCTGCCATCTGAATTTTGAATGGACGTTGAACCCACAGACGCTACCTGAATGCTTTTTAATTTCTGCTTTTGCACTAGTTATTTCACTTAACTATTTTATATACTGTATATACTTACTGTAATTCAGTTCTTGTATATTATCAGGTATTCATTGTACTGCTGCCACAAAGTTAACAAATTTCACGACGTAGGTCATTGATATTAAACCTGATTCTGGTTCTGATGTAGGTGGCTTTACTGTCCGAAATGTTTCAGGATTGAGTATAGGGCCAGGGAACAGGCGTTTGCTGTAGACCTGTTTTGGCAGTGGGCAAACTGCAGTGCACTGAGGCTCTCTGGAAGGCTGAACTTGGTGCCCTGACAGTGTCTTGAAGCACTCCATGTCTCAGAAAGGCAGCGTCCATTATTAAGGACCCCCAGCACCCAGAACATGCCTTTTCTCACTGTTACCATCAGGTAGGAGATACACACTCAGTGATTCAGGAACAGCTTCTTCTCTTCTGCCGTCCGATTCCTAAATGGACATCGAACCCGTGAACACTACCTCACTTTTTTAATATATATTTCTGTTTTTGCATGATTTTTAATCTATTAATTATATGTACACTGTAATTGATTTACTTATTATTATTATATATTTTTTCTTCTATATTATGTATTGCATTGAACTGCTGCTGCTAAGTTAACAAGTTTCACGACACATGCTGTGATAATAACCCCGGTTCTGATTCAGATTCTGATGATAGAGGTCAGAGTCATTTGGTGGTAGTTATTAAGGCACATTGTCTTGTTTTTCTTGGCTACCAGGATGACAGTGGTCTTCTTAAAGCAAGAGGAAACCACAGCCTGAAGGAGGGGAGGTTATAGTTTGTAAGCTGTCACAGCGACAGCTGAACTGAGACTCAGATGAAAGTAGAGAGAGCAGAGTCTCACAGTACTGAGACAGTGACACGCTATACCATGTTTCAGTAGCTTCTGAAGGTGAAAAGGTGCTGAGGATGGAACTAGTGAGTTGCTCTGCTAGTGAACCAGCTCAGACATGATGGACTGAATGGCCTCTATTCTGTGCAGCTATTTTTTTCTATGATAACCATGCCCTCTTCTCATTGCCGTCATCAGGGAGGAGGTTCAAGAGCCTGAAGACCCACATTCAGTGTTTCAGGAACAGCTTTTTCCCCTCTGTCAGTGGATTTCTGAATGGTCCATGAATCCATGAACTCTACCTCAATGATTCTCATTTGCATTATTCATTTACTTTTGTAACATAGTAATTTTGATGTCTCTTGCATTATACTGCAGCAGCACAACAAAATTTTTCAAATAAACTGGATTCGGTTGCTTTTTTTGGCGGAACAGCTCATCCAGGGATCGATCCTGGCTCCAAGCTACTTCTCCCGTTCCCCAGGAATAATTAAATCAATCTTACCTTAATTAACAAGCCACTAATCAATGGAGTTAAAAATGAAACTTCTGTTCGTAAAAGTGGCACAGAGCTCAGCAACCTTATTGAGATCAACCTCAAGGCCGGTCTTTAACCCACCTATTGAAAAGGTGTACTGAGGTGTGGCCGTTGTCACATGCCAACATCTACTTGGAGCTACAAGTGAGAGCTGAATGTCTAGTGGGAACCAAAGGCAAATGAACTACCCAGATTGGACATGACAAGTCCCTTCATCAGAGATGCTACCCTTCCCTGGACACCCCATACTTAAGAAGCTTCAAATTCCTCGGCATACACATTACCGAGGATCTCACATGGTCTGTACATACTGGCTGTGTGGTGAAAAAGACAAAACAGCACCTCTTTCACCTCAGACGGTTGAAAAAGTTTGGCATGGATCCCCAAATTCTAAGAACTTTCTATAGGGGCACAATTGAGAGCATTCTGACTGGCTGCATCACTGCCTGGTATGGGAACTGTACCTCCCTTAGTCATAGGATTCTGCAGAGAGTGGTGCGGACAGCCCAGCGCATCTGTAGATCTGAACTTCCCGTGATTCAGGACATTTACAAAGATGGGTGTGTTAAAAGGGCCCAAAGGACCATTGGGGGACCCAAGTCACCCCAACCACAAACTGTTCCAGCTGCTACCATCCGGGAAACGCAGACATCCCACCTCTCCTGGAAGTTCCTGGAGTCTCCCGCATATTGATAGCAGCTCCCTGACGTCCGCAATTTATGTACAATATCGCAGAAATCGATTTTTTTGAGAATGGTGGGGGGGGGGGAGAGAGAGACGTAGCGAGAGAGTGACAGAGAGAGCATCCTGATTGGTCTCTCTTTGTGCTAAGTAGACCTATCAGTTTTCTCTGTGGGCGGGCTTTACAGTCGACCTCTCTCTCTCTCTCTCTTTCATTGTCCATCAGTTCAGTTTAGTATCATGCAGCACCATGGCAGAGTGTTCCAAAAAAAGAAAATATAAAACGTACTTCACCCCAGACTACAATAAAGTGTACCCCTGCCTAATATAGAGGAGAGAATGCAGCGTGCCGCGTGTGCGCAGCCCTCTGGTGAAAAATGATATCGTATCCGTTAAATAGGGGCCGTGGACAATTCTAATTTGATGGAGACAGACATGAAAACACAGAGGAACATCTGGAGAAATTTCTGAAACGCCCGTTCGCTGCTGTCGTTACTGCGCAATCATGAATCTTCCGGAGGGAAGGCCTCAAAGTCCCCGGCTTTGCCTGCTGTTGGCGACTGAGATTGAGATCGAATCACTCGGATAGAGGTGGTGCTCGGTACTCGGTGTCGGAGAGCTGATCGGAGGCTCGAAGTTTTCGGACAACTCAGAGTCGGACTGTGGTCGGGCATGGCAGGGAGAGTTTTCTTCCTTCTCCCGTCTGCCTGAGATGTGGGACATTCGAGAGACTTTGGACTTTTTACTGTGACCATGGCCTGTTCTTCATCAAGTTATGGTATTGTTGCACTGTTGTAACTATATGTTATAATTATGTGGTTTTGTTAGTTTTTTCAGTCTTGGTCTGTCCTGTGTTTTGTGATATCACACCAGAGGAAATATTGTATCATTTCTTAATGCATGCATAACTAAATAACAATAAAAGAGGACTGTGTGTCTTCATAATCTAAAAATAATGACAGTGTTGCTCACTGCACTGTTTGCAACAGTGACTTTTCCATTGCCCATGGTGGGTTAAATGACTGTAAAAAACATGTTGAGCTGAGTCCTGGATTATGTCTCAACTAACCTTGAAGGACTAGTACCAAACTACAAAAGTTTGTCAGTTAATGAGTTCTGGGGGAAGCTGTCCAAAGTAAGATCTGTGAGCACAGGGCAGTTGAAATTCAAAGAGCTCTACCAGTTGATGAAGCTGCTTTTGGTGCTGTCAAATTCTAATTGTGATGTAGAAAGGGCATTCAGCCTGGTGCATCACATTAAGACAGAATTCAAAAGTCAGCTGTCTCACAAAACACTTGTGAATCTGATGTCTTGCAAAATTAACAAATTCACTGACACAGACTGCTATGAGGTTGAGACTTCCGGTTGAGACCTCCCTGAAATGAGTTTTTGCAGGGTGGGATGTCTGCATTATGCTTGTACCGTACAGGCGCCACGGTAGCATGGTGGTTACCATGACACTATTACAGCCCAGGATGTCAGAGTTCAGAGTTCAATCCCAGCATCCTCTGTAAGGGGTCTCTATACGTCCTCCCCCTGGAATGCGTGGGTTTTCTCCGGGTGCTCTGGTTTCCTCCCACAGTCCAAAGATGTACCGGGTGAGTTAATTGGTCATTGTAAGTTGTCCTGTGATGAGGTTAGGATTAATTTGGGGTTGTCGGGGGTTGCTGGGGCAGTGTGGCTCAAAGGGCAGGAAAGGCCTGTTCTGCACTGTCTCACTAAATAAATAAATAGAACACATTTCATAATTTATATCAGTGACAGTAAACCTGATTCTAATTTTGATTCTGAAACTCATTCAGTGGAACTCTTTATTAGCATTCCTGATGCATCTAATCTAGACAATGGAGACCTGATCAGTCATAACATCTCCTCCTCAGTGACAACCTACACAGGCACACCTCAAAGATGCGTGCTTAGCCTACTGCTCTACCCTCTCATCGCTGTGGGACTAGGCACAGCTCAAAAGCTAGCAATGATTTCACTGAAGACATCACTGCTGGAAAAATCTCAGATGGAGGCGAGGAGGTGTACGTGAGGGAGATAGATCTGCTGGTTGAGTGATATCACAACAACAGCCTCATACTCAGTGTCAGCAAGACAAAGGAATCAATTGTGGACCTCAGGAAGGAGAAGGCAGGGAACACACACCAGTCCTCATTGCAACACACATCAAAGGTGCTGGTGAATGCAGCAGGCCAGGCAGCATCTCTAGGAAGAGGGTACAGTCGACGTTTCAGGCCGAGACTCTTCGTCAGACCTCATTGAGAGGCCAGTGATTGAACAGCTTCAAGCTCCTGGGTGCCAAGGCCTTTGAGGATCTACCAGAGCCCAACATATTGATGCCATCACGAAGAAGGCATGCCAGCATCTGTATTTGATCAGGAACTCGAGGAGATTTGGTAATGTTACCAAAGACTCTGGCGAGTTTCTACAGAAGTATGGTGGAGAGCATTCTGGCTGGCTGCATCACAGTCTGGTACAGAGGCTATAATGCGCAGGATCAGGGCAAGCTGCAGAGGCTTGTAGGGTAAGTCAGATCCATCACAGCCACCACCGAGGATATCTTCAACAGGTGATGCCTCGAGAAGGCCGCATCAATCACAGAAGGTTGGTGAGCTTGTGGAATTTGTAGCCACAGGCAGCTGTGCTGGCCAGGTCGTTCGGTGTATTTAAGGCAGAGATTGATAGGTTCTTGGTTGGACATGGCATCAAACGTTACAGGGAGAAGGCTGGGAACTGGGGTTGAGGAGGAGATAAAAAAAAGGATCAGCCATGATTGAATGGCGGAGCAGACTCGATGGGCCAGATGGCCTAATCCTGCTCGTATGTCTTATGGTCTTATGGTCTAAGAGCTCACTATCCAGGCTGTGCCCTCTTCTCATTACTGAAGATTCACTCTCACCATCTTAGGAACAGCTTCTTTCCCTCCGCCGTCAGATTTCTGAATGGTCTGTCAGCCCATGAGCACTACCTCATTGTTCCATGTGCACTGTTTAGTTATTTTTGCAACTTCTGGTAATTTTTATGTATTGCGCAGTACTGCTGCCACAAAACAACAAATTTCACGACATATATCAGTGATGATAAACCTGATTCTGAAAGCCTGTTCTGCCATTTAGTTGGATCTTGTTTGCTTTGTACCTCAGCTCCAGATCCCCTCACTAAAAAAATCTCCACCCACTGCTGTCCCAGCCAGCAACCAGAACATCATGGGGGTGGGAGTGAGCTCCTGATTTTCACTAATGAGGCATTGATACCCCAACTTTGACAATGCGCTCTCCATTTCCAATTCCCTTAAGAGTAAAGAAGCCTCTGTTTCTCTGTCGATCTTTATCAAATCATTGTATCTGAAACAGATCACTCATTACTAAGTATGCTGTGACCTCACCTCAGAGAGTCTTATGGCATAGAAACAGGCCCTTCAGCCCATCATGTCCATACCCGAGCATCTGTGAGCCATCTGCACTAATCCCATTTAAAAGCCCCTGCTCTGAAGTCTGATACGTCTCAGCAATTTGAATCTTTTTCACATACTTCCTGTGCCCCTCCAGCATGTAAAATGCTTCATCATGGTCGTTGCCTGAAACATCGACTGTCTCTTTCCATAGATGCTCCTGACTCGTTGAGTTCCTTCAACATCTTGTGTGTGTTACTCTGGATTTCCAGCATCTGCAGAATGATTTATCAGTGAGTTCCACCCATGAAATCCTTTTCAAATCCTCTCTAAACCTCCCGCTTACTCTTTGCTCTCTGCCTTTTAATGCTTTTCCGATGGAGAGAAGTTTCCTGCAATCTAGATTCAACAGGAAAGGTTGTGTGAGCTAGGCCTTTTCTCTTTGGAGTGAAGGGGGATGAGAGGTGACTTGACAGAGGTGTACAAGATGATAAGAGGCATAGATAGAGTGGACAGACAGAAACTTTCTCCCAGGGTGGAAATATCTAATCCATGAGGGCATAATTTTAAGGTGACTGTAGGAAAGCTGAGGGGGGAGATCAGAAGTAACAGTTTTATCGAGAGTGGTGGGTCGTGGAATGCCCACTCGGGGTGGTGGTACAGGCAGATACTGTAATAAGTTATTCATGTCTGTGTGGGGAGCTGGAGAGCACCGTCCTCTAAGGTTCTTGGGCACTTGAATGGGTTATTTGTTGTTTAACGATAGTTGTTCATTGTTTAGAGTTCCTTGTGCTTACCTCGAGCGACTCGCTCTTTGTAATGCGGTCTCCTGGTGCTTTCTGTTTAAGCTTGTTAAGTTTATTTTGATCGGCTCAGGTATTCCGGGCTGCTTGTATTGTTTGAGTGGATGCCTGATTAGTGCTAATTGCAGGGTCCTAGTTTTGAGAAAGTTACTTCTCACAGTGTTGCTCAGCCAAGATGCTGATGTTCCTTTGGAATTGTTATGAAGAAACTCTCATCACCACCTCTATGTCAGAGTCTGTCTTTCCTCTCCACTTGGATTCTGGTGTTGCCAGAAGGATCCTGCCAAGTAATGGACCCACTGGTTGAACAGCGGCTTTTGGACATCGGTGGCTGGAGGCAAGAGTGCCTTCTATTCTCAGTGTATGTCCCGAGTGTACGTTCTGAGTGTCCCGAGTCTACATTCTGAGCTTCTCGAGTCTACGCTTCTGAGTTTCTCTGGTCTCTTTTCTGAGCTTTCCAAGTCATAAGTACCCAGGTCCCCAACATTGGAATTCCGTGACTCAGGTCTGCATAGCAATTGAGCACTTCAAGCAAGCTTATCGATAAAAATTCATTTGATTCAGCAAGTTAACGTTCAAGTCAATTGTGTAAATTTTGGAAGAGTAAACCTCTGTGAGCAAGATCTTTCCAAGATCCTTCCCTAGATCTTGAGTTTATTGTTTTCTAGATTTCAGATTTTCTAGGACCCAAGGCTTTTTCCAGGTCTAAGAGTCACAGCCTAAGTGTTCAAGGTTCTCAGGGTCATCAAGGTTTCCAAGGACTTTTTCAATTTTTCCAAAGTGTTTTCAGTGTTGCCAAGGTCTTTCTATGTCTCCCCATCTCAAGGAGTCCCAACCCTCCTTCTCAGGGTCCCACACGAGATTCCCCTTGAAGTACCCTGGTCTCACTTGAGGTTCCCTGGTCTCTCTGCCTCTTGAGGTTCCCAAGTCTCTCTCCCTCTCGAGTTCCCCAGGTCTCTCTCTCAAATTCCCCTGCTGTTGAGTCATCCCTGAATCTCAAGCTTTCAGGTGTTCCTGGACTGTCAGGTGCCAGCCATAGGGAGGGGTGTCCTGTAATGATTTCATTGGGCCTGTGTGGAGCACCGAAGAGCATTGGGCTCCAAGGTTTTTGAACAGCTGAATTGGTTAATAGTTGTTTACCAACAGTCCTTGCGTTTTCTTTGAGTGACTCACTCTTTGTAATGCGGTCTATCGGTGGCTTTGGTTTAAGCTTGCTAAGTTTATTTTGAACAGCTCAGGGATTCTATATTACTTGTATTATTTAAGTGGATGCCTGATTAGCACCAATGGCAGGGTCCTAGTTTGGAGAATATTACTTCTCACGGTATCATTTGGCCGTTCCTCCAATGTTCTTTTCAAATTATAATGAATAAATTTTCATCACCGTCTCTGTACTAGAGTCTGTCTTTCCTTTGCACTTGGGTTCCGATATTGCCAGTGCACATCATGACAGATACATTTAGTGACATTAAAAAAAGAACTCTTAGATATGCACGTGGATAATCGAAAAATGGGTGGGATAGGGTGCTAGAGTATGTAGGAGGGAAGGATGAGATTGATCTTGGAATAGATTCAACATCATTATCTGCGTGCCTCTAACAAATCATTCTCAGCAGCAAGGAAAGTAAACCCAGCTGATCCAGTCTCTATGGATTTTCTCCAGAACACCATTTGAAAATAGGTGCGCAGGTGTATGCATTGCGAGTGTGAGCAAGACCAGACAAGGAAGAAGCAACCATGGTACAATGTATTGAGCAGCAATACGTGTTTAATCATCAAAAGAGACCGAGTTTACTGTCTGGAATCAGGACTTACAGACTTGGGATAAGGTTAGAGCTTTAGCAAAGAGAGGAACAGAAATGTCTTCACTGGGAGGATTGTTCATCGACAGAACTCTCTATACTGCGATCAGATGTTGAATGTATTCAGGGTCAGGATGGGTTTGTTTTGGAATGCAGGGGTGCAGGTGGGTCCGTGCGAGGTAAAGAGGTGTGTTGCCAGATGGCATGTGGCCTCCCGGGTGCCAGGGTTCGGGATGTCTGGGATTGAGTTCTCAGCACACGTGAGTGGGAGTGTGAACAGCCAGAGGTCGTGGTCCACATAGGTACCAGTGACACGGCTAGGATGAGTGAGTGCAGGGAGTTAGGTGCAAAGTTAATGGACAGAACCTCCAGGGTTGTGATCTCAGGATTGCTACCCATGCTACATGCTAATGAGGCCAGAAATAGGAAGATCATGCAATTTAGAATGTGGCTAAGGATTTGGTGTAGGAGGGAAGGCATCAGATTTTTGGATCATTGGGTTCTCTTCCAGGGAGGGTGGGACCCGTACAGAAGAAGGGGACTAATATCCTCATGGCAGAGTTTGCTAGCGCACTACACGGGAATGTTTAAACTAGAGATGCAGGGGGATAGGAACCAAAGTGCCAGAACAGATAGTGGAGGGGTAGTGGAGACAGATGTTGCTAAGACCTCAGACAGTGTCAGGAATCAAAAGGTTTGGAATGATGAGATTACTGTTTAAGCTGCAAGACTATGATAGGAAAGCAGGTGAGCTCAGGGCATGGATCAACACACGGAATTATGATATTATAGCCATTTGGTTGCAGGAGGGGCAGGACTGGCAGCTCAGTATCCAGCGGTCCCGTTTAGATGTGATAGAGTGGGAGGAACTAAAAGGGAAGTTGTGGTGTGACTAGTCAGCGAAAATGTCAGGATAGACTGGAGAACTCATCTAGTGAGGCTTTATGGGTGGAACTGAGGAATAAGAAAGGTATGACCGTGTTAATAGGGCTTTGGTTTTGTGTGTGGTAGGTTGCAATCTTATAGAGTTTTTTGAGGAAGTTATCAGGAAAGTTGATGAAGGCAAGACAGTGGATGGTGTCCACATGGACCCCAGCAAGGCAATTGACAAGGTCCCACCTGGGAGTTTGGTCAGGAAGGTTTAGTTACTTGGCATTCATGACGAGGTAGTAAATTGGATTAGACATTGGCTTTGTGGGAGAAGCCAGAGAGTGGTAGTACACGTTGCCTCTCTGACTGGAGGCCTGTGATTCGTGGAGTGATGCAGGGATCGGTGCTGGATCTGTTGTCGTTTTTCTCCTGTATCAATGATCTGGATAATACTGTAGTTAACTGGATCAGCAAATTTGCAGATGACCCCTAGACAGGTGGTGAAGTGAGCAGTGAGGAAAACTATCATAGCCTGTAGAAGAATCTGGACCAGCTGTAAAAATGGGCTGAAAAATACAGACAAATACAAGATGTTGCACTTTGACAGGACCAGCTGGGGTGGGTCTTACACCGAGCAGAGTGTTAGAACAAAGGGATCTGCGAATACAGGTCTTGGTCTCCTACCTACAGGAAAGATGTTTTGGTCTCCTACCTACAGGAAAGATGTAAATAAGGTTGAAAGAGTACAGAGAAAATTTATGAAGATATTGCTGAGATTCGAGGACCTGAGTTATAAGGAAAATTTGAATAGGTTAGGACTGTATTCTTTAGAACATAGAAGATTGAGAGGAGATTTGATAGAGGCATACAAAACAACGAGGGGTATAGACAGGGCAAGTGTAAGCAGGGCTCTTCCATTGAGGTGGGGAGGGACTTCAACTAGAGGTCATGGGTTAAGGGTGAGAGGTGAAATGTTTAAGGGGAACCTGAGGGGAAACAACTTCACTCAGAGGGTCATGAGACTGTGGCATGATCTGCCAATGCAGGTGATGTATTCAAGCTTGATGTCAATGTTTCAGAGAAGTCTGGATTGGTGCGTTGATGGTAGGGGTATGGGGGCTATGATCTGGGTGCAGGTTGATGGGACTAGACAGTTTAATTGGTTTGGCATTAACTAGATGGGCTGAAGGGCCTGTTTCTGTGCTTTAGTTTTCTATGACCCTATTTACTGCACTGTACTTTTCTATAGCTCTACGACTCTAAGACAGTCAAGATCCCAAAAAATGGCAGGAGAGGTTTAAGGGTAGAATGGCTTACTCTTTATGTGCTCTCCAACGAAGCTTAAATCAAATTTATGCAACCTCTTCTCACAATTTCATCTATTCGGTGAAGGTAGCATTTGGGTGATTTGTAACGCAACATTGTGCTCTAATGTTAGCTCTCAGCAGCCTTGCTTGTGACATTGCAGCCATTTGTTCCCCACTGTTATACAACCATGAGGTTGTATAACACAGAAACAGGCCCTTCAGCCCATGAAGGCAGGGCCAGTCTGCTGGCAAAATCATCAATTTCTCCAATTTCTGGTAATCTCTCCCTCCTCCCTCCTTCTTACCTTTTCTATTCCCCATTCTGGTTCCTCTCTCACCCTTTCTCTTCTCCTCACTCCCTCTGGTGTCCTTCTCCCTTCCATTTCTTCCATGGTGCACTGACCTCTCCCTCAGCCTTTTACCTCTTCCACCTATCACCTTCCAGCTTCTCACTTCATCCCCACTTTCCCTCTCTCCTGATCTTACCTATCACCCTCCAGCATACACTCCCCTCCTTCTCCCAGCCTTCATATTCTGCCTTTTGTCCCTTTCCTTCCCAGTCCTATGGAGGAAATCGGCCTGAAGCATCAATGGTTTATTCCCCTCCATAGATGCTGCCTGACTTGCTGTTCCTCCAGCATTTTGTGTGTGTTAGTCAACTCCTTGTGTGCTCTTCAAGGAATCTTGTACCAAATTTATACACCCTCTCCTCACAATTTAATCCATTTCAGATTAGTACCACAAACTACATGGGGTTTGCACGTTATCTGTGAGAACGAGCAAACTCCACACAGACAGTGCCAGAGGTCAGGGTTGAGTCTGACCTCTGCTGCGCTACTCTGCAAACTTCTTAATTATCCTTAAGAGCCTTATTTTTATCTGGGTTCTGTTAATCCTACAGCCCAATGCCTTCTCCCAATGACATAAATTTAGATAAGCAGTCATTAAACTGCTTGGCTAAGTTTGTGCCTTTGGGAGAAGGTTTTAAAGAAGGGAGTTAATACAGACCTTCAGGCAGTAGAAAAGATGTGGGATGCAAATTACAACAAGAGGTAGAAAATGCATTCAAAAGGGTAATGTTACAATAGTCATGGGGGATTTCGATGTGCAGGTAGATTGGGAATATCAGGATGATGCTGGATCTCAAGAGGGGGAATTTGTAGAATACCTACAAGGTGGCTTTTTAGAGCAGCTGGTGGTTGAGCCCACTAGGGTATTGGCTATTCTGGATTGGGTGTTGTGAAATGAACCAAAATTGCTTAGAGAGCTTAAGGTAAAGGGGCCCTTAGGGGAAAACTGATCATAATGTGATAGAAACCATCCTGCAATTTGAAACGGTGAAGCTAAAGTCAAATTTGCCAGTATTGCAGTGGAGTAAAGGGAATTACAAACACATGAGAGAGGAGCTGGCCAAAATTGACTGGAAGGGGATACCAGCAGGGATGACAGCAGGGCAGCAATGGCTGGAGTTTCTGGGAGCAACTTGGAAGGTGTAGGATAGATACGTCCAAAGACGAAGTATTCTAAAGGCAGTACGACACAACTATGGCTGACAAGAGAAGTCAAAGCCAACTTAAATGCCAAAGAGAGGGCATATAATAGAGCAAATATTAGTGGGAAGTTAGAGGATTGGGAAGCTTTTAAAAACTACCAGAAGGGCACTAAAAAAGTCTTAAAAACGGAAAAGATGGAATATGAAGGTAAGCTAACTAATAACCATTAAAGAATGTAGCAAAAGCTTCTTCAGATAGATAAAGATTAAAAGAGAGGCGAGAGTAGATATCAAACATTATACCGGAGAGGTAGTACAGGGTGAGGCACTAGCAGTATGTAAGAGGTTCGAGACTGTCAATGGGCAGAAGTGAGTGAAGTTGTTATTACTAGCGAGAAGGTGCTTGGGAAACTGAAAGGTCTGAAGGTAGATAAATCACCTGGATCATATGGTCTACACCCCAAGTTTCCAAAAGAGTTTGCTGAAGAGATTATTGAGGCATTGGTAATGATCTTTCAAGAATCAATAGATTCTTGCATGATTCCGGAAGACTGGAAAATTACAAATGTCACTCCACTCCTCAAGAAGGGAGAGAGGCGGAAGAAAGGAAATTATGTGCCAGTTAGCCTGACCTCAGTGGTTGACAAAATGTTAGAGTCAATGCAATGTTCCCTCTAATTTGTAATGATCAGTGTGTGCAAAAATCTTGTGCTGTGCAATTATTTGCCCGGTGACAACAACATGTGCGCACTGAATTTTATATATAGAGGAATTCATTTTAACAGCTGGCAAAACACTGTCAATAAGAACTTTGATCTCCTCTGGGTTTGATTGTTTTCACTCTCGTTCATCTGCACTCTTACAAAACATATGTAGCAGGCCTGTTGCGGGTAATGAAGGATTTTCTCGCCAGAGCTTTTGCACACCATCCATATGTGATTTGCTTGCTAAATAACGCTTCAGAAAGTCAAGTTTCCAAACATCACTCCACTTTTTCCCACTTGCAAATTCTCCAGCAACTTTTGCATCGCAACAATACACACAGGTAACACCAGTTTCTGTATTGTACATAAATACTTCTTGTAGCTGCACATTCCTGATCTCATGAGCTTTCGGTGTAGCAGTTTCTACTGTTTCATTAAGCCATTTCACTTTAACAAACTAACAGGTCTTTTGCGCTTCACGCCCTTTGCTTCTTTGGAATTCGACATACTGAATCAATAATTTTTTCAATAAAAACAGAATAAATAAGCCAGTTCTAAAATCTGCGGACAAATCATCGCAAACTCCACATTGTCAACACCATCTACATCAGAAACCGGAAAAGAAAACGTGATTGAGTACAATCATGAAATATATTTAACATGCCAACGAGGTTGAGCACGACAACCTTTCGTGCGCTGTTTTGTGTGGGCACGTGGCCAAGTGGTTAAGGCATTGGACTAGCGACCTGAAGGTCGTGAGTTCGAGCCCCAGCCGAGGCAACGTGTTGTGTCCTTGAGCAAGGCACTTAATCACACAGTGCTCTGTGACGACACCGGTGCCAAGCTGTATGGGTCCTAATGCCCTTCTCTTGGACAACATTGGTGTCGTGGAGAGGGGAGACTTGCAGCATGGGCAACTGCTGGTCTTCCATACAACCTTGCCCAGGCCTGTGCCCTGGAGAGTGAAGACTTTCCAGGCGCAGATCCATGGTCTCGCAAGACTAAGTTCCTTTGTGCACTAGTAGCAAAAGACCTGTGCGCACAAACATGTGCACACCTTAGAGGGAACATTGACTCGATGGTTAAGGACATGGTGTCCCGGTATTTGGATAAAATAGGTCGTAGGCAGCATGACTTCCTCAAGGGAAAAACTTGTCTGACAAACCTGTTGGAATTCTTTGAAGAAATAACAAGCAGGTTAAACAAAGGAAAATCGGTAGATGTTGTGTACTTGAATTTTCAGAAGGCCTTTGATGAGGTGGCACACATGAGGCTGCTGAACAAGGTAAGAGCCCGTGGCATTACAGGGAAAATACTAACATGGACAGAGCAGTGGCTGATTGGCAGGTGGTAAATAATAGGAATAAAGGGAGCCCTTTCTGGTTGGCTGCTGGTGACCAGTGGTGTACTGTAGGGGTTGGTGTTGGGACAGCTTCTTTTTATGTTGTATGCCAATGATTTGGATGATGGAATTGATACCTCTGTGGCTCAAGTTTGTGGATGATACAAAGACAGGTGGAGGGGCAGGTAGTGTTGAGGAAACAGAGAGGCTGCAGAAGGATTTAGACAGATTAGGAGAGTGGGCGAAGAGGTGGCAGATGGAATACTGTGTCAGGAAGTGTATGGTCATGCACTTTGGTAGAAGAAATAATAACACAGACTGTTTTCTAAATGGAGAGAAAATTCAGAAATCTGAGATGCAAAGGGATTTGGGAGTCCTCATACAGGATTTTCTAAGGGTTAATTTGCAGATTGAGTCTTTTTTTTTATTAAGTGCAATCGTGAACAATAGCCAGATCAGAAATGCTGATCAAGTCAACTAGTTCCCAAAGAGAACTCCGATAGGCCCATCAGATGGTTCACTGCTGCTCAGCGATAGAACACATAACAGGCACAAGGGTCGCTAGCCCCTGTACCCAGAAACATACCTGAGCAGTGCGGCGGAGGTATGTGCTATGTATGACCTGATCTGAAAGCATCATGTTGACTCATAACAGATCGTGTTCACGGTGGAACAGCTTGGTCAAGGATGGGGTGATCAGCACTGAAGGACAAATTATACCTCCACTACCCCTGGAAGTCCATGGTGAGGAAGGCAAATGCATTTTGAGAGGACTAGAATGGAAAAGCAAGGATGTAATGCTGAGGCCTTATAAGGCACTGGTGAGGCCTCACTTGGAATATGTCAACAGTTTCGGGCCTCTTATCTAAGAAAAGATGTGCTGACATTGGAGAGGGTTCAAAGGAGGTTCACAAAAATATTTCTGGGATTGAAAGGCTTATCAAATGAAGAGTGCCTCTGGTCCTGTATTCACTGAAATTCATAAGAAGGAGGAGGGATCTTATTGAAACCTATCGATTGTTGAAAATCCCAGACAGAGTGGATGTGGAGAGGGTATTTCCTGTGGTAGGGGAGTCTAGGACCAGAGGACACAGCCTCAGAATAGAGGAATGTCCATTTAGAATGGAGGTGAGGAGTAATTTCTTTAGCCAGAGAGTGGTGAAATTCTATGGAATTCATTGTCAGAGGTGGCTGTCGAAGCCTAGTCATTGGGTATATTTAAGGCAGAGGTTGATAGATTCTTGATTAGTCAGGGCATGAAGGGTTACAGAGAGAAGGCAGAAAAATGTGGCTGAGAGGGAAATGGATCAGCCATGATGAAACGGCACAGCAGACTTGATGGGCCGAATGGCCTAATTCTGATCCCATATCGTATGGTCTCATGGTCTAAACGTTTGGCCGATGAGCTTCTGGGTTTGGCGGAGTCCAGTGCAGAAGTAATGTCATGTGTGAGCTGTGATCATTGGTGGAAATGCGATTCAGGTCACAGCCCAAGTTTCCTGGTTAAACTGTTCCAAGGACGTCTCACTAATAAAACTCAGTTTGCCTGAGCAAGGGCGCCTTTAGTTTCCATTTGCCACTGCTGCACCAAGTCAATTGGAGTCTTCCCCTCCTGAATAAAAGAAAGACACACGTCAGTAATCCTGAGGGAAGTGCCCACTGGAAAGCAGGAGGCCATTCAGCCCCTCAGACGTATTCCATCATTCAATGCTATGGCTAATCTGTGGCTTTCCCTGACCCTGACTCTCTCATTTTTTCCCTATTTCCCCAAATACCTCTGGTTTACCAGGGGTAGGGTAGCATAGAGGTTACATGGTTGGATTAGCACTCGGAGTTCTGACCCATGAATCCAGAGATGTGAGTTCGAATCCCACCATCACATCTGGGAATACAAACTGGGAGTTTAAGGGAAAATCTCTCAGTAATGTTGACCATGAAACTACTGGATCACCACAAACACTGCAGTTTTAATTTTGCTTGCTGACCTCTCATCTGGCTCCTGATCGCTCGCTCATTTGAGACCCACAGATACTTTGATTTTAACAGCCTCTGACATTCTGGGCAGCTGGAATTGAACTAAACTAGATTTCTGTGCCTACCACTAAGAAGGTATACCAGTGGCTCTACTTCGTTAGAAGTTTGAGGAGATGCGTTATGTCAGCAGAGAGTCTCACAAATTTCTACAGATGTACAGTGGAGAACATTCTGACTGGTTGCATCATTGCCTGATATGGAAGGGCCAACGCACAGGATCACAAGAGGCTGCAGGGTGTTGTAGACGCTGCCATCTCCATCACAGGGACAAACCCTCCCCACCGTTGAGGACATCTGCAAGAGATGGTGCCTCAAATAACATCATCCATCATTATGGGCCCTCACAATCCAGCACATACCTGTCCTCTTCTCATTACTACCATCAGGGAGGAGATAACGGGCCTGAAGACACGCCCTCAACATTTTCGGTACGGTTTCTTCGCCTTCACCATCAGGTTTCTGAATGGGTTCATGAACACTATCTCCTTTTTTTTTGACACAGTTTATTTTGTTACCTGTAGTATTTGTAGGAGCATTGTATCTGTCCTCCATTTACTTTGTATTTTGTGCTATGGGGTTTATTCTGTTTAGTGTGGTAGCTAGTCACATGAGTGGGGGTGTAGTAAAAGTGAAGGGAAAAAGTTACGTAACTTATTTCATGACAGTTTATAGCTTGGGATGGGCGGAGGTCATATCTTTTGCTGACCACTAAGATATCGCTGATAATGCTCAATAATGCTTAATTGTGTATTTATTAATTGCTATAAAGGATCAAATAAAGGGTTTGACCTTTAGAGTAATCAGTGGAGTTGTGGGCGTGTCATGCAAGTATAGCAATCTGTACGGTTACAGGCAAGTGGCAATTGTCTTTGGTTTTGATTTTGGATTAGTTTTGCTGCTACATTTCCGTTAGCAAACGTTTTCCGATAAATATCAGCGTTCGGATGTGTCCGAGAAATTAAAAGCATTGCAGCCGGGAGCAGCTTGTGGCAGGTAATGACCTTATGTCGTTTCACACTGTGTGTTTGGGTTTGAAGCACAGTTTTCAATGGTCATCATTGCCATGTCCAACTGGATCGGGCTGAAAAGCTGTAAAGTGACGTTTGCCTGCAGTGTTCAACCCTTGGTGCAGTTGAAATACTGAAGAATTGAAATACTGTTTCTGTTGTTAAAAAGCTAAATTGAAACTGCCATTGTTTTTTTTCTGGTTTGGGCTCTTGGAAGACAAAATGAGTTCAACTGGAAGCAGTGACCTTGAAGCCAGGACTAAGGGGGGAATTAAACAAACATGCAATATTGAAGGTCAGTTCCCTGGGGGAAATGAAAATATTTACAAAGTCAGAGAACAGTCTATGTCTATGTATAAAGGTGATGAGTTATAGGATGACATATGTGCTGAGTCAGCATGCCAGATGTGCATGCAGCCTGTTCCATTGCTAGGAAATCTTCCCATGCATCTGATACCACATCAGTACGCATTAGAATGAAGGCTAATTTAGCTGAGTTATACTCAAGACAAGAAATATTCAGGGATAAGCACACCTTGCAGGTAAAGATGGAACAACTTTAGTGGAAAGTGGAACAGCTTCGGAAGAACAGGAAGAGCAACCTTGAAAGAAGATGGGGCAGCTTAGGTTGCAGGAGGAAATTGCAGCCAGGATGGTCAGAGTCAAAGTGCCAAGGGCTTCAAATGCCGTGGGTGCTGACCGTGCTCCAGCAGAGCAGTTCTCTGGTGAGCGTTCTTGCACTGACATGGAGCAGAGAAAATCCAGTGTACTCGATGTCAAGGTGGATACATCTGAGGATCAACTGACTTTGAGCCACAAGTTTGAATCCCAGGGGGTAGTTCAGAATGTGCACTCCCTGTCTCCACCAAGGAGGCACTTGGAACCTATGCCATATCCAAAAGCAAC
This sequence comes from Mobula hypostoma, assembly GCF_963921235.1. Taxonomy (NCBI): domain Eukaryota; kingdom Metazoa; phylum Chordata; class Chondrichthyes; order Myliobatiformes; family Myliobatidae; genus Mobula; species Mobula hypostoma. Next base: position 13,227,311 of record NC_086115.1, on the reverse strand, counting down.
GTGCTTCTGAGGACATTGATTTGCAGTATGGCGACACTCGTGCTTCAGATGGTAGAGGTCTGAGTGCCACACTGGAGGCCACAAGGACACTACAGGAAAGAACAAGCATAGTGTTTGTTTGCAACAACAAGGCATTGAATCTCTGCCTAAAAGAGAGATTAAATTCTTCGATGGCAATCCATTGCAGTATCATTCATTTATGAGGGCTTTCGAAGGCAAGAGTGAAGATTTTGGCGACTGTCTCTATTTTCTCCAATAGTCCTTGTGGCCGCTGTGGAAGGTGAAGCTACAACTGAGCCGGGAGCTGATGAAAAGAGTGCAAAACAAGCTGTGAATGAAGCAAACACAGCAATGAGTACCGCCCTTGTATCTAATGGTCTGACGGGGACTGGTGATCATGACCTTAACTTCCTACAATTCCAGTTCAGGTGAAGTCTAAGAAGAGTGATTACTCATGCTTTGCTAGATCAAGGTAGTGCAGCAGTGTTCTTCACAGTGAGCCCCGTGAACAAGCCCAGCTTGACATGAGATCTACGCATAATGGATCAGGAGAAGGTCATGATAGCTGTGCCATTTCAGGAGTGGAGGTGACTGGCTTGGATAGTGAAAACTGTTGTGAACTGCCTAACATTAATACACAGGAATGTGGGTCTGTCCACAAAAGGAATGTTGCTCATCAGAGAGATCTTCAGGAATGCTCTCACCTGAAGCATGTTCATTTGCTGGAAATTGAGCTGCTGTTAGGGGTGAGTGTGCCTAAGGTATTGGAGCCATTGCAAGTGAATTGCAGAGCTAATGGTGTTGGGCACGTGGCCAAGTGGTTAAGACATTCGCCTAGTGATTTGAAGGTCGCTAGTTCGAGCCTCAGCTGTAGCAGCGTGTTTGTGTCCTTGAGCAAGGCACTTAACCACACATTGCTCTAGTGTCTATGCGAGGAGTGGCGCCCCACACAGACTTCCAATCTGCACCTTGTAAGGCATGAAAATGCCTGACGCAGGCCTCTCATGGTCTGAGTCCACGTTCCCCAATCGTGGACCCTATGCAATCAGAACAGTGCTGAGTTGGACTGCTAATGGACAGTTGAAAGAAGACTGTGGTGGTGGAAGAGACTATGCTTGGCCAGAGCTGACAGCTAATGGGACGTCAGTTTTGTGTTTGGGTGAGCTTTGGCAGTAGCAATTCAAAACAGATTTTCCTGATTGCAAACAAAAGTTATCCCTAGTTTAACAGGAGAAGGTCACCATCCAGGATAGACTGCTTACAAAAAGAGGACATTTGTGTAATTCTTGAGAATTCATGTCTCCTGTGTCTTGGTAGCAAGTAGTTGTAATTATTTAGTATAATAATTAGGGGGCTGGAAGATAGGAGCCATGTATCTGTTCTCTATCTGCTTTATATTCTGTGCTGCTGGGATTATTATGGTATTTATTTTGTGGCAGTTTGTAGCTTGGGACTGGCAGAGGTCATACCTTCTGCTAACCGCTGAGATATCACTCAAATTATGCTCAATAATGTTTAATTGTATGCTTGCTAATTGCAAATAAAGCATCGAATAAAGGGTTTGACTTTTGGAACAATCACTGGAGCTGTGGGCGCATCACACAAGTTTTTGATTTTGGATTAGTTTTGCCGCTACAGTAATTTTTATGACTTACACTGTACTGGTGCCGCAAAACAACAAATTTCACATCACTTAAGTCAGGTATCATAAACCTGATTCTGATTCTGGACTAGGGATGGAACAATAAAAGCTGCCATTGTGAGTGACAAATGAATTAAAAATATAAATAAATTTTGCCCTTTTCTGGATGAAGTTTCAGATTCCAATGTGTGATAATGTTTCCCACTTCACTCCTGAGGACTCTGCCTTCAATGTATCCTCACTGGCCAATGTCCCAACAGGTTCAAAATAGATCGTTCCATCAATTTGGCAACCAAGTCCAAAATGACAACTTCATCTTCACTCTCCTTGTGACTTAAGTCCAGGGATTGCTCTGGTCCAGGTAGAGTTGAAAGGCCTTTGAACGGCCTGTATAGAATGGATTTGGAGAGGATGTTTCCAAAAGTGGGAGAGTCTAGGATCAGTTGGCACAGCATTGAATGGTGGAGGAGATTTGATCAGCCAAATGTCCTAACTCCGTTCCCATGTCTTATTGTCTTGTTTGAACCTGTACTGTGTTTGTCTTGTCTTCACCATATTTTCATGCTCAACTCTATTAAAGTGTGGCCAGGTAGAAAAAGATACACCAGTCTGCATAGCACAACCTTGTACACACTCACCTCTGACTGTAATCTCCACTGGACAGTTCTCCCTCGTGCCCAGGCAGGTGGTCGACAGGTGTGATCACATTCTGGCAGGACTGGACCCTCACTACACCTCATATCAACTCGTGAGGTTTAGGAGAGGACGAGGAATGAAAAAGACTTGCTTCACTGGCAGTGGACGGACCATTCAGAGGAATTCCTTGGCCAACCTGTCCTCTCTCGGTTCCTGGAGCCCATTGGAATGGGATCAAAGTCTCTCCCCACCTGTTTTAGCTTCTGCACAGTCGCAGGACAATGGGAACCATGATCCCCCTTGTCCCATTACATAGCTCGATGTCAGCAAACCCTGATTCCCAAGTTACCCCAACGTCTCTGGAGTCCTTGGTGATTATTTACTTTTATTTAGAGATACAGCACAGTGTCAGGTCCTTCCAACCCATCGAGCCCTCGCTGCCCAATTACACCCATGTGACCAATTAACCTGTTAAACCCCACGTCTTTGGAATGTGGGAGGAAACCAGAGTTGCCGTCGAAAACTCACACAATTATGGGGAGAAGGTATAGATTTGTTTACAATGAGCAACTGCAGGGCCCTGACGCTCTAACTGCTGTGGTACCGTGCTGTCCCATAGCAAGTCCATTGCTGGGTTCTGAAACTTCTCCAAAGAACTTACCGCATTTTTGGTCCTCAAATCAGCACCTTGCAAGATGAGCAGTTTGGTTATCTTGTAGCGGCTCAGTCGGACTGCGTCGTGTAGTGCTGTATCCCCCTCCTGCAGGACAACACAGAAGGGGAAGTTAGGGCTATTGCCCCCAACTCTCATCCTCCCGTCTGGACTCAACACCTGGGTCATTGGTGACACCTTAACGTCCACACGCTGGCCAGCCTGCGCTCCCCATCCCAGCCCCTGCAGGACATCCGTGACACACGAGACGTACTGGATCTCACCACCACGTGAGACGGGGAGCTGGAGATTGAGGCAGATTTCACTGACTATGCTTAATGAAGGAGCAAAGTAGCAGGGCACACTTGTATTATAATGCTTTTAAATGTTTTATATTTATTATATTTTACACATTCATTATAAATAGTAATTAAGTATTATATTACTTTTATTATTTTATAATAATGTATTATTATATTTTATTTGCTAATACATTATATAATAAAAATAATTTTATGAAAATGATAAGTCAATCGAAAGTACTGTGAGGGTGGTGTCGGTGGGGACTAGACCAAGGTACTAGGGACCAGGCAATACAATTGGTCTGCAGGTCAGACAGCATCTACGGAGGGAATAAGCAGTTAACGTTTTGGGCTGGAAGGGTAGGGGGAAGGGGTGGGGTCATCTGAGAGGCATCCAACTCAATGTTTCTAACTCTGGTAATTTCTCCCCCTTTACCATTTGTCTCTTTTTCCATTCCCTTCTCTGGTTCTATCTCACCCCTCCTCTTCTCCTCAGCTGCCCGTCGCCTCCCTCTGGTTCCCCTCTTTCCCTTTCTCCCATTTCCTCCCACTGTCCTCTCCGGTCAGATTCCTCCTTCTTCAGCCTCTCCCACCTATCACCCTCCCAGCTTCTTACTTCAACCCCGTCCCCCACTCGCACACCTTCCCCCCTTCACCTGGTCTCACCTATTACCTGCCAGCGTGTTCTCCTCCCGCTGACTCCACCTTCTTATTCTGGCTTCTGCCCCCCCCCCTTCAGTTGGAAGTCTAGAAATGGAGGAGGCCCTGTGGGCGAAGTCGTTGGTTTGGGTGCACTGGGGAAGCCACAGACCCGATATCTGATACCCAACTGGAGGCTGTCTGTCCTGAGGATGGAGGCCTGTTTGAGTGAGTGAGGGAGTGAGGGAGTGAGTGGGTGGGACAAAGTAAAGGGACTTGTTTTCCTGTTGTTGTTTGTTGCTATTGTTGTATTGAACATTGTGGGCATGCTCTGTTGCCACCAGAATATGTGATGACACTGATGGGCTGCCCAGCACACCTTTAGATTGGGTTGGTTTTTAACACAAATGATGTATTTCACTGTATGTTTCAATGTATGTGTGTGGTAAAGAAATGAATCTGGTCAGTGATTGGAGATTAGGGAGCCAGTCACTGACCTGGGATAGATGGATTGTGTTACTTCACAAACTGAGGTCACCCACTGATTGTCCTTGTGTTGTGACCCGCATGCCCAGTGCCTACACCAGCTGATCGTCAAGAGACATGGCTGGCCGAGAGTTGTCATGGACACCAGGAGATTATCTAGGGTCAAACAGTGACCTGTAGCGTATTGGGTAGGTCATGACAGCTGAGATCGGCCCCGTGGTTTGTTCACCCTGCAGCATGTGGGAAATCAGGGGTACTTCCAGTGTCCCTGACGACTATGTGTGCAGGAAATGTGTCCAGCTGCAGCTTCTGGCAGACCGCATTGAGCAGCTGGAGCTGCAAATGGATTCATACTGGAGCATCTGCGATGCTGAGAAAGTCGTGAACAGCACGTTCAGTGAGTTGGCCACACCGCAGGTTCAGGCTACACAGGCAGAAAGGGAGCAACACACATCAAAGTTGCTGGTGAACGCAGCAGGCCAGGCAGCATCTCTAGGAAGAGGTACAGTCGACGTTTCAGGCCGAGACCCTTCGTCAGGACTAACTGAAGGAAGAGTGAGTAAGGGATTTGAAAGCTGGAGGGGGAGGGGGAGATGCAAAATGATAGGAGAAGACAGGAGTGGGAGGGATGGAGCCAAGAGCTGGACAGGTGATAGGCAGAAGGGGATACGAGAGGATCATGGGACAGGAGGTCCGGGAAGAAAGACGGAGGGGGGGTGACCCAGAGGATGGGCAAGAGGTATATTCAGAGGGACAGAGGGAGAAAAAGGAGAGTGAGAGAAAGAATGTGTGCATAAAAATGAGTAACAGATGGGGTACGAGGGGGAGGTGGGGCCTAGCGGAAGTTGGAGAAGTCAATGTTCATGCCATCAGGTTGGAGGCTACCCAGACGGAATATAAGGTGTTGTTCCTCCAACCTGAGTGTGGCTTCATCTTTACAGTAGAGGAGGCCGTGGATAGACATGTCAGAATGGGAATGGGATGTGGAATTAAAATGTGTGGCCACTGGGAGATCCTGCTTTCTCTGGCGGACAGAGCGTAGATGTTCAGCAAAGCGGTCTCCCAGTCTGCGTCGGGTCTCACCAATATATAAAAGGCCACATTGGGAGCACCGGACGCAGTATATCACCCCAGTCGACTCACAGGTGAAGTGATGCCTCACCTGGAAGGACTGTTTGGGGCCCTGAATGGTGGTAAGGGAGGAAGTGTAAGGGCATGTGTAGCACTTGTTCCGCTTACACGGATAAGTGCCAGGAGGGAGATCAGTGGGGAGGGATGGGGGGGACGAATGGACAAGGGAGTTGTGTAGGGAGCGATCCCTGCGGAATGCAGGGGGGGGGAGGGAAAGATGTGCTTAGTGGTGGGATCCCGTTGGAGGTGGCGGAAGTTACGGAGAATAATATGTTGGACCCGGAGGCTGGTGGGGTGGTAGGTGAGGACCAGGGGAACCCTATTCCTAGTGGGGTGGCGGGAGGATGGAGTGAGAGCAGATGTACGTGAAATGGGGGAGATGCGTTTAAGAGCAGAGTTGATAGTGGAGGAATGGGTGGCCACTAGACAGCGTAGCAGTAGGCAGGTAGTGCAGGAGTCCCCTGAGGTCATCTTGCCCTAAACAGATATACTGTTTTGGATACTGTTGGGGGAAGATGTCTCATCAGGGGAAGGCAGCAGCAGCCGAGTTCATGGCACCATGGGTGGCTCTGTGGCACAGGAGGGAAGGAAAAGGAGTGGGAGAGCTATAGTGATAGGGGATTCGATTGTAAGGGGAATAGGTAGGCGTTTCTGCGGCAGCAAACGAGACTCCAGGAGGGTATGTTGCCTCCCTGGTGCAGGGGTCAAGGATGTCTCTGAGCGGCTGCAGGACATTCTGGAGTGGGAGAGTGAACAGCCAGTGGTCGTGGTGCACATAGGTGCCAACGATATAGGAGAAAAATGGGATGAGGTCCTACAAGGTGAATTTAGGGAGTTAGGAGATAAACTAAAAAGTAGGACCACAAAGGTAATAATCTCTGGATTACTCCCAGTGCTATGTGCTCGTCAGAGTAGAAATAGGAGGATATATCAGATGAACACTTGGCTTGAAAAATGGTGCAAGGGGGAGGGATTCAAATTTCTGGGGCATTGGAACCAGTTCTGGGGGAGGTGGGACCAGTACAAACAGGACGGTCTGCACCTGGGCTGGACTGGAACCAATGTCCTAGGGGGAGCGTTTGCTACTGTTGTTCAGGAGGATTTAAACTAATGTGGCAGGGGGATGGGAACAAGTGCAGAGAGACAGAGGGGTGTAAAATGAGGGTAGAAGCAAAAAGTAGTAAGGTGAAAAGTAAAAGTGGCAGGCAGGCAAATCCAGGGCAAAAATTAAAAAGGGCCACTTTTCAATATAATTGTATAAGGGCTAAGAGTGTTGTAAAAGCAAGCCTGAAGGCTTTGTGTGTCAGTGCAAGGAGCATTCATAACAAGGTGGATGAATTGAAAGTGCAGATAGTTATTAATAAATATGATATAGTTGGGATCACAGAGACATGGCTCCAGGGTGACCAAGGATGGGAGCTCAACATTCAGGGATATTCAATATTCAGGAGGGATAGACATGAAAGAAAAGGAGGTGGGGTAGCATTGCTGGTTAGAGAGGAGATTAATGCAATAGAAAGGAAGGACATTAGCCAGGAGGATGTGGAATCGATATGGGTAGAACTGCATAACACTAAGGGGCAGAAAACGCTGGTGGGAGTTGTGTACAGGCCACCTAACAGTAGTAGTGAGGTTGGGGATGGCATTAAACAGGAAATTAGAAATGCGTGCAATAAAGGAACAGCAGTTATAATGGGTGACTTCAATCTACATATAGACTGGGTGAACCAATCTGGTAAGGGTGCTGAGGAAGAGGATTTCTTGGACTGTATGCGGGATGGTTTTCTGAACCAACATGTCAAGGAACTAACTAGAGAGCAGGCCATTCTAGACTGGGTATTGAGCAATGAGGAAGGGTTAATTAGCAATTTTGTCATGAAAGGCCCCTTGGGTAAGAGTGACCATAATATGGTGGAATTCTTCATTAAGATAGTTAATTCAGAAACAAAGGTTCTGAACTTAAAGAAGGGTAACTTTGAAGGTATGAGACGTGAGTTAGCTAAGATAGACTGGCAAATGATACTTAAAGGGTTGACGGTGGATATGCAATGGCAAGCATTTAAAGGTTGCATGGATGAACTACAACAAGTGTCCATCCCAGTTTGGCCAAAGAATAAACCAGGGAAGGTAGTGCACCTGTGGCTGACAAGGGAAATTAGGGATAGTATCAATTTCAAAGAAGAAACATACAAATTAGCCAGAAAAAGAGGCACACCTGAGGACTGGGAGAAATTCAGAGTTCAGCAGAGGAGGACAAAGGGCTTAATTAGGAAGGGGAAAAAAATTATGAGAGAAAACTGGCAGGGAACATAAAAACGGACTGTAAAAGCTTTTATAGATACGTGAAAAGAAAAAGATTGGTTAAGACAAATGTAGGTCCCTTACAGTCAGAAACAGGTGAATTGATCATGGGGAACAAGGACATGGCAGACCAATTGAATAACTACTTTGGTTCTGTCTTCACTAAGGAGTACATAAATAATCTTCCAGAAATAGTAGGGGACCGAGGGTCTAGTGAGATGGAGGAACTGCGGGAAATACATGTTAGTAGGGAAGTGGTGTTAGGTAAATTGAAGGGATTAAAGACAGATAAATCCCCAGGGCCAGATGGTCTGCATCCCAGAGTGCTTAAGGAAGTAGCCCAAGAAATAGTGGATGCATTAGTGATAATTTTTCAAAACTCCTTAGATTCTGGACTAATTCCTGAGGATTGGAGGGTGGCTAATGTAACCCCACTTTTTAAAAAAAGGAGGGAGAGAGAAATCGGGGAATTATAGACCTATTAGCCTGACATCAGTGGTGGGGAAAATGCTAGAGTCAGTTTTCAAAGATGTGATAACAGCACATTTGCAAAGTGGTGAAATCATCGGACAAAGTCAGCATGGATTTGTGAAAGGAAAATCATGTCTGATGAATCTCATAGAATTTTTTGAGGATGTAACTAGTAGAGTGGATAGGGGAGAACCAGTGGATTTGGTATATTTGGATTTTCAAAAGGCTTTTGACAAGGTCCCACACAGGAGATTAGTGTGCAAACTTAAAGCACACGGTATTGGGGATATGGTATTGATGTGGGTAGAGAATTGGTTGGCAGACCGGAAGCAAAGAGTGGGAATAAACGGGACCTTTTCAGAATGGCAGGCAGTGACGAGTGGGGTACCACAAGGCTCAGTGCTGGGACCCCAGTTGTTTACAATATATATTAATGACTTAGACGAGGGAATTAAATGCAGCATCTCCAAGTTTGCGGATGACACGAAGCTGGGCGGCAGTGTTAGCTGTGAGGATGATGCTAGGAGTATGCAGGGTGACTTGGATAGGTTAGGTGAGTGGGCAAATTCATGGCAGATGCAATTTAATGTGGATAAATGTGAGGTTATCCACAATGGTGGCAAAAACAGGAAAACAAATTATTATCTGAATGGTGGCCGATTAGGAAAAGGGGAGGTGCAATGAGATCTGGGTGTCATTATACACCAGTCATTGAAAGTGGGCATGCAGGTACAGCAGGCGGTGAAAAAGGCGAATGGTATGCTGGCATTTATAGCGAGAGGATTCAAGTACAGGAGCAGGGAGGTACTACTGCAGTTGTACAAGGCCTTGGTGAGACCACACCTGAAGTATTGTGTGCAGTTTTGGTCCCCTAATCTGAGGAAAGACATTCTTGCCATAGAGGGAGTACTGGGATGGCAGGACTTTCATATGATGAAAGACTGGATCGACTAGGCTTATACTCACTGGAATTTAAAAGATTGAGGGGAGATCTTATTGAAACGTATAAAATCCTAAAGGGATTGGACAGGCTAGATGCAGGAAGATTGTTCCTGATGTTGGGGAAGTCCAGAACGAGGGGTCACAGTTTAAGGATAAAGGGAAAGCCTTTTAGGACTGAGATGAGGAAAAACTTCTTCATACAGAGAGTGGTGAATCTGTGGAATTCTCTGCCACAGGAAGCAGTTGAGGCCAGTTCATTGGCTATATTTAAGAGGGAGTTAGATAAGGCCCTTGTGGCTACGGGGATCAGGGGGTATGGAGGGAAGGCAGGTGCAGGGTTCTGAGTTGGATGATCAGCCATGATCGTACTGAATGGCGGTGCAGGCTCGAAGGGCCGAATGGCCTACTCCTGCACCTATTTTCTATGTTTCTATGAAGTCCTCACTCAGAGAGTCTGAGGGTGGATTCTGAAGCACAAGGCGGCCAATAAAGAGAAGGCTCACATTACCCGGTCCTTGGCATTGATGTCGATGCCACAGGCCATGAGGTATTCCACGCACTCAACGTGGCCAGTCCGCGTGGCGACGTGTAGCGGGGTGCTGAGAAGCTGTAATCCGAGGAAATCATAGTTTAGTCAAAGACACAATTAAAGCACAGTTAAACGTCCCACAAATTTCATCCTCATCATTCCCTGGTATGGGAACACCCGTGCCCAGGAACTGAAAAGGCTGCAGAATCGGTGGATACAGCCCAGTCCATCACAGGCAAAGCTGTCACCGCTAATAAGCACCTGTACAAGGAGCACTGTCACAAGAAAGCAGCATCCATGATCAAGGACCCCCATCACCCAGGCCATGCTCTCTTCTCACTGCTACCATCAGCAAGGAGGTACGGGAGCTTAGGTCCCACACCACAAGTTTCAGGAACACTTGTGACTCGACAATCATCAGACTCCTGAACCAACGTGGAAAACTTCACTCACCTCTATCTGAACTGATTCCACGACCTACAGACCCATTTACAATTCATGTTCTCAGAATTATTTTTTATTTGCAGTTTGTCTTCTTCTGCACATTGGTTGTTTGTCAGTACAGTCGGCCCTCCTTATCCGTGGGGGATTGGTTCCGGGACCCCCGCGGATACCAAAAAACGCGGATGCTCAAGTGCATTATATAAAATGGCGTAGTATTTGCATATAACCTACGCACATCCTCCTGTATACTTTAAATCATCTCTAGATTACTTATAATACCTAATGCAATGTAAATGCTCTGTAAATAGTTGTTATACCGTATTGTTCAGGGAAGAATGACAAGAAAAAATGCTCAAACGAGTGCTGGAGAGAGAACTTCCGGGTTTTCCCGATCCACGGTTGGTTGAACCCGCGCATGCGGAACCTGCAGATAAGGACTGTATAGTTTTACATGAATTTGATTTTATTTCCTTTCTTTCAGAATTCAAAGTACCTGCAAGAAAATGAATCTCAAGGCTGTACATGGTAAAATATATATACCTTAATAATAAATGAATTTGAACTTAGTTTCCTTACTGCAACTATATGGCCAGAGCCCATTCAAACCATTGTACCAGTGCTAATTTTTTGAGAAGAGTGATCCACAGGTCCATTTCTCCCCACCTTCCTCCACCTTCCCCATATCCACTGCCATTGTTCCTCTTTTCTTTGGAATATAACTGCGTGGACTGAAAAGGTTTAGAGGGATATGGGCCAATCGCAAGCAACTGGGTGTCTTGGTCGGCATGCATCGGGTGGGCTGAATGGTCTGTTTCTGAGTTGTATGATCTATGACAAAATTATGAGTGATATTAATAGGGTGAATGTATGCTGTCTTTTCTCCCTCAGACTATAACTAGATGTGATGGGTTTTGTTCAACGTTCAAAATTAAAAGAAAATTTATAAAAGTTCATATATGTCACTATATACAACTCTGATATTCATTTACCTCTTTTAAATCCAAGGAACAGAATAAAAACAATAAAAGGCCAGACACAATAGGACAGATAAACAACCATTGTGCAAAATACAACAAACTTTGCAAATATAAAAGAAAAAAGTAATAATAATTAAAAAAAGCAATAAATATCGAGGACATGAGACGAAGAGTCCATAGGTTGTGGGAACAGTTTAGTGGTGGGGTAAGTAAAGTTGAGGGAAGTTATCCCCTCTGTTTCAAGAGCCCGGTGGTTGACAGGTAATAACTCTTCCTGAACCTGGTGGTGCAGCCCGTTGTCACCTCCACCTGTCACCACCCAGCCTCTGTCACTGTTCCCACTCTCCCCTCCTCCATCTGCCCATAATCCCTCCTCACCTGGATCCACCCATCACCTCCCAGCCTCTGTCGCTGTTCCCACTCCTCCCTCCTCCATCTACCCATCATCCCTCCTCACCTGGATCCACCCATCACCTCCCAGCCTCTGTCACTGTTCCCACTCTCCCCTCCTCCATCTGCCCATACCCCCCCTCACATGGATCCACCCATCACCTCCCAGCCTCTGTCACTATTCCCACTCTCCACTCCTCCATCTACCCATCATCCCTCCTCACCTGGATCCATCCATCACTTCCCAGCCTCTGTCACTGTTCCCACTCTCCCCTCCTCCATCTGCCCATAATCCCCCCTCACATGGATCCACCCACCACCTCACGGCCTCTGTTACTATTCCCACTCTCCCCTCCTCAATTTGTCCATCTCCTTTCCTCATTTGGATCCATCCATCATCTGCCAGCTCTTGCCCCACCCCCTTCCCCTCACTGCCTTTCCATCCAGATGAACTCTCTCCTGGATATCGATGACACCACTAACTCTAACCCTAACCTTGAACCTGAAGTCCTCTACCGCCAAGGGCTATCAAGATCACACAGACTCACCTTGTCATGGACATTCACTGAGGCCCCTTTCTCCCGCAGAATCTTCAGCACCTCCAGTCTCCCTCCTCGACAGGCCCAGTGAATAGCCGTGCAGTCGAGCTGCAAGGAGAGGTGGGAGATCACGAGACTGCTCTGGCACCGCTTGCTGGGCTAGCCCCTGGGTGGGAAATGGTTCGTTCAGCATTGCTGGAAATCTGAAATAAAAACAGAAACCGCCTGGAAACACTCAGCAGGACAGGCAGCTGCTGAGGAGAGAGGTACAGAGTTATCGTTTCTGTTCTGAGACCCTTCGTTAGAACTTATGGTCACAGAACTGAAAAGATAACTCTGTTTCTCTCACCACAGATGCTGCCTGACCTGCTGAATATTTCGAGCATTTTCGGTTTTTATTACATTGGGGTGTGTGTGTGTGTGTGTTTCTGCAGGAGTCTGAGTGCACATGTGTGTGTGCATATATGTGTGTGTGTGTCTGTGAATGTCTGTTTTTGTCAGTGAGTGTGCTTTGTGTGTGTAGGGGGGAGGGATGTGAGGGGTGGGGACTGGATCACTTCTGAACCATTAACAGCAGACAATAAACGCAAACAACAGGAATTCTGCAGATGCTGGAAATTCAAGCAACACACATAAAAGTTGCTGGTGAACGCAGCAGGCCAGGCAGCATCTCTAGGAAGAGGTGCAGTCGACGTTTCAGGCCGAGACCCTTCGTCAGGACACAGCAGACAATAGACAGGAGGCTGCCCACGACAGGATTTGTGGTATCGCTGATCTAGTGTCCACCAATGAGATTACCCACCAAAGAAATTGTTGGGCGCTGGAGTGGGATCGGGATCCTCCTCAGGACAGAGGGAGCTTCACTCTGTATCTAACCCGTGCTGTCCCTGTCCTGGGAGTGTGTGATGGGACAGTGTAGAGGGAGCTTCACTCTGTATCTAACCCGTGCTGTCCCTGTCCTGGGAGTGTGTGATGGGACAGTGTAGAGGGAGCTTCACTCTGTATCTAACCCGTGCTGTCCCTGTCCTGGGAGTGTGTGATGGGACAGTGTAGAGGGAGCTTCACTCTGTATCTAACCCGTGCTGTCCCTGTCCTGGGAGTGTGTGATGGGACAGTGTAGAGGGAGCTTCACTCTGTATCTAACCCGTGCTGTCCCTGTCCTGGGAGTGTGTGATGGGACAGTGTAGAGGGAGCTTCACTCTGTATCTAACCCGTGCTGTCCCTGTCCTGGGAGTGTGTGATGGGACAGTGTAGAGGGAGATTCACTCTGTATCTAACCCGTGCTGTCCCTGTCCTGGGAGTGTGTGATGGGACAGTGTAGAGGGAGATTCACTCTGTATCTAACCCGTGCTGTCCCTGTCCTGGGAGTGTGTGATGGGACAGTGTAGAGGGAGATTCACTCTGTATCTAACCCGTGCTGTCCCTGTCCTGGGAGTGTGTGATGGGACAGTGTAGAGGGAGATTCACTCTGTATCTAACCCGTGCTGTCCCTGTCCTGGGAGTGTGTGATGGGACAGTGTAGAGGGAGATTCACTCTGTATCTAACCCGTGCTGTCCCTGTCCTGGGAGTGTGTGATGGGACAGTGTAGAGGGAGATTCACTCTGTATCTAACCCGTGCTGTCCCTGTCCTGGGAGTGTGTGATGGGACAGTGTAGAGGGAGATTCACTCTGTATCTAACCCGTGCTGCCCCTGTCCTGGGAGTGTGTGATGGGACAGTGTAGCGGGAGATTCACTCTGTATCTATCCCGCGCTGTCCCTGTCCTGGGAGTGTGTGATGGGACAGTGTAGAGGGAGATTCACTCTGTATCTAACCCGCGCTGTCCCTGTCCTGGGAGTGTGTGATGGGACAGTGTAGAGGGAGCTTCACTCTGTATCTAACCCGCGCTGTCCCTGTCCTGGGAGTGTGTGATGGGACAGTGTAGAGGGAGCTTCACTCTGTATCTAACCCGCGCTGTCCCTGTCCTGGGAGTGTGTGATGGGACAGTGTAGAGGGAGCTTCACTCTGTATCTAACCCGTGCTGTCCCTGTCCTGGGAGTGTGTGATGGGACAGTGTAGAGGGAGCTTCACTCTGTATCTAACCCGTGCTGTCCCTGCCCTGGGAGTGTGTGATGGGACAGTGTAGAGGGAGCTTCACTCTGTATCTAACCCGTGCTGTCCCTGTCCTGGGAGTGTGTGATGGGACAGTGTAGAGGGAGATTCACTCTGTATCTAACCCGTGCTGTCCCTGTCCTGGGAGTGTGTGATGGGACAGTGTAGAGGGAGATTCACTCTGTATCTAACCCGTGCTGTCCCTGTCCTGGGAGTGTGTGATGGGACAGTGTAGAGGGAGATTCACTCTGTATCTAACCCGTGCTGTCCCTGTCCTGGGAGTGTGTGATGGGACAGTGTAGAGGGAGATTCACTCTGTATCTAACCCGTGCTGTCCCTGTCCTGGGAGTGTGTAATGGGACAGTGTAGAGGGAGATTCACTCTGTATCTAACCCGTGCTGTCCCTGTCCTGGGAGTGTGTGATGGGACAGTGTAGAGGGAGCTTCACTCTGTATCTAACCCGTGCTGTCCCTGTCCTGGGAGTGTGTGATGGGACAGTGTAGCGGGAGATTCACTCTGTATCTATCCCGCGCTGTCCCTGTCCTGGGAGTGTGTGATGGGACAGTGTAGAGGGAGCTTCACTCTGTATCTAACCCGCGCTGTCCCTGTCCTGGGAGTGTGTGATGGGACAGTGTAGAGGGAGATTCACTCTGTATCTAACCCGTGCTGTCCCTGTCCTGGGAGTGTGTGATGGGACAGTGTAGAGGGAGATTCACTCTGTATCTAACCCGTGCTGTCCCTGTCCTGGGAGTGTGTGATGGGACAGTGTAGAGGGAGCTTCACTCTGTATCTAACCCGTGCTGCCCCTGTCCTGGGAGTGTGTGATGGGACAGTGTAGAGGGAGCTTAACTCTGTATCTAACCCGTGCTGTCCCTGCCCCGGGAGTGTGTGATGGGACAGTGTAGAGGGAGATTCACTCTGTATCTAACCCGCGCTGTCCCTGCCCTGGGAGTGTGTGATGGGACAGTGTAGAGGGAGATTCACTCTGTATCTAACCCGTGCTGTCCCTGCCCTGGGAGTGTGTGATGGGACAGTGTAGAGGGAGATTCACTCTGTATCTAACCCGTGCTGTCCCTGTCCTGGGAGTGTGTGATGGGACAGTGTAGAGGGAGCTTCACTCTGTATCTAACCCGTGCTGTCCCTGTCCTGGGAGTGTGTGATGGGACAGTGTAGCGGGAGATTCACTCTGTATCTATCCCGCGCTGTCCCTGTCCTGGGAGTGTGTGATGGGACAGTGTAGAGGGAGCTTCACTCTGTATCTAACCCGTGCTGTCCCTGTCCTGGGAGTGTGTGATGGGACAGTGTAGAGGGAGATTCACTCTGTATCTAACCCGTGCTGTCCCTGTCCTGGGAGTGTGTGATGGGACAGTGTAGAGGGAGCTTCACTCTGTATCTAACCCGTGCTGTCCCTGTCCTGGGAGTGTGTGATGGGACAGTGTAGAGGGAGCTTAACTCTGTATCTAACCCGTGCTGTCCCTGCCCCGGGAGTGTGTGATGGGACAGTGTAGAGGGAGCTTCACTCTGTATCTAACCCGTGCTGTCCCTGTCCTGGGAGTGTGTGATGGGACAGTGTAGAGGGAGATTCACTCTGTATCTAACCCGTGCTGTCCCTGTCCTGGGAGTGTGTGATGGGATAGTGTAGAGGGAGCTTCACTCTGTATCTAACCCGTGCTGTCCCTGTCCTGGGAGTGTGTGATGGGACAGTGTAGAGGGAGATTCACTCTGTATCTAACCCGTGCTGTCCCTGTCCTGGGAGTGTGTGATGGGACAGTGTAGAGGGAGCTTCACTCTGTATCTAACCCGTGCTGTCCCTGTCCTGGGAGTGTGTGATGGGACAGTGTAGAGGGAGATTCACTCTGTATCTAACCCGTGCTGTCCCTGTCCTGGGAGTGTGTGATGGGACAGTGTAGAGGGAGATTCACTCTGTATCTAACCCGTGCTGTCCCTGTCCTGGGAGTGTGTGATGGGACAGTGTAGAGGGAGATTCACTCTGTATCTAACCCGTGCTGTCCCTGTCCTGGGAGTGTGTGATGGGACAGTGTAGAGGGAGCTTCACTCTGTATCTAACCCGTGCTGTCCCTGTCCTGGGAGTGTGTGATGGGACAGTGTAGAGGGAGCTTCACTCTGTATCTAACCCGTGCTGTCCCTGTCCTGGGAGTGTGTGATGGGACAGTCTAGAGGGAGATTCACTCTGTATCTAACCCGTGCTGTCCCTGTCCTGGGAGTGTGTGATGGGACAGTGTAGAGGGAGTCATGGGAAGGATACTCACCCTGTCGCTGAAGTCAACCGTTGCTCCCCCTTCCAGAAGTTTGATGACTATATCAGTGTGACCTTCTAGTGAGGCTCTGTGCAGAGCAGTCCGTTTGAACTGAAGGGAAAATTACACAATAAGAAAGCACAGATAGTTAAATGTGCCATACAGCATTGGGGCAACTTGTATACAACACATCAATGTGTGCAACGGGAAATACTTCCTACCAAGTAATCGCAGGTCGTGAACCAACACTGACAGAAGACTATCCCCACCCTGACACGTGACTCAATGATAATTCTTTGTGCGGGTACATAGCTTTTTGCTTCCCCTCCTCTGGGATGTGGAGGCCACTGGCAGTGCTAGATTGATTGTCCTTTCTCACTGGAAGGTCTGCAGTCACCTGTCGACAAGACTGGGTAAGGACTGCAGAATGATCAGTCAGGGAGAGGTTTCGAAACATCCAGTTGTTTATTGATTACAGAGTTTCTCTTTGGCTTTACGTCCAGGTTTATTTAATAATTCCAATTATGGTAGATGTTGAACCTGTGTTTAAAATCAATGGTCAAAAACTCCCTCCCTCCTCTTCACTCACTATCTTCCTCTCTCACACACTCTCCCTCTACCTTGCCCTGCACACATACATACATACATACATACATACATTCTCATTCTTTCTCTCTCTCTCTCTCTCTCTCTCTCTCTCTCTCTCTCTCTCTCTCTCTCCACCTCCCCCACTTCCTCCCTCCCTCCCCTCTCCCTCAGCTGGGGGTTGTTGATGGCACCTGCTCCTAAGGGAGAGGATATTCAGGCTGTGCTGGGATGGAGCCTCTCCTGATCAGCAGAGTTGCCTGGATTAGAGTTTATGAACTGAGAGGAGAGGTTGTACAAACTTGCATTGTTTTCTCTGGAGTGTGATGACTGTCTGAGAACTGTAGCTAGAGGTTTATGACTGTCTGAGAACTGTAGATGGAGGTTTATGACTGTCTGAGAACTGTAGCTGGAGGTTTATGACTGTCTGAAAACTGTAGATAGAGGTTTATGACTGTGTGAGAACTGTAGCTATAGATTTATGACTGTCTGAGAACTGTAGCTATAGGTTTATGACTGAGAACTGTAGATGGAGGTTTATGACTGTCTGAGAACTGTAGATGGAGGTTTATGACTGTCTGAGAACTGTAGCTATAGGTTTATGACTGTCTGAGAACTGTAGATGGAGGTTTATGACTGTCTGAGAACTGTAGCTAGAGGTTTATGACTGAGAACTGTAGATGGAGGTTTATGACTGTCTGAGAACTGTAGATGGAGGTTTATGACTGTCTGAGAACTATAGCTAGAGGTTTATGATTGAGAACTGTAGATGGAGGTTTCTGACTGTGTGAGAACTGTAGATAGAGGTTTATGACGATCTGAGAGCTGCAGATAGGGTAGAAAGACAGAATCTTTTTCCCATGTAGAAACATTCATTAGACCTTTAGACATCAGAGCTGAATTAGGCCATTCAGCCCACTGCCTTTGCTCTTTCATTCACAGTTGATTTACTTTCTATCTCAACCTCATTCTCCTGCCTGCTCCCTGTACCTTTGACACCATTACTAATCAAGAACCTATCAACCTGCACTTTACTGTAAACATACTCAATAATTTGGCCTCCATGGTTGTCTGTGGCAATGAAATCCATGGATACTAAGCACAAATGTCAACCACTAGAGGACTTGCGTTTGAGGGGAGTGGGGGAAGCTGTCGTATGGGGCAGTTTTTTACTACACACAGAGTGGTGAATTCCTGGAAGGGGCTGCGAGGGGAGGTGATGGAGGCAGGTATGTTAGAGGTATTTAAGAGTCTGTTTGACAGACATGTGAACATATGGGGAATTGAGGCAGAAGCGATTGGTTTAATGTGACAATGTGTTCGGTACAGGCGTGATGTGCCAAAGGTCTTGTACCTGGGGATATGCTGTTTTATGTTCTCTGGTCTGGGAGTGAAGCAGTACATATCCTCCCCCACGCCCCCCCCCCCCCCAGTTCTGCAGGCCACCGGTGCTGGGTACCTCCTCAGGGCAGAGAAGGTTCAGTAGAGAAGATGAAAGCCATACTGACTGTGAGGAGGGGCAGCCTTCTAAGTCAACCAGCACACCAGCGTACTCAGCAGAGTGGGACAAGAGTCCCGCGTGACTCTGGATGTGGTTCATGGGTCAGGCTCCACCGCTCCACACCACTAACGAGACACCCACGATAATACACCAGGCGAGAACGAAACATATCATCGTCTCACACCGTGTGATCTTGCTGGGTCTAGGAACGGGACGGGCCTGTGAGGAGGGAGAAGGGTCTGCCCACTCACCTCATCACAGGCGTCAGCATCTCCTCCGTCGGCCAGATACCTCTCGATGACTTTGATCTTTCCCCGAACCGCAGCTGTCAAGAACACGGACACTTCCACCAGGCCTGTCTGTGGGTACAGATGGAGACACAAGAGGTTCTGCAGATGCTGGAAATCCAGGGCAGCGCACACAAAATGCTGGAGGAACTCAGCAGGTAGGGCAGCATCTGTTATGTTTTGTAACTCCAGAAACTAATCAAACGAAAAACATGGGTGCCCGGGGATGCTTGTGTATGCTTAGTTTCTGTTTGGTTAGGTGCACACATATGATGTGGTGGCATTATGATGTATGCTATTTGCGTACTTTTACATGCAACCCATAATGAATTATGTAAACAATAAAGAATACTTAATCAAAGAATGTATTTGCAATATTACTCAAATATTAAATACACAGCAGCATTTATGGAGGGTAATGGACATCCAACGTTTCAGGCTGAGATCCTTCATCAGCACTCGGAAGGAAGGGAACAGAAGCCAAAGTGAAAAGGGACGTGGAGGAGCTCAAGCTGGCAGGTGTTAGTTCAAGCCAGGTGAGGGGGATAATCTACCTTCCCCCTTCCTCTTCCCCACCTGCCTTCCCTTCACATCTAGACTCACCAATTTCTATAGAGGAGGAATGTGGAATTTGTGAAACTCATTGTTACAGATGGCTGTGAAGGCCAAGTTGTTGGGTGTGGCAATGAATTCCATGTATTCACCATCCTCTGGCTAAAGAAATTTCTCCTCATTGCCATTCTAATTCAATGTCCCTCTATTCTGAGCCTGTGCCCTATGATTCTAGACTCCCCCATCATAGGAAACATTCTCTCACATCCACTCTATCAAGGCTTTTCAACATTCATTAGGTTTCAATGAGATCTCCCTCATTCTTCTCAATTTCAGAGCAAAGGCCCAGAGATATCAATTGCTCCTCATGCAATAAGCCTTCCATTCTTAGATTAGCATTATGTCGGTCACATTTGCCTTCCACACCACCAACTCATTCTGCAAGTTAATCTTCAGGGAATCCTGCACAAGGACTTTCCAGTCCCTTTGTGCATCAGATTTTTGAATGCTATTTTCCTTTATGAAATAGCCTATGTTTGTGCTAATTCTACCAAAGTGCACGAGCGTACACTCCCCAACACTGTATTGCATCTGCCACTTCTTTGCCATTCTCCCAATATGTCCAAGTCCTTCTGCAGCTTTCCTGCCTCCTTAACACTACCTGCCGCTCCACCTGTCTTCACACTGCCCACAAACTTGGCCTCAAAGCCATCAATTTTGTCAGTCAAATCATTGACATACAACATAAAAAGAAGTGGCCCCAACACCGAGCCCTGCAGAGCACCACTAAGTCACTGGCAAGCAATCAGAAAAGATTCCCTTTATTCTCACTCTTTGCCTCCTGCCAATCAGCCAATGCTGTATCTATGCTAGTATCTTTCATGTAATACCATGGCTCTTATCTTGTTAAGCAGCCTCATGTGCGGCACCCTGTCAAAGGCCTTTTGGTCTGTTTTGCTTATTATTTTCACAAAGAATTCCAATAGATTAGCCAGGCAAGATTTCCCCTTAAGGAAGCCATGTTGATTTTGGCCTATTTTGTCATGAGCTTCTAGGCTGAAACTACATCCTTAACAATCAACTTCAACATCTTCCCAATCACTGAGTTCAGACTAACTGGCCTATAATTTCCTTAATTCTGCCTCCATCTCTTCTTGAAGAGTGGAATGGCATTTGCAATTTTCCATTCTTCTGGAAACATTCCAGAATCCATTAATTCTTGAAAGTTCATTACTAATGCTTCCACAATCTCTTCAGCTACATCTTTCAGAACCCTGGTGTGTAGTCCATCTGGCCCAGGTGACTTACCTATCTTCAGACCTTTCAGTTTCCCAAGTATCTTCTCCTTAGTAACAGCAACTGTACTCACTTCTGCTCCTGACACTCTCAAACCTCTGGCATACTGCTAGTGTCTTCCACAGTGAAGACAGATGCAAAGTACTTATTCAGTTCATCCACCATTTCCTAGTCTCCAATCACTACCTCTCCAGCATCATTTTCCAGCCAGCCAATATCTATTCTTGCCTCTCTTTTACTCTTTATACATCTGAAAAAAAAATTGGTATCTTCTTTGATATTGTTGGCTAGCATGCCTTCATTTTTCATCTTCCCTCCCCCAGAACTTTTTTAGCTGCCTTCTATTGTTTTTTAATAGTTTCTCAATCCTCTAACTTCCAATCAGTTGTTGCTCTAATATATGGCCTTTCTTTTGCTTTTATATTGGCTCTGACTCCCTTGTCATCCATGGTTGTGTCATCCTGCCCTTAGAATACTTCTTTTATCAGATGTATCTGTTCTGTGCCTTCTAAAGTGCTCCCAGAAACTCCAGCCATTGCTGCTCTGCAGTCATCCCTGCCAGTGTCCTCTTTTGATGAACTTTGGCCATCTCCTCTCTCATGCCTCTGTAATTCCCTTTACTCTACTGTAATACTGATACATCTGACTTTAGCCCCCTCACTCAAATTGCAGGGTGAATTCTATCATATTATGATAACTGCCTCCTAAACATTCCTTTCCCTTAAGCTTCCTAATCAAATTTGGATCATTATGCAAAGCCCAATTGAGAATAGCTAGTCTTCTAGTGGGTTCAACCACAAACTGCTCTAAAATGCCACTTTGTTGACATTCTACAGTGGTAGATCTGGTTGAAACTAGTGTCTGATGGGATACTTGACCATTCTGGAGCAGCTGGGCTTAAGATTGCTGATGCGTGTCGAGAATAACCTTGGATGATAAACGCAGTAACAGGAACTCCAATAAGTCAGATTCTAGGCCCCTGGAACCAGGACGGAGGATGTGTCTGGGGGTAAATTATGAGCCCTGAGAACAGGGAACAAAGAGGACTGTTAGACTCGTGCTGAGTGAATAATTGACCTGTCTTTTAAGCGATTGATATTGTACTGACCGTGGGATGCCAGACAAAGTTATGTGAAGTTGTTTGTCATGCTGTATAAATATGAGCTCTGTATAACCTAGAATTCAGAGTTCTGGTGGTGGTGGAGACTACTGCAGACTCTCCATGATATCATGTTAATAAACTCTTAAAACGAAACTCTAAGTCACTCTGGTGTTGTTAATTAGTGTTTCCACGACATCTACAAATTCTCTCTCTTGTGATCCAGCACCAACCTGATTTTCCCAATCCACCTGCATATTGAAATCCCCCATAACTTTGCCCTTTTTACATGCCTTTTCTATCTCCCGTTGCAATTTGTAGCCCACATCCAGGCTATTGTTTGGAGGCCTGTATATAACTCACATCAGGGTCTTTTGACCCTTGCAGTTTCTTAACTCCACCCACGTTGTCCTACCCTATGTCATCTCTTTCTAAGGATTTAATTTCATTTTTTTTTAACCAACAGAGCCAGCCCACCCCTCTGCCTACCTACCAGTCCTTTTGAATAAATGTGTATCTTTGGATTCATGCTCCCAACTATGATCTTCTTTCAACCATGACACAGTGATGCCCACAATGTCATATCTGCCAATCTCTAACTGTGTGACAAGATCATATACCTTATTTCAGATACTGCATTCAAATATAACACTTCGGTCCTGTATTCATCACCCTTTTTGATGTTGTCTCCCCCCCCCAATGATTGCAGTTTTACCCTATCGTTTGCCTGTCCTTCCTGACAGTCTCACTACACACTGCCTCTGCTTTAAACCAACATCCTTACCCTCAGGCTCTATCTCTCCAGTTCCCAGCCCTCTGCCAAATTAATTTAAACCCTCCCCAGCAGCTCCAGCAAACCTGCCCGCAAGGATATTTGTCCCCCTCAGGTTCAGGTGTAACCCATCCCTTTTGTACAGGTCATAAATTCCCCAGAGGAGATCCCAATGATCCATAAATCTGAACTCCTGCCCCCTGCACCAGTTCCTCAGCCATGCAGTCATCTGCTAAATCATCTTATTCTCACCCTCAGTGGTGCCTGGCACAAGCAGCGATCCAGAGATTACTACCCTGGAGGTTCTACTTTTCAGCTTTTTACCTAGCTCCCTAAAATCCCTCTTCAGGACCTCCTTGCTTTTCCTACCTATGTCATTGGTGCCAACATGTACTGAGACTTCCGTCTGCTCACCCTTGCCATTTAGAATGCTGTGGTCCTGATCTGAGACATCCCTGACCCTGGTACCCAGGAGGCAACATACCATCCTGGTGTCTCTGTTACACCCACAGAATCTCATGTCTACTCTTCTAACCATAGAATCCTCTATCATTTTCTGCTCTCCTACTCTCCCCCCTTCCCTTCTGAGCCACAGAGCCAGTCTCAGTACCAGAGATCTGGTTGCTGTGGCTCTTCCCCCCCCCCCAGGAGGTTGCCCCCCAACAGAATCCAAAACGGTACAGTTATTGTTGAGGGGAGCAGCAACAGGGGTACTTTGTACTAGCTGCCCTTTTGTCCTTTCTTCCTATGATGAGACAACCAGAAATGAACACAATTCTCCAAGTGTTGTCTATTTTATAGCCTTGTGGCTCTCGAGCTCAATCCATCGACTAATGGAGGCTAAAACACCGCACAACAACTTAACCACCATATCAAGTTGCACAGCAACTTTGAGGATTCTACGGACGTGGATCCCAATATCCCGCTGTTCCTTCACACTGCCTTGGAAATGTCAATTAATAACTCCCAGCTCTCTGTACTAAATATGGGGCTCAGGAGCAGATTGCCTTGATTTAAACCCACCCTTGTCTATAATTCCTTGAGATTCTATGTTGTCTTTAAGTAAAATAGGATTGGTTCGGAAGAACGAGAAATGGCAAATCATAAACACAAGAGATTCTGCAAATATTGGAAGTCCTGAGCAACACAGACAAAATGGTAGAGGAACTCAGCAGGTCAGGCAGCATCTGTGGAGGGAAATAAACAGTCGATATTTCAGACTGAGAGCTTTCATCAGGGAATATGCTGGGTTCCTTGTAGGTACACACTGTCTGACCTTGATATTACAGACAGCATTCAGCATCCTGATCTAAACTGAATTCTCCATCCATTCATTTCTCCTCTGGCCTTAATTGGGCATTGTGAATATTTCTTAAACTACACACTTACAATTTCCTCTTCCTCCTTCTCTGGTTCGGGAGGTGGGATTTTTTTCTTCTCTTTTCTTTTCTTTCGAAGTTCTATTAGATTTTGGATTCCACCCAGACTGATTATTTCTTGACGTAGATCCCTTGAAGTCTTCCTCACTCTTTCTCCACCCTGAAGCATAAAAATTAAATGAGAGAGTACTGTTGGTTATCAGTCCTGTGGGTTGCTTATCCCTGAGGTTGAGGGATGTGCGGGACGGGGGTGGTGTTATGGGAGGGAATGGGTGGGGGGGGGAGAGAGAGAGGAGAGATGGAGAGTGAGAGGGTAAGAGTGTGTGTGAGTGAAAAACAGAGAGAACAAGACAGCAAGCAAGGGAGATATAGGATGGGAGACGGACAGTGGGATCGAGACAAGGATGAGGTAAAGAGAAAAAGAACAGAGAGGGTGGGGGGTTGACCAATGCCGGAGAGGGAGCAGTCAAAGAGAACAAGGGAGAGAATGAAAAAATAGGGAAAAAGAGAGAGAGGTGGTTTTTCCCTGTACCCTCTCCCCCATCATTTACAGACTTTATCTCTCTATTTCCCTCATACACACATTGGCCACTCACCTATTGACACATTGCTTCTCTCCCTCATGCACTCTTTCTCCTTTATGTTCTCCTTCCTCCTTATACTCTCTCACACACTGACTGTCCGTCTCCCTCACTTTCTCTCTCCCTCACTCCTTCCCCAAACTCTCCTCCTACACACAGTTTTCTCTCTTTCTCTCCCTCTTGCATTCACACACTCCCTCATTCTGGCTTCATGCATAATCTCTCTCCATCTCTCTCTCTCTCTTTCCCTCTCTTTCACTCTTTGTCTTTGTCTGTCTCTCTCTCTTTCTGTCTCTCTCACTCTTCCCCCTCTATCTTTTTCATTCTGTCTCTGTCTGTTCTCTCTCTCTCCCCTACCTCTCTCTCTCTCCCTCTCACTCTCTCTCTCACTCTTCCTTTCTGTCTGTCTGTTTCTCTCTTTCTGTCTCTCTCCACTTTTTCTTCCAGTGGAGGTTTTAAAAAGTCACCCCTATCCACAAGCAAGAGACAGTTGTTTAATGGTGAGACCTGCTCTCAGGAACAAAATCAGGCTGAGTTTCGGGCTGGAGCCTCTCTTGATCCAGGAGTGGTGTGGGGGTTGGGGTGGATCAAAGCAGCCACCCTCCCAGGGCGTGAGTACCTCTCTCACCCTCAAGTGATGGCTGGTTCCCAACAAGAAGCACAAGATACCAAGCTACAGAATGATTTATAATGTATTTTTCTGACCTGAGCATCTCATGGAGACAAATTTTCTGAGTTTACTAGTCATGTAAACTTATCCCCAATTTAGTTATCAGTCCTGTGGGTTGTTTATCCCCGAGGTTGAAGGATGTGGATGGGGGAATTATGGGAGGGACGGGAGGGAGAGAGAGAGGGAGAGGAGGGAGAGGGAGAGAGAGAGAGACAGAGAGAGAGAGAGAGAGAGAGAGAGACAGAGAGAGAGGAGAGAGAACAAGAGAGATCGCCTAGCCCTACTTCTTGGGGACATCACACAGCGAAGGGAGGGCTGTTGTCACTGCCTTTACAGCCCTGAATCGGATTCAGAATGAGATTATTAGCATTGACATATATCATGAATATGTAATTTTGTGGTTGCAGTACAGCGCACAACATAAAATATTACTATAAATTACAATTAAACAATTTTTTAAAAATAGTCCAAAAGAGGTAGTGTTCATGGGTTCCTGGACCGTTCAGAGATCTGATGGTGGAGGTGAAGCAGCTGTTCCTGAACCATTGCATGAGTGTGTTCAGGCCATTGCACCACCTCCCGGATGATAGTAATGAGAAGGGGGCATGTCCTGGGTGGTTAGGGGCCATTAATGACGGATGTCACCTTCTTCAGACAACCTGTTTTGAAAATGAGCTCGATTGTGGGGAGGCTTGCAAAGAGTGAGTGAGTGATATGATGCTTTAATTAAAAAATGCTTCATCTCCAATTCTGCCTTTACCCCAGGCTGGAAATGGCTTATACCAGGGGGGCAAAGTTTTAAAGTGCCTGGATGAAGGTATGGGGGAAAACGTCAGAGGTAGGTTTTTTCAAACACAGAGTGGTGGGTGTGTGGTACGTACTGCCAAGGTGGAGGCAGATACATCTGGGACATTTAAGAGGCTCTTAGATAGGCACATGGATGATAGAAAAATGGAGGGCTGTGTAAGAGGGAAGGGTTAGATTGATCTTAGAGTAGGTTAAAAGGTCAGCATAACATGGTGGACTGAAAGGCCTCTACTGTGCTATATGTTCTATGAATGGTCAGTGCAGATGACACACAAGCAAACACTGTATCTCAGTATGTATGATATTAGTAAACGAGTTCTTAGTAATTGGGAGATGGGTTTGCTTGGAGACCTAGCCTAGAGTCAGTGTCATAGGCGGACTGACGCTGGGCTGTGGAGCCTGAGGTGGTGAGCTGAACAGGTGCGAGTGTTACAGGCGGTGTGACTGAAAGCAAAGGTCAGTGAGTAAATCTCCGTGACTTACAGCAGCTGCCAAACAAAGCTCACGCTGTTACTGCGGCAACAGGACACCCTGCCTTGTGGAGCAGGGGACGCCATGGCGTGATCTGAATGCCATCGTCAAGGTTACCAGTTGATCTCCCGTGACATTGACCACTGCGAAGGTGAGGCTAATATTGACTTTGGTGCCAATGTGGTCACTGAGTTATTGTTGGAGCCCACCCTCACCAGTTGGATCAGGGCCCACATTGGCTGGTTGTTACCATTCTTTCCCAAATGCATTTGAGGTGACTTCTCCCTAGGGATTCAGTGAAACATGACACAGATGACAGAAAAAGAATGATAGAAACGATGTTGCCAGGACTGGAGAACCTGAGTTATAGAGAAAGGTTGAAGTGGTAAGGGCTTAAGTCCCCGTAGTGCAGACAAATTAGTATCCATATTCTTGTCATGTGTAGAAAGATACAGTGGAAAAACTAATCAAATGAGAGAAGATCTTACAGAGATGTTCTAAATTATGAGGGATATAGACAGCGAAAATACTTGCAGACTTTCTCCCCTCTGGTTGGTTTAGACTAGAACCACAGGTCATAGGCCTCATGGGAGGCTCATCCAGAAGATTAAGATGCATGTGATCAATTGTGAACTGGCTGTCTGGATTCAGAACTGGCTTGCCCACAGAAAACAAAGGGGAGTAGTTGAAGGGACTTATTCTACTCCCTTCTATGATTAATGGAGTTCTGCAGGGATCTGTACAGGGACCTCTGCTGTTTGTGATGTATATCAGTGACCTGGATAAAAATGTAGATGGGTGGTTTAGTAAGTTTGCAGATGATATGAAAATCGGTGGTGTTGTGGTTGTGGACAGCACAGAAGACTGGTAAAGAATACAGCAGGATATAGATCATTTGCAGATATGGGCAAAGAAATGGCAGATGGAGTTTAACCCGGCCAAATGTGAGGTGTTGCAGGACCCTTAACAGTGTCCATAAACAGAGCAAGCTTGGGGTCCAAGTTCATAGCTCCTTGAAAGTGGCTTCACAGGACAAGAAGGTGGTTAAGAAGGCTTATAGCATGCTTCCTTTTATTAGTTGAGGCATTGAGTTTAAAAGTCAAGAAGTTACGTTGCAGCTTTATAAAACTCTAGTTAGGCCACGTCTGGAATATTGCACACGGTTCTGATCGTCCTATGATAGGAAGGATGTTGAGGCTTTGGAGAGGGTGCAGAAGAGTTTAGCAGGATGTTGCCTGGATTAGAGAGCATGTGCTATAGTGAGAGGTTGGAAAAGAGGCTGAGGGGAGAGCTGAGGTTTATAAGACAATATGAGCAAGTAGACAGACAATACCTTTTTCTGAGGGTTGACATGTCTAACGCATTTTAGGTGAGAGGGGGTAATTTCAATGGAGATGTGAGGGGCAAGTTATTTATGGTGGGTGCCTGGAATGCCCTGCCTGGGGTGGTAGGGGCAGATACACTGGAGACTTTTAAGAGACGTTTAGATAGGCACATGAATGTGAGGGTAGTGGAAGCATATGGACATTCTGTAGGCAGAAGAGATTAGTTTAGTTTGCCATTTGATTACTAATTTAATTGGTTCAGCACAATGTTGTGGGACGAAGGGTCTGTTCCTGCGCTGTACTCTTTTATATTCTATGTTCTATGTTAAAGGTGAAAGGTGAAGTATTTAAGGGGGCTCTTCTCCACTTGGAGGGTGGTGAGACTGTGGAACGAGCTGCTGGCAGATGTGGGTTTGATTGTAACATTTAAGAGAAGTTTGGATGAGGGGGCATGGATGGCCAAGATTCGGATGCAAGTAGGTGGGACTAGGCAGAAGATTAGGTCAGCATGGATTAGACGGGCCAAAGGCTGTTTCTGTGCTGTAATGTTAAAGGACTCTCTGACTCTATTGCTGACTCCCTCACCCTCTGCCACTTACAGTCATAGAGTCCTAGAGCAAGGAAGCAATGCCACATGACCATCCATTCTGTAAATATTGTCACATGATCGTCCATTCTGTAGATGTCACATGATCGTCCATTCTGTAGATGTCACATGACCATCAATTCTGTAGATGTCACATGATCGTCCATTCTGTAGATGTGATGATCATCCATTATGCATCCACAGGGTGCTGGTGTGGAGGGAGGTTTCGGGGCTGGAGGCTCCCTTATCGTGTTGAGGTTCGAGAGGGGTAGGGCTGCCATCTGAATATCCCTTCGCAGTGCAGCTTGTGAGTGCGAATAACATGAGGAGTGATGTTGAACTTGCTTCGTGACCCGCATGCTCCCGTGCCCAGCCAAGCATTACCTTCACCGCCTGGACTCTGCTGCCTTTAACTGGCTCCCGATACTTCTCCTTCTCCAGGTCAGCCATGTCCATTTCAGTGACCGGCACCTTATAGCCACGGGATTTCTGCAGAGAACATGGAGACAGACAGATTTGTATTACTACTGAGAAATTTTCACTGCAGCATCACTCTCTTCTTTCCCAGAATCACAGTATGGAACAGTGCAAAATGGGGCCCTTCAGCCCCTGATGCCCATGCTCTCTGTCAATCAGACTGATGAGAGGGTCATGGGGACGGAGGAGACTGCAGATGCCGGAATCTGGAGCAACACACAAGACGAAACATCAACTGTCCATTGCCCTCCACGGTTTCTGCCTGAGCTGCCGAGTTCCCCCAGCAGTTTGTGTGTTGATGGGAGGGTCACCCAACACAAAACAGCCTGAAGGATCTGGCTGTCTCTGTTCATGATTTGCAAAAGGCTAGTGTGCAGGGACAAGAAGTAACTAGGAAGAGCAAAAGAATAAAACAGGGGGAATGGAATGAAAGAGGGGAGATTATACTGCACAGTGGAGATGCAAAGGAGACTGCTGATGCTGATAACCTGGAGCGTACACAGTTACAAAGACCACATCTGGAGTACTGTGTACAGCAGACCTACAAAATGACACCCACCCTTACCCTCCCCTCCCTCCACCTGCCACCATCTGCCTTGTCTCTGTCTCTACCAGCCTCTATCTCCCATCTTCACACCTCCCTGTCATCTTTCATCACTCCTCAGTTTCACTAATCACCTATCGGAACCTGTCCCACCACCCCACTCTCTCCTGGTTTTCCCCCCTCTCCATTCTCAGTCCTGATGGAGGGCCTTGACCCAAAGCATCGCCAATTCCTCTCCCCCCACCCCCAACAGTTCCTGCTCAACCCTCCCTCTGGTGGTCTAATACACGAGATTCCAACATCTACAGTCTATTGTGTCTCCATATTTAAGGAAAGATGTTAATATGTTGGGAACAGTTCAGTGAAGGTTTACTGGATAAATGGAAATGTACTGGTTGTCTTAGGGATGGACAGGCAAGGCTTGTATCTGGAAGGCAAATTGACTGGCTGCATGGCACTCTTGTATGGAAACACTGATACTTTTGAATGGAAAATCCTACAAAAGGTAGTGAATTTGACCCAGTAAATCAAGGTTAAAGCTCTCCCAACCATTGAGTGCATCTACACGAAACACTGTTGCAGGAAAGCAACATTCATCATCAGAGATCCCACCACCCAGGGCATGCTCTCTTCCCACTGCTGTCATCAGGTAGAAGGTACAGGAGCCTCAGGACTCGCACCACCAGGTTCGAGAACAGTTATTCCCACTCAATAATACCACCATCAGGTTTGTGATTAAAAGGGAATAAAAGGAGATAATTACGTTCACTTGCCCCATTATTAAAATGTCCCTACAACCAATTATCTCATTATCTCATGTTCTTCTTATTTATTGTTCTTTATTTATATTTGCATTTGCACAGTTTGTTATCTTCTGCACTCTGGTTGGTCTTCCGTTGATCCTGTTAAAGTTACTATTCTATAGATTTGCTGAGTAAGCCCACAGAAAAATAAATCTCAAGGTTGTATATGATGATATATATGTAGAGTGATAATAAAATTATCTTTGAACTTTGAACTTTCAAACTTTGAAAGGGTACTTAATTACAACATACAAGGTCTGGAGAGATCTTGACAGGGATGTGGAGAGGGAGTTTCCTTTTGTGGGGGAATCTAGGTACGGGACAATCAATGCTTAAAAAAGGAATTCACCGTGTAAAGATGTTAGTGAGGCCAGACTTGGAGTACTGTGTGCACTTCTGGTCACCTACCTATAGGAAAGATATCAATCAGATTGAAAGAGTACAAAGAGAAGATGGCGGCGCACCTGCGTGTGCGGAGCCCTCCGGTGAAAAATGATATTGTATCTGTTAAATAGGGGCCGTGGACAATTCTGATTTGATGGAGAATGGACGTGAAAGCACAGAGGAACATCTGGAGAAATTTCTGAAACGCCCGTTCGCTGCTGTCTTTACTGTGTGGTCGGGAATCTTTCGGCGGGTAGGCCTCAAAATCCCTGGCCTTGCCTGCTTTTGGAGACAGAGAAGGAGGTTGAATCGTTTGGACAGAGATGGGACTCAGTACTCGGTGTTGGAGAGCTGATCGGAGGCTCAAAGTTTTCGGATGACTCAGAGTCAGATTGTGGTCGGCAGGGCAGGGAGAGTTTTTCTTCCTTCTCCCGTCTGTGTGAGATATGGGACATTTGAGAGACATTGAACTTCACTGTGCTCAGGGACTTCTTCATCAAGTTATGGTATTGTTGCACTGTTTGTAACTATATGTTATAATTATGTGGTTTTGTCAGTTTTTTCAGTCTTGGTCTGTCCTGTGTTTTGTGATATCACACCGGAGGAAATAATGTATCATTTCTTAATGCATGCATTACTAAATGACAATAATCTATATAAATTTACAAGAATGTGGCCAGGACTTGAGGACCTGAGTTTTAGGGAAAGATTGAATAGGTTAGAACTTTATTCCCTGGAGAGTAGGAGAATGAGGGGAGGTTTATAGCTTTATTTATCACACGTACATTGAAACATACAGTGAAACATGTTGTTTGTTTCAAATAAAATCAGTGAGGATTGTGCTGGGCAGCCCACAAATGTCGTCACACTTCCAGCACCAGTATAACATGCCCACAATTCGCTAACTCTAACTCACACGTTTCTGGAATGTGGGAGGAAACTGGAGCATCCGGAGGAAACCCATGTGGTCATGGGGAGAACGTACAAGCTCCTTAGAGACAGCGGGGGAAGTTGAACCCTGGTTGGTGATCACTGATGGTGAAACATTATTGCATTAACATGCTACCCCTAATCTGATAGATGTACAAAAATTATGAGGTGTATAGGCAGGGTAAATGCAAACAGATTTTTTCCACTGGGGCAGGGTGAGATTAGAACTAAAGGTCAGACGTTAAGGGTGAAAGATAAAATATTTAAGAGGAACGTGAGAAGGAGTTTCTTCACTCGATGGTTAGTGAGAGGGTGGGACGAAATGGTGGTCATGGATTAGACTGTAGCTTTTAAGAGAAGTTTGGATAGGTTCATGGATGGGAGGGGTACGGAAGGTTATGGACCACATGCAGGTTGATGATACTAAGCAGAATAACGGTTTGGAATGGACTAGAAGGGCTGAAGGGCCTGTTTCTGCACTCTAATACTCTGTGACTCTTATGTGATGGGGTACCTTTCTTTCCTTAAGCTTTTATATCTTCTGCCTAATGGGGGGAGAAGAGAGAATGTTTAGGGTGGGTAGGGTCTTTGATTATGTTGGTTGTTTTAACAAGGCAGTGTCAAGTATAGACAGAATCTGCACTTAACCATTGTAATTTTATATTTAAAATCATTTAGAATTTAAATGCTAAATAAATTTTATTTGTTCTATGTTTAAATATTGACCATTTTCAGAGGGGAGCATTAAAAAACACTTTCAGCAGGAGGCAACTAAACAGTAGGTTGAAGTGCCAAAAGAAATGCAGGTGCTGAAAATCTGAAATAAAACCAGAAAATGCTGGAAATGCTCGGCAGGTGATGCAGCATCTGTGGAGAAGTCTCTCAATGTTGTTGAATTTTTTTGACAGGAATGTGTCAGGATTTATCTCTTGATTTAAAAAAAATTAAGCATCACCTCTCACTGCCTCAGGATATCTGACAAACTCAATTAACTACCTATTCAAACTTAATCACAGTATAAAGTAGAAATAAAGCTGCCAACTTATATACAGTGTGGAAATATATCTGAAACTTTGAGATTTTTATGTATTTAATCTCGTAATGTGACAAAATGGAACCTGTGTAATCCCAGAGTGCTTTGCTATATGCTTAGTGTGTACTTGGCAGAAAACATGTAATTTTCTGATCATTGTTCAGTGTGACTAAGGGGATATTGATACATTGCGTGGCCTTGAATAGAAGTGAAACAAGACTGCAGCTGCTAAGGTGGGGAGGGCAACTCAGACAAAAAAGGAAACAGCCAAAGAATTGTATAAAATAAAAACAAACTTTGTAAGCCGTAAAACAGAAGCCACCCACAATCCATTGTGAGGAGTGGAGGAGGACTTCTTGCAAGTGATCAATACAGTTTTAAACAGACACACTTTTTTTTTGTTCTTTGTTCTAAGACCTAGTGAATGTACAAGACAGCGGTAAGACCCTAGAAATGCAAGAAGACACGAGAGTCTGCAGATGCTGGAATCTGGAACAGACAATATGCTGGAGGAACTCAATGGGCGAAGAATCCTGCTCATAGGATGTTTTCTTTGTTTTTTGCACTGTTCTGTGTAATCAGAGTCCTTCATCTTCAGCCTTCCACCTATCCCTTCCCTGCATCTCACTTCACTTCCCCCCCCCACCCACCACCTTCCCTCTCACCTTGTCTCACCTATCACCTGCCACCCTGTACTCATTTCCCTTCCCCCACCTTCTTATTCTGGCTTCTGTCCCCTTCCTTTACTGTTCTGATAAAGGATCGAGACACAAAACATTGACTGCTAATTCCCCTATAGATACTGTCTGACTTGCTGAGTTCCTCCAGCATTTTGCATGTGTTGCTGCCAGGAGTGACATTCATATAAAACCATGAATACAGCCCTGTTAATTTGAAACTCAGAAAATGAGTCCAGGCCATGCTATCTTCTCACAGCTACCATCAGGCAGGAGGTACAGAAGCCTGAAGTCTCAACACCACCAGGTTCAAGAACAGATACCTCCCTTCAAACACTTGGTTCTTGAACCAACTGGAACAAACCTAATCACTAGTTTAGCAGCACCATGATGAAGAGACTTGGCCCAAAATATCAACTGTTTATTCCCTTCCATAAATGCTGCCTGACCTGCTGAGTTCCTCCAGCAGTTTGCGTGTTACTCAAGACTTCCAGCTTTGACTACTTTGAGCTCTTTGCACTAAAGTTGACTTCTTTTTGTTCTAATTACATTATTTCTGGTAAAATTGTTGCTTATGTTTTTCTTGTGAATGCTGCTATGGGCCTGTGATGCAGCTGCAAGTAAATTTCTCACTGCATCTGTGCACACATGTACTTGTGCATGTGACAATAAACCTGACTTTGACCTTAACTTTGTATTGTCCCAAGTTTAACACCCAAAAAATGGAAACAGATAGGAGCTTCCCCAGAATCAGAGAGCTTTCAATCACATCCCACCTTAATTCTCCCTTTAATGATCGCTAGAATGATTCTGGGAATGAGAGGGTTAACATATGAGGTTTGTCCGCTCTCGGACTGTATTCCTTGGAGCTTAGAAGAATGAGGGGAGACCTCATAGAAACATTTCGAATGTTGAAAGGCATGGACAGAGTGGATGTGGCAAAGTTGTTTCCCATGATGGGGGAGTCTAGTATGAGAGGGCATGACTTAAGGATTGAAGGGCGCCCTTTCAGAACAGAGATGCCAAGAAATTTTTTTAGCCAGAGGGTGGTGAATCTATGGAACTTGTTGCCAAGGGTGGCAGTGGAGGCCAAGTCATTGGGTGTATTTAAGGCAGAGATTGATAGGTATCTGAGTAGCCAGGGCATCAAAGGTTGTGGTGAGAAGGTGGGGGAGTGGGACTAAATGAGAGAATGGATCAGCTCATGATAAAATGGCAGAGCAGACTCGATGGGCCGAATGGCCTACTTCTGCTCCTTTGTCTTATGGACTTATGGTCTTAATACATCTTACTAGGTTGTTGAGTTTATTGTCATGCACAAGTACAGGGAGGTAGAAATACAATGAGTGATAAGCTTGCTTGCAGTACCTTCTGTACCTAATAAAGTGGCCACTGGGGTATGTTTGTGGTGTTCTGCTGCTGTAAGGTTCGATGTGCTGTGCATTCAGAGATGTTCTTCTGCACACCACTGTGTAATGCATGGTTGCTTGAGTTACAGTCGCCCTCCTGTCAGCTTGAACCACTCTGCCCATTGTCCTCTGACCTCTCTCGTTAACAAGGAACTTTCACCCACAGAACTGCTGCTCATTTGGATGTTTTCTTTGTTTCTCATACCATTCTCTGTAATCTTTAGAGGCTGTTGTGCGTGAAAATCCCAGGAGATCAGTTGTTTCTGAGATACTCAAACCACCCTGTCTGGCACCAGCAATCATTCCGCGGTCAAAGTCACTTAGATCACATTTCTTCCCCATTCTGATGTTCGGTCTGAACAACAACTGAACCTCTTGACCATGTCAGTATGCTTTTATTCACTGAGTTGCTGCCACATGATTGGATGATTAGTTATTTGCATTAAAGAGAGGTGTACAGGTGTACCTAATAAAATGGCCACTGAGTGTACATAATCCATAAATCATGTCAGTGAAGCCAAAAACATTCAAATTACCCAATTCTTCAGTTCTATATATCCCGCCCACCTTTAATGTTGAAGCTGCTAAGTTCTTCCCCAAAGTTTGTTTCTCTGTATGCCAGAACCCCATCAATCCTGGTTCCAGTTTGGGACTGAAGTCTGCTAATTGCTCGAAGGCTCTTGATTACTTGTTCAACAACTAACTCTTAAAGATTTTAATGATTAGTTTTATTTGTCACATGTACATCGAAACATACAGTGAAATCAAATCAAATCAGCAATGATGTGCTGGGGGCAGCCTGCAGTATCGCCACACATCCAGCACTAACGTAGCATGCCCACTACTCGCTAACCCGAAATCATATGCCTTTGGAATATAGGAGGAAACTGGAGCACCTGGATGAATCGTATATGAGAGAATGCACAACCTTCTTACAGACAGCAGTGGGATTCGAACCCCGATCTCACAGCATTGTGCTAACTCTGCGCTTTCTCTAACATGTGTTTCTGGTCGCTGCACACCCACAGGCTCAGAGTTATAGAGTGAAGGACCGCTGATCAAGGGAAGATACAGTGTGGATTTGAGAGAAAAAAAGGCAAGGCCTGGTGGATTCCCATTTTTACCAGCTTTCTTCTATCCTGCCAGCCAGTGTTATGGGATTGCTTGTTACAATTTCACTCTTCATCTGTGGAATTAATTATGGAACATTCTTCTCAGTTTTAAGAACACATTTGAAAATCTTAAATCTTGGAATGAGTTGGTTATCTTCCAAAGAAAGGTGGCCCAGGCTGATTTTGTATCACTGGAGTTTACAAGAGGGAGAGGGGACTGTATGAAACATGCAAGATCCCAGGAGTTCATGACAGGGTGGATGAGGCAGGGAGAATCTAGACTGAGGGGTCACTCCATCATGGGCACAACCCTCCCCACCATCGAGGACATCTTCAAAAAGGCATGGTGTGGTCTCAAGAAGGTGGCCTTCATCATTAAGGATCTTCACCACCCGTTATCCTCTTCTCATTACCACCATCGGGAAGGAGGTGCTGGAGGCTGAAGACCCACACTCAACATTTTAGAACAGTTTCTTTCCCTCTGCCATCAGATTTCTGAATGGTCCATGAACCCATGAACACCACCTTGCTATTCCTCTTCCCGACTGTGTATCTATCTATCTTAAGTAGTTTCTTGATTAATTAGGGCATCAAGTGTTTCGGGGAGAAGGCAGAAAAATGGTGTTGAGAAAGATAATAAATCAGCCATGATGGAATGTCAGACTTGATGGGCTGAATGGCCTCATTCTACTCCTATGTCTTGTAGTCTTATCTATCTATTTATCTACCTATTTATTCATTTATTGTAACTCAGAGTTTTTTTTATGTCTTGCACTGTACTGTTGCCACAGAACAATAAATTTCACAGCATGACATGGATAATAGATTCAAGATTCAAGATTGTTTGTCATTTCCAGTACACAACTGTAAAGTAGAACGAAATAACTGTTACTGCAGATCCGATGCAGTGAAAAAAGATAAAGAACATAATAATTTTTTTAAAAACAATAAATATAAATACATGAAATAGTTTATATACATGGATGTAACTCTTACGTCAGAATGCTGTTCATTGACTTTAGTTGGGCATTCAATGCTGTGATCCCCTCCAAGCTGATCACCAAACTTCGCCAGCTTGGTACCAGCTCATCCCTCTGCAATTGGACCTTGGACTTTCTGACTAACAGATCCCAATCTGTTAAGTGAGACAACCTCTCCTCCTCCACCCTCACCCTGAACACCGGTGTGCCTCAGGGCTGTGTGCTGAGCCCTCTTCTGTACTCCCTTTTCACCTATGACTGCGTTCCTGTACATGGTTCTAACTCCATAATCAAGTTCACAGACAACACCACGGTGGTTGGTCTGATCAGAGGGGATGACAAGACGGCCTACAGGGACGAGGTCCAGCACTTGGCCGCGTGGTGTGCAGACAGCAACCTGGCCCTTATCACTCAGAAGACCAAGGAGATCATTGTGGACTTCAGGCATGCCAGGAGTCACACTCACGTCCCCATCTACATCAACAGATCTGTAGTGGAGCGTGTATCAAGCTTCAAATTCCTTGGTGTCCACATTTCCCAGGATCTCACCTGGACCCTGAACTCCACCGTCCTGATCAAAAAGGCGCAACAGTGCCTTTATTTCCTGCGGAGCATGAAGAAAGCTCACCTCTGTCCCAGGATACTGATGGGCTTTTACCGCTGTACCAGTGAGAGCATACTCACCAACTGCATCTCAGTGTGGTATGGCAATTGTCCTGTATCGGACCACAAAGCACTCCAGCGTGTGGTGAAAACTGCCCAGCAGATTATCAGCACCCAATTGCCCACCATTGAGAACATCTACCATAAACGCTGCCTGGGCAGGGGGAAAAGCATTATCAGGGATGCATCTCACCCTAACCATGGACTTTTTACTCTCCTCCCATCCGGTAGGCACTACAGGAGCCTCCGCTCCCGCACCAGCAGGCACAGGAAGAGCTTCTTCCCTGAGGCTGTGATCCTGCTGAACCTCTCATCACAGCACTAAGCAGTATTGCACCCATATTGTACTGTCTCAGTACTTTTATATTTGTGTGCTGTAGCACTTTCTTTTTATTCGCAGTTATTTTGTAAATAACACTATTCTCTGCATTTCTGGTCAGATGCTAAATGTATTTCATTGGCTTTGTATCTGTACTCAGCACAATGACAATGAAGTTGAATCTAATCTAATCTAATTAATTATATATACATAAAGTGATGCTTGGCACAGGAGTGTCAGTACATAAGGCGACTGACAGGAAATGATAAAGTGGTGATGGTGGGGGGTGTGGAGGTGTTGGTTGGTGAGTTGAGGGGGTCACTTCAGCCTTACTGTTTGGAGAAAGTAACAGTTTTGAATAAACCTGATTCTGATTCTGACTCTGTTTAAAAATACGGGGTACACATTTAAGACGGAGATGTGGTGATAGGTTTCTCTCAAAGGCCAGTGAGTCTTCCTCAAAGGGAATAAAAGCAGAGATTTAGAATGTTGTTAAAGGAAAGTTAGATGGACAGAGAGGGTTCGAAAGGATCACAGGGGATTTTAAGGAGGGCAAACAGGAAGACAGAGACAAAGCTATACCTGATCAGCCAGGGTCTTATTTAATGATGGGATAGTACAAAGGGGCCAAATGCTCTATAGCAACTCCTAATTCATATGGTCTAAAGCTGGGGGTGGAAGCCATTGAACTAATTGACCCTGAACTCTGTCTGCAGGGGGGTATATCCAATCACCCTGCAGGGGAGCTGGTGGGGACATTTAACGCACTTAGATCGGTACACAGGTGGTAGAGAAATAGAGGGCTGTGTGGGAGGGAAGGGTTAGATTGATCTTGGAGTAGGTTAAAACATTGTGGGTCGAAGGGCCCGTACTGTTCAATGCTCTATGTTCTACGTTCTAGACGAAGTACCTCCTCCCCATTACCATCCAGGCATTTTCGTGCTCACACGAGGATGCAGATGTTCAACAGTACCTGCTCAGCTCTCTCGAGGCTCTCCTTCAGTTCCACCTGGCCGATCAGTGAGCTGATTTCCGCCTCCCTTTCCATCTCTGTTCCTGTTTTGATTCAGCAGACTGGAACGGACGGCTGTGTGGGCAGGCACTGAGCTCCTCCACCGGGCTGTCTTATAGCGCGGTGCCGGGACAGGACAGGAGACGGGCAGGACGTGGGCTTTGCCTGGCAAGTCACACTGATCAACAGGTGGGCTCTGGGAACAGACAATGCCCAGGACGGGATCTGGGACCGGGTTTGGCGTGGGGGGAGGAGGGAGAGGGCATAATAACTTTAGCAGCCAGAGCTGGTAGGCAGGGAATGCAATAACTCTGAGATCATTCATCAAGCTCACAGTGAGGTGGCGTAGAGGTACACTGCAAGGACACAGCAAATCACACACACACACACACACACACACACACAATGAATCCTTGTAAATCGCAGAATAAACCCAGACAGGGAGCTGACACCAAGGCCGAGGCATGCGGAATGCAAGAGGTTGATGTCAGCGATTGGAGTGGGGATTAAATAAAATTGAATGGGGGGATTATACATTAATTTGTTCACTCACATCATGTTAAACAGTCAACTCAAAATACTTCACAGCTGCCTGCCAAGGCTGGCTTGGAAAGTACTCCCTGATCTTTCCTGGAGACAGAGCGGGGAGTTCACCTTGAGCCAAAAGAGGAATGGAATCCAGGAACACTCACGATACTGGGGAAACTCAGCGAGTTGGGCTGCCTCTGTGGAAGGGAACCCTCTAAGTGGGCCACAGCCTTGCCATTGGATTTGGAGGCTTGTGTGCCTCAGTGACCTGGAGAGCTATGCTGGCTGGAGTCAGGGCTTTATGCTTTGGCTCTTGGTAGGGTCAGCCATGCCAAACAGGTCGAAGGGTAGAGGTCAGACTAAGAGTGGTCCACCGATCCTCCAGATTTGGGGGTTCAGCTCAGGGGTGGCAATCCTGACTGGTTAAACAAAACTGTCATGGAAACAGCAATAACGAATCCTTCTACACCTGCGTGTGCCGGTATTCGTGAGTCTCCAAACGGGACTTGTGTGACCGACAGTAAACGGAGAAGAAGCTACTGACATGATGAAGGAATCCCTGAGCACCAGCAGAGATGAAGGGTCTTCACGCTGCCCTCAACACAGGCGGCGTTACGGGCAAAAGAGGTGGAAGCTGGCAGGATGTTGATGTTTCAGGACGATACCCCTCTTCTGTATCATGTTTAGTGGGAGGCTGGACGAGAAGTGCAGTGAGAAGAGGAACAGAAGACCGTGTTAAGAGGCTGAGATGGGGAAAGATGAGGGGAGCCTAGAGTGGAGCATAAATATCAACATGAACTTGATGGGCTGAATGGCCTGTGTCTATCCTGTATGTACCATGTAATAAGATTTAAGATTAACTTTATTTGTCACACATACATTGAAATGTGTTGTTTGCATAACAACCAACACAGCCTGCAAGAAAACAAATCTCAGGCTATATGGTAACATATACACCACATACTTTGGTTATACATTTATTTTGAACGTTGAACTTTTGCTTTATTATTGTCATATGTAATGGGGTGAAGTGAAACTTTGTTTTAAACGCCTTTTAAAGAGCTCATTTCGTGGCGATGCTGCTCTGAGGTAGTACAAGGGAAAACAATAACAGAATGCAGAATAAAATGTAACGTAGCTAATTCTGCTCCCCACTCCACATCTTATATGGTGTAACAGTTACAGAGGAAGTGCAGTGCAGGTAAACAATAAGGTGTAAGGGAGCTTAAGAGTCCACATTATCATAGCAAGGGACCATTCAATAGTCTTATAACAACAGGGCAAAAGGTGACCTTGAGAATAGTCATATGTGCTTTCAGACTTTTGTGTTTTCTACGCCATGAGAGAGGGAAGAAATAACTGTCCAGGGTCTTTGACTGTATTAGCTGCTTTACCAAGACAATGACAAATGTAGACAGAGTCCAAGGAGGGGAGCACGTGATAAGCTGAGCTTTGTCTGCAATCCTCTGCAGTTTCCTGTGGTCATGGGCCTCGCCATGGCCTCTGCATCTTATTGTCTATCTGCTCTGCACTTTCTCTGTAACTTTAACACTTTTTTTCTGCGTGAGGCCAGTGTGGGGTTGAGGGGGAAATGGATCAGTCATGATCAAATGACGGAGCACACAATGGGCAGAATGTCTCATTATCTTTCTCTTGAAGTATGTTGATGCATTGTTGTAATGAAACTGCTCTGCGTGAGCAGTGTGCGAGACAAATCTTTCACTGCACCTCAGTACGTGTGACATTAAACCAATTTCCTTCCTCCTAGATGCTGCTCGACTGTATTCCTGCAGTGAACTGTGAACTGCTGCTGCATCTGCTGTCCCTGGTGTCCCCACTGTACCAGGATGGGGTGAAGGACCTCAGTGGTGAACTGGCCTCCGGGCTGTGTTTTTTTGTGATACTCATAAACTAGGGGAGGTGTCCGTAGGAACAAACTGAAAGATCACACAGAGTTGTTGTTTGAAATAACAGGAAATTTATTAACAATCTGGTGCACACTAGGAGATCTACATGAACATGAATTAGGTAGAGCTTTCACATTGATGAGATTACCAATAAAACTGTATTTTGATAACAGAAAGGCGGTTACAGGAAGATTTAGACAATAGACAATAGGTTCAGGAGTAGGCCATTCGGCCCTTTGAGCCAGCACCGCCATTCACTGTGATCGTGGCTAATCATCCACAATCAGTACCCCATTCTTGCCCTCTCCCCATATCCCTTGACTCCACTATCTTTAAGAGCTCTATCTAACTCTTTCTTGAAAGCATCCAGAGAATTGGCCTCCACTGCCTTCTGAGGCAAAGCATTCCACAGATCCACAACTCTCTGGGTGAAAAAGTTTTTCCTCAACTCCATTCTAAATGGCCTACCCCTTATTTTTAAACTGTGGCCTCTGGTTCTGGACTCCCCCAAAATCAGGAACATGTTTCCTGCCTCTACCTCTGACATCTCCCTTATACTTCCCTGCACTCCACTTAATAATCTTATAGGCTTCAATCAGATTCCCTCTCATCCTTCTAAATTCCAGTGTATGGAGTTAATTAAGTAATGGACTAGTTCCTGATTACAGAGTAAAATAGTTGCTCACGGGTCTAACAAGTAAAACCGATTTTCTATTTCAACAATGGGTGCACACTACAACGTCATTAATAAAACTCCTGAACCTTGGACGTCACCATTGCTGTATTCCGTGTCTCTACTTCTAGGCTTTGTCTGCGGTTCCGTTACCACATTCGCACAATCCATGTCCCGATTTACTAATTATTGGCTGTCATTATCCTTTCGCCTACAGCTGTGTCCAAGATAGTTTTTCTTTTACACAGAGTGGGTGTGTGGAACGTGCTGCCAAGGGTAGTGGTAGAAGCAGGCACATTAGAGACATTTAAGAGACTCTTAGAGAGGCAGATGGATAGGCTTGTTTTCAGAGTAGGTTAAAGGGCCGGTATAACATCGTGGGCCGTGGTATTTTTCTAGAGTCTATGTAAATTCTCAAGTTAAGGTACAAGAGAAGGAGGATGAGAGGTGACTTGATAGAGGTGTACAAGATGTTAACAATGACTCTTTCCCAGAGACTCTGAGAAAAATAATGCCCCCTGAGGGGGCATAATGTTGAGTGGAGGGAAGTATAAGGGAGATGTCAGAAGTAGGTTAATTGTGCAGAGAGTGGCAGGTGTGTGGAACGTGCTGCCAGGAGTGATGGTAGGGGTAGATACATTAGAGACATTTAAGAGACTCTTAGGCACATGGATGAAGGAAAAATGGAGGGCTTTGTGGGAGGGAAAGGTTAGATTGATCTTGGAGTGGGTTAAAAAGGTCGTGCCACTGTACTGCTCTACATTCTGTGTTAAAAACACTTTAGAACACGGCACCCAATTCACACGCAAGCAAACTCCAACCAACAGGAAGAGCAAGCAATGAAATCCCATCATATTGAACACTGGGCAGGGCAGGGGGTCAGAGTCACAGAATACTATTTCAGAGCAGGTTCACGAGAATGATTCCGGGAATGAACGGGATAAGATACGAGGAGTGTTTGATGGTTCTGGGACTGCACTCAATGGAACTCAGAAGAATTTCATTGAAACTTATTAAATACTGAAAGGCTTGGATAGAATGGATGTGGAGAGGATGTTCTCTATAGTGGAGTCTAGGACCAGAGGGCACAGCTCCAGAAAAGGACATCCCTTTAGAAGAGAGATGAGGAGGAATTTCTTTAGTCAGAGAGTTGTGACTCTGTGGAATTCATTGCTGCAGACGGCTGTGGTGGTCAAATTATTGGGTGTATTTAAAGCGGAGGTTCACAGCTTCTTGATTAATAAGGGCGTCAAGTTTACGGGGAGAAGGCAGGAGAATGGGGTTGAGAGGGACAAGAACATGTGATGGAATGGTGGATCAGACTTGATGAGCTGAATGGCCTAATTCTGCTCCTTTGTCTCACGGTCTCCTGTTTCTTTGCAGTTCCTCTACCACATCGATCGAGATTTCCAGCATCTGAGGAATCTCCTCATCTGCCTTAGATTCCATTGACCTTGCTTCCATTGCCCGGCAGCAGGGTCCTCCCGGCCAGTAGGGCGGCGACCACACGCCAGCAGACAGTCGCGCCGCTCTTGGCTGGCCGCGCTCTTCGTTGGCACACGGTCGACATCGAAACAAGATGGCGGCGCCCTGGGCTCCGCGGATCGGGTTTCAACAGGGTGGGGGAAAGGATCATATTTACCTCGATCAGGGGTGGGGGAGAGATTTAGCGTCGGCTGTGTCGCTCTTAGCGGGTGTAGCGGACCGGTGCTTGCAGTCAGAGAGCGAGAGTGAAGTACTATGGTGGTATCGTGGGAAAGGACGAGCTGGAGCCTTGTCTTGATGAGGGGCAGGATACAAATGCAAGAGTTAGGCTGTAGGGGTTGGGGCAACTGTAGAGACAAGGCCAAGGAGCAGGACAGGAACAGGCACTGGCAGCTATATCCATCCATAGCAACTAGTTAGTCAAATAAAACTGAGTTTGCAACCTTAATGCAACATTTACAATTAAGTGACTTCTCCATTTAAGATTTTATTTTCATGGTTAATGATTTCCTTTCCATTTGGAAAACTGGTGTTTTGTTATTTGCAAGGGTAGTTTTGCAAAGGAGTGATTTCTCTATACACTACTCATTTGGTAAATTGGTTTATTTTTGTTACATGTATGGAGGAGCTGTGAAAAACTTTTTGTTTTGCATGCCAGCTATATACAGTATATTTTATTTTATTACAACTGTGCATTGAGGTAGTACAAGGTAAGATATAGAATGGTAAATTTGTTTATTATTGTCATGTTTACTGAGATGCAGTGAACACATCTTGAATCTTATTCATACAGATCTGTCATTACAACGTGCATTGAGGCAGTGTGAAGTAAAACCATAATACAGAATAAAGTGTTACAGTTACAGTGAAAATGCAGCGTGCATACAGACAATAAGGTGCAAGACTATAACGAGATAAACTGTGAGGTTGTGAGCCCATTTATCGTACTAGGGAACCATTCAATAGACTTAAAAATGGGAGAGAAGCTGTTCTTGAGCGTGGTGGAGAGAATCGGTGATGTGGGAGAGCGGCCATGGGCTGTGGGAGGTGATTTGGGTGGTGAGGGCATTGGTGATGAGGAAGAGTGTCTGCCCGCTGTGGGTGGAGAGAGTTAATAAGCTGTGGGATGGTATTTAGTGGGTGGGGAGAGTGGCTGAAGGCTGTGGGAAGGGATTCAGTTGCTGGGGAGAATGTCCATGGTCTGTGGGATGGTATTCAGTGGGTGGGGAGAGTCAGTGAAGGGGAAAGTGGCTGAAGGTTATCAGAGGGCCAGTGAGGGAGGAGAGTATCTGTGGGTGGAGATTCACTGGATATGGGGAAGAGTTAGTGGTGGAGGAGAATGTCCGTGGGCTGTGGGTGAGGATTCATTGGGTGGGGAGAGAGTCAGTGATTGGTGAGATTGGCAAAGGAACCATCAAGCTTGCTGAGCAAAAGGTCCTGCTTTGCGACCAAGATTCTGTGAATGAAATTCTGGAAAATTTAGTTTTACCTGCTCCTATCCAATTGACTAGAACCTTTCAGGCAAACATAGGTGTAGAACTTGCAACATA
The DNA here is from genome assembly GCF_963921235.1 of Mobula hypostoma. Lineage (NCBI taxonomy): Eukaryota > Metazoa > Chordata > Chondrichthyes > Myliobatiformes > Myliobatidae > Mobula > Mobula hypostoma. The sequence continues at coordinate 13,182,484 of NC_086115.1, read as the reverse complement.
GAATGTAGGACAGTGACAGGCTCTTCAGCCCACTATGTTGTGCTGATGTAACTCACCAGCTGAAGCAGAGTTTCACTTTTTTTCAATTGACCGTCTGAAATGGTCTCCTCTGCCACAGTGACCGGACCCAGACTGAGTGACCTCCGTCAAACACTGCATACAAGCATAAGCCAGTTGCCTATACCTTTAAATCTCCCTCCCTTTCCCGGTCTGACTGAAACCATTCCACGGACACCTAACTAAGCCGGAAGAACAGTAACTAACCTTTTGATGGGGCACTTTCCAGCCCTCAGGATCTAAAGCCTTTCTTCCAGGCACACGTTGCATTCCTTATCGCATTTTCATTTTTTCTCTCCTTTAAGACTACCACAGGCCTTCCTTCTCATCAGCACGGCAGCACAGTGGTTAGTGCAATGGCTTATAGAGCCAGCTTTCAGGTCAGGGTTCAATTCCTGCCCCTGTTGGTAAGGAGTTAGTACATTTCCTCTGGGCGCTCCGGTTTCCTCCCATATTCCACAAGATTTACAGGTTAGGGTTAATGTGTTGTGGGAATGTGCCAGAAGCATGACAACACTCGTGAACTGCCTTCCCCCACCAGCACATCCTCAGACAATTGGCCATTGGCGCAAATAATGCACTTCATTGTATGTTTCAATGTACATGTAATAAACTTGAATTCTGCTGTTTCTCCACAGATGCTGTCTGACCTGCTGAGTATCCCCATTGTTGCCGGGATTTGTTTCCGAATCCCAGCATCTGCGATTGTTTGCTTTTGTCCAGGGCTAGGTGGATGAGAAGTTGGCTTTCCTATCCCCTTCTTTGATTGAACTGGCATCTCTTCGGACACCTGACCAGATGGAAGTCAGTGGGCACCCGCTGGCACCGGTGAATGAGATGCTTATTGTCTGTGAGAAAGCAGAAGCCACTAGCCCCCACGACAGAAACAGCTTCAATTCTGATTCAGCGATGGCTCACGGTGAGGAGGGTCATAGAGACACCACAGTGGACAGTCAGATGGAGGCCAGCCCTATGTGTCAAGGAAGCCAGGTTCCAGAATCTGGACCATTCACTGTTTCAGAGGGAACGGCTGGGAGTGATCAGGTCACCAGAGCACCAATAGCTGCTGCCGCTCACACACTAGATGTGGCAAAAGGTAAGGGAGGTGGACAGAAACCCAAGTTTCTACCAGTGAGTACATGTGTGCAGTGTATTAAAAAAATGCAGGACAGGTTGAGAAAGATATTAAAAATGCAAAGAGACTGTGCAGTGTATAAATAGAGGGCAAGAGAACCTTATATACAGACACTCCTGTGCCTACTGTCACATTATGGACATACAATCAATCTATGTACATAAGCTATCACACAGGTTGGAGAAGCAACACCTTATATTTCGTCTGTTTAGTCTCCAACCTGATGGCATGAGCATCAATATCTCGAACTTCTGGTGATGGCCCCCCACCCCATCCCCTTTTCCCTCTCTCACCTTATCTCCTTGCCTGCCCATCGCCTCTCTCCGGTTCTCCTCCCCCTTTTCTTTCCTCCATGGCTTTCTGTCCTCTCCTGTCAGATTCCCCCTTCTTGAGCCTTGTATCTCTTTCATCAGTCTACCTCCCCCTCCCAGTTTCACCTATCATCTTGTGTTTCTCCCTCCTCTCCCCTCCCCCACCTTCTTACTCTGATTCCTCAGCTTCTTTTCCCCTGGCCTGCTGAAGGGTCTTGGTCCGAAACATCGACTGTTTACTCTTTTCCATTGATGCTGCCTGGCCTGCTGAGTTCCTCCAGCGTTTTGTGTGTGATGCTTGGATTTCCACATCTGCAGACTTTTCTCTTGTCCATGAGCAGCGTGGGTGGGATCCTTTGTGATGCTACTGGCCCTTTTGCGGCAGCTTTCTGTATATATGCCCTCGATGGCGGGTAGGTTGGTGCTGGTGATGCATTGGGCAGTTTTGACTTCCTGTTGTAGCGCCTTCCTGTCCGCCACATTGCAGTGTCCGTACCATGCAGTGATCCAGATTGTCAGGATGCTCTCTACTGCACGTCTGTAGAATGACATGAGCATAGATGTGCAAACTCCAGCTCTCCTCAGAAGGAAGGGTCTGCTTCATGGTCATGCAGAGACTGTGTTGTATTGTTCTGTGGCAGGTATGATGAACCTTTATAAAACTTTGGCTTGGCCACACTTGGGGTGCTGGGTCCACCTTTCAGGAGCATGTGAATGGGAGTAATAGTGGCAGGTGCCATGAATATGCTGCCGGAGACGGTAGTGGAGGCAATTACAAGGCATTTGAGAGACTGTTAGATAGGCACACGAATATACAGAGAATGGAGGGACATGGACCTTGTATAGGGAGGAGGGATTTGTTTACTTAGTTAGCACAACGCTGTGCACTGAAGGACCTCTTCTTGAATCAAATAAGTTTACTGTCGTTTAACTATATACTTTGTCTACTGTCAAATGAGATGTTTCTCTGGACTAGAGTGTAAAGCACTGTAGTACACATAACACACAATAACATATGAAAGTATGGATAAGATCTAAGATGAATTATGCATAGATAATGAAGTAAAGTGCATAAATTAAATATTGTAATGTATGGAACAGATTAACGGGTGACACTTGGAATGCATTGCTGCAGGGAGTTCAGAAGCGTCATGGCCTGAGGAAAGAAGGTTTCCCATCCTGACCATTCCTGTCTTTATGCATCAGAGTTTCCTGCCTGAGGGTAGAAAGTCAAAGAGGATGCTGGATGCATGGGTGGGATTCTTAATAATACGAAGGGCCCTGCGTATGTATTGCTCCTGATAAATATTCCCGATGGATGGTAGGGAGACCCCTATGATCCTCTCAGCTATTCTCACAGTGCTTTGTAGGGACTTCTGTTCAATGCTTGGTTGCTCCATACAATAGTTCCTGTGCTATTCCATTCTATGCTCAGAACCAGAATACAGTTTATTATATGACATAAAATTTGTTGTTTGCAACAGCACTACAGTGAAAAAACATAAATTAGTATAAAATAGATAAATATTGCAAAAAAAAAGGTACTGTTCATGGACCATTGAGAAATCTGTTGACAGAGGGACAAAACTGTTTCTGAATTGTTAAGTCTGGGTTTCAGGCTTTATGTATTGGAGAAAGAAGGTGGAGAAAAGATTTACTAAAACATATACTATTGGCTATGTGCGTTAGGGGCAACCAGAGGTTATGGGAAAATGCCGAAAGCAATTGTTTAAGATATATTTCTATGTTCCCTCTGTATTCCTGAGGGACTTGGTGGAAGAGCAGTTGAAGTGGGTGACGACTTAATGCTTGTTTAATCTTGTGAATACCTTAGGGTCTTGGTGAAAGGACATTGTACAGTGAAGGAGGTAACTGTGCCACTGAGTGTAAGTTTCTCCTGTGGAGATACAACAGGTTGAACCCATATCTCTGTCATCTACTTGCAGAGATTGTGGGGGATGTATCATGGACAATATTACATAGAAACATAGAAAATAGGTGCAGGAGTAGGCCATTCGGCCCTTCAAGCCTGCACCGCCATTTATTATGATCATGGCTGATCATCCAACTCAGAACCCCGCCCCAGCCTTCCCTCCATACCCCCTGACCCCTGTAGCCACAAGGGCCATATCTGACTCCCTCTTAAACATAGCCAATGAACTGGCCTCAACAGTTTGCTGTGGCAGAGAATTCCACAGATTCACCACTCTCTGTGTGAAGAAGTTTTTCCTAATCTCGGTCCTAAAAGGCTTCCCCTCTATCCTCAAACTGTGACCCCTCGTTCTGGACTTACCCAATATCGGGAACGATCTTCCTGCATCTAGCCTGTCCAATCCCTTTAGGATCTTATACGTTTCAATCAGATCCCCCCTCAATCTTCTAAATTCCAACGAGTACAAGCCCAGTTCATCCAGTCTTTCTTCATATGAAAGTCCTGCCATCCCAGGAATCAATCTGGTGAACCTTCTTTGTACTCCCTCTATGGCAAAGATGTCTTTCCTCAGATTAGGGCACCAAAACTGCACACAATACTCCAGGTGTGGTCTCACCAAGGCCTTGTACAACTGCAGTAGTACCTCCCTGCTCCTGTACTCAAATCCTCTCGCTATAAATGCCAGCATACCATTCGCCTTTTTCACCGCCTGCTGTACCTGCATGCCCACTTTCAATGACTGGTGTATAATGACACCCAGGTCTCCTTGCACCTCCCCATTTCCTAATCGGCCACCATTCAGATAATAATCTGTTTTCCTATTTTTGCCACCAAAGTGGATAACTTCACATTTATCCACATTAAATTGCATCTGCCATGAGTTTGCCCACTCACCCAACCTATCCAAGTCACCCTGCATCCTCTTAGCATCCTCCTCACTGCTAACACTGCCACCCAGCTTCGTGTCATCCGCAAACTTGGAGATGCTGCATTTAATTCCCTCATCCAAGTCATTAATATATATTGTAAACAACTGGGGTCCCAGCACTGAGCCTTGCGGTACCCCACTAGTCACCACCTGCCATTCTGAAAAGGTCCCGTTTATTCCCACTCTTTGCTTCCGGTCTGCTAACCAATTCTCCACCCACACCAATACCTTACCCCCAATACCGTGTGCTTTAAGTTTGCACACTAATCTCCTGTGTGGGACCTTGTCAAAAGCCTTTTGAAAATCCAAATATACCACATCCACTGGTTCTCCCCTATCCACTCTACTAGTTACATCCTCAAAAAATTCTATGAGATTCGTCAGACATGATTTTCCTTTCACAAATCCATGCTGACTTTGTCCGATCATTTCACCGCTTTCCAAATGTGCTGTTATCACATCCTTGATAACTGACTCCAGCAGTTTCCCCACCCCGACGTTAGGCTAACCGGTCTATGATTCCCCGGTTTCTCTCTCCCTCCTTTTTTAAAAAGTGGGGTTACATTAGCCACCCTCCAATCCTCAGGAACTAGTCCAGAATCTAACGACTTTTGAAAAATTATCACTAATGCATCCACTATTTCTTGGGCTACTTCCTTAAGCACTCTGGGATGCAGACCATCTGGCCCTGGGGATTTATCTGCCTTCAATCCCTTCAATTTACCTAACACCACTTCCCTACTAACATGTATTTCACTCAGTTCCTCCATCTCACTGGACCCTCTGTCCCTTACTATTTCTGGAAGATTATTTATATCCTCCTTAGTGAAGACAGAACCAAAGTAATAATTCAATTGGTCTGCCATGTCCTTGCTCCCCATAATCAATTCACCTGTTTCTGTCTGCAGGGGACCTACATTTGTCTTTACCAGTCTTTTCCTTTTTACGTATCTATAAAAGCTTTTACAGTCCGTTTTTATGTTCTCTGCCAGTTTTCTCTCATAATCTTTTTTCCCCTTCCTAATTAAGCCCTTTGTCCTCCTCTGCTGAACTCTGAATTTCTCCCAGTCCTCAGGTGAGCCACTTTCTCTGGCTAATTTGTATGCTACTTCTTTGGAATTGATACTATCCCTAATTTCTCTTGTCAGCCACGGGTGCACTACCTTCCTTGATTTATTCTTTTGCCAAACTGGGATGAACAATTGTTGTAGTTCATCCATGCAACCTTTAAATGCTTGCCATTGCATATCCACCGTCATTCCTTTAAGTGTAATTTGCCAGTCTATCTTAGCTAATTCACGTCTCATACCTTCAAAGTTACCCCTCTTTAAGTTCAGAACCTTTGTTTCTGAATTAACTATCTCACTCTCCATATTAGTGAAGAATTCCACCATATTATGGTCACTCTTACCCAAGGGGCCTCTCACGACAAGATCGCTAATTAACCCTTCCTCATTGCTCAAAACCCAGTCCAGAATAGCCTGCTCTCTAGTTGGTTCCTCGACGTGTTGGTTCAAAAAAAAACCATCCCGCATACATTCCAAGAAATCCTCTTCCTCAGCACTTTTACCAATTTGGTTCACCCAATCTACATGTAGATTGAAGTCACCCATTATAACTGCTTGGTTTTATCCCTGTCCAGTGAAAAAGCTGCAGAGGGTTATAAACTCAGGCAGCTCCATCGTGGGCATTAGCCATCTTCAAAAGGCAATGTTTTAATAAGGTGGGATTTATCACGAAGGACCCGCGCCATCTGGGACAAGCTCTTTTCTCATTGCTGCCATCAGGGAGGTGGTACAGGGGCCTGAAGACCCACACTCAATGTTTTAGGAGGAGCTTCTTCCCCTCCACCATCAGATTTCTGAGTGGTCTATTACCTCACTATTTTGTTCTCTATTTGTACTTGTTTTTGTATCATGTATTGTACTGTGCTGACTCATAGAGGACTACAGTATAGAAACAGACCCTTTGGTCCATCTGGTTTGTGTAGAACCATTAATTTGCCTAGTCCCATCAACCTGCATCTAGTCCATAGCATTCCATACCCCTCTTCCATGTACCTATCCAAATTTCTCTTAAATGTGGAAATCTCTCCCACGTCATCACTTCCACTGGCAGCTCGTTCCACACTCTCACCACCCTCTGAGTGAAGAAGTTCCTCATGTTCCTCTTAAACATTTCACCTCTCACCCTTAACTCATGACCTCTAGTTGTAGTCTCATCCAGCCTCAGTGATAAAGGGTGGAGAAGCAAAACCTTATATTCTACCTGGGTAGCTTCCAACCTGATGGCATGAATATCGATTTCTCCTTCCAGTAAAAATAATATTTTCTCCCCCTCCCCCTCCCCACTTGTTCTGTTCCCCACTCTGGCCCCTTGCCTCTTCTCACCTGCCTATCATCTCCCCCCCCCACCCCCCAAAACCCCTGGATCACCTCCTTCTCTTCCTTTTACGGTCCGCTCTCCTCTCCTATTAGATTCCTTCCCATCCAGCCTTTTATGTTCCCTACCCACCTGGTTTCACCTGTCACCACCCACTTATCCTCCTTCCCCTCCCCACCATTTTATTCTGGTTACTTCCTTCTTCCTTTCCAATCCTGAAGAAGGATCTTGGTCTGAAACATCAACTGTTTATTCACTTCCATAGATGCTGTCTGACCTGTTGAGTTCCTCCAGCGTTTTGTATGTGTTGTCTCATTGGAAGATGCCTGCTTGCATTTAACCTATCTATATCTCTCATAATTTTGTATACTGCTATCAAATCTCCCCTCGTTCTTTTTTCTAGAGAATAAAGTCTAAACCTATTCAACCTTTCCCTATAACTCAGGTCCTCCAGCCCTGGCAACATCCTTATAAATTTTCTCTGCATTCTTTCAATTTTATTTACATCTTTCCTGTAGATGGGTGACCAAAACTTCACCCAGTACTCCAGATTAGGCCTCACCAATGCCTTATTCAATTTAAACATGACATTCCATCTCCTGTAGTTAATACCGTCTCCCTGTGGATCTGTATTCCCACATCCGTCTGTTCTACTGTACCCCTAAGTGCCCTACTGCTCACTGTGTGAGATCTACCCTGGTTGGTACTCCCAAAGTGAAACTCTTCACACTTGTCTGCATTAAATTCCATCTGCCATGTCTCAGCCTATTTTCCCAGCTGGTCCAGGTCCCGCTGCAAGCTTTGATAGTCTACCTCACTGTCCGCTACGTCCCCATTCGTGGTGTCATCCACTAATTTATTGATCCGGTTAATCACATTATCATCCAGTTTGCTGATGTAGTTGACAAACAACAATGCGCCCAGCACCAGTTCCTGAGGCACACTAATAGTCACGGGCCTGCAGTCAGAGAGGCAACCACTCTCAGGCTTCTTCCATGAAATCGATGTCTAATCCAATTTACTACCTCATCTTATATTTTTAACCCTCCACTTCAGGTGCAAACTCTCCCTTCTGTACATGTCCCACCTTCCCTGGAAGGGAGCCCAATGATCCTAAAATCTGAAGCCCTCCCCTCCTGCATCATCTTCCTAGCAACGTGTTAAACTGTATGATCTTCCTATTTTTGACCTCATTAGCATACGGTATGGGTACCAATCCTGAGATCACAACCCTGCAGGTCCTGTATTTTAACTTAGCACCTAACTCCCTGAACTTGCTTTGCAGAACCTTGCCACCCATTTTACCCAAGTCATTGGTATCAACGTGGATCATAAGTGGACGCTCACCCTCCCACTTAAGAATGCTGTGGACTCAATCTGTAATGTCTCTGACCCTGCCACCCGGGAATCCCGTTCTCGTGCACAGAATCTCCTTTTTGTTCCCCAGTCAAAGCATCCCCTATCACAACAGCTCGCATCTTCTTCTCCCCCCCACCTTCTGAGCCACAGACCCAGAGACCTGACTGCTGTGACTTTCCTCTGCTAGATCATACCCCCCTCCCCCATAGTATCCAAAGTGGCTACACTTTCTGTTTAACCCCTTTCTCCCTCCTGACTCTCGTCCAGTTACCTGTGTTCTGTACCTTGGGTGTAACTACCTCCCTGTATGTCCTGTTTTTCCACCCCTTCAGCCTCCTGAATGGTCCAGAGCTCTTTAACATGGTCTGTTAGAAGCTGCAGCTGGATGCCCTTCCTGCAGGTGAAGTTGTCAGGGACACTGGAGGTCTCCCTACCTTCCCGCATCCTGCAGTATTCTGTGTGGCATTCCCACTGCTCTAAAAGTGGAAAAAGAAGGAAAGGAAACTAATGAAAAAAAATTGCCTCTCATCACGAAAGCCTCAACTCCCTGCTCCAAAACAACGAATTTCACATGTGTCCGTGACACTAAACCTGATTCTGATTCTCTTTCTTACTGCCCGCAGAGAGCTGGGACCTACTGGAAACGGCGCAGGTACTGAGTGAAATCGCCACGCCTTCTTTGCTGGAGAACAACCAGTTAGAAGCTGCCGGGCAGGCTGAGCCCTTCACTGAAGTGTCTGACCCTCAGGTCCTGGTCTTGTCAACGGTGCAGCAGGAAGATTCAGAGCTTCAGGTGCCTGAGGAGATGATCCTGGAGCTCCCCAATGGCATCAAAATGTACGGAAGGGACCTTGCGGTCATCACTGAACTCCTACATCCCTCCCAGGTACAATGGAATCAAGGGCTGTGTGTCGCACTATGTTGTTGTTGCCTAATAATTAGCGTTATTTACTGACACGAGATTTTAAAAATGCCGGAAATCCAGAGCAACACAGACAAAATGCTGGAGGAAATGAATAATCAGTTGACATTTTGGGCGGAGATCCTTCATCAGGACTAAGAAGGGTCCTGGCCCGAAACGTCAACTGTTTATTAATTTCTGTAGGTGCTGCCTGACTTTCCTCTCATCATGATGTCCACTCCCAACTCATGTTGACAATTCAAAAAGAGATTAGATTAAAAACATTAGCTTTATTTGTCACATGTACGTAGTGAAATGCATTGTTTCTGTCAACGACCAACACAGTCTGAGGATGTGCCAGGGGCAGCCCACAAGTGTTGCCATGCTTCTAGCGCTAATATAGCATCCCCACAATTTAATAACCTTAAACCATATGTCTTTGGAATGTGGGAGGAAACCAAAGCGCCCAGAGGAATCCCACCCAATCATGGGGAGAAGATACAGACAGTGGCAGGTTTAGAATGCCAATCAGTGATCACTTGCACTGTATTTCATTACATCTATAATGATAATGAGAGGCATTGATCGTGTGGACAGTCAGAAGCTTTTTCCCAGGGCTGAAATGGCTAACACGAGAGGGCATAGTTTTAAGGTGCTTGGAAGTAGGTACAGAAGAGATGTCAGGGGTAAGTTTTTTTTTAAACGCAGAGAGTAGTGAGCGTGTTGGATGGGCTGCCGGCGGTGGAGGCGGAAACAATAGGGTCTTTTAAGAGACTCTTGGCTAGGTATACGGATCTTAGAAAAATAGAGGGCTATGGGTAAGCCTAGGTAGTTCTAAGGTAAGGACATGTTCGGCACAGCTTTGTGGGCTGAAGGGCCTGTATTGTGCTGTAGTTTTCCTGTGTTTCTATGTTACCATGTTGCCTTGGATGTCCCAGAATGTCTCAAGTATTTGCTAGTGAGCTGAAAATGATGGTTGGAAGGAACTAATTGCAGATTACTCAGTTAGAGAGGTGGGTTTTAGACGGGAGGAAGTAATGAGGCAGGTTTAGGGGGATCTTATAAAGTGTTATGTTGGCATGTGGTGGGGTCAGAATCGTGGATATAGAGCATATAAACCAACCCTGTGCATCTCCTTTGAACTTTACCTTCTCTCACCTTAAATCATGCCTTCTTAAGACATTTTGACACTGGGAAAAAATTCTGACTGTCCGCTCCATCTATACCTCACATAATTTTACAAACCTGTCAGGATTTTCCCTCAGCCTTTGCTGCTTTGGAGAAAACAACCCTAGTTCGTCCAGAGTCCTTTAGAGCAGAGGCCTCCTAATCCAGGTAGCATCCTGGTAAATCTCCTCTGCGCCCTCTCCAAAACCTCCACATTCTTCCTGTAATAGAGCGATCGGGGATGAATGCAATGCTCCAGGAGCAGCCTAACTAGAGTTTTATGAAGCTTCCTGATGCCGGAACTCAGTGCTTTAACGTATAAGTGTAAGCGTGCCATACACAAGTTGTAGAAGGATGTTGGAACTTCTGCCCAGCTGGCCGCTGACCAGCCGATGTGAGGACGGATTGTTCCTAGGATGTCCAGGATCAAACTGAAGCTTCATTATCACCTCATGGTTATTCAAAGTCCAAGTCAAAGTTGACGTTATTGTCGTATGCACAAGCACATGTATGCACAGGTGCCACGAAAAACTTGCTTTGCAACAGCATCACAGGCACTAGTGTCGTATAAGCACATTCTACAGGAAAACACACACAATTTTTACAAAAAAAACAATTAGAACCAGAAGAGTCTATGTTAGTACAAGGTGGTCATAGCGTTACTGAAGTAGTGATTAGAATATCGAAAAGTACAGTATAGTAGCCCACAATGTGCTGACCTTTTAAATGATCCAAGATCAGTCTAATTCTTCCCTCCCAATAGTACTCCATTCTTTCTTGCATCCATGTGCCAATCTAAGAGTCTCTTAATGGCCCTAATGTGTCTGGCTCTATCACCAACCGCTTGTTCTTCCTGTACATGTTGAATGTCTGGAGTTTCCTTAATCCTACTTCCCAAGGGTTTCTCATGCCTCCTTCTAACTCTCCAAAGTCTATTTTAAGCTCCTTCCTATCTACTTTGTTACTCTCGAGCCCTGTCTGATCATTGCTTCCTAAAGCTTTAAATATGTTTTTTTCTTCCTCTTAACTAAATGTTCCAACTCTCTTGTCACCCATGGTTCCTTCACCCTGTCTTTTTCCTGTCTTAATGGGATAGACCTAACCAGACCCCATGCAAGTGCTCCCTAAATATTTCCTGTTGTGCATTTGCCTGAGTATATTCATTCCCAATTTATGCTCCTGAGTTCTTCCACCCCTTCCAGGTCCTGCTGCAGACTGGCACCCGGAAGCTGACCCTGGCCACAGCAGACGCACTGCTCTCAGCGGGGTCCCTCATCTTCACCATGTCCCAGGAAACGAGCCCAGAGGAGCCTATGGTAAAGCAGCCAGGTGAGTGTGCCCGGTGACTGTCGCTACTGGCGTCCGGCTGAGCTTGCGGACTTCCTCAGCCATGATTCCCGGATTGTTTCTCTTTAAGCAGGTCCGGAAGTGGAAGGGAAGTTGTACAGATGCTACCCCTGCAATTTGACCTTCAATCGTCGTGGCAACTACGTCCGACACAAGAAGATCCACATGGTTAACACTGAGGTTGGTAGATTTTCACACCAGAGCTGCATCTGTCCTGTAAGCTCGAACACAGCTTCATCCAGCACAGGAAAGGCCCTTCGACCACCACGTTCGTGCTGACCGTGATCCCAAATTAAGCTAATCCCTTGTGCCTGCACGTGGTTCATATCCCTCCATTGCCTGCGTTATTATTGTGACTGTCTAAGAGGCTGTTGAACACCCTCTATTGTATCTGACAGCCCATTTCAGGCACCCACTATTCTGTTTTAAAAATATTGCCCCACAGGTCTCCTTTAAACTTCTCCCCCCTTTCCCCTTAAAGCAATGTTCTCTAGTACTTTACACTTCAACCTGGGAAAGAGACACTAACTGTCTACTCTATCAACACTACTCATAATCTGATCGACCTCTAGCAAGTCTCTGGAGGCCTCCAATGTTCCAGAGAAAATAACACAAATTTGTCCAACTTTTCATTATTCTGTAACTCATACCTTCTCATCCATTCAGCATCCTGGTAAACCTTTTCTACATCCTCTCCAAAGCCTCTGCACTGTGAGTGTGTGTGTGTGTGTGTGTGTGTGTGAGAGAGAGAGAGAGAAAAACAGTGACACTTTAGAATTCCAGCATCCTGCAGAATCTCTTGTGTTCTCTGAACTCTTTTGATCTTACTGATTATCTTTCCACATGCGCATCTATCAAGCCACTCACATCTCCTTCACTCCAAAGAGAAAAGGAAATTTCTATGACAAGAGGTTCTCACCTTCCTTGCCCTACCACCGATGACCCCTTCTCATTGCCTCCAACACTCCCCTTTTGGGCCTTTTCATCCTCTCTCGATCTTTTCATCTCCAGTTGCTGGTGTAACATCAACTGCAATTCTTGAGTCCCCAAGCTTTATTTGGAATCCAAGGACCAACCTTTTCACCCAAAGGGTGGTCTGTAAATGAAACGAGCTGCCAGAGTAAGCAGTTGAGGCAACTTCCATAACCATTCTGAACAGGTACGTGATATTGGCCAGATAAGGGCAAATGAGCCTACCTTGGATGAGACACCTTGGTTGGCATGGATCAGTTCTGTGCTGCATGACTCGAACTCTAATTGGGCCTTGTACTTGGCACAGACATGGTGGGCGAAGGGCCTGTTCCGATTGGTTCTGTGGAGTTCTAATGCTATCTCTCCTTCACTTCCCCAAATTCCCACTGCAGGATGATGCCAGATACAAGTGCCCCCAGTGTGACCGGCAGTTCATCCAGCACTGTGACCTGCGACGACACGCTCACATTCACAGCGGAACACAGCCCCACCGGTGTGACCTGTGCGGCAAGGCCTTCCTCAGGGCAAGGTGAGGGGGCGTTTCATGCCCACCATTCGACTGGGAGTGATTTCACCTAGCCCCTCTGCCCACCCTCACGCCCCCCAACCCCACCCCGTAGAGCCGCTTGCTCCTAAAGTTGTCTTCTGTTCTGTCTTTCCAGCGACCTGGTGGTTCACAAGCGCTTTCACACCAAGGATCGGCCTTTCCAGTGCAGTCAGTGCCAGAAATCCTTCTTCCAGTCAGGTGAGTGAAGCCAGGGTCCTCAGATCAGTTCCCAGCCTGTAACTCGCCCTGGGATCTGTTACTCTATATATAAACCCTCTGAACCCCTGGATTAGATCCTAGCCTGTAACCCGTCCTGGGATCTGTTACTCTATATATAAACACTCTGAACCCCTGGATTAGATCCCAGCCTGTAACTTGCCCTGGGATCTGTTACTATATATATATATATAAACCCTCTGAACCCCTGGATTAGATCGCAACCTGTAACTCGCCCTGGGATCTGTTACTATATATATATATATATATATATATATAAACCCTCTGAACCCCTGGATTAGATCGCAGCCTTTAATTTGCTCCCTGAGAACTGTTCTGGTTTATTTAGGACTATGTGTTCCAAAGTTGTGAAACATTTCCATAAATGCAAATCTATCAGCTGGAATCAAGCATGCGTAATACAATCAGCACTACAGTGTGACTCAAGAGGAGAATGCCCAGCTATTTTAATGTGAAGAATGCCAGCTATGTTAGAGTCACAAGCCTGGTTTCAGCCTTGACTTTAGCAATGTGACATGTGCTACTTGTAAACATCCCCGTGCTCAGTGTTAGCATCATTGGAAACGCACTGACTCAGCTTCTAAACTCTGCTGCATGGTTAGAGCTTCTGGATTCCACACAATGTCCGCAACAGATTTGGTGCACCTCCTCGCCCTATTTGCAAACTCTTTACTTATTGGACATGTATACATAATGTTGCTGGCAAAGGGCCAGTAACATCATGAAGGATCCCACCCACCCCTACTGATGGACTGTTTGTCCCACTCCCATCGGTGACAAGTGAGGTTCATTGTCATTTAACTACATACATGTACAGTATATAATGTGTATAGAAATTAGATGTTTCTTCAATCTAGGGTGTAAAGCACGTAACACACGATAACTTATGGAGGTAAGGATACAATGTACAGATGAATTACACATATATAACAAACTAAAGTGCATTAATATTAAATGTTGTAAGGTACGGAACAGATTAACCAGTGACACTTCGAATACAATGCGGCCAGGAGTTCAGAAGCCTGATGGCCTGAGGGAAGAAACTGTTTCCCATCCTGACCATTCTTGCTTTTATGCATCATAGTCTCCTGCCTGATGGTAGAAGGTCAAAGAGGATGCTGGGTAGTTGGGTGGGATCCCTAATAATACTGGCGCCCCTGATAAATGTCCCAATCAATGGTAGGGAAACCCCTATGATCCTTTCCGCTATTCTCACAGTCCTTTGTAGGGATAACAAAATGCAAAACAGTGTCACAATCACAGAGAAAGTGCAGTGTAGGGAGACAAAAGTGCGAGGTCTGCAATGGGTAGGCTGAGAGAGCAAAAGTTTTAGCATGTGAGAAGTCTATTCAATAGTCTAAGTGAGATAGAAACTATCTTGAGCCTGGTGATACTTGTTTCCAGGCTTTCATATTTTCTGCCTGACAGGAGGGGTAGGAGGAAAGAGAATGATTACCCTTATGGAGAGATCAAAATCCAGGGGTCATGGATTTAAAGCAACTGATAGGATTAGAAACTTTTGTCTCTAGGGGGTGGTGGTGTATGGAACTCATTGCCTTAAGGGGTAGGAGAGGAAGACACCCTCCCTGCAGTTGATCATGACTGGGATGTGGACTTGTGAACTACAAGGCTACAGACCCAGTGGAAGAAGGTGGGGGATAGTGTAAGAACTCTTGAAACTAGCAATGGGTCAAATAGTGATCTCCAGTGTTGTCAATGTTCCAAGATTGTCTTCTACCCCTAGAAAAAGGCAATTTTTGTTGCTCCAAGATCCCACAAATGCCTCGAGCGATCTCCCTGACAAAGCTTCAGTTTGTGTCTGGTCTTGCACTTCTCCCTCACACCTCATGTGCATTATAGAACAGAAGGAATTATTGATTGTATAGTTTGCAGAAAGTGGCATCACAGGTAGACAAGTAGGATCAGATTTAATATCATTGTCCTTTCAGAAATCTGATGGTGGAGGGGAAAAGGCTGTTCTTGAAGCATTGAGTCTCTTCAGGCTCCTGTACCACCACCTTGATGGTGGCAGTGAGAAGAGGGCATGTCCTGGGTGATGGGGGTCCTTAATGATGGATGGGGCCTTTTTGAGGCATTCCCTTTTGAAGTTGTTCATAACGCTGGGGAGGCTAGTACCCATTGAGGGAGCTGGCTGAGATTACAACTTCAGGCAGCTTTTTCCAATTTGTCCATACCAGATGGTAATGCAGCCAGTTAGGATGGTCTCCATGGTACATAGAAACATAGAAAATAGGTGCAGGAGTAGGTCATTCGGCCCTTCGAGCCTGCACCACCATTCAGTATGATCATGGCTGATCATCCAACTCAGAACCCTGTACCAGCCTTCCCTTCATATCCCGATCCCTTTAGCCACGAGGGCCATATCTACCTCCCTCTTAAATATCGCCAATGAACTGGCCTCAACTGTTTCCTGTGGCCGAGAATTCCACAGATTCACCACTCTCTGTGTGAAGAAGTTTTTCCTAATCTCGGTCTTAAAAGGCTTCCCCTTTATCCTCAAACTGTGGCCCCTCGTTCTGGACTTCCCCAACATCGGGAACAATCTTCCTGCACCTAGCCTATCCAATCCCTTTAGGATTTTACACGTTTCAATAAGATCCCCCCTCAATCTTCTAAATTCCAACGAGTATAAGCCTAGTCGATCCAGTCTTTCATCATATGAAAGTCCTGCCATCCCAGGAATCAACCTGGTGAACCTTCTTTGTACTCCCTCTATGGCAAGAATGTCTTTCCTCAGATTAGGGGACCAAAACTGCTCTCAATACTCCAGGTGTGGTCTCACTAAGGCCTTGTACAACTGCAGTAGTACCTCCCTGCTCCTGTACTCGAATCCTCTCGCTATGAATGCCAGCATACCATTCACCTTTTTCACTGCCTGCTGTACCTGCATGCCCACTTTCAATGACTGGTGTATAATGACACCCAGGTCTCGTTGCACCTCCCCTTTTCCTAATCGGCCACCATTCAGATAATAACCTGTTTTCCTGTTTTTGCCACCAAAAACGTGGTGGAGAAAAAGGCATTCGGCCTGTTGGCCTGTAATCAGGGCATTGAGTATTATAGTTGGGAAGCGATGTCGCAATATACAAGATGGGTATTGTGTGCATTTTGGTCACGCTGTAATGGACAAAATGTTATTGAACTAGAAAAAGTGCAGAACAGAGGCCGGAATGATAGTGTAAAGGTTGGCATAATGCTATTACTGTGCCTGTGACCCAGGGTCAATTCTGCCGTGGTTCCTGTGACTGTATGGGTTTCTGGTTTCTTCTTACATTCCAAAGACCAGGGTAGTGGGTTAATTGGTTGGTGTGGGTTGTTGAGCTGGAAGGACCTGTTACTGTGTGTACTTCCTGGTAGTCCTAAATAAATGAGTCTACCAGGACGTTGTCTGGACCTAAGTGATGAGAAAAGGTTCAGGACTTAACTCCCTGGAGCGTAGATACTTAATCGAAGCAGAGGTTTACTACACAGGTGATCTAAGGCGACATGTGAGGAACATTCACATGACCAACTCTCGGATGCTGAGCTGTGGCCACTGTAAGAAGAAGTACACCAAGGAGGCAACACTGCTCCATCACATCCAGACCATGCACCAGGACATCTTGCTACGGACCCTGAAGGAACAGGGGCAACACAGCAGGTATGTTCTGAAATAATGGGGGCAAAGCAGATTCAGATTCATTTATCATATGTACATTGAAACATACAGTGAAATGCTTTATTTGCATTCCAACACTCTTAAGGACACATTGAGAGTAGCTTGCAAGTGTGATCACACATTCTGGTGTTCATAGTGCTCAGCAAAACACAACAAAACAAGCCCCATTTCTGTGTCTGTCTGTCTGTCTCTCTCTCTCTCTCTCTCTCTCTCACACACACACACACACGTGGACCGCCGTCCAATCCAAGACAGGCCTCCGGGCCTCCAGGCATCAGCTATCGGCCATCGGGCTACAACTTCCAAACTTCTGATCAACTTTCAGTCTTTGGTTTCAACCCTAAAGTCCAGGCTTGTACCTCAGCTGACCAGCCCTCGAGCCTCCTCATTAACTTCAGTGATCATTTAATGCAACAGTGCCTCAGGAGAGCAGCATCCATTATTAAAAAATCCCACCACTCAGGCTATGCTCTCTTCTCGCCGTTGCCATTGTGCAGGAGCCTTGCGTCCAACCTCAGGTTTAGGAACAGTTATTACCCTACAGCCATCAGGCTCCTGAACCAGTGTGGATAACTTTACTCATTACAACTCTGAACTGATTCCACAACCAACAGACTCACACTCAAGGACCCTTTACATGTACTTTATATTTTTTTTCCAGTTTGTCTTTTGTGCATTGATTGTTTGTCTTCTTATGTAGATTTTTAAGAAAAATTGTTGTATTTTTTTTCTTGTAAATAGCTGCAAAAAATGAATCTCAGGGTAGTATATAGTAACATACCCTCTCTCTGATAATAAGTTTACTTTCAACTGTACAGTGACCAGATCACAAAGATCTAAATGTGCGATTATCCTGCAGTATAATCTCTTATGTGAAGGATGGGATATTGAGAACTCTGTTCTTTGGGAGTACAATCTCCCAAAAAGTTGTTTAATGTCTCAGGCATGGTTGCTCAGACACTGCAGCTCGATGTGTTGGTCTCCATTTTATGCTGAGGTAGAACCAAACCCACAGTGATGCAGAGGGGTGAAGTCCCCCAGTGAGTGTTGGCTGACAGTCCCAAAATATGCAAGTCAGAAAATAATAAAATGTAAAGTCACTTTATTGAACTTCCTACTGCTGTTTGACATTTGTGCCTATTGTTCTTAATTGCAGTGAGGTAATGGTGTCAAAGGTTGGGAGTGGAACCGAGGAGGAAAGGTGCTTGGACACCTTCGTGGAGACGGGTTCTGTAGCTCCAGGTATGGAATGTGGTGGATCTGCAGGCTTCTTAATGCTCGGGCTTGCTGAGTTGATAAGCTGATCTGGGCAAGTGCGATGGTTCAGATGAGGAAGAAACAGAATTTGGCCATTTCATCATGGCTGATTTATTATCCCATTCTGCCTTCTTCCTGTAACCTTTGATATCCTTATTAGTTAAGAACTTACCAACCTCCAGCTGTCTGTGGCAATGAATTCCAGCTTCACTACCCTCTGGCTAAAGAATTTCTCCTCTGTCCAAACGCTGAGGTTGTGTCCTCTGATACTCCCACTATCCTCTCCACACCCACTCTTTCAATAATTGATAGGTTTCAATCAGGTTTTTTCCTCCTCTCTCCCCCCCCCCACCCAAATTCCAGCAAGGACAGGCCCAGAGCCATCAAATGCTCTTCATATAGATGATCCCAGCAAGGTTAATTGGGCTTGGCACCGATGTTTACGACAGATGCAATGTAGAACACAAGCTGCATTCCTCTTCCTTAGGTGCTGAAACATTTCCCAAACCCTCCAAGCATTTCCCAAATTGGAACAGTCAGTTGTTGGGGACTTTACCTTAACCCAGTTATGTGGAGGATATCACTGCACAGAAGCTGATTTTGTCGGCCTAACTCTTCTTACAAGGTAGAGCACATTGGCAGAGGCCCAGCTATTAGTGCTACTGCCTCATTGCTCAAGTGACCAGAGTTCAATTTGACCACTGGTACTCATTGTAGAGTTTGCATGTTTTCTCTCTGGGTTGCTCTGACAGATGTGCAGGTGGTTAGGTTACCTGGTCACTATAAATTGTCTCTAGTGAATAGGTAAGTGGTCTGAGAGGAGTTGATGGGAACATGGCTGATGTTTGTGTAACATTTTTAGTGCTAATGGGAGCTTAGTGTGGTCTACATGTGTAACATTGGTTGTGTAGGAAAAGAAAGAGCAAGATGAAAGATTCAAGTTTATTTATCACATCAAAATATAGTGAAATATATCACCACCTCCTTAGTTACTTCAGAGCCAATAATGTAGTTAAAATTTAATCAGTGCAAGTAACTTTTATTGCATGTGGAAATGAACTGGGTATCAGCCGATTGTAAGTATCACCTCTCTTCCGCAGTACTGCCAAGCGATCCAGGTGCCCGTGAGGAGACTGTCTTGCAGGAAGCACATGGCACACAATACAGTGCAGAGACTCACCCTTCCATCTCAGGGCCACTCCTGGAAACCACACAGGAACAAACACAAGCACTCCTTGGCTGCAGTGACTCAGGCCCAAGCGTGGTATTGATCAATATGCAGCTTACAGCGCCCACACTGGCGAGACCGCTTGGGCCAGAGCAGGAAAAGGACTTGGACTGTCCAGCAGTGAAATGAGACATCCTGTCTGTTACTTTCATCTTGTCAGAACACTGCCCATTTTAAACAAAAAACTAGATGATATTCCAAAGAAGAGATGCTGTTTAAATTTGTAGTTGTGATGAGGAGGATTTTCATTCTGACCCAGGAAAGTTGGTCTTTAAACTACATGACTGCTGCTGCAGCAGACATACTTCTAGGGCTTGTGTGGTACTGCCACACACTACAGCATGAGTCCAAAATAACAGATGATTTAATTTAAAATCTGCCTCCATTTGAGTTTTCTAAACTCAATAACAACTTGAACTTACCTTTTACTGTAGTAACACAAAAAATGCTGGAGGAACACATCAACTCAGGCAGTAATATGTAAAGGAATAAACAGGCAACGTTTTGAGCTAAGACTCTTCATCAGGACCTCTTAACACAGGTCTCAGGAAAAGGATTGAAGTTGTATTTTGCTTGTAGTTCAGAGTGAGGCAGCTTTAATGAGCACAACCCTTCCACAGCAAGAGAAAGATTTATTTTCCAGTTGGTGGTGGTGTTCAAGGAATAAATTGGGACCACGCGCTTATTGTGTCTTTTATCCCTGCTCCCAAAGGTAATGCTTGGAGGAATATGAAGGACAGGTCACTTGTGGTCTTGGCTTAACTTCAGCCCACTATGGAGAAGGTTTTCAATTCAAAGGGACAGTTATGTGTACATGATTTCCTCTGCTAGAGGACATGGAACATTAAGTCAAGGGCTGAAGCAGGCACTCTCTAATAATGCAGACCAGAACTGGACCTGGGGTCTCTGGTAAAAAGGTGGAATTTGTCCGGCTCTCCATCCACCTTCTACTGGGAAGGGACTAGTATAATACTGAAGCAAGAGATGCTGCTTGCTGGAAATTCAGAGTAATGCACAAAATGCTGAAAGAACTCAGCAAGTCCAGCAGCATCTAGGGAGTGGCTGAAATCAGAACTGAAAAGGAAGGAGAAAGAACCCAGAATAAGGTGGGGTGGTAAAAGGAAGGATTACAAGTTGGAAGATGATGGGTGAAGCCAGATAAGTAGATGGGAGATGAAGAAAGAAGCTGGGAAGTGATAGGTGGAAAGGTAGAAAGGTAAAGGGTTGAAGGGGGAGGAATCTGCTATGAGAGGACAGTGAACAATGGGAGGAAGAGTAGGGGGCACCGGAGGGAGGTGATAGGCATTTGAGAAGGGATGAAGAATGGGGAATTGAAAAAGGGGGAGGGAGAATATAATTTCAACTTGGTGAGATTAGTACATGATAGCTTACTGTACTAGTTACAGAAGTGACTGATTGAGCCATAGTGAAAATACTAACAGACCATTAATGGTGCCTTTGCTGACATTGTGACTTAACATTAGGTGATACCCATGTATATTACTAAACAGCCAGTGATATGCCAAAACACGTCTTGAGGGATCTTATTCTTTTAGAGTTTTAGCAATGAACCCAACTTGCCATATGACACCTAGTGATGTTAGAGTGTAGGCCAACACCCAAAAGAGAGGAGTAAGCTGTTAGGAATCTCTTCCATCCATACAGGCAGATTGGATCTTGTTTTAACATCCGAGCCAAAAAGCCAGCTGTCAAATAACTCAAAAATAGAAGACCTGAAGACAGAGGCTTGCAACATCCATTAAGATTGTTGGCACAGTACTTCACTTGAAATGATGAATATAAATCATGAAACCTGTTTCTGACTCTCGAGTGGTCACCAATCCACGTGGTGGGAGTTAGCCCTCCGAATCCTCCCACATGTACTGCATTTGTTTAGCAATCATGCCTCTGGCAATGATGACCCCGATCTTCACCCTGCATTGCAATTGCTCATCCAGGTTACTCCACCAATGGCTCTTAGACCCTTGACCTCCACTAAGAGCAATAGGATACAGGTTCCTGTGATTCCTTGTTACCGGGTCTAACTGCTGGAACTCACAGCTGAAAGGAATTTCCCCAGAAGGACTCCCATTTCAGGATAAACACGTGTGGATAAGTAGTACTGGCTGTGCTCACATACAGTTTATGAATAAGGACCATGAAACTAAGGGTTGCACTGTCCCTTTACAATGATTTACTGGGTTTAGATGTTAGAGGGACAAGTTAGGCAGCCTGACCCTTTTCTCCTTGGAGTAGAGGAGACTGAGGGGTTCTGTCAAGCATGGTAAAGTTGAGGCTTCAAGACACTTGGAGTATTGTGAGCAATTTTGGGCCCCATGTCCAAGAAGAAGATGTGCCAGCATTGGAGGGGGTCCAGAGGAGGTTTAACAGAATGATTGCAGGAATAGAAGAATTAATGTAAGGAGCAGTAATGGCTCCTGGCTTGTACTTGCTGGAGTTTAGGAGAATGGGGGGGGGGGGGAAGAGAGAGAAAGAAATCTCATTAATACCTATCAAATATTTAAAGTCGTAGAATCAGGGCTTCCCAACCTGGGGTCCACAGATCCCCTGCTTTATTGTATTGATCTACAGCATAAAGAAGGTAGGAAGCCTGTTTCCTATAGTTGGGAGGGAGGGAGGAAGGAAGGAATGTAGAACCTGATGGCACAGGACAGTCCTTTAGAAGAGAGATGAGGAATTTTTTTAAAAGCGAAAGGGTGGTGGTGAATAAGTGGTACTAAATGCCAGCCTGGTCATGTCACACTCTTACCAGCAGGGGTCACCATTCAAGCTCTCAGAACCAAACAGTCTGGGATGAACCAGATACCAAACCTGACCATTTCTGCCAGTTTCAAGACACACTGTGCAAAGTTTTCACAATTATGATTCAGACTTTAGGATCACATTAAAAAAATACACTTACAAATCACTGTAACCATTTTATAAATGTACATATTATAAAGAGCTTGTACAGATATAGAATTACTTTGATTGGGAGAAAAGAAAATAAACTTGTATTCTGAAAACAATTCTGCTCCAAGAAGCTAAATATACACAAATGTCATCCAATATTTACACACATCACAATCAGACTCAAACACCCAATAGCAGAATTCTGTATTGTGTAAACAGCACAAGTCACTGGGAGATGCTTCACCAATCCTTAACAGAATTAAATGCATTTTTATAACGGCTGCCAGACTGTTTGTATTGGTGGTTTTGAGAGGTGGGGGGTGTAGGATGATATTTCAGTGTTCCAGGGTTCACTATTGAACCTTTAGACTGCCCAAGCGTCTTCTTGTATCTCTTAAGTGAACGAGTTGTAGGATCTCATTTTTAATCAGCTAATTAAAAAGGATTTGTTTCTGTTTTATCACACTTAATCGAAGACGGATGTGCTTAGTTGAGTCGTAACTCCGTGCCTGACCATTTAAATGGGTGTTATACAATGTTTGGCAGCGAAGACACACTCTCAAACTATGAATACGTCTGCAAGATAACTTCTGGTTAAGTGCATTAATACAGCAGCTGGTCCACTGGCTGTGGGACAACTACTAGAATATTTAATATCATTGCTGTCTGTTTAATCCACAGATGAGCAGATATGAGCAAAAGGTTGGGAATAGAGGTGATTAAAATAAACCTGGTGTAATTTCTCAGAAAACATTAGCACTTTTCTTACAGACATGGTGGTAATAGTGTGCAACCCAGGGTGCCAAATACAAGCAAATGGGTCTAGGCCAGGTGGGCACCTTGGTTTGCATGAACGCGTTGGGCTGAAGGGCCCATTTCTGTGCTGTAAACTCTTGAGTGGTCACCAATACATGTGGTGGGATTAAGTATAATGTAGTCAGTGCAAATGTACGAAGTTGGGCATTTATGATAAAAGGAGGAAAGATTATTAACTGGCATAGCCCAAAAAGTTGATGGGCTGAATGGTCAAATTCTACTCCAATGTCTTACGGTCTAAAGCTCATTTTGGGGTACTGTAGTTTCTAATTTAAATCATTTTAGATACCTACATCTGATGACAGGATTAATGTTTCATCTTCGCACCTAATTGCTGACCTGCTGAACTCTTCTGGCATCTTGTTCGTGTTTCTAGTTTCCATTTCCTTGAGTATTTATTTGTTAAGACAGACATAAGAGACGGCAGCTGTGGGAATCTGGAGCAACAAACAATCTGCTGGAGAAACTCAGCAGATCAAGCAGTATCTGCAGGGAGAAAGGAATTGTGGATATTTCGAGTTAAAACCCTGCAGTAGGAGCCAGTGCAGAGAGGGGTGATAGTCTGTATAAAGAGAAGGGTGTGCAGTGAGATCAGTGGTCTGATGAGGGTGACGAGCAGGAACACAGAGGCTGGGACCTGGTAAGGAATGTGATTAGGAGAGAGATGAAGTCCATGGTGTAGCACCAAAGACATAGCAATTCAAGCAAGATTGGAGCTCTCAGAAAATGGTAAGAAAGCACAACTTGTGAAAGCCTTAAATTATCATTTAATGTTTCTAGTTTTAGATCCTCTGGATTAAAATAAAAGGACCGAATGAATTGAAGGAAGAGGGAATAATTAAGACCTGAAAATCCTTTCAGGTTGTTTGGATCATTAGCATCACCAAACGTCTTCAACAGATCCTTCCCCCACCTTCCATCCAAATCAGCCCTAGTAGACCTCAAATGCAACCCAGGTGTCACTCATGGTAGTTTTATCCCTGGGTTATAGGGAAACATTGGTAGGTTAGGATTTTATACCTGGAGCATTAGAAAATGAGGGAAGAATTGAAAGAGGTATACAAAATTGAGTGGTATAGATTTAGGTTAACGCAAGCAGGTTTCTTCCCCACTGAGGTTTGGTGAAACTAGAACGAGTAGTCATAGATTAAAGTTGAAAGGTGAAATATTTAGGGGAACAACTTCACTCAAGGTGGTGCGAGTGTAGAACAAGCTGCCAGTGGAAATGATGGATGTGGGTTTGATTGCAATATTTAAGAGTTTGGGTAAGTACATCTTTGGGAGGGGTATGGAGAGCCATGGTCAACATGCGGGTTGATGGGACTAGGCAGAGCAACAATTTGGCATGGACTAGTTGGGCCAAATTGCCTGTTTCTGTGCTGTAGTGCCCCGTAACTATTCATGAACTCAATCAGCTCCATAATCCATTTCTTTACTCCTACACTAGCTTTGCACATCTGAACCTTAAAGGGTTTAGAAAGGATTCTGCAACCTTATCCCAAAAGTCAACAGTTCCATTAATGGCTGCAGGCTTGTACAAAGATTGCAAAGGAAACTTTTGTTAAAGGTTGAGTGTGTGGTTTGCTCTCAGACTACGAGCACCTGGTGGGAAGAAGGCCAAGACATAAGAGCAGAATTAAGCCATTTAGCCCATCAACTCTGTTCCCAACACTTGGATGATCATGTCCAGGAGAGGTCTTTGCATGCTCCAGTTTCCACACCCAAGTTAGAGTCAGCCTGTAGTAGTTTGGTATTTAAAAATCTGAATTTACATCAGTATATATATATTTTTTTAAATGGAAGCACAGTTCTATTTGAAATGTTGATTGGTGTGATTAATGCATATAACACAAATTTTTTGGTGCTTAGCTAGGCCCTTGCATGCCTGCAGCATAAACATATGATTAACCACTGCACAATGAAAGCCAATGTAAAACATGTATAGTACACTTTGTCTATATGCTACTACAGAGCAGCCTTTAAAAAGATCTCCACTGCAAGTACCCTGATCAAAAGGACCACAGTGAAATGAATGGCAATTCTGCCAGAATTATTGCCCTTCGTTGAAGGAGTTGAGCTAAAATCAAAGAGGAGAGGAGGTGGGGATATTGGAACCAAGTGGGAGGGATGCAAGGAAGGGCATGGGTGAGACTGGGGTGGGGTGGGGGTGGAGAGAACAAGGCAGCAAGACGACGAAGAGGAGGAAATGGGATAGGAGAGCAAGAGAGATCATCTTCATTTCAATCTAAAGTATTCACCAGCTGGCCAGAGTAAAAGGTAAATTAAATATGGTTCCTATGTTTGGCTTCCACTGCAGCTGACTGATGAAGAAAGCGACCAAAGACCACCATACATGTTCCAATGCACTCCACCTCCATCTTCCTCCTCGCATCAACCATGTTCAGAGCCCTTCAGTTCTTGTACAAGATAAAATATTCATTTGTCGTTGCATATGGATTTATTTTTAATCTAGTAATTAAATAGCGGCTACCTCATTGACTATAACCTGTACCACAAAGTCCTTCTGGATTTTGGTTTCCTGCAGTCGCATCTTGTCGGTGAGCAGCCTTCCAGAGAAGAACCACCGCTGCTGAGAGGGCTCGATGCCCTCCTCTGTGTGCAGCTGCCTCTTCAGCTGCCCGATCGTGTCTGCCATGCTGGCGTTCAGTTTGACGTCCTTCCCAGTGGACAGGCGGACCTTGAGCTGGAACTCGCGCTTGGTGTGAACCGGGGGGTCGGGTACCTCAGTCGCCTCTTCGTCGCACTTCTCTGTGATAAGGTTTAGGGGTGGGGCCAAGCAGTAAACGGGAAGCTGATACTTGTTGCCAAGCTCGTCGTAGCATTCCGTCAAGGAACCTGAAGTGGGATACAGAAAAAGTATTTTCAGTAAGGCAGGTTCAAATTCAACTCCAGCTTTCCACCAAAGGTGGCATGGTAGTGTAATGCTTTACAGTGGCAGGGACCAGGGCTCAGGGCTCAATTCCCACCGCTACTTGTAAGGAGTTTGAACATTCTCATGGTGACCATGTGGGTCTCCTCCCACATTGCTATGATATACAGGTCAGTGTTAGATAAGTTGTGGATGTGTTATGTTGGTGCCAGAATCGTGGTGACACTTGCAGGCTGTCCCCGGAACATCCTCAGACTGCACTAGTCATTGATGCAAATGACGCATTTCACCATGTGCGTCACTGTACGTAGAACGTAGAACATTACAGCACAGTAAAGGCCCTTCAGCCTACAATGTTGTGCAACCTTTTAACCTACTAAGATCAATCTAACCCTTCCCTCCTATAGTCATTCATTTTTCTATCATCCATGTGCCAAATATGTGATCAATAAAGCTAATCTTTCTTTCAGTATACACCAGTCTAGAAGCAAAATTCCTACTCTGCCTCATAACTCACTCACTGGCATATTTATTAGCAGGAGCGCTACGGTCACCAAGCATTTATAATTCACGAGCTCTGACAGTTAGTGAATGTAATGTGTAATAAGATATTTTTTTCAACATGCTAATGGTTTTGAATATCAGTGATCCTGCTGAAGGTCTTTTCCCAGTCTCACTTTAGACCAGTCCTAGTGCCCCCATCCCCCACTTTCTCATTACTCCCTGTCTGCAGTGACACGCTCTGTCCTACATGTTCAGTATATTAACAGGAAGATTCTCCGCTCAAATGCTCTCTTCTGGTTAGTTTTGACAATGAAATAGATTATTTTATTCACTGCCCAACAAACACAGGGACTGACATGGATATGGGCTGAGCTGACTTGGTCGGTGATCCATCAGCATTCAATTAGTTTTCTTCTATGCTAAAAGCTTGTTTAAATCCAAATATGTCTCCCTGTATTTAACTGGCTAGTAAAGCTTCAATGTGACACTGGGTGGAATGTTTACTTACTAAATCAGTTGGGCAAGTTCAAACAAGATTTAAATATCATTTTAAAAAAATAATAAAAATTACTGTTTTGAATAGTTGAGGCAGGTAACACTGATGGTGGCATGGTAGTGTAGCAGCAAGTCTAACACTTTCCTGTGCCCAGTGACCTTGGTTCAATTCCCACTGCTGTCTGTAAGGAGTTTGTACCCTCTCCCCATGATCATGTGGTTTCCTCTGGTGCTCCAGCTTCCTCCCACATTCAAAGACATATGGGTTAGTAAAGATTCACAAGTTGTGGGCATGCTATGTTAGTGCCAGAAGTATGCTGCCTCTTGTGGGCTGCTCCCAGCACATGCTAGGACTGACGACAATTTCATTGTATGTTGTAATGTTTGATGCACATGCAACAAATAAAGCTGATCTCTTTATAGCAATGGGGTAGAAGCTGTCCCTGAGCCTGGTGGCATATGCTTTGAGGCTTCTACCTGATAGGAGGGGGAGAAGAGAATGTCTGGGATTAGTGGGACTCACCTCTTTAATCTCTCTCTAAACTGGAGATGCTATCTATATATTGATTTGATCAGCAAGACTAAACCCACCTCCCTTCTATCTCCATATCAGCTCGCCTTTCCATGATTGTGTTGGCTCTGGCCTTGACTTATCTTGTAATCAGCCTATCATCTTTTATTCAAAAACTCACTGTGTAATGATTTTGCATGAATAGTATTCAAGACAAGTTTGCTGAACTTTGGTACACCTGACGATAAACCAGTTCAACCTTGCACCAAAATTTGACTGCCTATTCCCTTCCATAGATGCTGCCTGACCAGCCAAGTTCCTCCAGCATTTTGTGGTGCACCAAGATTTGTTCATAGAAACCATACCATTGAAACCATAGAAACTACGGCACAGAAACAGGCCTTTTGGCCCTTCTTGGCTGTGCCGAACCATTTTCTGCCTAGTCCCACTGAACACGGACTATATCCCTCCATACACCTCCCATCCATGTATCTGTCCAATTTATTCTTAAATGTTAAAAAAGAACCCGCATTTACCACCTCAGCTCATTCCATACTCCCACCACTCTCTGTGTGAAGAAGCCCCCCCAATGTTCCCTTTAAACTTTTCCCCCCTCACCCTTAACCCATGTCCTCTGGTTTTTTTCTCCCCTTGCCTCAGTGGAAAAAGCCTGCTTGCATTCACTCTATCTATACCCATCATAATTTTATATACCTCTATCAAATCTCCCCTCATTCTTCTACGCTCCAGGGAATAAAGTCCTAACCAATTCAACCTTTCTCTGTAACTGAGTTTCTCAAGTCCTGGCAACATCCTTGTAAACCTTCTCTGCACTCTTTCAACCTTATTTATATCCTTCCTGTAATTTGGTGACCAAAACTGAACACAATACTCCAGATTTGGCCTCACCAATGCCTTATACAACCTCATCATAACCTATTTGTAAACCAACATCAATAGTGCAGCAACACACACAAAATGCTGGTGGAATGCAGATGGAGGCTAGGCAGCAACTATAGGAAGAATTACAGTCGATGTTTAGGTCGAGATCCTTCGTCAGGACTAACGGAAAAAAGAGATAGTAAGAGATTTGAAAGGGTGAGGGGGAGATCTGAAATGATAGAAGACAGGAGGGGGAGGGATGAAGCCAAGAGCTGGGAAGTTGATTGGCAAAAGGGATACAAGGCTGGAGAAGGGGGGAGTATCATGGGACAGAAGGCCTTGGAAGAAAGAAAGGGGGAGGAGAGCACCAGAGGAAGATGGAAAACAGGCAAGGAGTTATTGTAAGAGGGAAAGAGAGAGAGAAAAAAAAATAATAAATTAGGCATGGGTTAAGGGGAGGAGGGGCATTAACAGAAGTTAGAGAAATCAATGTTCATCCCATCAGGTTGGAGGCTACTCAGACGGAATACAAGGTGTTGTTCCTCCAACCTGACTGTGGCTTCATCTCGACAATAGAGGCAGCCGTGGATTGACATATCGGAATGGGAATGGCACAGCATGGTAGCGTAGCAGTTCGCACAATGCTTGACAGCGCCAGCATATAGGGTTTAATTCCCACCGATGCAAGTAAATTGTGTATTCTCCATGACCAGGTAGGTTTCTCTAGGTGCTTCAGTTTCTTTCCACATTCCAAGACATACAGTTAGTGTAAGAAGTTGTGGGAAAACTATGTTGATGCCAGAAGCATGGCAATATTGATAGGCTGCCTCCCAGCACAATCCTTGATTTGATGTAAACAACATATTTACTGCATGTTTTGATTCATACATGTCAAAAAGCTCATCTTTATCCTTAGATTTCCAGCATTTGCAGAACCTTTTCTTCCTGGTCATTGGTGTTAGCCGTGGCTGCACATACCAACAAATTGTGGTGATCCAGTTCTGGATTTTGCCCTCTAAAGTGGTCATTCTCACCTACGTATACCCATCTAATGCTTTGGCAAACAAGGACTGCAAGGGACTGGAGTAAAATGGTCTCAAAAGGCTCAGAGCCTGTTCCACCAACAGCTTGGCACCTCCGAAACGATATTGCATATTTGCTCTGAAGTGTCATCCTTGGACTGCTTCCAAAGTTATGAGGCTCAAAATACAACCCATGTTTGGTGGATCAACATGTCCAAGCTAACTGTTCTACCTGGAACTTTTCCAATGCAGGAAAGCTTAGGGCATAGGATTTCTAAAAACAATGCTGTTTTGTTAATGGATGATTAAGGATGACTAAAATGTTGAGAGGAGACACAGATACTTTTGAAGATACAAGAACAAATTTGTTTTAACTGAAGAACGCTGAAACATACCCTTCAACCCATCTAGTCCATGCCAAGCTTTTATTCTGCCTTGACCGATCAATGCACACCTGGACCATAGCCCCTCACACTGCTCCCATCTATGTACTTATCCAAATGTCTCTTAAGTGTTGCATTCTAACCTGAATCCACCACTTGTGCGAGCATCTCATTCTACATTCGCAACACCCTCTGACTAAATAAGTTTCTTCCCAGGTTCCCCTTAAAAATTTCACCTTTCAACCCAAATCTCTGACCTCCAGTTCAAGTCTCACCTAACCTCAGCGGAAAAAGCCTGTTTGCATTTACTCTATCTATACACATCAATTCTGCATATATTTCACAAGACACATTCTGAAAACTTGTGGAAGAGTTGAGTTTTGTGACTAATGTAACATCATTGGTGACATTCTCCTGTCCTGTTTGACACACTATATTAACATCACAGTAGCTCTGGTTTCCTGAAATTGGGGACAGTATTGTATGCCTAGAAATATCACCCTAATGAGTACAGTTCTGCCTTGGCCCATGTGGAGATACTGCTCACACAGCCTAGTAGCTAGCCTTGCCAATATTTACCAGCAAAAATAGTTCAGTGGAAACAAAGTGAATCAGGAGATGTGAATTGGGTCAATTATCATCAGCTATGGAAGCCCCTTTACCTAGAGTTTCTTGTTCCTTGCCCTAATCTAACAAGTAAAAGCATTGAGCCATAGAATTAATCCTAAAGTATATAGCACATACCCAAACCATAAATGGTCAGATAATTTTTTTGTATACAAGGAGAAACATGGATACTGGGGAAGGCAGGTAGGTGAAACTGCATTGGTTGTTAACGCAGACAACACATTTCACTATGTTTCAACATACATATGATAAATAAAAGAATGTGGATCTTATCTATGAACAGATTAGCCGTGATTTTATCGAATAGCAGTGTAAGCTTGAAGGGCTAGATGACCTATTGCCGTTTCTTTAGCATACTCATTTGAATTTTCCCATCTGTGATGAGACATTCACTAACTCTTTCCCCAAGAGCCTACTTCACTCATTTTACTTAGTAAGCAATTACCAGAAAAACACGAACAGTTTAAAAAATTCCACGCCCCATGGGATTCCAAGGGTAGTATTAAAAGGAAATGTCTCCAGACTTTATCCTGCTAATGCATCCTGTCACCTATTACTGTACACTGACAATTAATCACAATATATCGACGCCAAGTCTTAAATCCCTTTTAAACAAGGACTCCTCCAATAATAGTATTAGGGTTGTGTGTGGAGGTGGGGGAGGGGAGAAATTGGCTTCTGGGGCAAAATATTTTTTCCAATGATATGAGAATTTGTAGATTTGAAATTATAACGGATGTAAATATTATTGATGCAATTATGAAGGCAGTATGCCAGCAGCTACATTTCTTCAGGAGTTTGAAGAGATCTGGGATGTCACAAGAGACTAGCAAATTACCACACTGTAAAAGGATTAGTACTTCCCGGCGTATATGACAAACAGACTCTTCTCGGGCTTGCAGCTGGGTGCAGGTATTGATTTTAACCAGTTTGTCATCGAAATATTGGTTAAAATCAATATCTGTACCCGGGCTGGAAGCCTGGGAAGAGTCTATTCATTACCCCAGAGGATTCTGACAGGTTGATCACCATTTGGTAAGGAGGGACTAGTGCACAGGGCTGGAAACTCACCCAGCTCCGTGATGGGCACACCCCACCTCATCCCACCATCGAGGAAATCTTCAATAACTGATATCTAATCTAATGACACAGGGCAAGTAACAGAAGTTTGTGCAGGGGAACACTTTGCATTTAGTGATCACAATGCTATTAGTTTCACCGTAGTTAAGGAAAAGGATAGGTCTGGTCCTCAGGTTGAGATTCTAAATTGGAGCAAGGCCAATTTTGATGATATCAGAAAGGATCTGGCAAGTGTAGATTGGGACAGACTGTTTTCTGGCAAAGGTGCACTTTGGTAAGTGGGAGGCCTTTAAAAGTGAATTTTTGAGAGTATGAAGCTTATATGTTCCCCGTCACAATAAAACACAAGGATAAATGGGTTTAGGGAACCTTGGTTCGAGAGATATTGAGGCCCTAGTTGATTTAAAAAAAGGAGTATAGCAGATATAGACATGTGGGAACAAATGAAGTACCTGAGTACAAGAAATGCAAGAGAACACCAAAGAAATCAGGAGGGCTACAAGAAGGCATGAGGTTGATCCAGCAGACAAAGGTGAAGGAGAATCCCAAGGACTTCAACAGACATATTAAGAGCAAAAGGATAGCAAGGGACAAAATTGGTCCTCGGGAAGATCAGAGTAGTAATCTGTGTGGAGCCAACAGAGATGGGGGAGATCTTAAATGGATTTTTTGCATCTGTATTTACTAAGGAGACAAACAGAAGTGAAGAAAAGCAGCAGCAAGGTTGTGGATCCTATATATATTAAAAAGGAGGTGTTTGCGCTCGAGGCAAATTAGGACCGACAAATCCCCATGTTCTGACAAAGTATTCCCTCGGACCCTCTGGGAGGCAAGTGCAGAAATTGCTGGGGCCCTAGCAGAGATATTTAAATCATCCTCAGTGACAAGTGAGGTACCAGAGGATTTGAGGATAGCTAATATTGTTTCTCTGTTTAAGAAAGACTCTAAGAATAAACCAGGAAATTATAGGCCAGTAAGCTTGACATCAGGGGAAGTTTTGTAAGGCATTCCAAGGGACCAGATATGAGTATTTGGATAGATGGAGTCTGATTAGGAATAGTTAGCATGGCTTTGTGCGTGAAAGGTCATGTCGAACCAACTTTAAGACTTAACAGGAAAGTTGAAGGTAAGGCAGTGGATATTGTCTATGTGGACATGAGCAAGACCTGTGACAAGGCCCCATATGGGAGATTGGTCAAGAAGGTTCAGTTACTTGGCATTGAAGATGAGGAAGTAAATTGGATTAGATATTGGTTTTCCAGGATAAGCTACAGAGTGGTAGTAGATGGCTGTTTATCTGACTGGAGGCCTGTGACTAGTGGAGTGCTGCAGGGATCGGTGCTGGGTCCAGTGTTGTTTGTCATCTGTATCAATGATCTGGATGATGATTTGGTTAACTGGATCAGCAAATTTATGGATGACACCAAGAATGGGTGTGTAGTGGACAGAACTAAGCAGATCTTACACAGTAATCAGTAGGGCACTGAGGAGTGCTGTAGAACAAAGGGATCTGGGAATACACGTTCATAATTCATTGAAAGTGGCATCACAAATAGATAGGGTCGTAAAGAAAGCTTTTGGCACATTGGCCTTCATAGATCTAAGTACAGGAAATGGGATGTCATGTTGAAGTTGTACAAGACATTGGTGAGGCCTAGTTTGGAGTACAGTGTGCAGTTTTGATCACCTACCTATAGGAAAGATGTAAATAAGGTTGAAAGACTACAGAGAAAATTTACAAGGATGCCACGGGGACTGGAGGACCCGAGTTTAAGGAAAGATTGAATAGATTAGAACTTTATTCCCTAGAACGTAGAAGATTGAGGGGCGGCTTGATAGAGATATACAAAATTATGAGGAGGTACAGATAGGGTAAATGCAAGCAGGCTTTTCCACTGTGACTACAACTAGAGGTCATGGGTTGAAGAGAAAAGGTTGAAGGGGAACACGTGGGGAAACTTCTTCACTCAGGAGGGTGGTGAGTGCAGAATGAGCTGCCCGCACAAGTGGTGGATGATTTGATTTCAACGTTTAAGAGAAGTTTGGATAGGGCTGGCTGGTGGTGTAATGACATTGGCGCCGGACCCAGGAGCAGAGGTTCCCGGGTTTGAAACCAGTCGGGTCTGCCCCCGAGCACGCTTTCCATCCGTGCTGGGTTGAGCGTCGAGACCGCAACTCAACCTCGTGAAACAATGGGAAAATACTGCGAAAATGTCTGTGAGAGCAGTGGCTCACCACACAGTCCCTCTCTCTCGCTCCGCGCCTTGGAAAAAGCCATGAAAAATCCATCATCACAGACGCATGCACAGACACCCAGACACACACGCACAGACGCGCATGCACGCAGGCACATGCCAAAAAAAAGAGAAGTTTGTATAGATACATGGATGGGAGGGGTATGGAGGTCTATAATTTGCACGCGGGTCAGTGGGACTAGGCAGTTTATATGGTTCAACCTGGACTTGATGTTTCTGTGCTGTAGTTTTCTAATGATTCTAACTAATGTGTCAAGAAGGTAGCATCTATCATTAAGGATGCTCATCACCCAAGACTTGTGCTCTTCTTGTTGCTATCATCAGGGAGGAGGTATAGCAGCCTGAAGAATATTTTGGGAACAGTGACTTCCCCTCCTCCATCAGATTTCTAAATAGTTCATGAACACAACTTTACTTTTTGCACTAAATCACAGTATTGTGCAAAAGTCTTAGGCACCCTGGAGTTTTAATACAAATTTTGTTTTATTCTTTTTTTGTCTTCTGCATTCGCCCATCAGTAGAAAAGAGCAAAATTTATATTTCCAAACATTTATTATCCAAAATTTAAATGTTAGAGATATACTTGTATTTAATTAAGGTAACATATTAAGTAATAGACCACTTTTCAAATGTACACTTGCTGACTTTGTAGGTACTGTACATAGCCCAGTGCATGATCAAACAAAGAAACAGGATCCTAATTAGTTGAGTGAACTAAACTGATTAACTGAAACAGAAATGGGTGTAGAAGGAATCAAACTGGGCAGAAGGCAAACAAACAGAAGTCTGAGGGTGTGGCAAATGTGACAGTTTAACCTTCAAATCATCAATTCTAGCACTATGGCAAGAGTGAGCATAGCAACAAGACACAAGCTGGTCATCCTGCATCAGCAAGGTCTTTCCCAAGTGGAAATTTTGTGGCAGGCGGGAGTTTCAAGATGTACTGTCCAAGCTCTTCTGAAGAAATGGGTACGGTTGAGTACCAGAAACAGTGGTCAGCTACAGAAACTGAGCACAGCAGATGAAAGATACATCAAAATGATGTCCCTTCTAAATCAGAAGTCCAGCATTGCTATCAGCTTTGAACTCTCAGAAACCACTGGAATCCAAGTACACTTCTATACACTGCAGAGAAGTTTTGTCAGAAGTTGTCTTCATGGAAGAGTTGCTGCCAAAAAGTCATTCCTCTGAAGTGGAATCAAAGCCAGAGACTCACAAAAACACAAGCACTGGGGTGCTGATCAATGGCAGCAAGTGCTCTGGACTGACAAGACAAAATTTGAAATTTTTGGCTCGAACAGGAGGCAGTTTGTTTGTAGAAGAGCTGGAGAACGCTACATGGCTGAGCATCTTCAGCTAACAGTGAAGTATGGTGGAGGTTCCCTGCAAGTTTGGGGCTGCATTTCTGCAAATGGAGTTGGTGATCTGGTCAGAATTGATGGAACCCTCAATGTTAAATACTGTACAAGCAGAATCTCAACCTTCACGCAATACCATCAGGGAGGTGTCTGATCAGTTCTAACTTCATTCTGCAGCAGGACAATGATGCCAGACACACGGCCAAGGTCATGAACAGATATCTTCAGTGAAAAGACCAAGGAGTTCAAGGTAGTATGGCCTCCACAGAGTCCTGATCTCAAGATCAAAGCTGTCTGGGATTACCTGGAGAGATAGAAGCATGCAAGACAGCCAAAATCTGCAGAACTGTGGCAAGCTCTTCAAGACACTTGGAATAAGCTACCAGCCAACTTTTCTTATAAAACTGCATGACCGTGTACCCAAGAGAATTAATGCTTTTTAAAGGCAAAGGGTGGTCACACCAAATATTGATTTGATTTAGTTTAATTACAGTTTACTGCTCTTCATAGTAATCTTTTTGATATTTAGAAACTTTTCATTTTATTATTTTTGAAAATGTCCCCAAGACTATTGTACAGTACTGTATTTAACTTACTTTATTATACTGTACTGCTGATGCAAAACAATTTTCACAACGTATGTTGGTGATAATAAACCCGATTCTGATTCTCCTTAAGAGTATAGCCAGCAAAGTAGACAAACCTACACCTATTTTATCTTTTATGAACAGCAAAGGAAACTAGACCAAGTGCATGAGATACTAGATTAGATGTTGTACCTTTACTAGAATGTTAAATATTAATATATGACTCAAGACTCTCAGGCTATAGGAGCTCAGATAAAACAGTAATCTCCTCCTTCACTGTGGACAATATCACTGAGGTGGTGCAGACAACCTCCAGTTTGAACTCCTTTGTTCACAACAAAATGTACAACAGTTTGGGAACAGTCATTGAGGGTTGAATTGCTTCACCTACCGAGTATTGGAATTAGGAGAAAACAATACAGATGGCATACCAGCAGCACTAGGTGGTAATTACAGTATGACAATATTATTTAGGAAGGTTCCATTATAAATGCAAGTACATGGGTGCATAATGAACAAGGAAATGCATTAGACTATCATGTTACATAACAGACGCAAGGATTAGGAGCACAGCTGCACCACTCATTCCCTCCACCCTTTAAAATTAGAGCTAATCTGAGTGCAGCATCATCTCCACATTCCTGTGCCTACTGACCTCGGCTTACAAATATTCAAAGTCGGTTTCTACCACCCTTGGAGAAAGTTCAAATGACACTAAACCGTCAGACCTTTATGTTATAAGAACATAAAACAGTGCAGGCCCTTCTGCCAACCATTTAACCTGCTCCAAGATCAATCTAACCCTTCTCTCTCACACAGCTCTATTTTTCTTTCATCTGTGTACCTATCCAAGAGTCTCTTAAATGTCCCTAATGTATCTGTTCTACCACCAGCTCTGGCAGGGCGTTCCTTGCACCTGCCATTCAAATTCTACCTATGACATCCCCCCCCTATACTTTACTCCTATTACTCCCATCTGCATAAAGTTATTCAAGATTTAAATTCATTGCATGTGCAATGAACAATGAAATATGGTATTTGTGTTAAGAACCAACACATGAAGATGTGCTAGGCAGCCTGCAAATGTTGCCATCCATTCTGGCACTAACAACACACAATGCTCAGCAGAACAACACGAACACAAAACAAGCACCATTCCTCCTTTCCAAACACAGTCCTTCAAACCTAGGAGAGGCCATCTTCAGCCTCCAGCAGATTCGCAGACATTGGGCCTTTGACTTCCCCAATGTACTTGAAGATTCCCAGACTTGGGCTCAGGCCAAACGGCTTTGACTTCCAGACTAATGATTTGACCCTCAGGTCTCGATCCATGGCATCAACATCAAGACCCACCATCCACCCAACACAAGGCCTCGAACTCCTGACTCGCCAGTGATGGGACCCCTCATATTAGCCATTTCTGCCCTGGGGAAAACGTGCTGGCTGAGCACTGTCTATGCCTCTCATCTTGTACACCTTTATCAAGCTCGCTCAACCTTTCCTCGATGCATGCTCTCTAACCCAGGCAACATCCTGGTAAATCTCATTTGCACCCTGTCTAAAACATTCACATCCTTCCTATGATGATGCAACCAGAACTGACAGACATCTATTTATGGCTCAGCCAAGAGTCAGTTTTTAAAACCAGCCACTTCCTCACTAGTGATTGTGCAACACTCAACACGATGGAGGAACTCAGCAGGTCGGGCAGCATCCGTGGAAACGATCAGTCAACGTTTCGGGCCAGAACCCTTCGTCAGGACTGAAGAGGGAAGGGGCAGAGGCCCTATAAAGAAGGTGGGGGAGGGTGGGAAGGAGAAGGCTGGTAGGTTCCAGGTGAAAAACCAGAAAGGGGAAAGATAAAGGGTTGGGGGAGGGGAAAGCACAATGGGTAGAAGGAGGCGGAACCATGAGGGAGGTGATAGGCAGCTGGAGGAGGGGGCAGAGTGAAACTGGGATAGGGGAAAGGGGGGGAGGGAATTACTGGAAGTTGGAGAATTCGATGTTCATACCAAGGGGCTGGAGACTACCTAGACGGTATATGAGGTGTTGCTCCTCCAACCTGAGTTTAGCCTCATCATGGCAGTAGAGGAGGCCATGTACGGACATATCCGAATGGGAATGGGAAGCAGAGTTGAAGTTGGTGGCAACCGGGAGATCCTGATCTATTGTGGCGGACAGAGTGGAGGTGCTTGACGAAGCGGTCCCCCAATCTGCGTCGGGTTTCACCGATGTAGAGGAGGCCGCACTGGGAGCACCGGATGCAATAGATGACCCCAACAGACTCACAAGTGAAGTGTTGCCTCACCCGGAAGGACTGTTGGGGCTCTGAATGGTGGCAAGAGAGGAGGTGTAGGGACAGGTGTAGTACTTCGCTTACAGGGATAAGTGCCAGGTGGGAGATCCGTGGGGAGGGACGTGTGGACCAGGGAGTCGCAGAGGGACTGATCCCTGCAGAAGGCGGAGAGGGGTGGAGAGGGAAAGATGTGCTTAGTGGTGGGATCCTGTTGAAGGTGGCGGAAGTTGCAGAGGATAATGTGCTGGATCCAGAGGCTGGTGGGGTGGTAGGTGAGGACAAGGGGAACTCTGCCCCTGTTGTGGTGGGAGGATGGGGTGAGGGCCAAAGTGCGGGAAATGGAGAAGATGTGGGTGAGGACATCATTGATGACGGCAGAAGGGAAACTACGATCCTTAAAGAAAGAGGACATTTGAGATGTCCTGGAACGGAAAGCCTCATCCTGGGAGCAGATGCGGCGGAGACGGAGGAACTGGGAATAGAGAATGGCATTTTTGCATGTGGCAGGGTGGGAAAAGGTATAGTTGAGGTAGTTTGAGAGTCAGTGGACTTGTAGAAGACGTCAGTGGACAGTCTGTCTCCAGAGATGGAGACCGAGAGATCGAGAAAGGGGAGAGAAGTGTCCGAGATAGACCAAGTGAATCTGAGGGCTGGGTGGAAGTTTGAAGTAACGTCGATGAAATTGACAAGCTCAGCATGGGTGCAGGAAGCAGCACTAATGTAGTCATCAATGTAGCGAAGGAAAAGTTGGGGAGTGGTACCAGTGTACATTTGGAGCATCGACGGTTCCACATAACCAACAAAGAGGCAGGCATAGCTGGGGCCCATGTGAGTGCCCATAGCTACACCCTTGGTCTGAAGAAAGTGGGAAGAGCCAAAAGAGAAGTTATTAAGTGTGAGTACCAGTTCCGCCAACCGGAGGAGGGTAGTGGTGGTGGGGAACTGGTGAGGTCTATTGTCCAGAAAGTAGCAGAGGGCTTTGAGGCCTTCTTGATGGGGAATGGAGGTGTATAAGGATGGGACATCCATAGCGAAAATGAAGCGGTCAGGACCGGGGAACTGGAAGTTATTGAAGAGGTGGAGGGCATGGGATGTATCCCGGATGTAGGTGGGGAGGGACTGAACTATGGGTGACAAGATGGAGTCCAGGTAGGCAGATACAAGTTCGGTGGGGCAGGAGCAGGCAGAAACAATGGGTCTACTGGGACAGTCAGGCTTGTGGATCTTGGGGAGGAGGTAAAACTGAGCAGTATGGGGTGTGGGAATTATGAGTTTAGTGGCTGAGGATGGAAGGTCTCCGGAGTTGATAAGGGCGGTGATGATACGGGAAACAATGATTTGATGTTTTTTGGTGGGATCCTGATCCAGGAGTAAGTAAGAGGAGATGTCAGAGAGCTACCGTTTGGCCTCAGTGAGATAGAGGTCCGTCCGCCAGACTACTACGGCACCACCTTTGTCTGCGGGTTTGATTGAGAGATATCTTGCCAAAACTCACAGGGCCTTATCATATAATAAAAAATAAAATCACAAACGGTACACAAAATTGAAAATGCAAACTGGCTGAAATCTAAAGCTGCACCCCAGCTCAATAAATCCAGTAGTGCAAAAGTTCTCAACAGCTTCAGGCAACCAACAGATCAGCTGAAACAAGAAAATAGATATTTCTGGGAAATCAAGTCCAATTTTATTTTAAATCAAACTTAACTAATGGGAAACAAGATTACTGTACTGCAAATGCACAAAGTACAGAATTAAAGTTAAACACACAAGGATTGACAAACAACCAATGTGCAATGGACAAGCCTTGCTGTCACCCTTGCTAGTTTTTGTTCCCAATTTTTTTCCGCAAATTCTATTGTTTTTTTTCGCTTGTGAGAAAATGAATCTCAAGGCAGTATATGGTAACGTGTCTTGATAATAAATTTACTTTGAACTTTGACAGAAACTATAGTAATCTGCACAGTTCAAATGCATTTTAACTAGTTAGATCAGAATTAGTTTTATTATCACAGGCTCATGACATTGGCTCAGAATCGGAAGATCAGGATCAGATTTAATATCACCAGATGTGAAATTTGTTAATTTTATGGCATAGTACAATAAAAATACATGATAAATAAATATAAAGAAAAAACCTGCATTATATTAACTATTTAATAGACATATATACTTAAGTTAAAGTAACTGCAAAATTCAAAAAAGTAATGAGGTAGTATTCATGGGTTCAATATCAGTTTAGAAATCTGATGGCAGAGGGGGAAGAAATATGAAGTTTATTATTCTGTAGCAGCACCCGGTAGAGTGCAAAGACGAAGTTACCATAAATTATGAAACAAATAGTGCAAAAAAAATATTGTCCACAGACCATTTGGAAATCTGATGGCGGAGGGGAAACAGTTTCTGAATCATTGAGTGTGTCTCAAGGCTTTTAGAGAAACATATCCCAAATGGTGTAACGAAGCTGGCTGAGTTGAATTCCCTCAGCAAGCTTTTACATCCACATGCATCTTTCAGAACTTGTAGCACCAAATCAGTGGCTCACAGTGGCAAACGGAATATGTCATTGATAACAATTAGTTGGACTTGTTTTTGTCTTGAACAACTGGTCTACTTTGTCAACAGCAGCGTGGTGGAAGCCTTCAATGACAATGATTTCTGCACTAAATGCTCAGTTTGGACTTTTGGCATGACCACACTGTTCCAGACATTTTTACAGCCTTGGTCCAAAAATCCAAGAGCAGAATGCCAAGGTTGAGGCCAGAGTGATGCACTTAACATCAAGGTAGCATTTGACTGAGTACAGCATTAAGGCACACTAGTAAAACTTAAATTAGCCAATACTCCAGTAGGAATTAAACCTTTCTACAAAACGCAGTCAGACCGCTCAGCCTTAATTTACTATTGCAGGAGTATCTCAGGGCAGTATCCCAAGCCTAATCACCTTCAGTTGTTTTGTTCCTTCAAAAGATCTGAACTAGGGGCATTCACTGCTAGGTGCTCAATGATCAGTTCTATTTGTAGCTCCTCAGCAAACAAAATAGTCCAAGCTTCTGTGCAACAAGAACCAACAACATACGGTCATGGACCATTAAGTAGCAAGTAACATTTTCAGGCAATAACCATCTCCAACAAGTATCCAACTACTTCACCATGGCAGAGTCTCATTAATATACTGGGGTTTGTCATCAACCATGCCATCCGGGGGAAAAAAAACCTGCTTGATTTTCATCTCATTCACTTCCTTGAACATTCATTCCCTCCACCACTGAAACACAGAGGCAGCAGTGGATAAAATGGTAGTTACTCATCCAGGGCACTCAGACTGCAGACCCCAAACTGAAGACTTCTACCACCCAAGCACAAGGGAGGTAGGACACCCAACCTATATTTTTAATATAAAGGTAGTGAGTTCTGGAGCTCTTTCTCAAAGGGTAGTGGAAGCACAGTCTTTGAAAATTTTGACAATAGTTAGATGCATGATAATCAAGAGGGCAAGGAGTTTCCATGAGATATACCAGAAAATTTCTACAAATGCACCATGGAGAGCATACTAACTGGCTGCATCACCGTCTAGTTTGCACAGGATTGCAGTAAGCTCCAGAGAGTTGTAAAATTAGTCAGCTCCATTGTACACACCAGCCTCCATAGTATCCAGGACATCTTCAAGGAGCGGTGCCTCAAAAAGGTGGCGTTCCTCATTAAGGATCCCCATCACCTTAGTCATGCCTGGTTCTCATTGCTGCCATCGGGAAGGAGTTACAGAGGCCTGCAGGCAGACACTCAACAATGCGGGAACAGCTTCTCTGCCATCCAATTTCTTAAAAGACATAGAACCCATGAACACTACCTCACTACTTTTAAAAATTTCTATGTTTGCACTTAACTAGTTAAATGTGTATACTTACTGTAATTCATGTTTTTTCCTCTATTATTATATTGCATTGTACTGCTGCTTCAGAAACAAATTTCACAACATATGCCAGTGATATTAAACCTGATTCTAAATGGAGAGTTGAGGTCAAACTTAGATCTCAATAGTGGAGAAAAACTCAATAAGTAAACATGACTGAACATCCAGGCTACCTCATTTCAGGAGATGAGATAATTGATGTTAAAAAGTAAAATGTAATACACAGAGTTTGAAATAGCTCTGGTGTTTTCTGAGGACACTTTTGCTGTTCAACATCAGTACTTCACTTGCTAGAAATACTTCATTGTGGCAAAGCATCTTGTTTTTGTCCCCCTGAAAACTCCAACGAAAACTCAAAGGGAATAATACCCTTAGCTTCCAGTTGCTTGCTGTCCTTAAAGTTGCGAACAAAGGAACAAGGAAAAACAGAAGTGTACAAATTTAACATGCTAAAACAACTAAATTTTAACCTCTTTTGCCATCAGTTAGATACACAGCTAGTTAAATAGCAAAGCTATTTCTCCTTACTTGCTAAAACTTGCAAAGCAAGAGGAAAAAAGCTGATTTCACTGCCATCTACTTTGTGGCATGGATACATACAGCAATTTCAGCAGGAATGCACTCAAATTCCTTCTGTGAGGGAAGTATTACAGAAGAGGGATTGACGATTATAACAATGAACTTCATGTACAGCCAGTATTCTACACTAATTTACAAAAGCAATAACAAGGGGTCTAGAAATCATCCAGCAGACTCCAAAATGTTCTGAAGATGTCAAGCAATGTTTGGATGATCTGCTCGCAAAATAGTAATAAAATCTTATAGCACCCATTTTCCATCATATTTACTTCATTTTTCTTATCAAGATCACAGAGCTAAATACTTGCAGAATATTACTACTTTACATAGTGCCACTGTGCAAAGCAGTCCATTAGGAGAACCACTCCATGTTATGGACAAGTTTCACTCATCTATTTACATAGGTAAGCAATGCCAAGTCAGAATTTACTGGCATGTTGCAATTCAATTGAAGTGGCTCACATAAAATACTTACAAGCTTAAAGTTTTGGAGAGAGTGGGATAAAGAAAAAGAATAGGAAATTAACTTTTATAGTGAAGTGATAGATAGAGACAAAACACAAAATAATCTGCAGATGCTGGGGTCAAAGCAACACTCACAACACGCTGGAGGAACTTAGCAGGCCGGGCAGCATCCGTGGAAGCGATCAGTCAACGTTTCCGGCCGGAACCCTTCGTCTGAAGGACTGAAGAGGGAAGAGGCAGAAGCCCTATAAAGAAGGTGGGGGGAGGGTGGGAAGGAGAAGGCTGGAAGGTTCCAGGTGAAAAACCAGTAAGGGGAAAGATAAAGGGGTGGGGGAGGGGAAGCAGGGAGGTGATAGGCAGGAAAGGTGAAGAAGGAATAGGGGAAAATACAATGGGTAGTAGAAGGAGGTGGAACCATGAGGGAGGTGATAGGCAGCTGGGGGAGGAGGCAGAGTGACATAGGGATAGGAAGGGAGAGGGAGGGAATTACCGGAAGTTGGAGAATTCTATGCTTCCCACTCCCATTCAGATATGTCTCCCAATAGCCACCCACTTCAACTCTGCTTCCCACTCCCATTCAGATATGTCTCCCAGTAGCCCCCCACTTCAACTCTGCATCCCACTCAGATATGTCCATACATGGCCTCCTCTACTGCCATGATGAGGCTAAACTCAGGTTGGAGGAGCAACACCTCATATACCGTCTAGGTAGTCTCCAGCCCCTTGGTATGAACATAGAATTCCCTGCCCCTTCCCCCTACAGTCCTGACGAAGGGTTCCAGCCTGAAACGTTGACTGATCGTTTCCACGGATGCTGCCCGACCTGCTGAGTTCCTCCAGCGTGTTGTGATAGATAGAGACAAAATTCACAGTACTGTCAATAAATCGGTCTTAATAAAATTGGGCAAAATCTGTTGAGTGTCAAAACTGGACTGAGCCTGCAAATATAAGAGCCATCTGAAATCTATTGCTTGTTGCATGTAAAGTGCAGCTGGGTAAATCTGGGGTTGGGGATAAGTGGATGGGAAACACTTGTGGAATTTTGGAACTACTACAAAAAAAAAATACAGAGAAGCGTTAGATGGGTTGATC
This sequence comes from Mobula hypostoma, assembly GCF_963921235.1. Classification (NCBI taxonomy): domain Eukaryota; kingdom Metazoa; phylum Chordata; class Chondrichthyes; order Myliobatiformes; family Myliobatidae; genus Mobula; species Mobula hypostoma. The sequence goes on along the minus strand of NC_086115.1, from coordinate 13,138,379 downwards.
AGCCAAGTGTGTTGGAAAAAGTTCAGAGACCAATACCTGGACTGTCCCATGATGAACTTGGACAGCTAAAACTTTTATTTGCTGAAGTTTATAGGAGAAGAGCCTTGATTGTAAAACAAGGACAAGAGGTCTGGACAGTGGATGTTGAGAGGATATTTCTGGAATGAGAGGGTTACAGTTTAAAAGTAAGGTGTCATCCATCTAAAAGACAGCTGAGGCACAATATTTTTCCTTGAGGGTTATTAACCTTTGGAACTTTTCCTCAAAGAGTGATGGAAACATTGAGTATTTTTTAAGGCAGAGGTAGATGGATTTTTGATAAGGGGTGAAAGGTTACCACGGACAAAAATGCAATTTGTGGTATCATGTAGATTAGTTATGATTTTTTTAAAAATGAAAAATTAAGGGAGCTAAATGACCTCTTCATACTCGTATGTGATTTCATGTTGTGTTTGTCCTTCACGCTCTGTTTTAGTCCACGCAAACTACCTACTCTTTCTAACATCGACAAGACCTTATTATATTAACATTTTGCAAAGTGATAGCTTCAACAGTGGGAAAAACATTCAATAATTGGAATACTCAATTTTTTTTTAAAAACACAGGTTTTGCAAATTTTGGGTATTTCAATTGAGGGAATGGCAGCAGACACGAGGAAATACAAAGTCGGCAATAACTCAGGAAGCCACACAATTTGGGGTGGGGGAGGGCTTGGAGGTGTACACTGGATATGGTGCCACTAATGGCTCTGAGATCAGGTTACACATCTACTGATCTACTGATGTGCTCACCATGGGGCAAGATGATGCTGGCACCGTCTACAATAGCCTGGGCCAGTTCCAGATCATTGCATTCAATGGCATAGGCAGCTGCCTTAAGGGCATCCCAGATCTCTTTGCGACCCTCGAAGGCAGGCGCCGTATCCCAAAACTCATCCCGCTTGCTCCTCAGCTGGCCGTCAGTCATGGGATAATCACTTTTCCATTTTGGTCTCTCCTTTTTCAGAGGCTCATTACGACCTAAAAAGAATGAAAATCTTAAATCAGTTATAATTTAAAAAAACCTGGGGCAAGAAAATTAATTCAAATTGCCATGAATGACAGGATCACATTAAATCTTGGCAACCAAATAAAGCTAAGTTGACAGTGGCGTAGTGGTTAGCACAATGCTTTACTGTGCCAGTGATCCAGGTTCATCTCTGCGCTGTCCGTAAAGATGCATTTCTCTGCAACTTTTCATTGTTTTGATAACCTTCATGAGGGGAGTGAGACAAGTGAGCCAAACATGCACCCCCACCCCCCAGCACTCTAATCAAATTTTACTGGAGCACCATTGAGAGTGTCCTGACCAGCTGCATCATCGTCTGGTCAGGGAATTGCAAGGCCTTTGACTGCAAGTCCCTACAAATGATTGCAAGGACTGCTAAAAGTGCTGCACGTGCAGGGCATTTAGCACCATGGGTCCCTTCCACTGGCCAAAATCTTTTTCAACCGCTACCATCAGGCAGGAGGTACTGTAGCATTAAAACAAGGACTAATAAGACAGGAAACAGCTTCTTCCCCCAGATTGTGAGACTATTGAATTCACTGCCACCGTCCAGGTCTCATCATGTATGAAGTGCCAGTGGCATTACACTGCTGCCTTTTTAAACTTGTGTCATAAATGTACCTTACGCTAAATGTCGATCTTCCAAAATATATTTTATTAATTGTAATTTATTTGTAATAATATTACTTAATGTATTTTGTGTGAGATAGATGTATGTATTATACACCTTCCAGAAATACATTGTTTCATTTCGTGGTATACATATATACGGTTCAGTGATAATAAACTTCAACAATTAAAGTTAATCCTTAATTTTTAATCATTCTAGGAACAATATCCTTTTATGCCATTAAATATGGCCACCAATTAGTTCACACTGTTATTTCTTTGAATCAGAAGAGATTTATACATTTATTATAATTTTGGAAAGGTGATAACCACGTATATTGCATGGCTACTCCCCTGGATGTCCAAGGGACATCTAATTGTGGAAAGTTAATTTGATCTCTGGAACATTTGGCAGGAAGCAATAGATAAACTTGAAGCAAAAGTTGGCCACTTGGCAACTAGAATATGCTCTGCCGCTCAATAAAATCATGACTGATCAATTAATAACCTCAACTCTGCATTCTCATCTACTTCCTATACACTTTAAACCATATCTGCCTCTCTTCAAGGTACAGCAAAAACAGAGTTGCAAATATATGAGAGACAAAAAAGCCTCATTTGTTGAGTGATCCATTATTTTGAAAATATAGGTTGAGCATGCCTTACCCAAAGTGCTCGGGGCCAGAAGTGTTTTCAGATTTCAGGTATTGAAATATTTGCTCTATATAATGAAATAGCTTGGGGATAGGACCCAAGCCCAAACCCAAAATCGATTTACATTACATATACAGCTTATACATACCCTCTATAGGTAGTTTTATCTTATATTTTTTTTTAAAAAAGTTTGCACATGGGACAATTGTGTACATTGAAACATTAGAAAGTTAAGCTATCACTACCTCATCTGCCCAGGTGGACAGTCAGTGGCTGTTTGGCATTGCCATCATTCCGGACACTGAATTTATCTTAAGCAGTCTGTTTTGCACATGTTCATCACACATGTACTGATGTAGGCATTCAGCATGTTAGATTTTCATCAGCGATGACCTTGGCAAACTCAAATGAATTTTTTTGCTGCTTTGTGATCGGTTGACACTATCACCGCAAATCTTTAAAAATTTAATGCCATGCCTTGTCTTAAATTTCTGCAACCAGCCTGCTGAATATTCACAATTACCTTCAATTTTCAGTTCATTGTGATAGGTCTTTCCTTGTTTCATGATCAGCATACTGTTAAATGGCATATGTTCACTACAAAGTTGATGAATCCACTCTTTTAATAAATAATCGAAATCATTTTTTGCTTTATGCAATCTTTTCTATTTTTCATTAACTTCTGTTCATTACTTTCAGCATAGAAGTTTAACAGTTTGTCCTTCTGTTTCTTCAGGTCATAGATATGGTTGTTCCAACATTATACTCTGTCAGATGCTTCACCCTTACACTGCGGTCAACTTTGTGTCATAGATAAACAAACGCCACCTCCTTTTTCATTTCACTGCTGCCCACAAGGGTAACTGCAGGCCTTCGTCATTTTCCACAATATCTTTATAGCAGAGAAGGAATACAAAACTGTCCCATGATTAAACTAGGATTAAACTGGGTGATTGCTGGGAGGTGTGGCTCGAAGGGCCTTCTTCACATTGTATCTCAATAAATAAGCAAAACATGGTAATTACTGAATAGTGCATGAAGGTCTGGCCATGATGACTACTGGAAAAAAACTGGTGCCAACAGAGCCCCACTCAGGGTATGTGAGGTCACTTCTCAGAACTGACAGTGGTGCACAGAGACCTGTGCATTGCCTGGGAACCTTCCCAGCACCTTCTGGAATCTTCCAGTGGTGGTGCTCAAAAAATTGTTCAGATTTTGGAGGTTTCTGGATTTTCAGGTGAGGGGTGCTCGACCTGTAGTTCTATCTGCTCTAAACATCCATTATCAACCTTCAGAATAATGCGCATTTCAGTCAAGTCCCCTTTTAATTTTTCCGAACTCCAAGTGACAGAAGTCTAGCCAGTCAAACATTTCCTACTTATATTCAAGTCATTCTACTCATTTTAGCAATAGTGTCTGAACCATCTCTGTCCATTATTATCTCATCTTTTTAAGACCAACACTAAACTCCATGTGGTCTCACTAAACCACATATATTAATAATTCCCTTGTATTCAACTTATTTTGCAATAAATAGCAGCATTCATTTGCTTTTTTTTAAAAAATCATTTGCCACACCTGTATATTTGCCTTTTGTATATCATTGCCAGATTCCCACTTGAGCGTCTCCAAACTCTGCAACTTCACTGAGATGCATAATTTCACCTGACAGTTTCTTTTAAATGATTTTAGTGTCCTTGGCAAATTAAGTAACCAGATTTTGAATGCCTTCACACACGATGAAAAGATGAGGGTCTAGCACCTAACAAAATAACACATTGTTAAGTTGCTAAATAGCTGATTGTGGTCGGATGCATCAAGCTAAGTAGAAAAAGTTGGTTTTGCATATCCTCCAGACAGATCACAATCACATTTGTGTTCTAGGTGGAACAAGAGAAACGACAACAGTGCAGAACAAAGTATCACTACTGAGCAAGTATAGTGCAGGCAGACAATAAATGCAAGGCCATAATGAGATAGATTATGAGGTCAAGGATCCATCTTATTGTGCAAGGGGACCATTCAATGGTCTTGCAGTTGGATAGAAGTTGGTCCAGCCTGATGGTATGTGTTTTCAGGATTTTTAAAAATCTTCTCCTAGTGGGGTTGAGGGAGGGGGGAAGAAGAGAGAATGTGCAGGGTTAGTGAGGTCTTTGATGATGCTGGCTGCTTTTCTGAGACAGCAAGTGCAGGCCCAAGAAGGGAAGGCTGGTTTCTGAAGAGACATGCTTACGTGAGAATGCTGTTCTTGGACTGCAGTTCAGCATTCAACAACATAATTCCCTCCAGGCTCGATAAAAAGCTCAGAGACCTCCGCCTTCATCCTGCCTTGTGTCGCTGCATCCTGGGCTTCCTGTTAGATCGCTAGCAGGTGGCAGGAGTGGACTCCCTCACCTCTGCCCCTCAACACAGGTGCCCTTTAGGGCTGTATACAAAGCCTTCTCCTTTACTCTCTGTATATCCTTAACTATGTCACCACCCACAGCTCCAATCTGCTAATTAAATTTGCTGACGGTATCACACTGATTTGCCTAATCTCAAATAATAATAAGGCAGCCTGCAGACAGGAAGTCATCACCCTGACATAGTGGTGTCAAGAAAACAACCTCTCCCTCAATGTCACAAAAACAAAGGAGCTGGTTGTGGATTACAGGAGGAATGGAGACAGGCTAACCCCTATTGACATCAATAGATCTGGGGTTGAAGGGGTGAACAGCTTTAAGTTCCTCAGCATAAACATCACCGAGGATCTCACATGGTCTATACATACCGGCTGTGGTGAAAAAGGAACAGTGCCTCTTTCACCTCAGATGGTTGAAGAAGTTTGGTATGGGCCCCCCCAAATTCTAAGAACTTTCTATAGGGACACGATTGACAGCATCCTGACTGGCTGCATCACAGCCTGGTAAGGAAATGTACTTCCCTCAGTCACAGGGAGTGGTGTGGACAGCCCAGCACATCTGTAGATGTGAACTTCCCACTATTCAGGACATTTACAAAGACAAATGTGTAAAAAGGGCCTGAAGGATCATTGGAGATCTAAGTCACCACAACCACAAACTGTTCCAGCTGCTACCATCCAGGAAACGATACTGCAGCATAAAAGCCAGGACCAACAGGCTCCGGGACAGCTTCTTCCACCAGGCCATCAGAGACTGCTTAATTTATGCTGACCCAATTTATATTGACTATCCTGTTGTACATAATATTTATTATAAACTACTATAATTGCATATTGTACATTTGAACAGAGACCCGGCTTAAAGGTTATTACTCCCCATGTATTTGAAGGATGTAATTAACACAGTCAACTCAATTCGATATGCTAAGCTGCATCCACAACTCTGCAGTTTCTTGCGGTTTCAACTTGGTTTTTTGTTACTAAACAAACTTGACTGCATGGTAACATGTTACCTCTGAAACTTTAGGCTTCTATTTTCTGCAAACTAAGGTCAGATCTTATCAAAACTCATCTGAATTGAGATACTAAAGGACAAAACTCGGGCCTTCAAGTCCCAGAAACATCTTTAAAAAGATTACAGAAATTTTACTGGGATCTTATTGATATCTTTCCTATGTGTAGATAAGTGATCATAACTGCATACAATATTCCAAATTTGGCTTCAAAGTCTAACACAATTTAATCATAACATCCCAACTCCAGTACTCAGTATTCTGATTAATGAAGGCCAATATGCCCAAAGCTCTCTTTATGACCCTATCCATCTGTAATTCCACATGCAAGGCATTATCGATCTGTTACACAGGGGTCCCCAACCTGTTTTGCACCGCGGACCGGCCGACCAGGTGGAAGGTTGCCAACTTTCTTACTGTGTTTACCCTGAGAAAGACTACCATGACCATGAAGCCTTGCGCGGGATCCTGTGCACATGCGTGACGTGCGCATACATGCCGTACACATGCGTGTATGTGCCAATTTTTTTCTACAAATCAGTTTTAGCCATTCTGTTCAGTGAAACTACACTGTACATACATTATTTCTACTTTATACAGGCTGTGTATTTATCATATCATTCCTGCTTTTACTCTATGTTAGTGTTATTTGGTATGATTTGGTAGGTTATTTTTTGGGTCTGGGAACGCTCAAAAATTCTTCTCATAAGTTAATGGTAATTGCTTCTCCACTTTACGCCATTTCGGCACGAAAGATTTCATAGGAACGCTCTACCTTAATGGGGGAAATACGGCACAAGGGTGGTCCCGTATGGGACAAACCAATTAGCCCAATATACGGGATGTTCCGACAAATATGGGACAGCTGGCAACCCTAGTGTGGCGGGGGGGGGGGGGGTTAATCACAACCGGAATACAGGTGATAAGTCAACTATAAATCACTTATAAGTGGCTAATACACTCAATTTTGTTTCTAAAAGGGTTTATCTAACGAATTTAATATTAAACATACAGCGCATATTTTCCTCGTATGAATATAGTCAATTATAAGTCACTTATAAGTCAATAGCATCATAACATTTTAAGTAACGTTTGGATATTAAACACACAGCACATATTTTCCTCATATGAACATATAAAATCATTGCAACACACCAATATCGCTGAATCAGTGGGAGCCCTGGGCTTGTTTTCCTGCAACAAGACAGACCCATCGAGGGGTGATGAGAGACAGCGATACTCGAAGGGGGTTCCTTATGTCCAGTCTATTCCACGATTTAGTTTTCGTTGCATTCATTGCAGAAAACCCCGCTTCGCAAGAGATATGTTGGAAATGGAAGCAACGTTTTCAGTGCTTTTGTGGCTATCTCAGGATATTTAGCCTTGACTTTGATCCAGAATGCCGGCAGAGATGTTATGTCAAACATACTTTTCAGCCCACCCTTATTTGTAAGCTCGGAGTTGATCTTCTTCTCGCGCTGCCTGGTTTGGAGAGTATGGATTATGATCAGAGATTAAGGGAGTTAGGGCTTCACTCTTGGAGAGGAGGAGGATGAGAGGAGACATGATAGAGGTATACAAGATATTAAGAGGAATAGATAGAGTGGATAGCCAACGCCTCTTCCCCAGGGCACCACTGCTCAATACAAGAGGACATGGCTTTAAAGGTAAGGGATGGAAAGTTCAAGGGGGATATTAGAGGAAGGTTTTTTACTCAGAGAGTGGTTGGTGCATGGAATGCACTGCCTGAGTCAGTGGTGGAGGCAGATACACTAGTGAAGTTTAAGAGACTACTCGACAGGTATATGGAGGAATTTAAGGTGAGGGGTTATATGGGAGGCAGGGTTTGATAGTCGGCACATTGTGGGCCGAAGGGCCTGTAATGTGCTGTACTATTCTATGTTCTGACATGGATGACGCGTGGGTAATGACCTCGCGTGTGTTCAATTTCAACAGTGGGTGTGACAGGGAATGAGGAAAGGTGCAGCTGACTCATATCGCCAAATCATATCGTTTCCTTGCGGCCCGGTAGTTGGGGACCAGACCCCTCAGTATTACTGTACTCCTTAGTGGCCAATACATATATACACATGAATGGATTGTTCTGTGTTTGACCTTCAGAGTTGACAACACATGGTTGCTGCACAGAAGAGCAGTTGCATTGTCATTACAGCGTAAAGTCAGTTCCTATTTAAGCCACTGCCCAATTTTTGTGGCCTTCAGAAATTTTTGAAATGGCTGTTGGGAAGCTTGCCAGAGAATTCCTTCATTTTATGAAGGAGACATCTGATCCTTACAACTCAGCCATTCATCTGAGCCAGCCTCTCAAAAGTGGATTGTGGGAGATGAAACAAGGTCTAGAACAAAATGACTTATGTTTGTAACTTTTTCACATCTCATCTTGCAACCTGGCACAGTTCAGCACTCAGGAGTTAACACTAGACTCAAATGCTTCATTGAGCTAGCCTTTCTGGTATGCAACCATCTCTGATGAAAGGTCATGAAACTGAAGACGTGACTGTGTCTCTAAATAAATGCCCCCTAACCTAGAGAGATCACTTTCACTTCTACTGCAGCCATGTGGAAAATAACGATAGGCAGTGGGGGAGGTGGGCAGGAAGATGTTCTGAATATGTAAAATGACAGATGGCTGCACGGTCCTGCAAGAGTGTGCCTTAACAGTTGTGGTGCAGATAACATGCACTTGCTATTGCTGGAAGTCACATTAGAGCAGCAGAGTAGCTTAGTGGCTAGCCCAACACTTTATAGTGCCAGCAATCAGAAAATCAGTGTTCAATTCCCACCACTGTCACTAAGGAGTTTGTACATTCTCCCCATGACCACAGGCTTCCTCCAGGTACTCCAGTTTTGTCCGAGTCCAAGGACCTACAGGTTAGCAAGTTGGTCATTGACACAAATGACGCATTTAACTGCAGGTTTCTATGCAAGTGACAGGCTGACATTTTACTCCACAAAGAGGAGATGATAAACTGACATCAGTGATGGTGAGTGAAGATGAGGAGAGGGTGGAAATCTGAGAAATTTGACCACATGGCATACTTCAAAAAACATTCTTAAAAATCCCCCGGACAGAATAATGTGTTTCCATTCACTGCTTTCTAAAGCATTGACTGAAATTTAAATCAAGATATTCCAGAGATGCTGGAAATCTTGAGTAACACAAAATTCTGGATGAACTCACCAATACAGGCAGCATCTAAGGCGAGGAATAAACAGTCAATTTTGGAGCCAATGCCTTTCCTCAGGACTGGAAAGGGAGGGGGCAGAAGTCAGTGGGGAAGGGAAAGTAGTACACGCTGGCAAGTGGTAGGTCTTCAGCCCCTCACCTCTTCAACCATCCTCTTCCAGATTCTTACATCCCTCCTTGCTCCTCATCTGGTCTCACCCATCACCAGCCAGCTTGTACTCCTTCTTACTCTGGACCTGCCTCCTTCCTTCCCAGACATGAAGGATTTCAGCCTAAAATAGTGACTGTTTATTCACCTCCACAGATGCTGCCCGACCTGCTGAGTTTCTCCAGTATCATGCATTACCAAAATTAAGCTACAGCTTCTTTTCCTATCCCAACAGCCATTTTGGATCTTGACATGCCGATCTAATTGTTGCCCTGCTGCCTCAAATGAATTCTAGAAATTTTGAACAGATTTGTGCACTATTGACTTGAATTGATGAGCTTTCAAATCCCTTAATTTAAAACAAAAGTCATAACAGGTAACCGAGTATCTTGTCTTCCTGAAAAAATATATATCACTAGCTTGTTCAGTCAATGCTGGTGGTCATAAACTTTCATTTTTACATTGCAACTCCTGCACTGTTACTGGATCCTTTTTAAACACAAAAGATGCCACAATAATAATTTTTAATCCCTGAATCTTGTAGTGAGTAGAGGGCACAGCTCAGTGTCACACAAAAAACTTCAATTACTTTCAGTTCTACCATCTAGAAATGAACCACAGTGGCTATTTGCTTTCAAAAATGACTTTGTGTTGCTACATTGTGACACACTGTAGAAAGCACTCTAGCTGGCTGCATCACTCTCTGGTATGGGGGGGTGGGGGGAAGTGTTGGGGGTTACTGCGCAGGATCGAAATAGGCTGCAGAGTTGCAAACTTAGCTCCATCATGGGCACCAGCCTCTGTAGTATCTGGCATACCTTCATGGAGCAATGCCTCAAAAAGGTGACATCCATCTTTGAGGACCCCATTTACCCAGGGCATGCCCTGGAAGAAGGTGTTCTCATTGCTACCATGAGGAAGGTGGTACAGAAGCCTGAAGGTGCACACTCAGTGATTCAGGAACAGCTTCTTCCTCTCTGCCATCCAATTTCTGAATGGACAATGATCCTATGAACACTACCTCACTACTTAATTATTTTATTTTTGCATTACGAAAACTTTCTTATAAATATATTTACTGTAATTCAGTTTTTTCCCCTCTGTGTACTGCAATAAACTTCTGCCACATAAAAAATTTCAGAGCATATGCCGGTGATATTAAAACTGATCTTGAATTTTACATTACAAACAACAAACAGGAACCACTAAGCACATCTTTCCCTCCCCCCACCTCTGCATTCCGCAGGGATCGCTCCCTACGCGACTCCCTTGTCCATTCGTCCCCCCCATCCCTCCCCACTGATCTCCCTCCTGGCACTTATCCGTGTAAGCGGAACAAGTGCTACACATGCCCTTACACTTCCTCCCTCACTACCATTCAGGGCCCCAAACAGTCCTTCCAGGTGAGGCAACACTTCACCTGTGAGTCGGCTGGGGTGATATACTGCGTCCAGTGCTCCCGATGTGGCCTTTTATATATTGGCGAGACCCAACGCAGACTGGGAGACCGCTTTGCTGAACACTTACGCTCTGTCCGCCAGAGAAAGCAGGATCTCCCAGTGGCCACACATTTTAATTCCACATCCCATTCCCATTCTGACATGTCTATCCACAGGCTCCTCTACTGTAAAGATGAAGCCACACTCAGGTTGGAGGAACAACACCTTATATTCCGTCTGGGTAGCCTCCAACCTGATGGCATGAACATTGACTTCTCTAACTTCCGCTAATGCCCCACCTCCCCCTCGTACCCCATCTGTTACTTATTTTTATACACACATTCTTTCTCTTACTCTCCTTTTTCTCCCTCTGTCCCTCTGAATATACCCCTTGCCCATCCTCTGGGTCCCCCCCGCTTGTCTTTCTTCCCAGACCTCCTGTCCCATGATCCTCTCGTATCCCTTTTGCCAATCACCTGTCCAGCTCTTGGCTCCATCCCTCCCCCTCCTGTCTTCTCCTATCATTTTGGATCACCCCCTCCAACTTTCAAATCCCTTACTCACTCTTCCTTCAGATAGTCCTGACGAAAGGTCTTGGCCTGAAACGTCGACTGCACCTCTTCCTAGAGATGCTGCCTGGCCTGCTGCGTTCACCAGCAACTTTTGTGTGTGTTGCCTGAATTTTACATTGTCAGATTTCTAACCAGTCCAGACAATTGTTAAAGTACACAACCTCAGCATTTCAAATCAAGATGAAACACTTGGTACTAAGCTTCATTGAAATGAATTTGCCAGTTGAACTACTCTGAATCTATTTTGTCAGAATCTACCTTTGATATGACTCTGCATGTAACTTGAAAACTGATTTCAGGTTTTTTGTTGTGTGAAGTGAAATCCATCATACTGCTAGTCAATAAGCATTTCTCCTTTTGAAACATGTGCTATGTTTTTGCTTTCAAGAGTAACTGGCTTTCTTTTGGATAAAATATTTCCTTTTTGACTTTTTCTGTAGTTGGAAGCTTATGCCATATTTATGAGCAGAAAACAAATGCAATTCTGATCTCAAACTGTGCTCAAATATCGTTAAACGACTTCATTCAAACATAGAACAGTACAGCACAGAACAGGCCATTCAGCCCATGATGTTGGGCCAAATCAGCTAAAAAAACAAATCAAACACACCCAAAAACTAATTCCTTCTACCTACACCATGTCCACATCCCTCCATCTGGTGTACTGATTCATGCTCTGAAAACATTATTCTTACCCATAATACCCCTAGAATTAAAATATACACACTTCAAAACATGACGTGTAATATCAATTTTGCCTTTCAATATTTATCTGACCACCTTCTGGTCCAACCTTTCCCTTACTGACCTGGGTCTACAATTCCCAACCTCCTGGAAAACTAGTTTAAACTCTCCCAAGTAACATCAGCAAGCCTCCCAGCCAGGAGATTGGCTCCCCTCCAGTGAACAGCAGTGAGGAGCAGCAGTGAGTAAACGTCACCAATAGCTTATCGTCATCAAACCACTGTTGGGTTAGACTGTATACATATTTTCCATACAGCTTATATTTTATATAACCATTATGTACACAACTATTTTTCCCCAATGGTCACAGTATGTATATGCAATTGTTCAGTGTGTCCCGTAGTAGTTACAGTTCTTCAGTCTCTTTATGGAAGCTTCTTGATTTCAGATTATTTGAATAGGGACTATTGGATTGGTTAACTCTTATCTACAAATTTGAATGGATTTTTTTTAAATGGTATAAAAAGAGCCATAGATGATGCCATCTTTATTCATTCCTTCACTCTCTGTACTTAAATTCCTGCTACTGGTTGTTTCCAATTCTTTGTCCTATTAGCACTTAATAAAACAATTGTGAAGCAACAAGTTTTATGCCTCTTTCTCGACTTCGGAAACAACCTTGCTTTAAAAACATAACACCACACAGACGCCATGGCCAGGAAAGCAGACAAGCTCCTCTACTTTCCTCAGAGGAAATGCAGCGACAGAGACAGATGGAGACACACATCATTGAAAAGTTTCCTATCAGTCATCACAGCATGATATAGCAACTGCTCTGCTGAAAATCGCAAGAAGAGAGTAGTGGACACATCCCAGTCTATCGTGCAAACATGCTTCCCCTTCCATAGACCATATACCCTACACTGTTTTGGTAAAGCAGCCATCATAATCAAGAACCCCTCCCACCCAGACATCCTCTCTTCTCCCCTCACCTGTTGGGAAGACAGTAAAGCCTGAGAACACTTAACACCAGGCTCAAAGATGGTTTCTATAAGATTCTTGAGCAGACTCGTTAGCTAGTTAGGCAATAAAGATGGACCTTTGACCTCACAATGTACCTCATCATGGCCCTCGAATTTCTGTGTCTACCTGCTCTGCACTTCCTTGGCAACCAACGTGACTCCGCATTCTGTTATTGTTTTGCATAAGAAAATGATCAGAATGGAAGGCATGCAAAACAAATATTTTAACTAGATCTTATGTGATAATAATAAACCAATTACCAAGTGACAAATTTACACTCAAGAACTATTTAACAGTGCTCCCTGCTACTGGTCAAAAGTATAATTAAAATGTGCCCAGCTGTAAATAGTAGCAGGAAAAATGATCGAATGTGTGGGAAAAGCAGAAATACAATAAAAAAAAACTAAATAATAAATAAATTGGTGAAAATAGCCTTTCAATAAAGTTCATATTGATATATAAATAAAAAGCAGAAAATACAAAACATTTTATTGCTGGCTTTCATGGAAGCTATGACAAATGTCTTAGGCATTCAACATAAACCAGCAGTAAACATAACTCTGGGTGTGTTCAGTGTACATATACACATGATTGACATGCACAACACCCAGGACTGTGGTGGCGTAGAAAACAAAGGCCCTTGTACAGATTTAGTCATTAAATAGCTTTCTAGCTCAATATGCCTTCGCCCTACCTTGCACACTTAACCAAAGTTTCTCAATAATGAAAACAATTGGTTACTTTTTTGTCCAGCTTCAGCTAATGCCAATTTTTCTGACCATTAAATGAAAATCAAACCTCAATCACATCTCTGCTTCTGTAATCAGGTTATGGTAACATGCTCAAAACCAAGAACCAATAATCACTATGTGGCCTTCTTTCACTTGGAGAACCATTCCTGTCAGAAATCAAGGCACCAACCCATGGTCAGGTCACCTAACCCAATATGAAAGAACAAAAGCTTCTGGCACTTTACAGCATTTAACAGCTGAGTGGATTTATTGTCTATAAATTGCAACTTAACACTACAAAGCATATTACTGAAAACAATGAGAATAAACAAAATTTCTGATGATCTACTATCTGGCTCTTTGAAAGACAATAATTTTGCATCTGTCTAACCAGGTGATGTGCTGCACTGGCCTTGTTTTCTTTGCATTCACTGGAGCACGGTTCTTGCATTTTTGCTCTGCCAAGTCCTGAGCTCACCATATTATTGGAATTTTACCTAACTTTTGCAAAAGTTCTGTATACTGCCAAAAAGTAGATGCATCTTTTAACAAAAAAAACATAAGTTATCCGAACTAGCTTTAAACTTGAGCATGCAATCTTGAATAATTATGGATTTACCTAGACAGCTAAAAGTAGTACTAAACACTAAAATCAATTGAAATGTAAAACTAATCTATACAATTAATAAGCAGAGGTTAGTGATAAAAAATTAAGAGGAAAGAAATAATAATGTGGTAGAAAATTGCAATGTGATGTACCTTGGCTGGAAAACAAATATATTACCAGTTACTGTACGGTCCTATAGGAGATTTAAATACGGAGAGGCCTATCGCCTTGGGTCTTAGAAGCTGACAGGACACGTTGAGGAAGCATTATGCACATAATGATTCCAGCCTTCATAAAAGGGTGCAGAATTAATAAAGGGGTTATAAAGCACCAGTTTAGCCACTTTTTCCAGTATTGCATCCAATTCTTGTCACCCATCTCGTGAAGGCCTTGGAAAGTGTGCTGACACAAAGAATGGTTACAGCAGATAGGGTGCTATTTGACCCATTGCTTCCATGCCAGCTCCTTACCAGAACAGTTCTCTGCACCTTGGCCCCTTCTCAAAAGCCTTGCAAATTTTTCCTTACCAGATGTTTATCTAATTCGATCCTGAAGGTCAGAAAAGAACCTGTCTTCATTACAACTACAAACAGTGTTACACACATATTGCATATATAGTCACTTTGATTTTATACCAGTGACCTTGCATTATTTTTATTTTTTTTAATTTAGAGATTCAACCGAGTAACAGGCCTTTCCAAAAGCTTCCCTCTAACCACGTTGTCAAGACCCCTCATCGTTTTTATATACTTTATCAAATCTTCCCTTTGCCTCCTCTCCAAAAATTTCAGCCTCTCTAATTTTGTCTTCGTAACTGCAGTCCCTCATCACAGGAATCATACTTGTAAATCACCTTGGACCCTTCCCAGAGCCCCCATATCCTTATTGTAAGGGATCCAAAATTGAACACAATACTTTAACATATGCCAGGCAGATGTTTTCTGGGTTCAGCTGACATCCTATCACCTCCCAGTTTCTTACTTTATTCCTCCCTCCTCTACCCATCTTCCTCCCCACCTGGTCTCACCTATTACCTGCTAACTTGTACTTCTTTCCATCCCCTCATCCTATTCTGGCTTCTGACCTCTTCCTTTCCAGTTCTGATAAAGGGTCTCTGCCTGAGATGTCAACTGTTTATGCCCCTCCATAGATACTGCCCTTGAGTTTCTCCAGCACTGTGTTTAAGATTTCCAGCATCAGCAGAATATCTTGTCTGCTGGATATCTTGTCGTTATTGTATGTTGCATCATCCTTTATCTTTTCATTGTCAAGGGAGTTCTGGACTTCTCCATTTATTTTGCTCTGTGAAAATATGCCTCCTCACCTGTAATCGAACCAGTTTGTGCTACAGTTTACACATCTTCCAATGATGCTTTACTTTAGAATGCTTATCCTCCTCTGCCATAGATCAGCTAAATCTTTCCCGACTGATACTTGGCACACTTGACACACCCAATTCTCCAGAAGCAGACATATCAATGCCCACTTGTTAGACCAGAGACGTGCTGCTCTAATAAATTATCCTACACAGATTTTAAACACTTTTCATCCAGTTTGCCCCAACACAACAGCAATGTTTCCTGCACAACTGCAAGAAAGAAATAAAGTCTCCCACTGTAACTACCCTAGAGCTTAAATACCCTATCCTCCTGTACTACTATATTTCTGAGCATACCATGAATCCATGAACACTACCTCACTTTGCAACACATCCAAAATGCTGGAGGAACTCAGGTCAGGCAGCATCTATGCAAAGGAATAAACAGCCAATGTTTCAGGCTGGAAACCCTTTATCGGGACTCACTTTTGCTCTCTTTTGGCACCAATTTACTTTTTGTATTTGTTACTGTAATTTACAGTATATACTGTAATAAAATGCTGCCACAAAACAATAAATTTCACAACATGCTAATGATAATAAACCTAACTCCCTGCATACTTCACTTCCTACCTGTTGCTGTTTTATATAACACATTTGCAGTGTTCTTCTAAGCTTTAGCCAAACGGATTCTGGTTCTGACTTCTCTACACCATTCTCTCTCCAGCATCATATTACATAAAGGTTCAAAGGTTCATTTTATTGTCAAAGTATGCATGTACGACTTTGATATTTGTCTGCTCCAGATAGTCAATAAATACAGAAAGACCATGGGTGTCAAAGAAAAGACACAATCTCCCCCAACTGGTACAAAAAAGAAACAAAACTCGCAGACCTCAAAATCCTCCCCTCGCCTGCAGCAAAAAAAACAGCCACAATAACAATCAGCAACCTTCTGCACATAACAATCTCTGACTCCTTCACTCGCAGGAAGGAACACCGACAGTAGCACCAAACTCAAAATGAACTGAAGGAAACCAATATAAAGTACAGTCCAAAAATCACATAAATCTCAGAATATGGGAAACGCCTTTTTGCTGCATACGTGGAGAGCAGTCACAAGAGAGAAAACAGAAGCCATTTAATATCATGGACAATCTATCCAGGGCTTCAACTCTTTTGTGCCAGATTCCTCAAACTTCAAATACATCATCCAAAAAATGTATTTCCAAAGGAAAATGGTGCTGAAGAGGTAGTAATGGGGGAACAAAGAAATATTCTTGGTCATTAAAATAACTTATTATGAATTATATGCATGGATACATTAATTGCATGTCATCACACTACCAAGAGATATGCGTGCACCTCGCTTAAATTAAACACAAAGTCAGACTCTCATTTTCAGACTCACTTGTCTTCTTTTAAAATAGTTTAATGCTTTGAAGTTACAAAACATAACATTGGTGACAAGGAATTTTTAAAAACAAACCTAGGATGGCTACCAACTTAAAGTGCAGCAAGACGTTTGAACTAATAAAAAATGGCAAGTAAAAAACGCAGCCTAGTCCACACAAACGTTTAGTTGAAAAAAAATCTACATGGACAATTCAGGCTTCACAAACAGTGAGTACTGGGTGGTGATAATAATAATCATAAAAAAAAGCAGAAATGACTGGCTACAATGGAAAGATTGGCTTGTTTGATTCCACGAGAGATAACTGCAATATGTATACAGAGTTAATTCAGCAATATTTTGAATCAAATCGAATACCCAATGAGAAACAAGTACCAATTTTGCTATTTCATTGGCTTTAAAAGCATATTGTTTGCTTTGAAGTTTGATTGTTCCAGTCAAACCAGCAGATATGAGCTTTGATGATATTGTAAAAGTCACACAGGAACACTTACAACCAAAGCCACTGTTGTTTGCAAAGAGCTTTAGGTTTCATAAACAGAATCAAAATGAGGGGAAATCTATTTCAGCCTATATGGCTTAATTGAAGAGCTTGTCTGAGCATTGTCAGTTCATTAATGGCTTTAAGGACACACTAGGAGATTGCTTAGTTTGTGGAATCTTAAAAGAAAGCATTCAAAAACAGGTCCTAAGTGAAACACAGCTTGCATTCAAAAGAGTAGTTGAAACCACTGTTTCAATCGAAACTGCACAGAGAAGCAGTTGAGTTGCAGTCAAGCATGAAAGTAAGTGGGAATGAAATAGTGTGCAAACAGGAACCAGCCTGGCTAAACAAATTGTGTTATCATTGTGAGAGGCTCACATACACCAAACAGATCTAGATTTAAACATGAAACTTGCAGAAAATGCAACCAAGTAGGACATGCACAAAGACAAAAAGCTACATATATATAAAGCTAAAAAATCACGTTGCAGTTTAAAAAAACACTAATTTTCATGCTATTGATGAAAAATCTGATGAGAGGCTAGCCTTGATATTTACAGTGTGAAAATTAATAAACAAGCAATATGGCTTACACCAGAAATGAACAGCAAACTAATTAGTGGAATTGGATTCTTGTTCAACTGCTTCAGTCATTTCACAAAATGAGCTTGAATGGCATTTCAAAGATACTAAACTGAAGCTTGCAGATGTTCAAGAACCTATACTGGAGAAAAGATAACACCTGTGGAAATGATATTAGTAACAGTGAAATACAACCAACAAGCCACATTGAGCTTGCATGTGGTAAAAACAGGAGGACCAGCATTGTGGGGATGTGAGTGGCTAAGAGAACTACAACTTGATTGGAGATCCATCCACCATCTGCATGTCAGGTGCCCTACAATAAAGACAACTGAAAACAAATTAAGAAACATACTGAATGATGCCACAGCTGCCTGTAAGCCAAACACCATGAACTGTTGTCCAAAAGAGGACAAACAGGTGTTGGTGCCAACCTCTGTGCTTCTGGTTGGGATGCATATTGGACCAAGGAAAGACCATGTTGCTCAGAGGAATCATGGAAGTGACAAAAGCCGTGGTTTGTAAGCAACATATCTGAGAATGCATCTGATGTTAATCAGGTAGTTACTTGCAAAATGTGGTTTTAAGCGAGAAGAGAGTTTAAGGAGCTTCAGAAGGTTGCAAGCATTTGGCTTTTGTCAGTATAAAGAACCAGAATCTACTCTGCGTGCATTAAGGTTATTGCCTGAACTTCAAGCTGCTTGTAAAAGTAGATGCAAAGGCCGAAGACCAGCTGGATGAATGGAAGGCCAAAAAGAAAGCAGTCCATGGAGATAAACAAACAGAATTCATCAGATGATGTGGTGGACGATGAAACCAAGAGGATAGATCAGATCATAAAGGCAGCAATGGAAAGATTAGTAAGAGAATACGCCAGGGAATTAAATGTGCCTTCCAAATATCAAGACTTCCCAAACTAGAAAAAGGTAGCCACCACTGTCAGAACTGTTTCTTGCAGTTCCGGAGTCAACTCCTACGACCACCATATAGGCCCCAGAACCAGAGATTGTTTCACTGCTACAAGTCTCACCTGCAAAGCAGAATGATTCCACTTATCAGGAAATGCATTATCACACAAGATCGAGAAATTCTCCATGGCAACTAAATCTTTAGGCCTGAAGGGAACAATTTAAAATTTACTGTGCTGTGGATGTCTGAATGGTAGTTATATTATATCATATACTGTATATATAGTTGAGATGCATTTGATATCAAGTTGATAACCTAGCATGAAAAGTTGTGTATTTAATATTTAAGTGATATTTGATGTCCTGTCGCACTCACCTCAATAATAAGCAAATGCTTTGAGAGGGTGGTCAAGGACTACATCTGCAG